>NC_088979.1:147218698-147871787 GCF_963932015.1 Anas acuta
GGCAGCCAAATCATTGAGAATTTAAGAAATGAGAAAGGCTGCCCTTACAAGACTGACCAGAGCAGCAGAAAAGAGCAGAACAAGAAAGCAGCCAAATAAATTGCTATCAGCAACCTACAATGTCTGTTTACTAATCCCTCACAATCATATATGAGTAACATAGCTAATTTAATTTTCTTCTGATAGTTCCAAGAAATAAGATGATTCAACGAAAAGGCAAAAAAAAAAAAAAAAAAAATCCCCCCCTCCTTTTTTTTTTTAAATCCAGATAACCAAAGCTGGAAAACGTTCTTTTGGCCTCCTGAGATAAAGTCAGTATTCCTCCCTAAACTACAGCCAGGGGACCAACCCTTGCATCATTAGGGCTCATAAGCCAACTTCCAAAGAACCTTCGCTCTGCCTAAGATCAGTTGAAAAATGGAATGATAACAAGCACAGCAGTTGCTCCAGTCCTCTCTTCTTGCCCACCTTAAAGAAGAAAACATCTTTTGTCGTTACAGTTAAATGTCCTCGGTTTTGTACTGTCAACAGCTTCAGAGAGATGGATAAATGAACAGAGCCCTGTCAGGATATCCTGTCATTCAGTTAGGAAGGGTTTATTCAGCTTTGCAGCAAACACTTTCAGCGCAGACCCTGAGTTTTGGAATTTTTCTTGTTTGCAGGGAGGCTTCACGTGCTCTCGCTTTTACTCATTTTCCTTCAGGAAGACAAGTGTCATTTTAAGCTACTTGCCTAAAAATCCTGAAGAAATAGCAACTCTAACAATCACTTTAGGTCATAAATTTAGTACTCATGTCTGAAGAACTCTGAGAAAAAAAAAAAAAATCACATTCTTCACAATGGAGAAAAATCCATTCATTTTATACTTTTTGGCTTTTTTGGTTGCAATGAAGCTGTGTTTGACATCAAAAGTCCCAGATCAGGTAAGAAGCAGCTTTTTATTCAAATAATGATTTATGATGCGTCTCTATTACACTGTGGGAGTGGCGGTTCATCCACTGTTACAGAGAGAATTGTTAACAGATAGGGTATCTTACAGAATAATAAAAAAAAAAAAAAAAACCTTTAACAGTCACTGATGCCATGTGGCACTGAATTACAAACCAATAGCTATATAATTCAATCCTCTGAAATAAGATAAATGTATCTGTTTTGTCTGGCTGAGATTTTGACTCAAAAGATGTGCCAAATATGCTGAAAAAGCCTCTAAAAATGGTAAACCTGGCAAAAAAAGACTGTAGCTGACATTCATCAAAAGCAACAAAAGAAAACCATTTGAATTTCTGATAAGTCAGAAGATGAAAGGAGAAAATTTGCCATAGTGAATATCTAGTCTACTAACCAGAAGGAAGAAATGTTATTTCAGAGATTTAGGGAAAAAATAAAAAAAAATAGGGAATCCAGCCATTTAAAGTAATTTTATGAAGTTATAAGTCTATGTAAAATATTTGTAGAGTTTTGTGTATGTATCACATACAAATGGTGTATGGATCTGTGGAACTTCATGAAATCTGTTTTCAACACTCTTGTAGTGAGGCAGAAAGAGTTGTTTTACTAATCTGACCCAGGATTTTGTCAGTGAGATAAATATGCACTAATTTAAATTGCCTCACAACATGATGCTATAAATGACTGTGTTCTGGAGAAAAAACACATGTAGAACAGGAAACAAGAGGACAGGGAGAAACTGAACAAAAAATAAAAATAAAAAAAGGAAACCACTTTTTTTTTCTTCTTTTTTTTTTTTAAATGGAAAAATACTTTGTCAAGTACAAACAAGTACTGGGAAACGCGTTATTCCATCTCTCGGAAAGAGCCACTGACAAATCACCTTTCTTCTAATTTCTCTAATGGCAAAAAGAGAAAAGGAGGAAATGGGAGAAAGTGGAAATAACCCTGCCATTTTAAAATAGTTTTTATAGCTGGTGGGAGGGAAAATGTACACAACCTACTTTTATTTAGAATTTATCTTCCATAAAATCTCTTTGAATTTTCTTGTTCCAAAACTAAAATTTTGTGGGATGCCTTTTTGGATGAAAACTGCTGCTCTGAGGTCATTTCAGCCGCTCCTACCAACACCTTTTCAAGTCTGAACCTCACAACCTCAGACTTGTGATGGTTTCCCCAGGCACCTGCAAGGCGCAGGGCTTAAATTGTCAACTTGGTTAAAGAAATGGAAAAATCAGACAATGTTCTGAATTTATGATGCTTCTTCAACATTAATGGTACTGATTTGACTCAGTGGAAATAGTTATAAGAATTAAGGTTCAGAGGCTGCACATATATGTGGTGGTAATTCTTGCTCTGGCACATGAGGAATTTCTTGTTAAGGGTGGACTCTTTGGTGGCTGCACTGGTCCTGAGCACTGGGATTTTGAAAAGGTTGAAGCGCTCATGATGCAGTTTTGGGTGGGAAGTAAGGTGCAGAGATGCTCTAGCTGAGTTTGTGGGAGACACTTTAGACCTGAAGCCCAAGAGCCAGCTTAGCCCAGCACTTCTGGGCCCTGCCAAGAGGACAGAGAGGCTGCTCAGTTCACCTCACACGGCACTGCTTGCTGTGGCTTTGCCTAGTGTTTACTCTAGTTGTATCTTCATTACACCCACATCTGAAAAATCTGGAAAAGGGTCTCATTTTTACTTCAGTGATGCCTGAAATGCAACTGCACTACAGGAAGAGGCTTCATCACCCAAATATAACTCCACCTCATTTGAAAGATCAGAAATTTGAAATCCAGATTTCAATGGTATCTTTGTAAAGACTAAAAACTGACAACTAAATAGCTCTTGAAATGTACTTACAACTGGGCAATCACAATCAAGCAGAGACCCTCAGAGCTCGTGTAACTTAATCTCCTTGTCAGCATCTGGGACACATCCTCACCATCCCCGTTACTGAAATGTGCTGCGATCACAAACACTGAAAGAAGGATAACCAGCCAAGGGGAAAAGCTGCTGGGGTGAGGGCCTTATGTCAGACTAGCAGGCTATAGCACAGGTAGAAATCCTACCCTGGGAACCAGTGTACCCGCCAAGGGCAACTATGAACTTTTGCAACAAGGCTGCACAGTCCACATGCACACAGAAGGTCCACATCTGGGACTGGACTGCACAGGAGTTCATGTGAACGTATTTTGTTTGAAAATCCCTGAGCAGAAATACCAGAGGCTATCACATCAGCAACATAAAAAACGCAGTAGGCTCTGTCATTGGAAGAGATAATTTGGGATAGACTCTGCATAGAAAATGACCCAAAGATCTGCTGAGGTGCTGCTGCACAAAGGGTTAGTGGTCAGTCTGCTGAGGTGGCAGACAGAAAAGACCTGGCAGGGGGAGCACACGGGTCCTATTCACGTGCACCGGCATTGCCCAGCCAGACTGGGTCTGACATTCCCCATCCAGAAGGGCTACTGGCAAACTGAGCAGAATCTGGAGGGGAGCCGGGGAAGTGACTCAAGAATTGGGAAACGAGAGTCATAGCAGGGAATTCAAGCAATGCTATTTACTTAGGTGCACAAAGAACATGTACTTTGATCTTCAGCTGTATGTATTTATAGGAAGGGAGTAGTAAACTTGGTAAGAGAACAGTTTGCTACTTGTCATGCAGTCTACAGAAAAGCAATGGCTGGAGGCTGAAGCAAACCAATCACAGCTGAATTGTGACAGAAACAACATACCACATTTTGCTTCTCCACAAACTGACCAGCCATTTCCAAATCAAACAAATGCTTTTTAAGAGATCTCTTGCTCAAACAAAATTTCATGCAAGAACCTCCAGTATCCTGTATTATACTCCTCTGGTACAATTGTCTTATTTTGTAATCTAGGAAGCTACCTCAAATCTCCACAACCTACTATTAACATATCAAAATATTTCTAAATGGATGATGCTGCTGTAACTGGTTCCTGCATACATACGTACACACAAGTACACACACATATGCAGTAGGCAGGTACAGGTCTTGAAAATAAACTTTTAAGCATTTCCTCCTTGTCGGACTGGCAATAGTTCAGACATTGTCTTAATTGACTGCTTGCTACTTAATTGAAATGCCATTCAGAGAGTTCACTTCAATCCTGCTGTATCAGATACAAAGTCTGTCACGGTCAATATTGCTTCAATGAGTTAAGACCACCTAAATGGTCCATACTTAGACATCAGTGGGTAAATGGTTATCTTGGACTAGAAAATTAAGCACTTTACAATACTTCCTCTCCTGCAATGATAGTTTCACCTGTTATTTTTGTTGGCTTTTAAAGACCGTATTTTGCAATACATTACTTCTCTTCACTTGTGAATTACGAACTTGCTTCTAGAAGTACTCACCATAAAGATAGAAGAGGAAACCAGCAGTAAATGGAGTTCAGCAAAGAGTTTTGCATTTAGATGGATTGACTGTTTTAGTAGCAGGAAGCAGAGACATTTTTGTTATATAGATGCTTTCAAAAATCTAATTTCTACACCACAAAATACAGTGCCAAAACTGTGACAATGTCCTAAGCCTTATTTTTTCCCCTTTTTTGCCACCTTCTCAATTCATTTGTCAGATTTGCATTCTCAAAACACCACAGCAACTGGCAGGAGCCCTTGGCATTTGAGCTGGAGGGCTACAGCCAGATTTCCTAAGCCAGGCTGTTTGTGGCTTTCTCCAGGTGGGGGAAGAGGAGGGTCAGGCCCATAACTTCTACCAGATTTCAAAGGAAAGCTGGACAACATTCTTTTATGACTATTTGAAAATACCAGCTATAATCCCCCATTTCAATACAGCGGTGTTGATAATACAAAACCCGCCTTAACAAAGGCCTGTGCCGTGCTCTGCGTGCGCAGAGCCACAAGTAACTTCCTCCACACCTAATGTTTGGTTTTACCACTGGATGAAGAAGGCACTTGCCAGCACTTGTCTGTCTCCATCCTGCTTTGGGTTGGCAAGGCAGTTTCAGAATTAACACTCCGAATATAGCTGATGCTGTCTCAGTAACCTCCATTTCAAGTCTGCTGGACTTAGCATTCTTATAAAGAATTCTTATAAAATATTCTTAATAGAAATAATACTCTTAATCAAGTTTGTCCTGCATAAACATATTGAGTGTATTTCATGCAGTGAATACTACTGGAAGCCCTAGTATGTAGTATGCTACCAAGTTGAGCCCCAGAGCAGGGGTTTGTAGCTGCTCAGCAGGACAGGGCTTGTGGCTGAGCTCAATTTGTCATTTGTCAGCGAAGCCACTGGGGGCAGAGTTATATCAATTCAGAGACCTATCCCTTCTTTTTAATGAATCCTTTCCCTTTACAGATGAAAAAGCAATGTGATCAAAAGCTGCTCATTCGAATGAAAACTGAATGTGTACCTTGCTCTTTAAACCTCGAAACCCAGTGCCCTGCCGGCTACACCAAAATCACCAATGGGACTGGAATACCAGACTGCAGGTATTTCTTCTGTCTGAGCTTTTTACCATGAATATTGCTCTCTGTGAATTACAAGATATTGATTTGTATCACAAATTATCACCTCTATGCAGTTTTCTTAAGGAAAATTTAAATGTTATTTACAGCCAGCATTTATTGACTTCACCTGCTCCAGAATTCAAGTGTCACTTAGAGCACTTTGTGTCTAAAGTTAAACAGTAAACGACATAAGAGGAAAATAAATATTGGTATTGATGGCCTATGAGATTTTTCTTTGAGTGGTATCATAAAATGGCTTCCTTATTTATTCTGCATGCTTGAAATGAATGAGAGTGTATAAACAATAGAATTTTCAAACTGCCAGGCTGGGTGTGTGGGGCTAGACAGGGCAGGAAAATATCTCAAAAGAAATCTAAAAATTTTCATGAATTTCAATTAAGGGAAAAAAAAAAAAAAAAAAAAAAAAAAAAAAAAACATTGCTTACTTAGCATTTAAGTATGCTTGTTTAGCATTTAAAAGAACCTTGATATTAAGTAATTTTTCAAATGCTATTTCAAACCAAAACTTGGATTAAATTGTTGTGTTAAGGTTGCAGAAGTGAAAAAAATAAATACATACTTTGCAACAGGAATGTCTCTGAGGTTATTTTTAAGCCCTTGATATACAGTGTATATTTTAATGAAGAAAAAAAAGTCAAAATCAATGCAACTAAGCTTGAAGTGCCCTTCACCAACACTGAAAGAGGAAAAGGAGTTTAGGAATTTTATTTTTCACCACAGAAGGCTTTTAAATGCTTTAATGCAGCTCCAATTTATTTTCCTTAGGTATTATCTAGAAATTAAAACACACACACTTTCTTTTCCTGGATGCCGACACGCTTGTATAAAGGAATTTGAACAACCTGAGTGCTGCCAGGGACACTGGGGCCCAGACTGCATGGGTAAGCTCCTTTTGGACGTTATTTGAATAGAAGGAAAGCAGTGATTTTCTTGCTTTCAGAAACTATTTCCATGAAAATTTTACTCCTTAGAGTTTGTTACAGGAGTAGAAATAAGCAGCGCTGATTAACCAAAACTTGGACGATTTGGAGAAAATATATATCCAAAGATTCACCAAAGAATAAAAATCCATGGAAAATTTCCAAAAACTCAGGGATCCCTTAGATTTTGAGATTTTCAGAACAAATCATTTCAGTCAATGGCTGTAAAATGACTTTTCACAGAATCACAGAATGGTTAAGGTTGGAAGGGCCTTCTGGAGACCATCTGGTCAAAATCCCTGTTCAACCAGGGCCACCCAGATCTGGTTGACCAAGACCATGTTCAGGCATCTTTTGAAGATCTCCAAGCAGGGAGACTCCACAACTTCTCTGGGCAACCTGGGCCAATGCTCCATCACCCACACAGTAAAGAAGTGCTTCCTGATGTTCAGACAGAACCTCCTGTATTCTAATTTGTGCCCTTTGCCTCTTGTCCTTGCACTGGGCACCACTGAAATGGCTCTGTCCTTTTTGCACCCTTTCTTCAAGTACTTTCACACATTGATAAGATTCCACCCAAGTTTCCTATTCTCCAGACTGAACAGCCCCAGCTCTCTCACCCTCTCCGCACAAGAGAGCTGCTCAAGTCCCTTGATGATTTTGGTGGCCCTCCACTGGACTCTTTCCAGTATGTCCATGCCTCTTGTGCCCTGGGGGGCCCAGAACTGGACACAGCACTCCTCATCTGTGCCGAGTGGAGGGTAAGGATCACTTTTCTTGACTTGCTGGCAATATTTTGTCTAATGCAGTCAAGAATACCATTAGCCTTCTTAGCAGCAAGCACACATTGCTGACTCAGGTTCAACTTGGTGTCTACCAGGACTGCAAGGTCCTTTTCTGCAGAGCTGCTTTCCAGCTCTGTGGCTCACAGTGTTCTGTCAGCTGGGAGCATCCCCATAATTGATTTTTAAAAATAAAGTTTTCAAACAGCAACTTTCAAGTTTTTATTTTAGGTCAAAAGTGCTTTCTTCTGAATCTGAAATAGTTCCAAATCTACTTAACTCTTTACTTTCTTACTCTAGGAGGGTCTTTTCTTTCAGGGTTTTTTGTTTGCTTTTTGAAGACACTGAATGTTCAAGGCCATTCCTCAAGTAGCAACAATGAGGAGTATGTCTCCTCCAGATGCCTCTTCCTCAGGAAAATTATTTCAGCATCTCCACAAGTACATCAAATTTCAGGCTACTGATGCAGTCATCAAAACCTGCAAAGGATGTTTCTCTGCCCAGACAGAGCATTTCCCCCTTTAGTTCAAGGAGTCAAGGTCTGGTTCAATATCTATGAAGTTTTTTTGTCCACAAAATAGATAAACAAATAATTTTAGCATGGCCTAAGCTCTGGTTTAAATGCAAGACTTCTATCTACTAAAGGAAAAAAAAAAAAAAAAAAACTAACAACAACAAAAAAAAAAACAAAATCCAACCAACATGTACTTTTATAGAAAAAATAGGAGTGTAGTGAGCAGTGCAGTATTTCTCTGAAGATAGCCACTTGTGTAGCAATTTACTCTTTTCCCACCAGATGTAGCCTAAATGCCCAGAAAGAGAAAAGCATTTCTGCATTCAACCAACCCGTACTTCAGGGTGCTCCATGAGACCACAAGAGGTATACGGGTATTTGCAGAGGGGGATGTGAGCTCTGCCCTGCTGCAGACAGAGGCTGCAGGAGCAAGGAGGCCCCCTCTTCCTTCAGGCATATTTCCTGGCCTGAGAAAGCAACTCTTCTAAAAATCAAGGTCTCAGCATTGTTTCTGCTGTCATTTGGAGGAAGAAAATAGCTCTCTGCGTTATCACAGTCTCTGTAAGACCATGCAGCATGCCTTGAAATGCTTGGAGGAAAACCTGTCCTTCCTGAGACTGGAAGAAAAAATCCTGACTAGGAGTTTACTTCACCTTTAATATCTGATGGCAATGACAGAATTAGGTCTTAAATACTGCTTTGATTTCCTTAAACGATAGCACTTACTGTAACACATGGCATGAATGAAAAATATTTCATCTGTTTCCCTCCCTACTTAGTGCCCTGAGCAAATGAGACATCCTTCTGTAAACAGACATCAGAATAAAACAAAAGCAGAGGGGAAAAGAGCACAGCTTTCTGACACTATCACTGTGCACCTGCCTGGTCAGAACCTTAATTGGCTCCACCAGGCCAGCAAGAATATATTTTTATAGAGACAGCTAATTTCTCTCCATCTCATCCAACTGCAGAAGCCAAAGCTGGCAGAGTTTGTATGGCCAAAGTGTGTCAGCAATGAGCTCCAGCGTGAGCCACCGCTACCACATCTCATGTTGCCACACTGGGCACATATTTGCATGACTCCGATCAAAAGCCTGGGTACAAAACCAAATGTGCACAGTATGGGCAACTGAGGGGAAAGCATTGCAAGAATAAAGAATAAAAAAGTTTAAAACAAAAGGTCAAGAGGAAAGATAATACACCAAATTCTATCAAAGGATATGGTTCAAACTATATCTTTACAAGTGCTTCAGTGCAGGGAGCTGGAGAAGATACGTAATCCAAGAAGAGGATGCATTTGAAAGCACTTAAGAAAGCAAAATTAAACTCTATGAGAAAAAAAAAAAAAAAAGATAGATTTAAGCTTTTATGAGCTAGGCATAAAGATTTGCCCTGCAAACTCCTGTATTTGTAAAGAGGTAAGCAGAAACATCTCTTTTTTACTATTTTTTGAAAAGCATCCTCAACAGAAACCAAATTCTCCCAAACACCAGGGCTGGGCCAGGTGACCATGCCAGTGTCACCCCGTGTCATGCTGGTGTCCCAGAGCAAAGCCCTGTTGCTGCCTACTGCAGCACGGTGAGTGAGAGGAGAGGAAGTGCTTTATCTGCCTAACTAAACTTGTCGAACAATGCGGTAATTTGCTAAGCTTCTGATAAAGCTGTCCCTTGGTGGTGGTATCAAAACAGGAGACAAGGTAGTGAAGACAAGGGGAAGTGGAATGAATACCAACAGCAAAACACTGTCTTGTCAGCAGTTTTGAAGTGTACTTTCCTGGAATTTACATCATTAACTTTGAGTTTTCTTTATCTTTGCATGCTTAATAGAAGCATCAGTGCAGTTGAAATTGTTTTCATTCGACAGCAAACATTAAAGAGTTTGCATCCTCATCAGTCCTAAAGATCCATATACCTGTCACACCATACCTAAAGATTCACTAAAAGCTACTTTAGAGATTAAAGTATATGTACTTGTCACTTTACCTTGTTCCTGTTTATTTCATCTCAATTCTTAATAAACACTTTTGTTTCAGCATATATGAGATGAACCAGATTCAGATTTTTACCTTTAAAAGCAATGATTTTTCCTGAGGAGCTTACTCAAATCCAACAGACCTCACAAACTCATCAAGAAATAAACAGAGAAAACTTGATAGTGTTATAAAGCCAAAGCCTTCGCTAAAATTAGGTGTACATGTACGCACATACACTTATTTGCTCATCACTCCACACTAATCAAATTCATTTTCATGTGAACTTCCGAGTCACTTAACCACTCTAAATCAGGATTACGTTCCCCAGTGGGAGCATAAATCCAGTGCTGTCCACCCAAGCACGCATGGAACCAGCCAAGACTCTATAACCAATAAATCCACCAGTAATGTACAGCAGAGCACCTACAAGGGCAATAGGAGTTTCCTACATTTAGATACCACCTGCATGAGGATTATGGTGCCTAATGGGAACTCCAGCTAGGCTGACAGGATGGAAGGGCTTATGCAAGGGAGTTAATAAATCATTTCCACAGAGAGGCTGCGTGACTTAAAAATAAGGATATTCCCAATGGAAGGAAAAACCTGACAGAACAATCTGACTAAAAACTACTCTGATATGTTTTTTCTATAGGTAATATCTTATTAAAAATATGGATATTGAAAAATCTTAGCCATAAATTAAACTCCTTTGATTTGGAAATGCGATCATTTTTTCTTATGTCTTCCATCTGGCTGGGGTTTATGGTCAGACATTGTCTCACCTAGTGTACCACCACCTATAATCACAGTTTTAGCATCAGAGGATCTGAAGAACATACCACATCTTTGGCACCCAAATGTTAGTAGTGACCACAGCCCATAGGAGAGAAGTGGGTCATGAGATACTCATATTTTAATTTCTAGGGGGATTTGAATCAAACATCACAGTCTTAAAGGATGTACAAGGGAGGAACTTTCCAGATACATCAAATGCAACTGAGAGGAAGAGAGGAGGGGAGGACAGGACACGTGTTGCAGCAAGGCTTATTTAAACCTTAGCTTACCATCAAATATGATCCTGACAGCAAGTTCTCAATCAGTCAGTTGTATTAACATACCAAAGAAGTGGTCATGCAAACATCACTTCTGTTAAACAATCTAACAGTTTAGAGGACGATAGAGGTGAATCAGAAGGGACTAAATCAGTGCTGCACTTTATTCTTGTGTAATCCCTTGGTTACAGAACTAGCTGAAACTTTCCATACTAGAGAGTGGTGATGGTCTCTGGTGAAGGCAAGTGAGGAGATTTGGGCAGATGCAAAACAGCAGCCATCACCTGATAACCCTGCCTGGCCCAAAGCCCCACAGCCTCCAAGGTCCTCACCCAAACATTCAAGTGGGGCAGAAGGGTCAGAGCAAGGTGACTGATCACTTATACATCGTCATTTCCAGCATGTCCAGGAGGAGCTGCATCACCATGCAATGGGAGAGGACGCTGCTCCGAGGGCATAAAAGGGGATGGAACATGCATTTGTCAGGTACAGCCTTTCTCGTAAAGGAAAAAATATAACTTCAGCATATAAATGCCACTAAGAAATAATAATAAATATTATTACATAAAATAGTACATGCTACATTGTGTACATGAGAGCATTTCAAAAATAGCAGAGGTGCCCTGCTTGGAGTTCATGTTTTGTTTGGTTTGCACTAAAATTCATAGTATTATTTCTATAGACTTAGGAATATTCAGGTGAAATTATTAAAGGGTTCTTCCATTCTGTTTTCTTGAAATATGTGGTTTAAATTCTATCATTTAATGTGTGCTGCTACTTAAGACTACTTGCCCTAATTAGAAATAATTATATTTGGGACTATACTGTCAATATGTTTCTCTGAGAGTCCAATGTGCACTGCTTAATAAATTTAGTAAAAAGATTTAAAAAAAAAAATAAAATAAAATGTTTTTTACCTCCTCCTCTACTGGTTAATCTTTAAATTACATCAAAATCATATCCTTTGGCGACATGTGAAAAGTTGACAGAATAAGAAATAGTCAAGAAATACAACCTAACAATTATAGAAATGATTTGGGCCTTAGGCTTGATTATCATTCTCTATTGTTAACTTGATATTCAAAATGTGATATGATTTCAAATGTAAAGTTAAAAAAGAAAAGAAAAGAAAAGAAAAGAAAAGAAAAGAAAAGAAAAGAAAAGAAAAGAAAAGAAAAGAAAAGAAAAGAAAAGAAAAGAAAAGAAAAGATTATTCAAAAGAACATTTTCTAAATCTCAGTGGTCATTTCTGATTTGCTGACTGACTTTTTGTTTTGTTTTGTTTTGTTCTTGGTGGTGGTGTGCTTTGGGGTTTTTTTTGGAAGCTAAAGATGTTGCTTCCAGGCTACTAACTGTTTGTCTGTCTATCTGTATACAGATGAGAGATTAAAGTTTTTACTTCCATTCTGTAATTCACAGAAAGGATTTGGTGGGACAGCCTGTGAAAAATGTGCTGAGGAGAATTTATTTGGTCCTCAATGCACATCAGGTAAGTTTAAGCCTTCTGTATTGAAACGGGGAAAAGCAGGTGAGTGCAAGCTGTATTCAGACACTAAGATATCACAGTGAAATGGGTAGGGCGTTTAGTTTCCCACCAGGAGCTGCTCTCTGCTTCAAGAAATACAACAGGGAAAGAAAATAGGCAGCTACTCAATTTCTCGTTCATAGAGGGACTGGATTCACAGAATCACAGAATTGTCTAGGTTGGAAGAGACCTCAAGATCATCAAGTCCAACCTCTGACCTAACACTAACAAGTCCTCCATTCAACTCAGAGTCATGCAGAGAAGACTGGCAGTGTTAGCACTACAAAAATATCTTAATCTTATCTTAAATATCTTTTTTTTTTTTTAGCCAACAGTCAAATAAATTTGGGGTTAGAATTATTTTTGTGTTCCTGCAGTATGCCACCCTGTTATCCTGTCACCCAGTTTTCATCCTAAATGATGGATTTGCATTTACTTGATCTAAACAGTGCTTACAAAATATTGGACAGGAACATATCAATGCACAATTTATAGTGGTTTACAGTGTTTTGGTATGACTTTTAAATTCATCTGCTAATTAGAACATCTGTATAGGGCATGAAATACCCATGTGGTATTGAAATTAATGGCTCCTGTTGGACCATCCTCCAGAAATTATATACCTCGTTTCTAAATCTAGTTCTGCTCTTGGTCTCCACAATGTTGTGTGCCATGGAGCTCCATAATTCAGTGAAAACTGTGAAAAAGGGTAGCTTTTGTTTAGTTGTGGGGTGTTTTTTGATCATACTGGCCATACTTCTATTAGGAGTAGTGGGACATTGAGGGAAGGATCTGAGCTATTTGCACTATTTAAAATTAAAATAGGTCACAAGTGTATACATTTGTATATTTTCCTATTTTGCCTGTTTCTTAATGATTTCTACTATTTTACTTATCTTCCTCAACCCTAATGAGCATTATACAAGTTCACAAAATCGCCTGCTTTCTTAAGCAGTAATAGCTGTTTATCTCTAAATAAAACACTTTTGTTCCCTCAAGAACTGCATCAAGTTACTCCTAAAAAAGAGTCATGAACAGCCTCACTTTAAATAATCTGTGATGGCCTTTCTGTACTAATCCTACACCACGGCTGATTTAAAGGTTCTTTTTCCACCAGCCGTCCACTGGATGCCAGTGTTGATACACAGAAAGGCAACCAAGACGTTTTCATAAAATTAGGGTACTTGAATGAATTCAGTATTGCAAATGTAATAATGTAATTTTCCAAGCAGCTGCTGAAGGATTCAACTACATTTTAATTCAAGGATCATTTTACACTTCAGCTTGCAGATATTTGAGTTTATCCAAGTTTTCTAAGTACCTATAATTACCATGCATTTGTGACTAACTGCTTTTCTACAATACCTTAGATGTTTCTCCTTTTTGTAGTAGGACTACTAACACAGGTAAAGTATTAGAAATTAATTAAGATAGGCAATTTGCATGAACATGACATATGTTTGTAAAGGGAAGGGAGTAAACTACCATCACTTCAGCTTAAACAGGAAGTCACCACTACAACGTTGTACATCTTAGAGGCTTTTTCAAGAGGAACTGTACAGGGTGTTTTTAAAAAGCACTATTACCATAATTGAAACAGTTATAACTATAAGGCTTTTTAAGAATACATAAAACCACTTATAGAGGGGTATCATAGTTGCCTGGACTCTGAATACAGAGCCTTGTGTGTGTACTTTTACAAGGTTTGTAACCTGAAATAACAGAATATAGGAACAAACAGGGCCAAAGTCTGCTTCAGACCTAAACCAACACAGCGACTCATTATCCTTTTAACAAAATTAATTCTGTTTAGGGGGAAAAAAAGTTACAAAAGTCATCTCTTCTGGAGATTTTTGAGAGGGAGGCAAACAGAATTAAAGCAAAAATGTACAATTTATTATTGATTTGTTAACAGTTATAAAAAGTATTTGTTACATGTTATATTCAATTTTGACTCAAGATCATATGTTAAATTTTTAAAGCTTTAAAATAATAGCAACTGGTAAGTCTTATATTTAACACATCCTGAAGATTTTCAGGCCCTCAGGCTATTATATCAGACTGCAAAAATCAGTATCTGTTATTTGCTGATATATGCAGCTACGAGTTTTGATCTTCTCATTAATGGAAACCTGTAATTCATGAAGTCTGATCAAAGCTTGGTTTGAAAATTGTGCTTTTAATATTTAACAGCTGTTGGCCAGGACACTATTTGCTATGGGTAACCACTAATGATGTCTTTCCAAACACCATCTTTATTCATTAAAGCCAATTCATCTCTCCATATAGTTTGCAACTGTGTTCATGGAGTGTGCAATAGTGGAATTACAGGGGATGGAAGATGCACTTGCTTGTCTGGATACCAAGGACTCAGCTGTGATCAGCGTAAGTAGGCTGTTTTCTATATAAGTTATATTCGATGGCTCTGATACAGTTAGAATTGGTAAGGACAAATGTAAAATTAGTCTCAGGTTATTTACTTAAGCAATTAGACATACACTGAACCTCAAAACCCTGCCCATGAATGTCCATAACCATTGTAACCCCTTCAATCACCAGAATAAAGATGGGGATTGATGGGATGGATGGTCCCCAGGCCAAGTGGACTTTCAGCTGGTATACTGAAAGCTGCAATGTCTCCTGGAACAGGAGTATGCAGACAGCTTAATCTGTCACCCTCTGTCCCTCAGCAATAGCTGAATGCGAGGCCTTGCGGTGCCCTGCAAACTCAAGATGCACCATCTCAGATGAGGATGGCAGAAGATTGCAATGCACATGTCTGCCCAACTACCACGGGGACGGTACACATTGTGAACGTGAGTAATTTTAATGTATACTGGGTTCTTTGGGAACAACATCATTATTATTACAGTTCAGATATTAAACACTTCTGAAGCAAATCTTACCATCATCCTGACGTAACTGTTCTTGGGTTCACATATCAAAGCAGTCTCAGGTGCACAAGCTGGATTCCTTCCAGATGAAGCAAAGCACTAAAATGTGCTCCAGATGCACATCAGTCCAACTGCTCATAAACTTCAGTCCATACAACCAGAATAAACCTAGTAAGTCCCCTTGAAAGCGTGGATCACAGAATCACAGAATTGTAGGGGTTGGAAGGGACCTCAGGAGATCATTGGGTCCAACCTCCCTGCCAAAGCAGGTTCCCTAGAGCAGGTTGCCCAGGTAGGCGTCCAGACAGGCCTTGAAGATCTCTAGAGTAGGAGACTCCACAACCTCCCTTGGGCAGCCTGTTCCAGTGCTCTGTCACCCTCACCGTGAAGAAGTTCTTTCACATGGATACTGAGTCACCTCTTGGGATCTCTTGGTCCTAACTCTGGTATCTCTTGATCCTGTGTGGTAGTCCTCTCTGAGTAGACTCGACCACCATCCAAGAGCAGGACAGCAGAAAGTGACTTCTCAGGGAATGCAAGGTTCTACTAGTAGGCAACACAGACAAGCAACCAGCAGAGAAGGATGCTAGTTGCCTTACCTCTTGAGTAAGCCCACATTAATGTTGCTCCTCTGCCCTACCTACTGTCTTTTGCTACTGGGCTTAAGCCCAGTTACCTGTGGCTTAAGCCAGTATCTTTTACTTTTGACTGGCTGGTAAGCAGAGGACAAGCAGCTCCAGCACTACAAAATATGTAACAGAGGATAGCAGTGACTGCCCCAACTCAACTGGGAGGTGGCATTGTCCATGGTCAGTTTGAGCATACAAATGTGTGCACGTGTGATTTTACACCGGAACAAAAGAGAAGGCTTGAGAGAGTGAAGCCGAGCATTGCCAACTCTCTCAGTCCCAGCTGAGGGGTACAAAAGGGACAAGGAGGAGAGGGGATGACGGCAAGTACCACCCTTCCAGCTGCAAGATGTGCTTGACTGTGTCCTAAACTGGACACAAAGGTGTCTAAAGAAGCTCTCCAAGCACTGCTGGAATATGAACAAGGACAAACAATGCCATTGACTTGGGAAAAAAAAAAAAAAACAGCTCCTGGAAATAAACAGTGAGCTTCCAGTCCAGTCCTGAACCTACAACAGTGTGGAAGACACAACTAAAGAACTTGCTGGCCAGTTTTCCATACAGCTGAATGGTTGACATTATATTGTTTAATTACCGGAAAGAAAACAGCAGACCTATTGTATTGAGAAATAGTTTCCAACTGATCTAGCACACACTTAAAGCCTTTACTGACTTCATATCACATACCTGACGTACTGTAGTTAAAATCCACCACAGAACAGGAAAATAGTTGTAATATTTTAATGAGCACATTATATCTTTTAATCTGTTTATAACATAATTTGCCAAGTTAAGAGATCATTTCTGTACAAAAGCAAACAGTTGCTATGTTAGTACGTTAGTATAAACACATTCCTCCCTCCTGTCTTTATGTCGCCACGATACTTCAGACTTGGCTGTTATGAGAAGTTTAGTCTGCCCGGGCTTTGTTTGACATAGAGATGCTTGAGCAAATCCTTGTCTTCAGTTTTAGGGTGGTGGACAATAATTCCTTTACTTTTTTTTTTTTTCAAGCTATCAATCCATGCTCCAAAAAGGTCTGTGATCCTAATGCCAACTGCATTTACCTTGGACCAAATCACCACAAATGTGCCTGTCAAGAAGGATACAAAGGGGATGGTCAAGTCTGCTTACCCATAGACCCGTGCCAAGCAATATACGGGAACTGCCCTGCACAGTCTACCATTTGCATATATGATGGCCCAGGAAAGGTTAGTGTTGAACTTGTGCTTCAGATGTTTCCTTTGTCAGCTGCCCAGGAAAAAAAATTGCTTTGTCTCCAGAAAGACGCCATGAGGGTACAGGCACAGGCCTCAGGGAAGCCAAGATCTACTCCTGGCTTTGGCATAAGCCTTGCAGGTGGCCAGGAGGGACCCCATTTCTTTCTCTATCTACGCATGCTAGTGTGTTTCCCTCTGGAGATGGGAATGACGTTAGTGTGGTCTTTTTTGTGGAATGTTTTGGCTCAAATTTGTTTCTTCTAAATGGAGGCACCAAAATGAAGCTTCTCAGAGTTGAATTTCTGTGACTGCACGGACCAGTAGGGTTCTTACAGAGATACTGCAGCTAAACACCTGAAGTTAGCATAACTTGGATCTTTAAGAACTACTGATGAATGGCACCATGTAAAGACTGCATAGCATTCATGCTGTTGGGAACTGGCTCAAATTTCTCTATTGTACTCCTGACACTGAGAAAGCAAAACTTCTAGTGACCATGCCTGTCTTGCCTGGACACCCTGAGGAGCAGAAAAGGGAGTCAGTTACCCAGGGTTGTCCTGAAGCTCATGGTCATATAAGTTTCTCCACTTGGGAGTTTTTCAGCAAGCTGCACATGGCTGGCACACTCAGGCTGGTGTGTACTGCTGATATGCCTCACCAGTAAATAATGTGCTTTGGCACTTCTTTTGAGAGGCTGAGGACTGCGGGAGCAGAGGCTTTAACCTATCCATGCTGATTTAAAATGTTTTCTGGTCACAGAATTGAATCTAAAGGGCTTTAACTGAGTGTCAGTAGTTTTCTGTAGTGGGTAAAGCCTCAAAGGGAATTAGATAAATAGGGATAAGCTTTATACTTGCAACTAAACTCACCAGGTGATTAACTAAGGCTTTGAAAGTTTTCCATTTTTTTAAATCCTAGTAGCAGAAAGTATGCTGAAACATACACTTTGTGCATGTCTGATTTTTCTCTCTCCTCTTCCATCCCTCTGATGTAGTCCCACTGTGAGTGCAAGGAGCATTATACAAACTTTGTACCTGGGAAAGGATGCAGCATGATAGACTTATGTGAAACAAACAACACCTGCCACAAAAAAGCTAAATGTTCAATGGTTGCACCAGGACAGATCACGTAAGTCTTTTTGCTTTTTAAAGCTTTCACCCAGTTTCTCCCTCCTCCTGTAGTAAGCATGCAGTTAAAATAAATCCAGTGGATGAAAACCTCCTGAAGTTATCATTAATAGTTTCATTATCAAGCACAAATTACGGGATTTAATGGGGTTAGGGTGAACCAGTTAGGACATGCTTAATTTCATCAGTCCAATCACTAATGCCTATTAAGTTTTATTTTTATTAGCTCTCAGAGGTCATTTCTACATTAGTAAATAAGGACCAAAACCTTTTTTCTGTTCCTAAGGGCAAGCAGCATGGTCTGGCTCACAGCTAAATACTCTTCCTCCTCCAAAGAAGAGTAACTGCCTCTTGGCAGAGGTCCCTGGCACATGTTATCCCTTCAGCTGTGCTTGGGCATTGCCTGGGAAAACGTTGTGTATGCCAGAACCATGCCAGGCAGCATGCTAAAAATTAATCAGCATTAATTATCCCAGGACAGCACCAGAGCTCTGGCCCTTTTTAGTATACTAATGCAGATACAACCAGGGCATCTGTTCCCCATGCTGTGAAAGCAACACCCGCCTCCGCAGATTCCTCAAAGCATGTGGGAAGCTGCGCAACTTCTGTCAGAATTTGTTTTCCTGTACAGAAATTTGCTAAGCAGATGTTAGGAGGAAAGTTGGCTTTAACACTGGACTTAGCAACGCTGTATTAAAACAAGAAACTGGAATTACATGTTTTTATAGGCCAGTGACAGCTAGTACTGAGTCTACAGAGGTGTCCCAGAAGTGCTAGATTTTGGGAGCTGAGAATTAGAATTTGAAAGACAAATTAGGCCATCAGTTGTAAGTTGGGGAACAAATTATTTATTTTATAGATTTACAGACAGCAAGTGTTCACATGGGAGAGCATTCTTATTGCCAGTGCTTGCTTCATTATTGAGCTTTTTCTTACAGTTAAAAATCAACATTGCCTTTGTGTAAGCTATCGTGCATTTCCGACAAATTTCTCTAGAATATCCCCTGGTTCATTTCTGCAGCATATTGTAGTACTCAAAAGTACACTTGGCTGCTGCAGCACACCAGCAGAGCCAGGTGTAAAACTTTAAAGATCGAAGAGTATTTCCATGTGAAATCAAGACTAAAATGCTAATTTTAATAAGTTGAAAGATTAAAAACAAATTCCACAGCACACAAATCAGCACCTTTCCTTTCTAAAACATCACTGTTTCACTGTTGCAACTTAATCTTCAACAGCTAGGTTTTGTTTTGTTTTGTTTTTTAATTTTAAAATTTATGACAGTAAAAATGTATGACTTGTTACTGAAAAAAGCAAACAAATGCCTTGCATGTCATTCATTTCATGACCTTTAACAGCAAAAATAAAACAGAAGAAAGTTTTAATATGATTTGAATCCCACTCCTATCTACTTGGCAAAAAGAGTAACAGTACTGAATAATTTCCAGTTAAGGTGAATCCATTTACAAAATGGGAAATTTGCAAGGAAAATAAGTAGAAAATGTGGACACATTGAATTGTTTCTGATACATGTAAAAGTATTTTGGCTGCAGCCCAGATTTTAAATGCATTTGGGGTTCTGTGGATATGCTTTTGTGGTTTTTTGTTTGTTTGGTTTTCAAACTTCTAAAACAAAGCTGTAGTGAGTCCACAAACCCAAGTTTATTCCCTTCCATTTATTTTAGTTTTTAAAAGACTTCCCACATATTGTTGCTTCTGATTTCTCCAGAATCAAATTATTTGTACTTACATAAACATGTAGACAAGACAAATGTTTAGAGTTTATGAACATAACACAGCAACCTCTTGGAAAATCAAGATCATCTCTGTTTCTGCTCCCAAATCGATCTTTTCTGAATGAGTGCTGACACTTGCAATAGCACTGCTTCAGCAAGTAATTACATACAGCCTTGCCCAGAAACTATGAAGCTTCAGCTGGTGCAGAATTACATTGAATGTTAGACTGTAACTTCTCTGGTTTCCAAGCTGAACCAGCGTTCCCTCAGCTGATCTCCCATTATTTTCTTTTCAAATTCCACTATAATTTTTACTCTGACTCTGTCTTCAGCGTAGAAATTAGTAGCTTCATAAAGAAAACCTCCCTTTTTAAAATAGATTAAAATAAATGGAGATGGAAAGCTGAGCTTCCCTTTTCCAGAAAGATATAATTCTGCTCCTCTTCTTAGGTAAACTCAAGTTGTGGCAGCTCCCCAGTCTTTTTCCTATGCTGTCCATGCATCGTATCATGAGAACAAACAACTCAGTTTAAATCGTCCAGCAAGACTTTTTTTATAAATCTGTTCCTCTTCAGAGACACCCAGCCCTTGTAGTACACAACGCATTCAAAGCAAAACCTGTCTGGCCATACGCAGTATGAGTTGTAAACCAGACCCTCCAGGCAAACTAAGACAAAATCGGTGCAGACTGCTACCTAGCTGGTCCTTCCTTATCCCAACCACACAGAGTAAATGACTGCACTGAAGAGGGTGAGATGGTAGTCAGGTGGAAGGCCTCAAGCCCATGAGATAAGTGCTACTCTGTACTTGTTAAATGCTTTCCTCTGAAGGCAAATCCAAACCATGTTACTGGGCTCATACTCTCTTATAAGCAGTATTTTCCTCAGAAAATTAATTTCAAACTAGGTAGGTATTTCTGCAATTCATTGTACCCCTGGATGTGATAGCCAAAAATTTAGTGTTTAACCTCTCTCTTCTTTTATGGTTGTTTGCTGAAAAAGAGAGATTTATTTTGAAACCTTGATCTAATTTGTTCAGTATTTCAAGGGGGGGGTTCTTTTTTCTATTAAACTGTTCCTCAGCTTCTTTAAGGCCTCAGGTTTTCCTTCTCCACTCAGAAGCAAAGGCGACTACGTACATCAGTACAGTGATATTTACCCCATCAGTTTCCACCACCACAGAAGAAAGGGGTCAACCCCAAGGAGGAATTGTTTCTACCTCCCAGCCCCAAACCCTTCATCAGGGCCCCAGTCTTACCCTCTACCCAAGAGATCCCCTTAAAAAGAAGGTGGCTCACCGTCCAAGTTTCATTCTAACAATTTACAATGCTTCTAGGCTGCTATTTTTACCCATGACCAGAAAGAATCAAAACTTGAGCCTCCTGGCCAAAATCCTAGCTTATATCCCCCTGAGTCTATACGCAACCTCATCAGTTTCCAGAGACTGTGGAGATTTTAGAGTAAGATTGCTATCATCAAGAAAAGCTATGGTAAAGACACTTTCCATCCAGACATGAGAACTAACATAGCAAACAGGAGTTAACTTGGCATCAGGTTGATACTTCTGTGATTGGCAAATCTGTGTACGTAACAGCCAGCACATGGAAATGGTTAGGTCATTAGTTATATAAAGGAGATTTTTCAGATGTGTGGAATAATGTTTGATACCTAATGATACTAAAAATAATAATAATTAAAAAGTCCACATGGATGTGTCATTATGGATAGGGCTTACATAAATACTGAACATGCTGGAGACTTGATTAGGAAAAGCATTATTAAAAGCCAACGTTTGGCAACACAGTTGTTTAGCCAAATATAGTTGTTTAGCCTCCTAAATATAGTTAGAATTTCTTTCTGTGCGTGCTACATGTTGACAAGTGCCTGCTTTAATTTTAGCCCTGGAGATGAGTAAATCACAGAGCTGACACTTCCAGCTCATCCCCTAGGTGCAGCATTTCTGAAGGGTGCAACAGAAATTGCTGACTGGCAAAAACTGCAGGTGTTGGTAGCTGCTCACTCTGAGGCAGGCCAGATTTTCAGAAAGTACTGACCACCTCTCCTTGTCCATAGCCAGGCTGACACAAGGTCGAGGCACATACAAGGTCAGTTGCTTGTTGAAAATCACAACCACTTGTACCCATCAGCACCTAATACAAGCACGCGTCAACCCTGTCAACAACCAACAATTTCTTCCCCACCTCTCTTGAACACTGAGCCTTTCATGGCTTTTAAGTCCAATTTTCATGTATTTCCTCCCTTATGAGACGGAAAATGACAGACTGACACTCAGGGTTGCTTTTCCATAAATTTCCTTTTGATTTTGCCTTGGCTGCAACGCATTACCTTAAACACAGCCACCTCCAGGCAGCAAGGCTGTTGAGCCCTTCTCAAGGTTTTGCCCATCACTCATCTGGGCAGCACAACCCAAGGCCGCCCTGGAAGTACATAGGACTGGGTCTACCACGCATCACTGACACCACTCACAGGCTGGCATCCCCATGGGACAGCCAGGGTGTCACAGATGACGTGCTTTTGCCAGTACAGACACAGCAGCAGCACAAATTATACATCGGAAAAAGCACGAGGTTTTATGCTTCTGCAGTTTCAGAAGAAAGATAATGTTAAAATACCAGTGCCATTGCCCAAAATGGTTGTGTTGCTTAAAAGTCATCGTTAACACACTCAACCACTTTGCTTTATTGAAAGGACTGACACCCCTGCCACATCTTTTCTACCAGACAGGTGCTTACATCTATCACAGGGATCAATGAGCTGCCACCACCCCCTTTATATGTAACCACCATTACTCCTGCCAAGCCACCAGGACTGACTGGAGGCTTAAAGCTTTCCATCACCTCCCCACTGCTGTGGGGATGACACCTCACACCGTTCCACCACAGCCTCTCCTTGCCCATGGGCAGGCAGGCTCCATGGCTTGCTGGGCTTCAGTGACCACCACGTTCAGGAACCCCAAAGGGGATGTGAGGCCACACACTGCACCATGGCCAAGGGCATCACGTAGCCAGAGCCCCTTGTCAAAAAGGCCCTGCAAGACAGACACCACCAACACACCACTGCCCAGCTGACAGAAGGACATCATGTCAGGCAAGTGGCCACCACGCTTCCCTACACACCTGCACATATAACACACTGAGCCACTGCTCACACAGCTATAATTCTTTAAATAGCTGGGATTTAAGGGCACTCTTACTGCAAAGTAATGCAGTTTCACATTCATCACACTGCTGAGTCAAGGTTTGATGTAAGCCACAGAAGTGGCTACATGAGCAAGGGAAATTTACAGCTAGCCAAGTGATGAAAAAAACAATTAATATCATTACCCACTAAATGACAAAATGCATACACTATCCCACTACCAACTGTTACCTTACAGCATGCTGAAGGAAAGATGCAAAACTAAAATGAATTATTGTTCCTGAATAAGCCTTCAGAGAAGTAGTTAATAACACCTGGAGCGTGCTTAGCTTACTGAACCCACAGTGCATTAACACACAGCTGAAGTGACAATCCCTTCACAGGTGTACATGCCAGAGGGGCTTTGTGGGGAATGGGTTTGTGTGCTACGGAAGCATCATGGAGCGCCTCCAAGACCTGAACACCGAAGTGGGAGGACGGTGGCAAGGCAAGCTGACATCTGCCTTATCACTCATGGGTAAGTGAGCACACGGTCACCTCCTGCCCTGTCTTCCTCACCACTTCCCTGGCAGCAGGATCGTGCCACCAATGGCATGACACAGTGCACACTGCCCACCACAGGCTCCCTCTGGCCACTTAGAGCTGCCTTTGCTCACCATGTTAAGCAATCTCCAAAAATTTCCAAGCAGAAGTGCTAAATATGCTCCCATGATCCCTCACACATGATTTGGTATGACCAGTGGGTTTTGCCCCATAGGATAAAATCCTCTCCATCCCTAGCCCCATTGCTTTGGATAACTGATATTTGATAGAGAACAAAGCACAGGAATCCACCAAAACATCACAGTTACCACCTGGGTCCCTCTTTTCCAGTCCCCAGCCATCAACACTGGCATTGCTTTCACCAGGAAAGAGTAGAGAGGAGAGGGGAAGAAACCATCACTATCCAGTCTTTGTCACCCTCAGGACCTCCCTTCTGATCCACCCTAGAGCACCTTGGCCACAGCTGGGGGACAGAGGTCTTCAGGTTTCTAAATTGTCTGCAGAGAGAGGTGGAGCCCATTATGGCTCACGGATGAGATGTCCACCACCAAAGCACCTGAGATGTCCTGCAGAGCTGCAGGATAGGACTGCCAGCTGCAGAGCAGCCATTTCTCCATCAGAAATTTTGCTTGTATTCAACAAAATTCCTGCTAAACCATAATCCCCCTCAAAGGAGTGTTTCAAACTCAGTGCATTGACATTTTCTAACATAAATTTAATCTGTTTTGTTACCCTTGTTTTAGGAAAGAATTTTAATAACATAGTAAGGCATAGAGAAGCAAATTCTTCAGCCACGTTTTAGCACATTTTGGTATTTAATTTTAAATTTAAAACTCATATATCCCACACTATCTAATAATAAAGTTATATCCATCATGCCATAACACCCAAAGCTGTCATTGTCCTGCATATCATCTAATTGTACAAAGCAGTGATAACATATCAGATAAAAATGATGAAATTCAAGAAATGGGGGGAAAGGTGTTAACTACTTAAATTAGATCATAATGTAAAATCCATTTCCAAGGCAGATCCAAATACTTTCTTTGTAGCTGAATTTTATTATTCAGGACAAATTCAATCCTATAATCAGATGAGCTGCAAATCCTTGGTATTTATGAGGTTTAGAAATGCAACAGGAGAGCAAGAGAAGGAAATATCCCAGAAAGCACTAAGCAGGAAGGATGGTGGCAGCAGAAGGAATTTCTGATGGCAGGACAAAGGTTTTGAAAACATGCATTTGTACACAGAGCTTTTCTTGGGAAATTAAAGGCAAATTATTTGTGAACTCTGAAATAAAATGGTAAAAAAGTATAGGGAAAAAAATTAAAGGATTCTTTTAGCTAGCTAGATGACTCACCCTCCTCAAAGATGTTCATATCTGTTTACAATTGTGGCACAATAGCAAAGAGGTGTCCAAAGAAATGAGTCCAGCCTTCAGCAGTTATTGCAGCCACCCTGTGAAGAGAACAGAACTATCTTTACCACCAGATCTTTATCTTTGCAGTGTCAAAAATTTGAGCCAGGAACAAACACTGCTAGAATCAAAATGGATTTTGGAATTAGATTTACAAATATGAAGAAATCCCTCCTGTTTAATATAATTTGCTTAGTTCTTCTCACTGAGCCCAGCAACTAAGAAAAAAAGGCCCTCAATTACCAACAAGAATAGAGTAAGAATCCTACATAGCTGGCCAAGGAAAAAAAATGGCAATTGCCTTTATATTTAGCACTGAAAACAGTAATCCATTGCCTCAGCACTGAGAGCTAAGTTGAAATTTTTCTGCTTTTCTCCTTCCATGTCTGAAAAGTGCGTGGCATGCTGAGTGCCACCATTTGTCAACAACAATCCAAATGTTATGATATTCAGTTAAATTTTGGACTTAAATGTGCCATATGATTCACCAGCCAGCAACTATAAAGACACATTAACTGCATAGGTTATTTTGCGGTATATTCACTCCACATTAATGTCTTTCAAAAACTAAGAATATAAAGCAGAATAGTCCAGACAGCGTATTAATTTTAAGATATATCCTGTGGTACAACATACTCATAATGACTATAAAGATGCTTTTTTTTTTCCCCACTTCTAATTTCAAAACTCTGAGAAGAGAACTGATTATTAGAAATATTTATTGGCTTCAGATACAGACTCAGTAGTCTTCTCTGGCTGTCTTGGAAGTGGAAATTCCATCTGGGTAGCAAGCAAGCTAATTAACTTGCAGTGCATCAGCTTTTATTTCCAGCTATGTATTTGCTGATATTTGCATTACCAGCAGGTTGTCAACCACATATCCCTTATCACATGAAGCCCGAATTGATTTAAATCAGGAAGACATTTCCCTGCAAAAGCACAGCTCTAAAGCAGTGCTTTTTTCGTGGCCATCACCATGGCTTGCATGCCATGGAATCCAGGGTACTAAAAGCATTCTGAGTATTTTGCCTCATCCTGGGTTTAATACGCAGCAGCACCTGGATTAACATTCCACTGTCTTTCAACAGTTCATCTTCTAGAATCTTAAATTAACATTTCGTAATCACAGATACTATACTTGCTTGTTCTGCCATTTCATACCTCACACAGCATATAGAGTTCCTTCCTTTAATGAGCTTTTCAACACTCAATTATCTTTTTTTCTCCTCTCTTTCTAAGAAAATGTCTATGAATGGCCATTGAGTAACCTGGGACCATTTACCGTGCTTGTACCAACAAACAGGGGACTCAAAGGTATCAATGTAAGTAAACAACAAGGGTTTTGAATGAGAGAGATTTAGCTCGTTCAGAAATCTAATCTGCATTGAAAGCACCTTGATTCAACAGATTCAGAACTGTTTGCTCTAGTATACTTCTTGCATACCATTCAAGTCTGTAGACCAGAGACTGTCTTTTCACTATTTGAAATAAAAGCAAAATAGCTTGTTGAATCGGAGTAGAATGCAGTCATGTTTTAAGTAAATTTTGGATTGTCCCATGTATATGTTTGAAGGTTTTTCACTTGAATTACGAGCTGAATTTTCTACAGGAAGACCTAAAAGTAACCCTTTGTATAAGAGTGATTTTTTTTAGAAGTGCTTTTGCTGGTGGAGTGGTTTGGTGGTGTTTTTTTGTTTGTTTGTAGTTTGTTTTTCTGCTTGTTTGTTTGTTTAAAAAACAAAACAAAACAAAACATCAACAACAAAAAAGTAACCTCATTTTAAAGGGCTTAACATACAGGACCTTCCACCAAAGGTCAGGACAACTCTTGGAAGCACTACTTATCACACACACAGGTACATAGGAATGGGATCTGAACTGAAACCAAGAGACCTTTACTTTGTTCAGACTATCACCTCACTTCAGAAGAAAATATATCATTTCAGAATTTAACAGTTGGAGGAAAAAAACACTATGATTTTATTTATTTATTTAAGATGAATCCTGTATTGAAATACATCTCTTTTCTTCTCTTTTTCTAGATAAAGGACCTTCTGAGCAATAAACTGAAAGCACAGTACTTTGTGAAACTCCATATAATTGCTGGTCAATTGGATACCAGTAGCTTGAATAATACTAATGTAATATATACTTTGACTGGCAAGTCAGGAGAGATATCAAGAGGAGAAAAGGTAAGTGACCTTCCAGCAAGGATACGACTTCATGGTTTTAATTCAAAACGTCTAATTGATGTTTAATTCAAAACATCAGTATAAAACATCTTTCCTCTGTGAGGCATCAGGCTGCAGAAACTTAAAACCTCACTGGCAACAAAATCAGTGAAAACAGAAGTTAGTTTTAGAATTGCATCATTGCTGAGTAACTACAGCTCTAAAATGTAGAGTAATACAGCTCATCTTAAGTCATCTTAAATCTGCAGACATAGCCAACAGAGCTAGAGGGGATGTTTTAGCCATCAGAGCTAAAGGGGGCATTAAAAGAGCACAAAAACTGCGAGGTGGTGTGGGAAGGTAAAAGCTCAGAGCTTATGTTGGAAACGCTGTGTTCAGCTCACACAGAGCAAGCACTGACTGCAATGTAGATCCCACCTTCCACTGAGTATCAGCCTGGGCATCCTTTGAACAATGCAGGAAATAGAAGTCTTCAACACAAATAAAATTCACATGGCAATTTATCATGAAAAATGTGGGGTAAAGTTCAACACAACCCTGTCTGTTTGATGTTAGCAAACATTAGGGCAGTCTGATGCCACGGTTTCAAAAATGTATTCTCTACAGCTGCTATAACAGATTTTATTAGATTTTTCAAGAGCTATTGTTCTTGGTCCACTAAATATCTGTTAATGGCTTGAGCCTGTGTAAGGGCTAAAATAAAGTACTTCTCATGTTTTCTAGTAAATCAGTGACATCTAAGAAACGAGATCTATTGTATTTCTTTAATGAGCATGCATTCCATTTGTAACAGGAAAATATTATTGCTGTCTGAGGCTTGCTAGCTTCCTGCAGGCTTCAGAACAGTGCACAATCAGCAACATTTTGTTGTTTTAAATACACATATAATATAAGGAAATGGTTTGTAGTCCCTTAAGATTACGGGAGTTGACCCATTCACTGCAATCACATTTTAAATCATTTCCTCCCAGATTTTTATTAGTAAGAGTCATCAGAGTTCTCTCAGGTATGCTGCTAGCAGGTCACTCCCCCATACCTGCTTCTCTGCCAAATTTGCTGTTCTGAAACAAAATAACATAGTCCCAATCCAAATTCAAAGGATTGTTTTCCATTTCCTTGATAGGCATTGGAAGCAACCTTTAGCCTCCCCAGATTTAAATGGCCCAGATGTTGGCGATGGAAGCAGCTGTTAGATATTATTCAACATGCATACTCCACCTGTTGTCATTCCACGAAAAAGAGCTCACTACTGACTGTCTGTCTTCTTTCAGGATAATCAACTAAGAATTAGAATCCAGGGGGGAAAGAGGAAAGGAAAACTTTTACAGGGTGATATTATTGCTTCCAATGGAATTTTGCACATTGTTGACAAATCCGTGGACAACATAGAGCCAACATTTGAAAGCAACAAAGAGGTGAGACGTATGCTATACACATACAGCGTTGGACTTACTTTTACAACAGTTTTACGTTCATTTAATGCAAAGGAGTGTGACTGACAGCAGCTAGACAAACTACTGAGACAATGCGCATCAACTCAGAGAAACAACATTCAAGGTGGAAAGTAGCAATGCAGTTTCTAAGGCAGACAGATACTTGCTCTTCTGCCAAGCTGGTCCATAGACACGGTTGTACTCACTGCATTTGAGCTGTTCATTCATAATCAGTACATTTCACTGAATAGAACAACCTAGAACAAGGAACACTTGGACAGATTCCAGGCAAAACTTGTATTCAAACCAGCACACACACACAGACACCCCAAAGGCTAAAATTACAAAAACTTATAATTTGGGATGCTTTGGGATTTTTAGTGCCCAGCTTAGTGTTCACCATTTACGTGCTGTTTTTGTGAATATTTTCTCCCTCTGCCCTTTTTCATTGAGAATGCACAAATAATAACACACACATTTATATGTTCTGTGCCCACACAGTATTTCAGAACAATGACAAACTCTAACTCTAAGCCAGCATTGCATGAAGACTAGAAGACCGTACCACCTCAGTTGTTTCCAAACAGCACATCCACACAAACCACACGAAGACACAAGTATATTCAGATCTCTAATAACTGAGAGCCATACAGTAATTCAAAAACTGTCTTATAAGAACTGCCATTTGTTTTAAGTAACCCAACTAAAATAAATCTGATGTGCATCTTATTTTAGGAAACCATAATGTCAGTGCTTCAAGATAATGAAAAATACAGCCAATTCACATCTTTGATAGAGGTAAGGATTCAGAAAAGCAATTCCATACAACCATACAATTATTTCAGGATGTTTTCCAAAATTAATATGTAATTTCACTTTTATTTGTAAACCAAAACAGAAAACTGGCCTGGGAATGGATTTACAGCAGGAGAACAGACCTTACACAGTCTTCATTCCAAGTAATGGAGCTCTGAATAATATAAAAGCTGAGGCTATGGATTACCTGCTTTCTGCAGAGGTACAGACTTTCTATAGAGCAAATTGTTCTAAGTAGGTATGTGAGTGGAATATAAAGTAGATGCACACATATGTAGTATTCCAGCTTTAGCATTCATTTAACTTAAGGAGATCAAGGCTTAAGCTATCTAACAAAGATCAGGAATATACTACAGAGGAATAAGATGTGGGGCCTACCATCATATGAAGTGATGCCAAGGCCCCCACACCAGGTCCCTGCTCACTTGCTGTTGTCCTGACAGCCCAGCCCTGATGGCTGCCTGGCAAAGACCCAAACTCTGCCATAGGAGGCGTCACCCCTGTTGGGAATGATCAACGGGTGCAGGTGCCACAGGGGCCCTATCAATTGGGGTTGCTACTGGTAGAAAGACCTCAGTGTCATGTCCCCTGGGTATCCCCTGCCTCTGCCAGTGGACACACAATTCGATGAGGGCTGAGAGGAGGGAGTGCTTCTGGGGAAACCAGGGATGGCTTGTAGCATGTGAAAGGCCCACGTTGAAAAAGAAAAAAAAAAAAAAAGACAGGGGGACAAGGGCATGGACTGTCAGGACACGTGCCATGCACTGAGCACCACCACTGACTCAGAAGTTTTCCAGCTTCAGCTGGTGACCTCATGCCCATGCCCTCTCATGGGCCAGGTTGTGTTTGCCTTAGTCATGCTGGGCTAAGAAATCCTCTTTCTTGTTTTTGCAGGGTTCATGGAAGCTGCTGGAGCTAGTCCGATACCACATTGTTTCCAATGCCGAGGTGAGTGTGGATGATTTACTGGCTCAGGGGCATTAACAGCATTTTCAGATCTTTTGCCACTCTGAAGGCAGTGGTTTTCAAAAAATGACATACACTCAGTGCACCCCACAGCAAGGCTTCAAAGGAGGGCAACAGTGCTTTTGCTAAGGGCAGTCACACCTAAAGGCCCCTAACAGACAACACAAACCTTCTACCCCAGGCCTACCAATCTAAGTAAAACCCTGGCAGGAGACATGGGGTAGTTCTCAAATCATGGCAAATAAAAAACGTTGTGTAACACTAATGTGTTCCATGCATGGAACTATTTCTACTTTTAAATATACCTTTTGGTATATTGAGAGACTTGGCCCATGCAGTAAAATATAAGTATATAAATATATATATATATATATGCTATATATATATATATATATATGTATGTATGTATGTATATACACACACACACACATGCACAAAGGCATCCTGAACGGGTTGGGGGTGCTGTCAGCCTAGTAGGGCTGCAGGAAGGATTAGCAGGAAGAGAAGACTTGCTATTGAAATAAAGCACTCTCTGATCCAGTTCTGCCAAAGATTAGCATCTGTCTTCCATTTATCAGAGAGGGGTGGTTTTGTTATCTTCTAAAAAAGTTCCCTGTATTTCTATTCCTTTCTGTGCTGGAAACAAAAAGCAAAAAAGCAGAAGCCAGCAACCCCACCACCAACTGAAGCTGGAAGAGGGTGAAGTTCATTCCCACCTCAGCCCCTGCTTTGAGGAAGGAAGAACATGCTCATGAATCCTCACGGACAGGGCCCAAGGCAAAAGTCACCCCCTGTCCACAGCACAAGACCCACACACCCCTTCACGGGATATCAGCACTGCCATTTCCATGACAGTCTAAGGATGCAAACAGGGCTATTTTTAGGGAGAGGCAATAGCTTTACTTAAACTGAATGCTATAGATAAGAGGGAATATTAATGTACTTTTGAGCAACAAGCTGTTCAGATGCAGCAAGCTCAGCTGAAGTTTAAAATAATTATTCTAACTTCATTATGCTAACAGTTTAGCCAATGCAAGGCTGCCCACAGGGCTAGAAAAAAAAATACAGTAATTTGCTCACCCCAAAGATAAAGGTGTTCTTTCTTGTGAAATCCATCTGGACTTGAAAAGAATAATGATGTTACATTTATTTTAATCAACTTATATTCATTTCAGCTAGAGGCTGCCAGCCTCATCTCAATAGAGCACATCCGAAGCATGGCGAAGCAGTTCCTTCACTTTAACAGGACCAGCACTGTAAGTCCAAGGCAGCTTTCGCCTGTGACCAGCTCCCTCTGAGCTTGGCAGCTGTTTTTATGTGGAGGGGAAACAGGGAGGCTGGGAGGAACATCAGAGAAATTACTTGCTGTAATGAGGCAGAAATTTCCAGCCTGCCATACCCAGAAACTGCTAGAGACTAGTACTGTAAAGGGTATAGGGCAAATGACTGGTACGTAAGGACAACCTGCAGTCTTTTCTTATGATTATCCCCAGTACAGGAATGGTCCTTATTTATGCTCTGTCCAGTTTTTGGAATTATTTTAAAGACTTCTCAGTGTGTATATAGATATTTTTCATTCCTTTTAACACTATATTCTCTGATCCTGATGAACACAGTGAGCACTTTTAAAAAGTGTTACTTTGCCAGTTAGTGCTGTTGCTGAAGCAGACTTCTCAGTATATTGAATTCCCTTCTGTTCTTTGCATATTTTAGCCAAAATGTGAACATTCTAGAGAAAATTCCACTTTGCTCCGTTGTCAAAGAGGGCACCACAGAACCTAAGGCTGTCTGCTTTTACCAGGGTCCTGGAGCCATCAGTGGTCTTCCTATTGGCCAGTCTTTTAGTCACCAGCTCCACAGGATAACAATGCAGATTAAGAGGGAAATGTTAGAGGCCTCTGCCATAGACCAAATAGATACCAAAGAAAATGGACAATTTAGGCATCCTTCTTGCATTACTAAATGGTAAAAAAATCTAGAGTAAATGATTAATTTTACGATTAAAAGTGAGAAATATGACTACAAAAAAAATGAAATTATCAGAAAATGAGAAGCTATATTAATAATAATTTATTGTTTTATAGGGACAAGTCTTGGTGAGCGGAGAAGAAATGGAAGAAACAGACATTGTTGCAAAAAATGGTCGCATTCATACCCTTGCAGGAGTTCTTATCCCACCCACCATCATTCCAATTCTACCACATCGGTGTGATGAGACAAGAAGTCAAATCACAATGGTAAGGGAATTACAAAAAAAAAAAAAAAAATCAAAAAATCAATAGCTTTCAACTACTCCATGTAACATGCATAAAAAAATGGAAAATCGGCATACCAATGAAATATAGCCACCTGGTTAGCAGTGCAGCACAGATAATTTGCAAACAGGGCACTCATTTGAGTACACCCAATATCATTAAGATTTATCTAGTTCCTGCACTAGTCCTTTAAATATGTTGTCTCTGGTCAAGCATTCTCCACCAGTTCTTGCATCCCACTTGTGCATACAAGTGCACCTTAAGCAATGACAAGTTCCCAGGAAATCTACTTAAGATCCATATTTCAATTTCTACTAACTATGTAGGAAAAGGAATCAAGTTAAAATACCTGATTTAATATCAGTATATGAGAAATCTGTGATTTTCAGAAGCCAAGACTTCTCCTAGCTCTACTTTCTGCCAGTTTTCTTCAAATTAGGATTTATAAAACTATTCTGTATTTCAGTGATTGGATTTCAAAGAGTCACAGAATGTTTGAGGTTGGAGTTGACATATCTTGTTCAGTTTGGTAACACATTTCAGGCATTTACACTTGGTAACACACAGATGCTGCTGTTTCTGGTAAGAAGCCCAGGCATCAAACTGAGCTTTTAGTTTGCAGTAAGTGTGGCTCTTGTGAGCACTCACTGGACAGAGTTCAAATGTGTATCTGGGCCAGTAATAGTTCTGGTACAATAATGCAGAACAATTACCAGCTGAACTTACAAGAGCCCAGAACCACAGCCTCGAAACAGATTCTCAGCAGAGCTGGACAGCATCAAAATTTGATGAAGAAAACACGAGAGCTGGCAGCAAAGAACTATTACCTCTGGCAGTGACTCAGAAGTGCCACATGCACAATATATCCATAAATCAGGCAGAGCACCAAGCAGCACTGATACCTAGAACACTGCAGTAATTTGAATTCCTTACCAGAAACCTATCTATAGTCAATTTCTGGCATTGCTCAATCCTCATGTAAGACTGAGAAAAACAATGTAAAGAAAAAATAAATAACACCTGCCACAAAAATGCTTCTTCAAACTCAAGTTTGGCACTTTGTCAGCTTCGAAATTTTCATGCATAGTTAAAAAATAAAGTTTAATATCCAGGGCTTTAAAGCAGAGCACTACTGCCAAGGAGAATACCAGAATGGAGCAATGGCTTTGCTATTCTTTGCTGACATTTTGAATCTTGATCATCTCAGAAAACAACAGCACCACCTTGTAAATACAACTTGTGGTACCAGTGAGAAGTGACAAGGTTTGTAAGACGTGGCAGTTACACACATCTGCAACAACTGCACATCCCTGAAGGCAGAACTATTACACTAGCACATGCATATCCACGCAGCTGCACCTGAATACTGGTAATAACTGCCAGACTCAAAACAGGTTGAAACATTACAGACGCATTAGTGTCCAGCACTCCTAAAAGCTTAACTGAACAAGAGCACTGCTTATTCATGGTTTCACGAAGCACGCGGGAGGCACTCCAGCTCCTCAGCACATGCTGAGTGTGGGGACTTGGGCTGACCTCTTGGGCTGACTTGGTATGACCTCTGACCACTGGAGCAGCAGTTGTCCTCAGACATCTTCTCTACCTCCTCGCAGAGATCCTCACTCCCACAGCAGACTTGGCGGCAGGGAATATGCATGTGTGCTTCAGATGCTTCCATGCAAAAATGGTATCTTAGTCTGCTGCTGAATATGGGCAGAGGTCTGAAACAAGACATTGCACAGAAATGCAGACACGTTTCCCTGTCCCCATCCTATGGTGTGGCTGTGGGAGAGGAATTCCATCCTCCAGAAGAGGGAGGAGCAGGTACACATCGTGGCTGAGACTATCCCAGGTGGAGAAAGGAAGTGATAGGTGATGCTGAGCAGAACTGAGGATCAGGGAGAGCAATGCCATCAGAGGCACTGCTTACATATAAGACAAATTTCAGTTGAGTCTCATATGTAGACAGCATGTACAGATTTGTGGTCTTCCTAGGAAGGAATAAAAATTCTTATAGAAGTTAAATATAGACTGCACCATATCCTCTGACAACCTTAATTAATGTATTATACCATATTGTGCAAAGGACACCCATTCATTTGTGACCATGGCTGTCTTCTGCTTAGGAGGCTGCCAGGTTCTCTTAAAGACCTGGCAGCCCCCTAAAAGCATTTAAAAGTAGCGAATATCAGAGCCAGCAGATATAGCTGCTGTTCAGTTCTAGATCCATGCCATAACAGTTAAAATTCACAGGAAAGACATACTTAAAATTTACAATGTCTGTTTTCTATAAGAGTGTGTCTTAGTAGATGGTACAATGCCTTGTCAAATGAAAATCCTTACTCTCTCCATCTAGGGTATCTGTGCAAGCTGTTTCTCACAGGCATTGACTCCCTGTCCAGCGGATTCAAAGCCACTCGTAAGTGACATTTCCTGACGTATTCCCCCCACTGTACAAAATGCGTAGATTCCTCTGTGTTTTTTGCTGCTCTCCCAATACAGTGAGCTAAAGAACCAGACAGTAACATGAAGAACTGCATAAACATACAAACACAGGCAGTAAGTTAAACTCTTTTTGGCAACGATCTGGCATCAGGTAATTTCAGCATTACTTTGCTGTGGCAGGATCCTTCATAGACTTCATAGCAGCTATGACTTTTTTCTCAAGTAAAAGATCTATTTAGGGTATGGTTTGGCAAAAGAGAGAGGTGAGGAATGAGAATTACTATGATTACGCTTAGAGAGTTAGTAAATGAAAAATAGAGGAGGGATATATTTAAATTAGGCCAGACATCTGTTAAAAATTTCCTTTTGATTAAGCATCCTCCCAGAAGTAACTGTCTGCAGTAGAAGCTTCAGAATGGACTGAAAATCTTCCATCTGCTTCCCTCTAAGAGATGCAAATCTGGCTGCATGTTCCTCCACATCTAAAAACTGAGTCTAGCTGTCACAGAAATTTTATTCCCCATGTTATAAAAATTCACTGGTAGTTTGTCCTATATACCATATTCAGTAATAACCACAGGTAAAAAGGAAAATCATATTATGAAAGAGATGCATAATTCAATACATTTTAAAAATGGGAAAATGTGACATTATAACAAGGTTTTTTGTTCCCCAGTTAAATTATGTTTCAATATTAAGACTGTATCACAGCACTGTACATTGCTTAGAAATACTAATGCTTCCTTTTTTCTTTCTTTCTCTTTTTTTTTTTTTTTTTTTTTTTTTTTTGCGTATTTCAGCCTTTCTTAAAGAAGAGATGCATTATTGAAGGCCCAACCTTTCCAAAAACTGGCTGTGCTAGATACTGCAATGTAATAACAAAGGTACACCGTTATGGTTCCTTAAGGTGGAATGTATGTAAGTTTTGCAATGGGTTGTCTTTTGCATTGTGAACTTTCTTTTTGGAGTAGAGACACATGGAGATGTCCATGTACTTTCCATATCACTTTTCTACAGGTGGCTGAGAGCAAAATGCTTGCCAGTATTCACTCTACTACCTGAAAGAACTGCTCTCCACAACACATGTTTACATCAGTACCTCCACAATGAGTTTTTTTTAGTTGCCACGTGTTATTGACAGCAACAATCTCATACTAACTGAGAGGTTTTCACATCAGGCTTCCAGCCAAAATGTGATGGTCCCATACAGCTTCACTCATGAAGAACAGCAGAGTGTGGGATCCCCGGTCCCAGCTGTTCCTGTCCCAGGACTTCACGTGCTATTTGGTAACAACGAAGGGCAAACAATCCCAAAAACCATGCCTCACTTGCTCTGTTTGGCAAGCCTAGTCCTCATAGAAGCCTTTGGCCCATGGGAGGGGTTTACACCTTCCCTGGCTTCCAGGGCTCCTAAATAGGCTATGTCTGTAAGCTTTAAAAACCTTTTGCTAATTATTTCCTTGAATTACACATGTAAATTAGTGTTGTTTGTTTTTTTTTTCCCTAATACAGTTTCTGTATTTCTGATACATAAGCAGTTCAAGCGGCCAATTCACGAATAGAACAAACAACGCATCCAGGAAAAACATTTAGGGCTGTGTAACGTTTAAATCCCATATTGATGCAATGGGGGAAGGAGGAAGATCAAAGCAGCGTGTCTAGCTTTCACAGCATCTCTCGGGGGTAAAATATCTCTTAGAGTTCTCCATCTCAGATGCAGAGGAGACAGACTGACTCAAATTGCACTGCACATCAGCAGGCAAATATGAAAGCACACACAACACGAGTCGGCACGCAGATATGTCCGTAACTGGTGACAGGACATGCATATCTAATGCTGATGAATTTGGAGAATGGAGAGTATGCAGTGGTTTGCCTTGTTCCCCTTTTGGGCTGCCTATACCCCTCCTGGGTTTAACAAAACCACTGCAGACACAGTTCAGGTTCAACATAAGCCTTTTATGAGCCAGCTACCTCAGCAGGCCTTTGCCAGAGGACTAAAACCAGATGGAGAGATGTCTTTTGAGCTCTGCCTCCACACAAAGGCTCTAGAAAAAAGGGTGCTTTCAATGTGCTGTGCAGTACCTGCCAAGGAAGAGCAACCTTGAAATGGCAGAGTCTGGCCCAGATGTAGAGGCCAGGCTCACTCTGACCTCTTCCAGTCAGCCCAGAAAACAGATTTCATGCCATCTCCCTGTTCCTGCAGATCTCTTTTTTTTTTTTTCCTTTAGAAACTGCTGCAGGCCCCAGCCCTGATACCAGCCCTGGTGTCTCCCACTAATTGTCCCCCTGTAAATACAGGGTAACTCTGGCTCCATCTGTCCTGCTCGGAACAAAGGATTATTTCAGATGACAGGCAGCAGTATTTGCTTCATTTTGCAGGAACCGAAGTGTTGCAGAGGCTTCTTTGGCCCCAACTGCAGTCCATGCCCAGGAGGTTTCTCCAAACCCTGCTCAGGAAACGGGCAGGTAAGCACAGCATCCTGCATTCACTCAACACTGCAGAGGATAGACTGTCTCCCAGAAGTCCCTGAACTCCTGCATTGCAGGAATTAGGGGCTCCGCAAGAGCTGCACACTCCTTTTACGTTCAGTGATAGTGTGAATTTCAGGTTCAGCTATTCAGAGGAGGGAAAATGAATCAGTCTCTTCTCCAATTAACAGTTTCACTGGTCCCAATACGCAGCACATGTGCAAGGCTGAGGTTAAGTGACCCTCTGACGCTTTTAGTTTGCACAGTACAGGGGAACAATCAGGTCACTATTCTTGTTTTTAAACTGCAAAGGAAGGTAGAATACACTGCCACAAGCACAAGGAAAGCTTTTGCACTGAAAGATTTTTCATTAAAGCTGAGATTCTTCCTAGTAGTCTGTCACAGGTACAGTATGGACAGGCCTACAGTGTCTTCTCAGGGGAGGAATAAACACTTATTTCCATTTATACATAAAGATCACCCCTCTTTTATATTGCAGTGCATGGATGGCCTGGATGGAAATGGGACCTGCATTTGTGCCGAGGCATTTCAAGGCTCACGCTGCCAGTTCTGCTCAGACCCTGGCAAATACGGACCTCAGTGTGACAAAAGTGAGTACAGCCACACTTCCTCCGCTCAAGATCATGGGATTTTTCTTTGGACCCTTGTAGCACTATGGCAGGAGGTAACTGCTAGATAAATCATCTGTCTAGTAGATAAGCTGGATGTCTCTGGGGCAGGTTCATTTCGTATTTCAAAGGGATACACGTAAGCCCAGAGTCAGTGAAAAATCTTCTCACTAGCTTAAGTGAGCTTTCTGTAAGGCTCATTGCTCACTTTATATTGTGTTGTTCCTTTCCTTTCTGTCTCCTTCACATGAGTAATTGAAAAGAAAATTTTATCTATTCATTGCTGTTCTGCTGTTGCTCACTTAGAACAGAATCTGCCTACAATGACAAACATATGCAATCTAAGAAAAACCGAAAACAGATTGTTGTTTAGGGACACCTAATAACTATCCCTGCTAAATAATTTCTGGTCTTTTGAATAGTTTATAGTTCTAGCTGTCATCTTTTATAAACTGTGTCAAACTATACTGCATTTTAGAGTCTACAGAACAGGTGACATCAAATATATTTATATTCCCTGTCTCCATATTTTTTTTTAATCTTTTTGCCATTAAACAGCCTGTCATTCAATAAACACAGCTCACTCTAAGGTTTAGAAGTCAATGGATAACAATGAAACACGAGTTCTGTCAGAAGAGGTGGTATTGCCTAAACTCCAGTCCTGGCCAAGCAGTCTCTTTTGGCTTAACTAGCCGGTACTGGCACTTCTTGGGATTGTAAAAGCCTCACCTACAATGCCCACTGGGCATTGCTATGCCTAGCAGCAGCACTCACCCTATCCATAGCAGTGCCAGGAGGTCTGTGCTGCTACTTTGTGCACTAGTCCAGGCATTTCTGCAGTATGTAATTTGTAGGATTGTGGACTCAGTATCAGAAGGCTTCTTACATTGTTGAAACTACATCAGAAATTGTGCAATGAAAAAACTTTTGCCCTGATAGCCTAAAACAGTATTTTTCCCCCTCTCTCTGAAGTACTTTAAATTTCATTGATAGATAAGTGCCCTACAAAGTCACCATAGATTTTAAATAGTTATCTAAAGAAGACACCTGCAAAGACACGGATACAATAAACAGTAAGTCCCCCCAGTAAAGAGAGACTAAAAATACAAAAGGTTAGATTCTAGAATAAAAGAAGAATTGATTTATAAGAACTGCTATGTAAGGATAGATGCCTTTTCCCACTATTGAACTGCACATTTTATTTTATCTCTGGCAGAGTGCCTCTGCGTTTACGGGAAGTGTGATAACCGAATAGACAGTGATGGGATCTGTCTTCCTGGATCATGCAGAAGTGGATACACTGGGAAACTCTGTGATAAGCCTGTTGTGCCCTGCGAGCCCTCCCTACGGCTCTGCCACGCACATGCAGACTGTCAGCTTAGCAATGGTGCAGTGAGGTAAGTCAGCAGCTCGCATCTAATTAATATTAATGGGGATGTGGCTCTTTCCAACTTTCTTGATCAAAACCACACCTTGTAGCAGTACACAAATATCAGCCAATGAACTACTGCTTTGCAGCAAATAAGCATAAATACGCACTGCATCCATCTTCATTTACAAGACAGGAATTAAGAGTTTGCAGTGCTCCCATCCTGTACACCATGCTTACCACCAATCCAATAGATGCACATGGATCTGACCCTTGTCAGAAGGCTGCCTTCCTACTAATAACTACAAGGGTTCTTTATTTTTGACCTACCCTTAGTGAATTAGGATTTTGAGCTTTGCTGAAAAACATTGAAACTCTCACATGGTTTGGGGATAGATAGATTGATCCAATCAGTTCAAGTAGACTTTGGATGCCACAGGCTTGGACTGGCAGGACTGGTTACAAAACTGTTATTACAACAGCTACAACTTGCTTATGCTACCTTCACTGTCACATGCAGCACATTTGCCTCTCGCCGCAGTGCATTTGTAATGAGTCACCATATGAAAGAGAATGTGGGATGGTGCATAACTGAGCACTTCAGAAATTCCCTCCCGTATGGTTTAATCTTGGGGATGGGGGACCAGAGAAACAGAGGAGCTCAATCTTGCATGCACTTCAGGGGGAGCTATTTGCTGAGTCAATAAAGGAAAGAACAACCACACCTCGTAATTAATTTAGAGCTATTAGCTCACCTTTGCAGAGATCACGTTAGCACAGAATTAATTTCACCCCCCATCTTGTACACAGAGAACAGATCCCTCATTTGACTTAACCCAGTCACGTATTATTTTGGAAAAAAAAAAAAAACATAATGTATGCACTTAAGCTATTTGCATTGTGAATCCAAGGTTACCGATTTTAAGCTGCCTATAAATAGCACTTTACAGTGGAAAACAATCCCTTCATTTTACAGCTGTCCTATCACATTTAATGACTCTCCCCTCCTCTCATCTCATTTCATCGCTATAGCTGCGTTTGCAAGCCTGGCTACGAAGGAGATGGCATGACCTGCAGCAAAGTTGATCCCTGTGCTAGTTTATACCCAGGTGGCTGCAATATCAATGTAAGTATGGGCTTTTCCCACAGGGTCTGACAGCACAGAAAAGCAGGCAGTAAACAAGGTTTGGCTGAAACTTTTGCAAAAAGCAAGTGTCACAATTTTTACTGCAGTTTCAAGTTATTTCTCTGATAGTGGCATTGCTATTGCTTAGACCTAAAGACAGATGTCACCTAGCTGTCCTGAAAAGTGCCATGGAATTGCCAAGGTAAGCTGTGACATATTCTTGACAAAAAGCAGCAACACAGCTCTGTTTTATCCCACAGTGAAGATAAAAGAGGAATTTTACTTCATTTCAGAAGTGGCTACAAGAATTAAAATATTCTCATTTCGTTACTTGAGTATGCACTACTTTAGTTGTTAACCTCTCTCACAGGAACTGCTTGAAAGTCTGCATACGTGGGACTTTCCCTACAGCTGGCATTTCCTGATCCCTGTACACAGGCCTAAGGTCTGATCCCAGAGACATTAGCACACAGGGAATTTTATTTGCCTTCCTGTTCTGGGATCGGATGCTGGCTGGCTGTTGGCAGGAGCTTTGCCGTTTGGTCCCTGCCAGAAGCTCTCTGGATTAAGGGGGATTTGATGCTCTGTGGTTTTGAAAGGATGAAACTCTCCCCCGTTGTGCTGCCATAGCCAAGGGTCTACCTCTTTGCACCAAGTGTCAGTTTTTACCAAAGGATCACAGCATGGTCCTGCTGCTGGTTGATGTGGGCAGGCCTCCCCAGCCCCAGCTGCTGGCCTCCAGGTTTGCATGCCATGGCCTGTACAAATTGAGTTGATTTTGTCTGGCCTCTGCACCCTCCCCAGGCTGAGTGCATACAGACGGGCCCAGGAGAATACCTGTGTGCTTGCCAAGCGGGATGGACAGGCGATGGACAGGACTGCTCAGCCATCAACAACTGCCTACTGCCCTCTGTGGCTGGGTGCCACGAGAATGCTACCTGCATCTATGTTGGGCCAGGCCAGGTACGTCCCTTCGCATTCATTCCCACCTTCCACACCCATTCTCTGGCAGTTTTGCTCTGCCAGCATTTTCCACCCTTCCCTTGTTCATCCACAAGTTCTCCCCTCCCTCATAGCCACAAACCCAATTCCACACAGAGCAGCCTCCTGCTGCTCTTCTCCCTGTGCTCACTATGTGCTGTCATTACAGCAGGAAATACTGTTAAGTAAGCATGCCAGGTGTCACCTATGAAGGTCTTCTGTATGTATTAGTCAGTGTCATTCCACTCAAGTCAGTGGAATGACTTCATGGAGCCATGCAGAAACACCAACAGACGAATCTGTCGCGTCTAGAATATGTACACAGTTTTAATCATCATAATGTATCGCTGTCTTTTATTGAAACAACAGAATGACTGCAAGTGTAAAGATGGATTTCGGGGAAATGGAATTGAATGCACACCCATAAACTCATGCCTGGAACAAAATGGAAAATGCCATCATCTGGTGAGTAATAAGTCATTCCCTGAACAAAGCGTTCAGATAAATATCACACCTCACCTCCTGCACACACCATAGAATTTCCTTGCTATTTCAACCCTGCAATTTCTGCTCAAGACAGAACAAAGCTTTCGAAGCAGCGGTACAGCCACCAAAAATGCTATGTGAGCCTCATCAGTTTGGTGCATGCACTGAGCACAGACCACAAGGCCTGCTCCCAATCCCGCAGGTACAGAAGGACTATCTCGAGCCCAGAGTAAATGCATGCTGCTTCTCTGCCAGCAACTGCAATCTGGATGCAACAGTCTGTGGAGATGTTTACCTGAGTCACACATCTCTATGTGGGCATCTATCAGCTTTATCAGTAGCTGCATGCAGTCAGCCTGCAGGCAGGACACAGGGACAGAGCTAAATCAAAAAGTACAGGGGAGCAGAGGATGGATCTACCTTAGTAAGGCAGAGGAAGGGGGCTTTGTTTATCTAGGGATGAAGTAAGAAAGGGCACAGCAAGCGCTTACACTCCTCAACTTAGTACAGGCGAGGGAGCTAACGCCCTCATCTGGTGGAGTTTGCTCTACAGGGGGATGAGCAGTTCCATGGGAGAAGGTACAAGAGATACTTTGCTAGGGTTATGTCTGTATATGAACGTAAATCAGGAAGGGTTTACAGGCTATCCTTGCTCTGGAGTAGCCTCCTGAGTATCTCACAATATTTTTTCTGTCTTTCTGGTTCAAAGGCAACTTGTCAGTTTGAACCTTCTCATGGCTGGGAGTGCGTGTGCCCAAAGGGCTATGAAGGAGATGGTAGAACATGCTATGGAAATGCTGCAGATGTAAGTAAGACAATCATCATCTCTGAATACAAGACCTACTGCATGGTTCTCACACTGGATCTTAACCAGATAGCAAAAACATTATAAACAGTTAGGAAAAGTATGATGCCCACCAGTGCTATCTGCAGGCTGTGTTCTTTCTGGAGACTCTTGCCTGATACAGAAATGATCTGTTGTGTTTAAAAACATACCTTGGAAAGGGGCCTAAGGAATCTGAGGATATTTCTTTAAGACAAATTTAAAAAATGCCAGCCCTACAGTCCTAACTTTGTAGGTGCTAAGCGCTCACCTCCCAACTAAGAGTGATGGGCTCCCAGCTCTTCCAAAATTCTGCCTTGAGCTATGTCTCAGTTGAGACGGTCAATTTATCATGTTCAATCAAACCATGCAGACTGGCAGACAAATAAGTCTGAAACAAGTAAATTGGCAAAATAAATATGCATTTAACAGTATAGGAAAAATGAAAGTGTCAGCTGTCACTGTCATTGACAGTAATCTTACACGCCTCTTAGCACTATCTGCCATCCTTGCTCATAACATCATCTCTCTCTGTTTCAAGCACTGTGGCAGAATTAAAGCTCTTCATCTGCAAGATGATATGTAAGATGCTGTACAAACACCAACCAAAACAAATCTTCTTTAAATTCATTTTGCATTGAGTTAAGAAATTATTTGTGTTTCGATTCCCAGAAAATAAATGCTTAGCCTGAGGTCAGTATCCATTATATACTGAGGTCAGGTGCATCTAATTACACCTAATTACATCTAATTAAGCATCAGATGGCCCAATTTTCAAAAGAGTTGTTAACTCACCGTTCCAATTACCAGAACCTATCAGCATTAGAAAAACATAAATGTCCTCCCTTTCACACATACTGAAAACCTGCTTTTCCATGTCACATCAGCTGTGCCAGACAGATTACTCCACAAGGTACAGCAAGGGTACTTTGGTACAGCTAGTTAGAACTCACGTACTCATTGCTCTCTCTTTCTGTTTCCAATCAGGAGTTATCTACTCTGTCAGAAGCAGCTGCATTTAACCAGTGGGTTAATGTAAGTGGATTTCATGGTTGATATTTCAGCATGTTCAAGTCTACAGAAAAACATGAGCCTTTTAGCCTTTAGACATGGGAACCCCAAAGCATTCCCATTCTACAGCAGAGGCCTCAGCTCTGGATAGGTACTGAAGTGCCTCTCCCACCAGTCAAAGGGAAACTGATTAACTGGTCCTTGGTTTATGTCTGAAAACCGACTTCTGATCCCAAATCCAAGCAGGCAAGGAAGCTCTGCAAGCAGAATAGTTAGTTACACTTCCTGAGGCAGGAGGCTACCCAGGCTATGACCTGTTCTGTACATAAATATGCCTTATAGTCCAGAGGACAACAGCAGGGTATAAGCAGAGCCTAAATATGCCACAAGGTATATTCAGGTCCTCCCATCTTTCCTCATGCAATAAAATTACAAGCAAGTGGAGAGGGAAGGCAATGCCTTACTATCCCTATTTCTACTGAGTCCCATGCTAGGAAAATGTGACTGTATGGCTGGTCAGTGTGCTGCTGCTACAGAAAGCAAGAAAGAAAAAAAAAAAGAAAGAGAGAGAAAAAAAGCCCTGTCTGGGCTTGACTTAGGTCCTGTAAAAAAAGAATCAGATTAACTTGTTTGGCTTTAAATCAGGGAAGAAACACCAACTTAGATTACTGCTGACCTTATTTTCACATGCTACGGGCAGCGGTAATATTAGAGGTTCTACCCCACTGAGGTTGGCATTGGTATGAACAAAGATCAAAACCATATTCTTCTATGGAGTTTAAAACCTAAATATAAGAAGTGTACAGAAAGTACATGACAAAGTGAACGGAACAGTGATACATTAATAAATAGCACAAGAAGCAGAAGTTATGGCGTATTAGCTGCTTTCGTGCTTTTCAAACTTAGACTGCTCAGGGACCATTAAAGCACGTGATTACAGCAGGGACCTCAGGGAGCTACTTGAAAGCAAGGCCACTGTGGCTAATTTAAATCAGTTATCTGCTTGGCTCCGGGCTCAGACTGTAGCACCAGCAGCTCTAAAGAGAGTGAAGCTAATGAAGCTAAAGAAATGAGCACAATAGGAAAGGCTGCCCACCTGCTAATGAATGTGCTCTTTAGATAATGAAGCAGGAGAAAAAGAATCAGGGAGCAGATTCTGTATAATCTATTGAAACAGATGTGGAAATTTCTGCGATAGTTCAAAGAAATTCCTAATATAATGATAGCTACAAACATGAGCAAGATAGGGAGGTATATCCATCTGTGTGGTTTTTAACTTCATACTTGAGCAGGAATGTGATGTTTACCATATTTCATAACCAAATATTTTTCTTGCTGGTTAGGAAGGGTGAAAAAGGGAAGTCTGTTTCTATTTCTATATTTAAATATTTGGAAGGTGACAGTGATGCTAGCTAGAAAAAAACGTGATCTTAACAGAGACAAAGCTCCCAGATATTTAAAGGAGATAATTCCCTTTGTGACTTAAAAACCAGTATGGATATAGAAGAAACGTCCAGAATAAGCCATCTTCCAGGCAGCATACCAGCTGCAAAAAGGTAGAATACAAGCTCACATGGCTTTCTCAAGTTTTACGGTATCAAAAATAGCAAGTTGTGGAGCCTGCAAAAAGTTTGGAGAACCTCATCTTCACCAAAACCACATTCAAGACTTCAACTCTCCTTTTCCCTGCACCCCTCTCAAAAACAATTAAAAAAAAAAAAAGAAAATCCACACAACTGGAAAAATCCTGTCCAGTGAAGACTCCTTCCATCTGTAAGGCAGACACTGACATATGGGAGATGAATCAGTCCTTGCATACTACAGAGCCTACATCCCCCAGCTAAAATTAGAGCTGTCAGCAGCAAGCCCCACTGCAGCACTGGTGGGCATGGACGTCCCTTGGACATCTTAAAAAATCCCAGCCACGTTAAATAGTCTTACTTCAAATGTGAACATTGTGTTACGTGGGTTTCTTATTTCATGGATCGCAATGCTTCTATCTATTAAGTAGTGTGGAGTGCTCTGCAAGAGCAGGTTAATTGAAGCTTTCAGTAACCAGTAGTACTTTGCAGACTGATTAATTTATTATTTATTATTATTTTATTTAAATTCAGGTAGATAAAATAGATTCCAGGTTAGCTTTTGTGGGAGTTGAGTTCTCCTGTGTTTCATGATTTTAAAAAATAAATAAATAATTTAATAATTAAAAAATATATATAAAAAAACAATTCTGACCTAAACTTCCCTGTTGCCCTTTAAATGCTGGCAATTTGTTATGTAAAATATAGACGCTCATTTACCATTTTTGTACAGCACTATGTACTTTTGTTCAAGTCATTGCTCTGTATAATAGTTTTTCCTTTCCAGGCCAGTCCCAAAAAACGTCACATACCCCACCTTGCTAAAAAGTCACGAGTTGCTATTTATAGGTCATCATTAAGATAAATTATTTTACCTGCTTTGCTTTCGTGCAGGAGGCTGAGATAAACTCAGTGTTGTCCACCACCTCAAATCTAACTATCCTCGTGCCTTCTCCTCAAGCAATTGAAAACATGGATGAAGATGAGAAAGCTTTTTGGATGTCGAAGAGTAACATCCCAACTCTACTGAAGTACGCTAATGGTTTGGTTTTGTTTTTGATGAATTACTTTTCATTCCAAGCAAGTCTTTATTATGAAGCCACTACAGCAAGACAGATCTTACATTTTTAAGGGAGGGACATGGGATATTCCTTCTAGTTACAGTGCTATAAATCTCTGTAGCAACTCCACTGAAAACAAAGACATTATTTGTATCATGCCAGAAATGTTTAAAGGTCAAGCTAAGATCAGAACATAGCTGAACTAGGCACTGTTCAAAATAATTCCTGCTTTAAACCACAGTTTTAGACATACCAAATGTATTTATCTAGAAAAAGAGAAATGAGAAAATACAAAACCTTAAAATCCAGTTAATTTCCTTTAGGTATCATGTATTGACAGGAGCTTACAGCTTTGCTGATTTCCAGAATTTATCGTCCTCTGATATGCTGCCAACATCTCTACAGAGCAACTTCCTACACTTGTCTAAAGAAAATGGGGTGAGATGACCTGCAAACCACTGTGGTACCATACACCAGACCCTGACCATCACTGCCACCAGCATTTTTGTGTCACAAAACCATACAAACATTATGTACCTGTATTTTAAAGACTATGCCACAAAATTAAAGGAACAGATCAATTAAAGGGGCCCTCTGGGAGGAACATTAACTTGGCTTTCCCCACAGATTTTCTCAGCTGAGATTTGTCAGCAGTATCATTTATTCCTAATGGCACGGTAGCTGCTGCAAACTCTGAACCATCTCGTTGCAAAGCGGAAGCATAGTCCCTGCCCAGAACTGCCTGTGAACTAAATTAAGATAAAATGCATCAGGGAAACCCAATAACTTATTTTAGGGAACTGGGAAGGTAGGAGGAAGCGGTGGTGTTACACACATATCTGCATGTGCAACCCGATAGTCCCAAACCACACACAGGTATTTTTAAAGGTAAATAGCTACATCTGAGAGCCCTTCCACCTCAGCCTTTTTATTTAATGCTCCATGTCCTGAGGAGGATTTTCTGGAAATACATATGGCACGTTTAAGCACATCAGCCCTGTCATGGGAGGGAAGAGTTTTCCCCATTGAAAGAAAAACCATGAATGGGGTTCTTGAGGGATGCTCAGACACAGGAGCGCGTGACAGCAGTGGTGTGGACAGGAGCCCATCCTACCATGGGCAGGGGTGAGTGCACCAACCCTGAGTAACCACCCCAGTGTTACCCCATGGCTTTGCTGTCCTGCACATGAGGAGCAGCACAGAGTCCCCACATCACCTCTTTTGTACTTGTTTTCCTGAGGGCAACCTGGCCTCTGGCCTGGCCTGGCACTAAGCAGGGCTGTGGTGGAGCCCCAGGCCAGTATTTGGAAAGGTGTGGAAAGCCACAGCACAAAACGCCAGGAAGCTGCAGCTCCCACAGTGCCAAAGCAAACCCTCTCTCCTCTCCTCTCCTTTCAGAACCTCACTGTCGAGGGCGCTCACATCGTGGCTGGCGACATCGCATCCACAAACGGGATCATACATGTTATTGATAAGGTATATGGCCAGGCAGGGAGGATTTGTTCCTCTGCACCGCAAGCAATGGAACATAGTCAACAGCTCTTGCAAAACATTACTTGTGTAGAATATTTTCTATTGCATCTGCTCCTTGCAGCTGCAACCATAGCACGTGCACATGTATTGACGGGATATATCTGCCCTTTTTCCAGGTTCTGACTCCCCTCCGAAGCACTGTCATGCCGAGGCTGCTGGCCCGCCTGGAGCAAATGCCCGATTACTCCATTTTCAGGGGCTACATTATCGTAAGCTTTCACACCTTTTTAAGTATAGAGGTTTGCATTTGAACTACTATCAGACTATCAGTGATCATCCTCTTTTGTTTGTTTGTTTTAAATGTGTTTCACAACAGCAATACGGCCTGGCAAACGAGATAGAAGCTGCAAATACATACACGGTGTTTGCTCCAAATAACGATGCCATAGAAAATTACCTAAGCGAAAAAAACATTTCTACTCTGGTACGTATTACTCACAGGATATTTCTTAACAACTCAGTTTCTCATTTCAGTGTCAAGTGGATGAATTGAAAGCATACAGAAATAGGAGGAGGGATTAGTTTTCCAGGAAACCAGTAAGTTTGTTTTTACCACCAGAGGAGATGAGGAGGGGAGGATCCACATGTATTTTCCTGTCTCGCTAGAGGAGCCTAGCTGCTTGTTCTGGGTTTTGTCCTTCTCTAAAATAAAACAACTCCAATAATATCCAAGACATTTCATCACTAGACTTTCCCGTCTTACACCCTAAAAGGAGATCAGTACAGGAATGACCAGGAATAACACTGAAATTAATTTCCTAGGTGAACAAGTCCAGTCCCCCATCATCACTGGCAACACCATCATTAATAATGCTCCAAAATACTCTGACTCTTTCCTAGAACTAGTGAGACATTTGTCCATGTCACTCCTGCTGGAACAGCATCCACAAGCTACTTCCTGCAAACCATTTCTAGTCCCATCTTACAAGCACTGCTGGCCATTCCCAGGGTTCAGGGTTCAGAAAAATATCTGAAGTTTTCCTGTCTAGAAGAATTTCCTCTGGCAAACCCGTTGCTGCTGCCCTCTGCTAGCAACCCACACCAGGCTCATGCCTGACCCTGCCACCAGCTCCTCATATCAGCACAGATGTGGCCATTCCACCTCTCCCATGCCAGCCTCTGGCCTCACTCCCAGAGCCAGTTTATATTATTTTGACAGCACACCTCTGGCCAGTTCATATTCCTTTATTCTGATGCCAGCATCATGTGTTAGCTGAAACAACTTCTGTTTCTCTGGCATTTATATCTTGACATACTTACAAGGCCAAATGGCCTTCTCAGTCCTGTCAGTCTTCTCCCAAGTTATGCTGTTTCCTGGGTCATCCCAGCTCCTTTCTTCACATTTGCTCCAGTTTGAAACTGCTTTACTAAATCCAAGTATCAAGAACCACCCCTTGCAGAGGAAGCTTCACTCATGACTTGCACAATGACATTAATACTTCCCTGCCCCTTCCATAAATACTCGCCCTGTGCTCTCTCTCCCTACTTCCATGGTCTCCATTTACAGCCAGGAAGCTGAGGAACACAGAGTTCAAATAACTCATCTCAAGACATTTACCTCCAACCAGCAGACCCATGACAAAAGTCCTGATTGCTACCTCATCGGAAGAAATCACACGTGATCAACCCAAATCTTCTCAAATGACTTTTGAACACTATTTTAGTTAGTTTTAATGATATTCTCATCACTATAAGAAGCATCTATAATAAATCTTTGAGAGACACATATATAGCTTTAAGGCATCGATCCTGTCAGACTTGTGTTGTGCACACACAGAAATTATTTTCATTTTCACTGCTTACAAGTATGCTTCTTCCATTTTTCTTCCATGCTCCCAACCTTGTGTGGTATAGTGGTTTGAAAAAGAAAATCAGAAAACAACAGGAAGATGAAGTCTGCCTAAGCCTCATTCTTTTTTTTTTTTTTTTTTTTTTTTTTTTTTTTACAAAACACCTTGTGTTACAAAACTTTACTTCAGAGGGAAGAGCTCAGCACAGGGAAGAGATGCCATTTCTTGGCCTCTGAGAAAGCAAGGTTTTGTTCCAAGTGACTTCTCACTCTGTTGGTGATTAAACATAGAAATGAAGATGGACCAGAGTTAACTTTTCCTTCAAAGCATACAAGTCAGCAGGATTAAACAGGGTTGGACATTGATGGAGGTCTATACCTTAGCAGTTAGCTCTATCTTAATTGCCTTTCTGCCTGCCAATATTTCTTTGTCAAGCCTGTGGAAAACAAAACAGAATTGGTCCCAGCTATGAGATGTAAAGGCCACTACTTCACCTTGTGGGCAAAGCCAGGCAATGTCACAAATATTTCAGCCTGGGGTTACTTCAGTCTTTCACACACCTCTGAAGGAGCCAAAGAGCAAGTAACAGTATGAATGTTCAAACCAAGGGGACAGTAGGCAGTGGGATTAGCGCAAACATTCATTTAAAGGTTATTCAGGTTTTGCCTTAGGGAGAAGGAATGGGTAAGGAGATTATAAAAACATTCTTGAATGAGCTACTTTTGATATCAAATGTAAAATTCAGAGTGTATCCTAAGAAAATCATCTGATTAACTTTTCACTGCATCTGTCAGCCAGCCCTATACACAGAGACTCTGCCAGAAACAAACAAATCTTTGTCCCCACCAGTTCATTAGCCTTTTATCCCCCATAACCAGTAAAAGTTGCTTTATGACAGGAATGCAGACTCTGCACAGTAGAAAATATGAAATAACCTGACTGCTGGAGAGCTTCTCCATAAATTCAAGCAATTTTGCTCATACTCTTTGGGAAAAGTTTTCCCAAATAACTTTTCATGCTTTGTTATGTAACTCTGAATTTAACTGCTTGTTTTCAGGTTGAGGATCAAATCCGATATCACGTTTTGATAGATGAAAAGCTCCTGAAGAATGACCTGCACAATGGCATGCACAGGGAGACCATGCTTGGGTTCTCTTACCACATTGGGTTCTTCCTCCACAACAGCCAGGTACTGCAGTCCTCATTTGCTCAATTTCGTGGCAAGTAAGCAGCCAAAAAGAGCTGTGAACACCACATCAGTTTCTGGGACTTAACAGCACAAATGATGTCACTCATATTGAATGCCTCTTTCAGACCTACTTAATTCAAAGTCACACTGGAAGGGGCAATTGGATTTGATTTCAATTATGCTCTTCACATTCAGCATCACTTCTTAGAAGCTACTATGGTGGACATGCATCTCTAGCAGCCACAAGCTTGCATTATAAAGCAGTCATTAATCTGACTTCCAACAGCTATTAGAAACCTGCCTTCAGTTATAACACAGGAATTCTATTTTATATGGATTTACTCTGCTTTCAGACCTAAGAGCTCGAAGCACTTGGCAACAAATATGAATTGCCTTTCAGCACCACTCATGGGAAAGCCAACCACAGAAAGATTAAGCAACCCATCCAATTCTGTGGCACGGCCAAGAAGGGAACTTAGTTGTCCTCCCTCTCTGCCTCAGAGCTTCCTCTGGGCACAGGCAAAGGAGGACAGAAAGCTCCTCAGCAAAATAGTTTTGGTCCTGCTGTTTGCTCTGCAGAACCTTGGAAAAAACAGCTGCTCATGGGGCTGAGGGAGTGTGGGGTAGCAGTGAGATGCTAGAAGCCCTCCTTGAAGGAACAGCTGCCAGAAGGTCTTCCCTGAAGCTCCCTCATTCCCCACCCCCCCAGCTCGGCTTGTTTCAGATTCCTTCGTCAAACCCTTTACCTTGACACCCTACAGTAGAAAAATCAGCTCTGCCAAATCCTAAAGATGCTAAAGATCTTCAACAGGTTCAACAATCTCATGCGCTCCAGTCCAGCAAAGCTCTTAAATGCATCAACTGGGATGTGTGCAAGTGCTTGAAGTTGACTGCACCCTTCAGTTTTCCTGAAGCAAGCCATATACACTGCTTTTTCTTTCACCCACTACCGCTCCTGTTACCACATAACTACAAAACATCTCTGCTGCTTTCTGATTGCATTTCTTTTGCAGCTGTTCATAAATGATGCACCTCTAAATTATGCAAATGTTGCAACAGACAAAGGAATTATCCACGGATTGGGAAAAGTCCTGGAAATCAAGAAGAATAGATGTGATATTAATGATACTGTGATCACTGTAAGTGGTTCTGTTTGTATAGATGCTTAAAGGCCTATCAGAGGCCATAGTAAAACACCGCTAAAGCATACAGGATAAATGACACTATTTGCGAGAAAGGAGTGCATGCAGTTTCCACTAAGGATATTCCTATCAGAGTTTTGGCAACAGTAAAAAATGATTTGATTCTACAATTAGTATACTGACTATACCGACAGCCTGGATAAAATAGAATACCACAGTAATAAGCCAATTCCTAAGTTTTAATTTTTCAGTAAATAATTATGCACTATGTTGACACATCTTCTCAGCCAAGCCACTTATTTATAAAGTTGCTAGAGGTGGGAGCAATGTAAAATATTTATACTAATGGAAAATAGGTTCTTTTCATTCCAGATAAAGATTACCTCCACATATACACATGAACTCCTCGTGCCCTCTGAGAAAATCATTCTCCCCATTTCTTTTTCCTTTTACATATGAAATACAAATGGTTTTAAATTCCTACAAAGAATAAGATGTGGTTTCTTCAGACTAGCAGAGAAAGGTTTCCTTTGTCTTTTCTCATGAACAAGTGAAATGGGACAGCAAACCAGCAGCATACCTTCCTTTTTATGGAACACACAATAGGCTAGACAACGCGGACAAAGTGAGACTTGTGCTTTAGCTAAGGCATATTTTACAGGCACAAACTTTTGTAGACTAATACTTTTCCCTGGAATACAGCCCCATATTTTATTATATTTCACTTATGGCTTTTCCTCAGCTTTGTTCAGTTGGGCACTAGGCACAGTCCTTTACTTTCTCATGGAAAATTATCTTCCGTGCTATGTTTTAATGCAGCAACATACTTCAACAAACATTTAAGCCTTTCTAAAAGTAAGCACAGATTTAGCTAAATAGGAATAATATTAAACATTGTATATCAGCTATATACCATATACTTAGGGGGTTTGCAGGACCTGACCTTACAGGTGCGAATAATTCTAGGTTATATCTGCATACACACATAGTATAGGACCACATGAGATTTCTCTAAACTGCCATTGCCCTTGTGCCACAAGTAAACCATATCTAAGCCTATGATTTGCTTCATATTGTGATTTCAATGGGTAGGTCTTTGGAAAGCATCACCTTAGCAGAGCGTAGCATAACTAAAAGAGCTTTCCCTCTCCTTTCTGTGGCAGAAGGCTTACTGTGAGCAATCCCTACAGACCAGCTGGTGAGGATGTTCTTCCTTATTGAGCAATCCAGCTGCTCTCACCACCTTTAACAAAGGGTTTATTCTGACTATGCACCTCCTGACTCACCTTGGGGCTGGGGAAATATAACAGGAAATTATGCATTCTTCTATTAAATAAGCTGCCTGTAGCTCTACACGGACTTTGTTAACAACCTTCTATTTGTGTTTAAGGAAAAGTGCAGAATTTGCTCACAGCCAACAAGTTGTCCCCCAGGAACAAAAGAAATAGTGAGTACTTTCTCATTAGAACTATTATCTTTTTTTAATCAAAACTGAGCACAGATGCATTCAATCCTGGTTTTGTTTGCTTTATATGATTGCCTCAGTTTCAACAAGTCATCATGGTTATTATGGCCTGCTACACACTTTACTCACAATCAGCAGACTCAATCCACTCTTGATCTAAACCACCCTGTGAGCAAGGGAGCAGACTCAAGAGCAGCTTAAAAACAGTTGTATCTTGAAAGAGTAGTTTTTAGTTTACACTGGGGCACCTGAAGAATTCCTTAACTGTAAAGGTTAGCTCCACTATGCAAAACTATGAGAGAGCTGAGCATGGTCCAGAGTGTTTGCTACACAAGGAATTACAGCAGCAGTTTCTACCCTTCTGACAGAGAGTACAGAAGAGCATGGTCAACCTGACCCCAGCACCGTGCCGTGTGTTACGAACACACAGAGACTTGGAGGGTGTAAAGACTTCAGGTGCCCAGGTCCCACACATGGGAACTGTGGATATTTAGCAGGCCCTTGTCAACCACGAGGAAACCCAGAGCCTCTTGCTGTCTGAATTTCATAGAAGGGCCTGGGTTGAAAAGGACCTTAGAGATCATGTAGTTTCGAGCCCCCTGCTCTCGGCAGGGTTACCAACCACTAGAGCAGGCTGCCCAGAGCTGCATCCAGCCTGGCCTTGAATGCCTCCAGGGATGGGGCATCCACAACCTCTCTGGGCAACCTGTGCCAGTGCCTCACTACCCTCTGAGTGAAAAACTTTCTCCTAATTTCTAACCTAAATCTCCCCTGTCCTAGTTTAAAACCATTCCCCTTGTCCTGTCACTAACAACACATGTAATAGGTGTTGCCCCTCTCGTTCATATGCTCCCTTCAAGTATTGGAAGGCCACAATGAGTTCTCTGGGAAAGCCCCTTTGTTGGCTTATATAATCATATTTTTCTTTATACTTGTTCTTTTTTCTTTTTTTTTTAATTAGACTAATTGTGTCAGTAATAGGATTCCAAAAGAGATCAAGTCCCATACACCCAATTAAAATAATTGGCTGGCAAAGCCCTACCAAAGTGCTCATGGGTAGAACTCAAACATGTTAACATTTAATTTATAATGAGCAGCTGGATGCTTATCTTAATCTTCTAACAAGCGTACAGCCAGACTGGTTCATCTTCTCCTGAAAGCAAACTTCCCCTACTGTTTCCAGACCTGAAAGATAACGTATTAACAGCTGTTTTTGCAGTATTTCGACATTTGGTTTTCCAAAAGAGAACTGGAAAGAACACGAAATGTTGCAGAAAGAAAGGTTGAATGGAAACTTTTTCTGAGCAGAGGCAATATTAGACATCTTTGCCACAGGGCACTTAGTTAAATTGAACATATATTCTCCAGCAAATATCATTTTAGCTAACTCATTTTTATTGCTGCAAGTATTTCCTTAGCTTTCATTGCAAATGTATGAGTCAGCGCACAGCATACATAATGTCAATTTTTTAAAAACTTTTGAAAGTAGCTGATCAATATTACACAGAAGTGCAGCTGTTTCTCCAATCTTCGCCCAGGCAGGGCAGAAGAAATACTGTGTCTTCTCGGAAAGCAACATGAGGATGTACACCATCCAGATCGGATGCCAGCCAAAGTGTGCTAAAACCATCATTGTGAGTACACCGTTCCTGTCACGGGTTTTTCACCAACGTTTCCCATTAAAACTTCACCCTCCTCATAACTGCCTCAACACACACACAGCACGTCCAGGTAGTCCCTAATGGCTGTACACAGAGGTCCTGTGTTCATCTGGGGACTCGATACAGCAGATATCAGAAGGCTAAAGGCTGCTGATGGCTGGAGCAGGGGAAGGAGTGGAATGCAGAGGGAGTTTGGGAAGGGTAACACCATGTTTATCCTTAGCAATTCCTCCACCTTTCCCTGGGGTGGCAGAGGACACCCACATCCCAGCAAGGACTTGGGATGGCAGCCTGATCCCTGGCAGTGTAAGGAGCAAGGCCACAGACAGCAGAGCTCAAGCACTGCCAAAAATCCCCACCTACAGCTCCCTCCACCCAGCAGCAGTCCCGAAAGATGATGCCCAGCAGTCACATGCATACAGCCACACCTGGAGGGGCCGGGGTCCCCTCTGCCCTGACGCTGCCCCTCAGCATGGCATTTCTCTGCCTGCAGACCAGGGAGTGCTGCGCTGGCTTCTTCGGGCCGCAGTGCCAGCCCTGCCCCGGGAAGGCCGGGAGCGCCTGCTTCGGCAATGGCGTCTGCATGGACGGCATCAACGGCACCGGCACCTGCCAGTGCGGAGCGGGGTTTGTCGGCACGGCCTGCGAGAGCTGCGCCGAGGGCAAGTACGGCCGCAACTGCGATCAAGGTACCAAGTGCCCCCGTGCCACGCTTGTGAGGGGGGTGCAAAAGGGGTGATGAGGATTGAAGGGAAATGATGAGGCCTGCAGGATGCAAAAGGAAGTCACTGTGGTTTGCGACCTACATGGCCAGCTTTCCTACGTGGGGGAAGTCCCGTGTTAGGTCTCCAAGGGGAAGGTGAAACCTCCTGAGTCCTTCTAGCTGCATTCATTCTAGATCCTGGAAACCTACATTGCTTTCAAGATAGTAGGCCAGTCCTAGAAATATCACTAACTCCTTTTCTTTCCCTGTTATGGCATTTTCTCACTGTTTTCTTGATAGAGAAGACCTTCCTTAGAGACAGCGCCTCCTACACTGGCTCTTTGTGGGCTTAGAGTGGCATCCAGCATGAATTATCTTCTTTAATACAGCTTTTTCACCAATGTTTCCCATTAAAACACAGTTTCAGTCCCTGTATTTGGGAACAGAGGAAAAATAAGCAAATTCTGAATTTCGATGCATTCTAAACACTGGCTCCCTCCCATCTCTCCCCACAGTGTGTGCATGCGTCCATGGGAAATGCAGCAGCGGGATCGATGGGGACGGCTCCTGTGAATGTGATGTCGGCTGGAGGGGAGTGACATGCGAGAGCGGTGAGTGCCCCCTCCTTTGTCTTCTGGGGAAAGAAGCGAGCATTTCAGGAAACGACAGAACTGCAGCAGTGACCAGAGCCCAGTGTCAGGTGTCCAAGTGACCTGAGCCCAGACATCCAGCAGCTTCCCATAGGCCCATGCTCAAGGAATTAATCACTGTACTAATAGAAAGTCAGCTGCTCATGAGACTTAAATGCCTTACTTAGCTAATTCTCTAGCTGTGACACCCTGTAGCTGTCCCAAAAGAACATCCTGTTTATTAAGGCTGTGTATTTTGCAGAGCAGAGTTAGCTAGCACATTCTGATCCTCAGGTCCTCCTTCCAAGAGTTTCGATAAGTTGATTTAGCTATACAACACTGGATATTAAATTATGTTCTTGTTAATGCAATAAAAATTAACTAGCAAATAAATCAGTTTGTCTTGATTTAATACAGCTCCTATACCCAATTAAATTATATTTAGACATAATTGAAATGTATTAAATATCTATTTCAGAAATCTGTATAATAAATTTTATAAACACATTAATAATAGCATTCAATATATATTGTAAATTTGCTCAGGACAAGAACAGTAGTGAAAAGAACTTTATAGCTAATGCTGACAGAATTTCAGTGGAATTTGAGCAACGTTCAGTTCCTTTGGAAACCCTAAACTTACATAATTAAGCTAACTATGTGCAAGACTCACCAGAGTAAAGATAAATGACAACAGGTGAAGTGTTTTCCTGACAACATGCTGGCATGCCTTTTCTTCAACACCACATTTAAATGGTACCTGCTGAGCTGGAGAGAGAGTCATTTAGCCAGAGGGAAGGCCTGTTTCCTTGTGAGCAAGTGATTGTCTGGTGCAGGAGCCAGAAACTCCAGCTCTGCATGGTGGTCATATAAGAGTGGCAAACTAGAAGGATATTGACTTGTAAAGCTCTGATTCCTGTTTCATTTTTTTTGCTCTTGCAGAAATCAAAGAAGATGCATGTAACACCTCATGCCATACTAGTGCTAAGTATGTATAAAGTCTCCTTTTTTGGATGAGGGAGGAGAAAACGGGGATCTATTGCAAAAAGTATGGCCAGCCTTGCTCTTTCTGAAGACTTCTCAGCAACACAGATAACACTCACGCTTTTTAACCCCAGAGATAAGGGGCAACGTTAATATAATATATTCAGAAATTAGGCTGAAATGTTCAAAAATGTGAGTGTTAAAAGGGGAAACAAATGAGATTTGGGGGCAAAAGGAGGTAAGACATTTAAACCCACACTTGCATACAGAAGGCTAAACTGTACCCCCCTGCACTTCTCCCCCTCAAAAAACAAAACAAAACAAAACAAAAAAAAACACCTTGAACCTGGGGCACTCAGACACCCAGCTACCAGCCCTTGTATATCAGTTCTGCTGTGTAAGTTGAGTGCAAACAAAATTTTGTGCAGTTTTTGGGTGAGCAGGATTTTCTGAGGTTCCGCATGAGAAAACAGGACAGCTGATAGCCCCAAAACATGCATTTTTAATACTTAAAATAGCATATCTAAAACACTTCCGGAGAGCTTGGTCTGGCTGAGTTCATTTTTATGGCTGTCACTGCAACATACTATATGGTTAAACAATTCTTTATTTCTGTGCAATTTTACCTTTGGAACAGTGCAGAGCAAAAGACCTGACTTTTTAATGTCATCTGCCTCTTTTCATGTCTCTAGTTGCCTTCTATCAAACGGGACTGCCTATTGCAAGTGCGCAGCTGGGTTCACAGGGAACGGGACATTCTGCACAGGCAAGTGGACTTTGTCTCCCTGTTGAAAAAGAGTGCCTGAAATGCACTGTGATCACAGTGAAATGGTGGAGCTGGTGAGAGATGAGCACTCCCCTATGCACCAGTTAAAAACAGGAATTGCTGCCAGTTTGCTCAAAGTGAGTGAAAGTGCAACAGGTGCAGATTCATAGCAAACAAAGGGCTCAAAACCTTCAAGTTGTGGGGCATTGTGCTAAGGGAGGCCAGAGAAGAGGGAACATACTGTGCACAACCCAGGCCCCATTGTTTGCAGAGTAATGAAAGTTATGACTTTTACTCCTTTTCCAACAAAGCCCAGCAAACAGAGACCAATTCAGGGTACAATAGCACTTCCAGCTATTGAGAGCCATATACCCCTGCCATTTCCTCAGCATTTTGAACTTGCACAGATTTCTGGGGTGATAAAATTGACTTCAGGAGCAGAGAGATCTGAGACACCCTCAGAAAAGGGCAGCAGCAGCTTATCCTAGCTGTCCCTCCAAGAGCCTTGGATATCCAGATTTATGTGTTTCCAGCTACAGTGGCTGTAATGTTACAGTTTCTTTACCTAATCTGTAACTGATTAAAATCCTAATGCTGTTGGGAACAGAAGCATATCTGCCTGACAATGGCTGGCCGGGTCCTCATTGAAGACCTTAACACTCTTAACTCTGGCTGCTTTGATTTTTTCTTCTGGCACAAATCACCCAAGGCCATTTTAATGTACCAGTATGAAATCTCCCATGCACAGGGGGATGTAGGTCACCCGAAAGGGGCTCTATGCTCACCCTGAAGAAGGATTCCCTGGCAAACACCTACAGAAGTCATCTCCCCAGGCTGGCTGTTAGAGCTGCTGGAACAGCCATTTCAGGTCATTTGGGGGCAAAAACTAAAGTAATGTTTGAGCTAGTTTGATTCACACTGGAGATCAGAAGAGGTCCCCTCCCTGCTTTCTAGGTGGCCCAGGCAAGGTCATTTTTTGAGCCTCTGACTCATCCAGGGCTGCAGAACAGCACAAGCTTCCATCTGAGTAAAAAACGGGACTTTTTCCTCACAGGAGGCCTGGGTGGTATCAGAGTCAAGACCTCCTGCAAGAAAAGGCCATTTGATCTTTGTACAGAAAAGGGCACGCTAAGGAAAACCTCCAAAAGCCTGTTTAATCTAGAGAAGAGTACAAAGAGCCCTTTTTTTGTTGGAATGTGCAGAATCATGAAATGGGAAGTTACCAAAAGGCAGTTCTGGATTAATTCTTGTCTTCCAGACCAGACACATCTCAGCTTTCCTTCTTGCAGTAACAGATAATAAATAAATAAATAAATAAATAATAAAACAATAAATAAGAGATAATAAATAGCTAGCACTAATGACATCTATGACCTAAATTAGAAACATTCAGAAGATGTCAACAGATCCCTTCAGGAGTTTGAGACAACTATCTGTAAGAAGCTATGTAAGCATATTTGTTTAATCTGAGCTGTCACCCCTGTTCAGCTATTGACGCTTGCGAGACCAACAATGGTGGCTGTTCTGACAAAGCAGAGTGCAGAAAAACAACGCCTGGAAATAGAGTGTGCATCTGCAATGCTGGGTACACTGGAGACGGAGTAGTCTGCATCGGTAAGCATTCCCAATGTCTCATATGTCACCAGGAGGGAAATTACAGGAGTGAACTTTCCTGTACATGGAAGAAGATCCGTGTGCTGCTCTGATCCTAAGTGCAGTTTCCTGATACTAGAGACCTTGGTGCCAAAGGCATCTCAACAGTCTTTCTTGCAGCACCACGCGGTTAATAATACTTGACAAACCTTGTCATCCAAAGCAGCGCAGTGTTACACCAAAATTAATAGAGATCTACCTCTCAGCAAAGATAGCCCCATCACTAGCAGGTTCATACACTCATGTTCCTCTGACCATTGCAGACTTAAAGACTGAGAGACTGCTGTACCATATCTCTCCCCAGGTATGGTTTTAAAAACGCTGACAGACGTGTTTTAGCTTTTACCAAGGCAACTACAAGGCCCAGACTGATTATAACTAAATCAAATGACTTTCATTGATTCACAGCTGTCCAAAATCTGCATTCCTAGCATGCTTAACTTAAGATTCACCCTTCTTGGGTTTTCAGAAGTCGCTCATTTTTATTTTTTGCTACTGTTTGTTTTACAAAGAAATAAACCCCTGCCTGGAGAACAATGGTGGATGTGACAGAAATGCAGAATGCACCCAGACTGGACCCAATCAAGTGAGTACTTTATCAGCACAGATAAATAAGACTGGCCAGCTGCTTACAGTTGGAGGTGGGGTGGGGGAATATTCCCATCTCAACTTTGTTTTGAGATGGAAAACTGGGTTTCGTACCAAAAATTCTGAAAAGTGTGTGCTTCCCTCAAAAATGTATTTGAGGGGCAATCTGCACAAACATGAAAAATTGGATGTCATTGAGAGAAATGACATTCTGTGATTCTATGAAATCCAAAACGGCAGAGGAAAGCAATATTATGCTTTCTCAAACAATTGTTTTTCTCCCTCGGGAGGTTTTCATGTGAAAACCTGTCAGTTTTAAAGTATTGCTAGACATTTCTTTTTACTGCGATGGAATTTTTCCATGGACAGTTTCTATTTCAGACTAGCCCATCTCCCAACATAACTGAAGCATAACACAAAGAAATAACAGAGACCAAATCACACTTCTGTTACAACGGTTACAAAATACCAGCAGCTCCTTCTCCAGTGTTCTGCAACTCCCATGCAGAAATACAGAGTATTCTCCAAAGAAAGAAGTGCAAAAGGGCTAAGGGGAAAAGGGTTAACAAGAAACAAATTGGCCCAGGCAATCAACTGACAGATTAGCGTTTCTATTTTTATACCAGATCCATAAGAAGCTGAATTCCCCGACTGCAGCACTTCCTTGTTGTCCCTCTACAGTTTCATATTGGTTAGTGAAGGACTGTAATCCTCCAGGAGGCACTGTACAGCCGTATTTATTCAGGAACGATGCAGAAAACAGATCAGGAGTCAGAAGCCAGTTCCTGCCTTCCACTTGTCCAAGGACAGGAGGGGCAATAATCCCCATCAGCCCTTTTAGCCTGTACTGATCAATTAACTCTTTCCTTTGACTGTCATTAGTAAGTGAGCACATTTCTGATGGGAACACAGAACCATTTACTCCTTCCCTGGCCCTCTGAACAAGACAACAAACAGCTATGTTCTTCCACAAACCCTCACTGGTAATAGAAGTTGTGGCTACAATATACGTATTTATCCTTCCTTACCCATGGGAATAGAGTTAACATGGGAGCAGTAATAACCTCTCCTACAAAATCCCATCCCTGCAGAGCCAATTCTATAAAGGCCAGTAAACACTTCTGCTTTCTGTAGGAGTTTCAGCTGTTCAGATACATAAAATTCTGCTATTACACTGCCTAGCACATTTTTCTCTGATACAGAAAACTCCTTGAAAATTCAATCTCCTACATATTAAATGTGCACTCTAAACTGAGAGCATCAAGCAGTGAATTGGAGAGAAGTCATTTCTTTGCAGCCATGTTACAGTTATCACAAAAATGAAATACTAAGTGCAAACCAGAGCAATCCTGACATAAACACTGAATACATTGCCACCAAGTGTGAAGCTATCAGTAATATCAGGACACAATCCCAAATGTGTATTGCAGATATGTTTCATAACTTAAAACAAACAAGCAAACAAAGACAGAGGAGGATTAAAAAAAAAAAAAAAAAAAAAAAAAAAAAACTTATGGAGATAAAATAGGGGTAATTTTAGCCTGTTTTACTGACAAGATGACTATCTGCAGATTTCCAAAGGGTCATTTCAAGTGACCAGAACAGCAGAGGTGAGACACAGAGATGGACAGGCAGGGAAGGGACACATAGGGTCTCTCAGAAATTGTTATTTCCTGGTCTCAGTCTATGGTTTCTCAAGCTGGCCAAGAAATGTTTGCAGGAGAGATGAAGTACTTTTTAGCTTAATAATTTATAAACCATCTCACTAAGAAATGGGATTCTGAGTTCTTGCTATTTACCAGAAGTGTTAATTTGGGGAAAAAAGAAAAAAAAAAGAAAAAAGTAAATTCAATATAAACATGCTGAAAAAAAAAAAAAAAAAATCAAACACCTTTCCCTACATGCATGTTTTCTATTTTTCCTCTGTAGGCAGTATGCAATTGCTTGAAGGGATACTCTGGAGATGGCAAAAGATGCACATACATCAGCCTGTGTTCACAAGTAAGTATCACTTTAAGGAGAGTACAGTCTTGTGATAACCATTACCCTCTGGGCTTTGGTATGCATTCAGGACTAAGTCAGATAGGTAGATCACTCCTTCTATGCACAAAAACCACTTAGATTAGTATCTAGTTTTCAAACATGTTTAGTTCAGTTCTTGCTTTAGTGCTGTCACTATTTTGGAAACTATGCAGTAAGGACTTTTCCTGGACCACAGCCTGGACACAATACAAGGGCCTGGACTCATCACAAAGTCCCAAAAACAACTCGAAATCAGATCTAGAGAAACAGACCATGGTCTGTAACGGTAAATTGTAAGTCACATCTCCTAAGCAGATTTTTTGTTACTGAGAATTCAAATAAAAAGCCACTATGTCTAAAGGTGTGTTCACAACCCAAAGGGCTAACCAACATTTTAGTTAGTATGAGAAAAAAAAATGCAGTTTCTTGGTAAAGCAATTAAAGAGCATGGAACGAATGTTAAGAGATTAAAACTTTTCTTCATCGGAAGGTCAAAAGAAAAAAAAAAATCTCCACACAAATCATTTCTCTTCTTTGCCTCCCCAACTCCACAAGTTGCAACCCAGGCTTTCCCACGACATTCCCCATCCCGACCTTCATCTGTCACTGCAGACTGAGAATTAGCCACATCCATTTCACACAGTCACTGCTAACCACGTGTTCATGAGCAATGTGGTGCTCTGCACCAGCCGCATTGCTCTGCTTCTTGGCAGGCTGCAGCAGGGATATATCTACTCTCCCATACACATTAATCCTTTGTGCTCAGAGCACAGTGACAATAATTCTCATCGTCCCTGACTGGCCTGTCAGCAGACTTTCTCTAACCTTGAAAGGTCGCTGAGATGAAAGAGCAAGGGCAAAATCAGAAGCTGGAGGAAGGATAGCTCAAAATTATGAGCCACTATTTCCTATGCTTTTTCTTTTTCCTATGCCATGTTCTGGCTATTTTGCTTCCACCTGGCTAATTATGCCATAAAAAATAAAAGAATAAAAAAATAGAGCCTTAAAAAGTGTTACCATCAGACTAGAAATTAATCTGTCTTCAATGTAGCCAAACCTCTGTGCAGCAAAGCCTCATAAAAAACTATAATAAACCCAAAGGAGTTTCTGCTCCTACTCAGGGCCCATAGTAAAGGATCCCTGAGATAAGCATCACTGGAAAGGACACCACAACACAAGCATGTAGAAAGAAAACAAGACAACTTTCTCAGTTTTTCCTGATCTGCTCTCAAGTTCAGTCCTCTTAAGCTATACAAAAAAAAAAAAAAAATAAACAAAAAAAAAAGTGATGACCTGAAATTGTTTTATTACACCTGGAAATGAAGGAATATTTTAAATTTTGATCTTACCAGAATAATGGAGGGTGCAGTGAGTTTGCCATCTGTAATGACACCGAGCTAACAGAAAGAACCTGCACCTGCAGACGTAACTATATTGGAGATGGATTTAAATGCCGAGGCAATATCTACCAGGTAAAGCGTTGTGTATGTTTGCTTATTGTATTTCAGATAGCTATTTCATACAACAGCTGTCTCTTGAAAACATGCCTATTTTTTCTTGGATACCTTGGTAAATCTAGCCCAGAATTTGCAGTTTGTAAAAAACAACTACACTGATGGACAGTTGTTATGACTGCAGTACTAGCACATTAATATTTTAATTAATATTTTTAAGTTTCAAAAGAAGCCTGTTATTTCATAGAGCAAGGTAAGATAAAACAGGAGTGATGGGAAGCATTCACTCTAAGCCAAAATTTACTTCTTTTTCAAGTGCTGCATTTGGTAGGATTCTATAGAAGTTGCTCCAGATTTGCAGCAATGTTACAAAGTCTTGTTCTTGGTTGCAGGAACTCCTCAGGGACTCCAACACATCTAGGTTTTATTTTCACTTAGAGGTAAGAAAAGGGTCTTTTGTTTGTTTCTTTTTTGCATTGAGGGTGTGGAGGGGGGTGGAAATAGGCAAGGATCTGTTGTGTACCAACACCCTTCAACATAATCAGGACTGAATTTGGATCACCAGTCCCAATCGTCAGTCACTAATACCAGAGATGCTCCAATTTAAACTATTAACTGCTATTAAAAACCTCTAGAGAATTAATAATTTAGAAAATTAGGGGCACATAAGACCTCTAGACCAGGCATAAAATTGAAGCATTTACCTGTTGGTCTGAGATCTTCCAGCACTTGTCTCAATTCTGAGGTGAGCAAATATCATTTTTCTACCACCACTGTTGCATTTCCAGTTTGCTACACCATTTCCCGTTCTCCTTCTGAAACATCACAGGATGTTGATGTGCTTTGCTGGCATGCATTGCCAGTTGTTGCTGTTTTCCAGAGAACAGCAGCAGCAATTACCTGCTCACCCATGAGGCTCAGAACAGCATAAATCTATGCATTGGCTTACTAGTCAAAGACATCTTTTAACTTTGGTTCTGCTACCATGGTAGATGAATGAATTTGTCTCACTTTAGCAGAGCTCTCTGCTTATTTCAGATTACCAGTGGTCATTGCAATGTGCCTGCAATACTCCAGGTCCTTTTGTACCACTAGCAGTAATAAATTTACGCCTAGGTACGAGCAACCATGTATCAGCTAAATGCATGCACAAACACATTCAAACATCCATTTTTAGACCTCTCAAGATTAAAGGATTTATTCAGTCTTCTTGCCCAGAAGGAAATAGCCTCCTTCATCATCCCTACACTTAGCATTGATCAAGAGCTTTCCCTCTTGTATTCCTGTTCATTATTGTAGAGAAAACAGGCTAAGCTATAAAACAAAAGAATGAACAAAAGAGAGAAAAAAGATCAGTTTTGTGCACAGTGGTGGCAGGCGGGGATGAGAAGGAAAGCCCACACCATAGAAAGAAGTTTCTCTCCCCTTCACGTTGCAAGAGAAGGGAGCTGAGCGTGTGGCAGCAACAGGGCTGTGGGAACCACGTCCCACAGAAAGGGGTTGCCCTGGCTCCACATGAGCTACATGCACTAAGGACTCTGTTCTGCTTTGTTCTTTTAAATCTGGCAGGCCTTGTCTATCAGAGATATTGCCGGCCCAGGCCCCTTCACTCTGTTCGTGCCTCACACAGACGTATTAAACAGCAACCCACAAGTAAGTAAGAAGGCTGGGAGTATTTGGATTGAGACACCTTGCTTAGCTGCATCTCAACTCCTCTGCTCTCTGTTGCAGGTGAGGGACTGGCTCGCCAAAGGGGAGATGGCACAAATCCTTCGGTACCACATGGTGGGCTGTGCCAGCCTGCTGTATAGCAACCTGAAGACAGTCAAGAACGTCACCTCTCTGCATGGGGACCAAATACAGATCACCTATTCTCAGGTAACAGGGTGAGGAAAAGGTAAGGGTCTGATTAATAAAACTGTCTGCTCTCATTTAACCTTTTAAAAACTGTAATGTTGCTTTTCCTCCTCTGATGCATAAAAATAAATAGTATTAAAAAAAATAAAAATTGTCCATTCAGGCAAAACATTCAGTACTTACCTGCTACATTAAGACTGGAGTTGTACCATCCTTGCTTTGATGCAAGTTGTCTTACCCTCCAACTCTGGTTTGCTTGTGTCCTCCAAACAACCACTCTCTCTCACTGTGCTTGTAAAAAACAAGAGGTAATTTATTAAAAGGGAAGCTACTGTTTGTTTCCAAGAAAGAAGGGTCACTATATAAAAGAAATTTGGCATAAACCTCACTGTCCAACAAAGTTCCACAGAAAACATTTTTGTTGCCTTTTCAGAATTCAGTGTATTTGAACAATAAAGCTGAAATTATATTCAGTGATGTTGTTGGCACAAATGGCGTGATTCATATCATAAACCAAATCCTGGTCCCATCACATATTCAGGATTTCCCCCCAGGCCCTAAGAAGGTGAGTGCAGCTTTTTGTCATTCTCATCTCAAGGGCTTTTATATCTAACAGTAACTGTAGTTATCATGAAAGTCATACAAGAAGCAGCATTACTAAGACAACCTTATTTGTCAATGTCAAGTTATTTTTATATAAGTTTAACATTATATTCAAAATTCCTCTTACACTGTTCTTAGCATAAATATAATTCCTGAGTAAATTCCACACAGGGCTTTTACAATGGCTTTGATTTCGTAACAAAAAGCTTACAGGGGAAAGCAAGCTAATATCTGCTTTTAAAATATCCCTATGATGTACTTATTAGATAAATCTCCTGACTACTCCTTTCTTTGTAGGAAAGCCTAAAAATGGTTGCAGCTAAACATGGGTACATCCTATTCAGCAATTTGCTAGAGGTAAGTGGACAAGAGTCAGCAGCCATCAGGCACAGGTTCTAAACAAATACAAGAGAAAAAAAAAAAAAAAAAAAAAAACACAGACAGGGTGCACAACATCAGTAGCAGGATGGTGCTCAGTGGAGCCAAAGGACTCACAACAAGGTATGTGACACCCCCAGTCACCACCTGGCTCCCTCCAACAGACATGGGGGAGATGTCAAGCAGACCCACCACCAGCTTTCCCCTTCCAGCCCAGCTCCGTCCTACCATGTCAAATTACATGGCCAAGGTTTGGCCCAAGTATGACTTTAAGCCCAAAGCTAGGTCTGCAATATGATTGATTATTGGTGGGCAGATGAAACACTTCTGGGTCATTTAACTCAACTTGGGCAACTCAACTCTGTTTTTTAAAGTCATGACATTGGCAAGCTGGTGACCAGGCAGCCCACATGGCCACTGCATCTCAATTATGCCAGCTTTCACCTCATAGGGTCAATATCCTTTTAGAGGGAGCATTAATCTCATACACACAGAATTTTGGCATGTTGCAGAAAAACAACCTGCTTGGGCTGATCAACGATCCCATTCACAAACCCGTCACGCTATTCTGGCCCACGGACACAGCTATCCGTGGGCTGCCGCAGGAACAGCAGGACTTCCTCTTCAGGAAATCCAACACGGACAAACTGGTGCAGTACCTCAAATTCCACATCATCCGTGACGCTGAGGTAAGACCCATGCTTTTTTTAGGACTATTGCCAAGGCAAAGACAGGGGAGCCTGGGCACGCACATCTCTCTTGTTTCCAGGTTTTGGCCTACCAACTCCCTCGCTCCACCTCACTGAAGACCCTGCAGGGCTCCAACCTTACCATTAGCTGTGGAGATAACACGGAGATTGTAAGTATTTTCCCTGCCAGCACCTCTACCCCTTACCTCTGCCATTGGATTCAGTCATGCAATCCACTCTGTGCCTGCACTCAGTCCCTAGAAAGGATCAGTAACACCAAAACTTAATTTCTCCTTGCCTGTCCATGCCAATAGCCACAAAACTGCAGCAGCCACCCCAACCCATTCAACAGGCTAGATGGTTTGCAAGATTTTTTGGAGTTGTCATTTCCTCTCTTGTAAGATGCTATTTGTTCAAAACAGCTCTCAGATACCTCAAAAGACAATTACTATCACATTAACTTCTCCTACAATGAAATACACAATGAAAAACCATTAGGACAGAGCTGGCTTTGGCAGAAGCCTCATGGATACAGCATCTGGGTGCAAACTCTGGTTTGCAAGCATTCACATGCCAAGATTGTAGGCAAGTATGCAACCCATCAAGCCAAAACAATGGCATGTCTTTCCTCTGCAAACAGGTCATACCCACACATTCTCAGACAAGCATCTGCCTCCGCACATGTGGCTAAGCTTACAGAGTGTACAACTGTGGACACTGTCAGCTTTAGTAAATGGACATGATCTGGCATCTGTGAGATTGTAGCACTGTAATCTGTAGGAAAAGAGATCTCCAAATTGATTTCAGGCCCCTGCAGTCATCAGGGTTACCTACAGGACAGTTTGACACACCATTGTGTATCAGAGCATTCCTACAGAGGGAGGATCATCCCCTTTTCCCATCCAGGATCTGGATCCAATCTGGCCCCACAGAAAACTGCCTCACCATTTTTCATACCACTCTCCCCATCCCCTCTCTCAGGGCGCCCTCTTCCTGAATGACAGACAGTGCAAGATCGTGCAGCGGCAGCTGGAGTTTGACGGGGGCATCGCCTATGGCATTGACTGCCTGCTGACAGACCCCAGCCTGGGGGGACGCTGCGACAGCTTCTTCGCCGTGGAATTCATGGTCAGTCCAGCTTTTTTGATCATTCTCCCACACACCGAAGCCACAGCCCACAGGCCAAACACTGGCCTCAGAAGAACAAGGGGCAATGCTCACAGCTGCTTTGACACTACCATGGTTAAGTCTCATCACTTCAGTTTGGATTCACCTGTGCTTTGTATCCACCACACCGGTTAGAGCTATGCCCTTGGTCTCTCATATTTCTTGCTTTCACAAAATCTCTCTCAACACACCTAAATAGGCACTGCTAGCATGGAGGAAGTTTCCTCCATGAACTTCAATGTGACCTACAAACAGGAAGTTGTGATACTCACAGATATCCAGATGCACCCAGCACACTCAGGGTACCCATACACTGCCAGCAAGGACCATGTTGGCATCCATTAGGAAGAAGGAAGGTTTCTGGAATTCATCACTGACATTGAACACCCCACTGATAGCATTTTTCAGAGGGCAGGCACTTGTTGCTAAAGGTGGACCAAGTGATGATGGTAAAACAGGGATTTCCTGACAGGCTCAGGCAGCTTTGCATCCTCCTTCTCTCCCTAGCTAGTGGTTTTGTTTCTGAAGCCCTCGTTAGTTTCAGTATTTCCCAAATAAAATATTGTTAAATGGTTTAAAGACCAAATTTTCTTTAGTTTAATTCAAAACTTATAAAAAATACTTAGAAGTAAATACCTTTTCATGAAATTAGTCTGAAAAAAATCTTGGAGTTTATATTTCAGTTATAAACCCAGTGATTTTTCATAGCGTGTATGCTTCAGTCACCTTTTGTTTCATGATTTTGTTAAACAAAATGGATATAATGCGGTCAGGTCAATGTTTCCTGAGAAGTAACTGATTACCAGTATTCCAAATTAGACAGCCAGATCTGATGCACCTGACATCAATATTTGTTTACTTGCTTGTTTAGATCAGGAGTAAATTTCTTCTGGTATGAACATTTGCTTCTTGTATTTCAAGGCACTAAATTAAGGTAACTATTTTGTTGTCATTCTACAACAACTTTGGAGAAAGGGGAGAAATCCGTTTCAAACATGACAAATCTGCATTCTTTTCTGCTCATATTTATTGCTCACATCAAACAGACACTTCTTGTCAGTTTGGAATTGCCTTTTCCTGCGACTGTGTTTAATTTCTCTCCCCTATTTTGTACACAGGGGTACTGTGCTAGCTGTTTCAGTGGTTCTAAGTGCCCTCCAGGGACAAAACCAAAGGTAATACATTAAAATCTTGCGTTTAAGCAGCCTAACTTGCTCTTCTCTGTACTTCAGCTCTATAAATACCTGAGGGGACAATGTAAAGAGGATAGTGCCAAACTTCTCTCAGTGGTGGCCAGTGATAGGACAAGGGGTAGTGGGTATAAATTGAACCACGGGAGGTTTCATTGCCATATGAAGAAGAAATTCTTTACAGTTCAAGTGACAGAGGACTGGAACAGGCTGCCCAGAGAAGCTGTAGAGTCTCCTTCTTTGTAGATATTCAAAACCCACCTGGATACAATCCTGTGTAACATGCTTTAAGTGACCCTGCTTGAGCAGGGGGCATGGACTAGATGACCTCTGGAGGTCCCTTCCAACCTCAAACATTTTGTGATTCACATACACAACTCGAGTAAGTTGCTTGTCAAAAAGAGTGAATCCTCAACACTGAAACCATACTCTAAAGTGAGACCATAAAGGCCCAGGGACAAAGCTACCCCAAGGCAAGCACCCACATAGTGAAGGGATGATTGTCGGCCTCACACAGCATCTGCCATAGCAAGTACTTCAATTGACTTCAGAGTAGCCCCTCTGTCCTCGTTAACAGAGCTTAGCAAGCTGAGTGAGAAGACTGCAGCCTCCCACATCACATTTTGATTCAATGTATAGCAGAAATGGCAATTAAAAAAGAAAAACAACCCAGACCTCCATGTAGCACTCATCTTCCTGTGTTTTCCCCCTCTCCGCACTGCCACACGTGATGCCCAGGAAGGGATCTACCGATGCACGTATGAGACCTACGGGCTGCGAAGGGACGGGTGCCGCAGGAACTGCTCCATGCTCATCCACACAGCCAAGTGCTGCAAGGGCTACTTCGGGCCAGACTGCCAAGGTAGGACCCCCTGAGCACAGCCTTTCTGACAGGATTTGTAAGAGCATCTCAAGGATCTCAGCATGTGAAGCATGCTGTCAGAAGCATCACAGCTGCTCTTACAAATCCTACCAGAGATGCATTTATTTGTATTTCCATGTTCAAGATTCGACAGAACAATAACGAACAGCAACAATGAATAAGCATGCACTTAAGCTCAACAACCTATTTCTGTTTTTTCTCTCTCTCTTTAAAACAAACAAAAAAACACAACACTTTTCAGCTTGCCCAGGGGGTCCAGAGACACCATGCAATAACCACGGCTCCTGTGATGATGGATATGCTGGGACAGGAGAGTGCCGCTGCGACAGCGGCTTCAATGGGACTTCGTGTGAGCTGTGTCTACCAGGCAGATACGGCTCCAACTGCAAACGTGCGTTTAAGTTTCCTTTCCATACTGCTGCCCACCTCAAGCCTAAGCCATTTTGTCAGTGACGGGTTTTTAAGTAAACCAAAAAACTCGTCCTCCTTCCAATGCTACCGTTTCTCTTGAGCACTTCCTCACACAGACGGATGGCTCGAGATCTCAGAATGGAGGAGGAGGAGGCAGTAGCTTTCCTTTGCTTTCCCTGGAGGGCTTTTCCTATTTTTGCATGGCAAGTAAGTAACGTGAAATGGAGGCACAGCCAGGGCTACCAAGCATTTTCAACTACCTCACAGCCTTCTTTCGTATCCCCATAAAAGGCAGGTCAGCATTTTAGCAATACAGCTCCTTGAGGATTGCAGGAGGCCAAGGCCCTGCACTACTTTTGCAAAAGAGAAGATTAAGGGCACTGAGATGAAGGCAGTTTTTGTAGAGGGACAGCAGCCAAGAAACTGCTCACATAATCCACTTTGCTGTGGTCTTAAACATAGCTGAGGTGGAACCAGGATCAACATCATCCTTTGAACTCAAATGTTTTCTCAATATAATACCTTCAGAGGGGAAGCTACCATATTAACTGCCATAACACTTCCATCGTAACTGTGTACATCTGTAGTGCTCATGAAATGCATAGGGCTGGGGTATTAGAGGCTAGATACCTTTAGGTTGAAAGCAAGGTATCAGGCTTGGATACCAATGCTCAGGACTAAGTTTATTTCCAATTTTTCCATTTTATAGGACACCACAGCATAAATTCCATTTAAGCTGATAAATACCATGACCAGTTTCAAACTAACAACAACAAAAAATCTTATAGCCCCTTCTTTTTAATGCATACTTACATCAACCAAAAACTAGGTAAATGGACTAAAAGAAAGTCAAAGCATGAAACTCCTTTTGAGCAGGACTAAGTTTTCACAGAATGAGAATTTCACCAAATCCCACATCATTACACTCATTAAAAAAGAACATTTGAGGAAGAGAGATGAGGCAAGAAAGGATGATACTTCGTTATATTATAAAACAGAATTATTAATAATTCTTCAAGAGGGACTCAGCATGAAAGTTATTACAGCACCTAAAGAGTGGGGGAAAGACATCATCTATGGATTAAAGTAACACCTCATGCTTCAGCTACAGGGCACAAAGGGTAACGCCCCACATGTGAAAGGAATGCAGAAGCTTTAAGTCATAAAAATGTATAAAACCTAAAGAACACATTACAGATAACTTATCTATACGGCAAAGTTCACTAACCTCATTATTTGGCTTCCTTAATCAGACAGACCTTCTCTCTTCCCACACACCTCTGGCTAAAAGGATTCCCCACAACTAGCAGGTGTTGCATGTTAGGACAGGATCAAGCTGGGTCTTCATCTCAACCATTAACTCCTTCCTGGTTCTTTGTGAGGTTTGCTACTCCTATCACTGTGCAGTTCAATACTCATTATCAGAGTCACATTGAACTAATGCCAATTATAAAATCGTAAGATCACAGGATAATTCAGGTTGCAAGGGATGTCAGAAGCTCTCCAGTCCAGTCCCTGCCCAAAGCCGGAATCAGCTCTAAGCTCAGAAAACATAGTTCAGGGTAGGTAGAATAGAACAGCATAGCATAGCATAGAATCAATAAGGTTGGAAAAGACCTCCGAGATCATCCGGTCCCACCAACATCCCACCACCACCACCAATATTGCCCACTAAACCATGTCTCTAAGCACCAGGTCCAACCTTTCCTTGAACATCCCCAGGGACGGTGACTCCACCACCTCCCTGGGCAACCCATTCCAATGCCTGACTGCTCTTTCTGAGAAGAAATATCTCCTAATTTCTAACCTAAACCTCCCCTGGTGCAACTTGAGGCCATTCCCTCTAGTTCTATCACCTGTGAGAAGAGGCCGACCCCCAGCTCCGCACACCTTCCTTTCAGGGAGTTGTACAGAGCAATAAGGTCTCCCTTGAGCTTCCTCTTCTCCGGACTAAACAACCCCAGATCCCTCAGCCGCTCCTCACAGGACTCGTGTTCCTGGCACCTTCACCAGCTTTGTAGCTCTTCTCTGGATGTGTTCCAGGGCCTCAAAGTCCTTCCTGTAGTGAGGGGCCCAAAGCTGAACACACTATATGAGGTGTGGCCTCACCAGAGCTGAGTACAGGGGACGATCACCTCCCTGGTCCTGCTGGCTGCACTATTCCTGATACAAGACAGGATGCCATTGGCCTTTTTGGCCACCTGGGCATATTTCTGGGTCATTCATGTTCAGGCAACACCCCCAGATCATTTCTCTCTGCACAGCTTTCCAGATCTTGTTAGGGCTTGCAAACCTCTCAGAACGGAGACAGTCCGGCTGCTCCAGACAGTTAGGTCCACTGCATGCATGGCCTCATGGTGAAAAACAGTGAGGTTAGACTTAGCTAAATTATTACCAGGTAATACTGTATCTGAACTGACAGTCTAGGGGATGCTTCTCTAGGGAATTATTTTCTCCTCTCCCAATGGCAACTGTATAAATGATCTTTCTGCATTTCTTTTGCAGTCTGCGAATGCAAGAACAATGGCCAATGTGAGGAAGGATATTCAGGAACAGGACGATGTTTCTGTGAAACAGGATGGACTGGCCGGCTGTGTGAAACCAAGCTAGGTCTCTGCCTCACCTCCATGGACCCTGTCACTTGGAGCACTGGGTTGATAGCATTCACAAGCCAACAGGGGGGTTGCATGGAGGAGAGATAGAAAGTGCTAATATCAGAAGCTGTCAGTGGAGGCTAAGGGAGCTCCCAAGAGCACTGATTTGCAGAGAGAGGCTGTGTACATAACTGCTCTAGACCGTGAACAAGCCTCTTCACATCCCTGCCTTGCATGAAATAGGAATATGAGCACTTGCCTCCCCTGTGGAGGTGCTTGGGGCTATGTGAGGGAAGGTATTATCCAACAGCTAAGCAGTCATAAAAAATATTTACAATGTCTAGTTAGCAAGACTGCTGCAAGGGCTTTCCTTTCTGCCCAAGGGCATTGGGCATTGTTCTGAAACAAGGGCATTGCTATATAAAATACCATTTTCATCTCTGCTGTTTTGCCTTCCTCACAGCTCTGCTGCCAGTGTGTTCCCCAAGCTGCTCCGCCAACGCTGTCTGCATGGAGAACAACACGTGCCAATGCAAGCCGCTTTACAACGGAGATGGGATCACATGCATAGGTGAGCTCCCTCTCACATTCATGGCTGCTACAAAATGTGGGTTTACCATCCACCAGGAAATGTTGGTGGCTATCAAGCTGAAAAACTTCTGAAATGCTGTGAGTGTAACAAATTCAGAAGATGTACACATCAGTGCTTTCAGAGGCAGGTGGCTGGTTGCAGCAGGCTTCGCCAAGCCCGAGTACGAGCAAGAACCATGCTTCAGTCATGTTTTGGAAACAGCAGGGTTTTCAGCAGTATTGCACTTACAGGATTGTCTTTGCTGACTTTAGGCAACGCAGCTCCTCCATAGTATCAGTGCAGAAACAGTCACCTCTGAGCCAGGTGTCTCACATCCTCAAAGTCACCCTGCCTAGAGCCGAGTCCCCAAAAGGCAGGTCTCTCAAACTGCCAAGGGGCAGAGCAGAATCTCTGGGTGTTGATGCCATTTCTCCTAAAGCAAGGACATCTGGCAAGGGCTCCAAAGCCCACAGGGATAGCACTTGCACAAGTTCCTCAGGACACCCAAGCAGTATTTTTACCCAAACAGGTGTTCTAGTGTTTTTAGCGTACCTTAAAAAAATTGGAGGTGTTTTATCTTTGTGAAGAACATCCTCTTTAAAAGCAGACTTCACTGATGCACTTTATTTTCTCTGCACAGCTGAAGACCTTTGCAAACAAAACAACGGCGGGTGCCACAAGGCAGCCGAATGCACACAGCTCGGGGTGAAGGTCTTCTGCAGCTGTCAGAAGGGATACAAAGGAGATGGATTTACATGCCTTCCTATAAACCCTTGTGCTGATGGGTTCAATGGAGGCTGCCATGAACATGCCATTTGCACTGTCACAGGACCAGTAAGTTGAATAATTTTCATTTCCACAGGAAGTCTGGGGCACTTCTTACTGGTGCCAACAGAAGTCTTCTTCCCAGCGGCACCATACTCTGTGCCTCTCAAAGCCCGCTGTTTTCCAAAACAGTCTTTAGATAACTCCAGCCTACTTTCCACATCAGCTTGGCATCATTTCAGCTGAGGAGTGAGAAAGGATTTGAGACCTTTGCTCTAAGGAAAGAGGTACTGCATTTGTGGTGGTTTTACTTGGGTGGGCAGCCAAGTTCCACCACAGCCACTCTCTCACTCTCTCTCCTCAAAGGGAAAGGGGGAGAAAATATGATGCAAAGGGCTCAAGGTTTGAGATAAGGACAGGGAGATCACTCAACAATTATTGTGACGGGCAAAACAGACTCGGCATAGGGAGACAGTAAGATTTATTGCGTATTACTAACAAGCTAGAAAAGCGAGAAACAAAGAAACCAAAAACGCTTCCCTCCATTCACCCTCTTCCACCTCCTTCCCCCAAGTGGCACAGGGGAGCGGGGGAAGGGGGGCTGCGGTCAGTCTGTAGCACTTCGTCTCCGCCACTCCTTCAGGGTCACTCTTGTCCCCTGTGTAATGGGGGGGTCCCTCCTACAGGATGCAGTCCTTGCCGAACTGATCCAGCGTGGGCTTCCCACAGGCAGCAGCTCCACAAGAACTGCTCCAGATATGGCTCTGTACCATGGGGTCCATCCCCAAGGAGCAAACTGTTCCAGCACGGGTCCCCCACAGGTAGCAGCTCCTCCCAGACCCCCTGCTCCTGCGTGGTCTCCTCTCCACGGGCTGCAGCTCCAGCCCGGGGCCTGCTCCAGCAGGGGTACTCCACAGGCAGCAGCCTCCAACAGTGCAGGTCTACCTGCTCCACTGTGGTACTCCACAGGCTGCAGGGGGACAGCCCGCTTCACCATAGTCCTAACCACAGGCCATAGGGGACTTCTGCTCTGGCACCTGGAGCACCTCTGCCCCTTCTTCTGCGCTGACCTTGGCACCTGCAAGACTTTTCCTCACTCCTCTCAATCTCCCAGCTGTGTTTTTTGTTTGTTTGTTTGTTTGTTTGTTTTGTTTTGTTTTTGTTTTGTTTTCTTTCCCTTTCTTAAATATGTTCTCACAGAGGCACAAACAACATCACTTATTGGTTCAGCCCTGACAAGCAGCAGGGCCCTTACCTAACATGGGGCAGCTTCTAGATTCTTCTCACAGAAGCCACGCCTATGGCCCCCTGGTACCAAAACCTTGCCACATAAACCCACCACAACAAATGTGACATTTTGCATGTGCGATTTTTCTGTTCTCTTTTTAGCTCTCCCTAATTGGCTATCCCTATTTGCAATAGGAGTTTGGTAGCATTAAATTGTATGTATTTTGATTGCTAAACCTAGGAACAGCTGGGAGGATAACATCACTTGGTTGACCAGACACAGCTTAGATAGCAATTGCAGCCACATGACACAGTCTTCTTGGTATGCAAGGTCAACGTTGTTCAGGAAAACTTGTGGCAGTGATTTGATCCAGCATTTGTCTTGGTGCTTTTGGGATCATCTGTCCGTTCTGTTTTGGTGGTTTGCCTGATGCATATTCCAGGAACTCTCTAGAAAAGCCTTGCTGCTAATCTGTTCCAGCTGTTAACCACCACAGTCCCTGGCTGTCACCAAATCCTGCTTGGCTTATAGTTCTCCAGGTATTACAATCAGTGGACTGCTAAACTCCTTTAGTGCTTCCATGCCCAGACATTTAAATATCATTTTGATTGGTGTGTCATCCATTTTTGTTAATTCCATGTTGTATAATTCTCTGATGTGTTATTAGCTTTGCGGATGGAATTATGCCTTGGCATTAATTTAGCAAAGCACCTAAGTACATGCATAAATGTTTCGCTTAAAGGAGCAAATGTCAGTGTGACAGTTTGCAGGCTGTTGAATCACAGCTGTTAGTAGCAACTTTTCTGTTTGCCTATTGCTGGTGACACCAAGTGACATTTTTCCAGCAGTTCAGAACGTCACTTGAAGTACCACTTTTATGCCAGTTAAATACTTGGCTTGGCCTTCTTCATTCTCTCTCCAACCAGGACAAACGCAAGTGTGACTGTAAAAATAACTACATCGGCGATGGGCTGAACTGTTCAGTGATGCAGCTTCCTCTCAACCGCTGCTTGCAAGACAACGGGCAGTGCCACCCTGACGCGGACTGTGCTGATCTCCACTTCCAAGGTGAGGATGGCACACAGTGCATGCCATGGAAAAGGGACATCCTCGTCCCTGTGCCACTGTGCCAGTGTCAGTGGGTCTGGCCAGGATCCTTGTGTCTAGAAGCCCTCTCAGTCCTCTACCCATGTCCCCTGGAAACAATGAGATGTAAGCATGATTCAGCTTAGAACATGTGCATAAATACTTCACAATACTGGATTTATAAAGCAGCAGGTGAAGGCATTCCAGATAGAAATATCACCCATGACCCCCGGTCTGTCCTAACTACATTGCATAAAAGTCACAGGTATTCCCTACTGCGCAGTTGACTTTTGATCCAGAAATGGAAGCCCCACCAGAAAATGTTGGCTCCTCTCTCTCTTTACAGATACCACTGTTGGAGTTTTCCATTTGCGGTCCCCACAAGGGCAGTACAAAATGACTTACGAGAAGGCAAAGGAGGCCTGCGCCAATGAGTCAGCCACCATCGCTACGTATAACCAGCTGCTGTACGCACAGAAGGTGACGCAGCCTCAGTGTGGGAGGAGATCCCTGCCATGGACATAGCCACAGCGTAAACAGAGAGGGAGGAGCAAAGGGGCTGCTCGATGCTTATAAGCTTCTTTTTCCCTCCTATTTTTCCTCCCCATGCCAGGATATGTTTGGCTGGGAGCAGTTTTTGGACTGGTTAGTGTGTTCATGCCAGCCCGTATGACACTGAAAGCAATTCAGTTGCCAGATTCTTGTTTCTAATTGTCCAGATGGTGAAGTCAGGGTTTCATGAGGGTTTTAATTATTAGGTCTTCTTAAAGAAATGTACACTGTAGAGTTGTGCTGTGATTTTTTATTTATTTATTTATTTATTTTTCTGGGAATCTTTTCTCCAACTGCTGTTAACATAGCAGAGCTATTTCCACATTATTGTCTTTTGGTTGATGTCAGTGGGATGAGCATCACACCTTGGGCTTGTAAAATTTATTTTCAGAAGGGTGAGTCAGATTGACTGTGCCTTTCTGGCTCCTTCCCCTCAAAGGAAGGAAGAAAGTAAGGAAGGAAAGAAGGAAAGAAAGAAGGAAGGGAGGAAGGGAGGAAGGGAGGGAGGGAGATGTTCACCATTTAGAGAGACCACAACCAGCCTCCTTCTGCAGCAGCAGAAGGCTGGAAGTCTCAGGAGCAGCAGAAGCTGGGCAGCCTGCAGATAGAGAACTTACTCAGATTCCCAGAAAGTGGGCTGGGAGGTCGGGTGCTGCTGGAGCACCCCAGAGGGCTTTCCCTATCCACTGGCAGTGCCTGGATCCACCACCCAATTCTTCCTTTCTCCCTTTTGGCTGTGTCGGCTGCAGGCGAAGTACCACCTGTGTGCTGCCGGCTGGTTGGACAACGAACGGGTTGGGTATCCCACTGCCTTCTCCTCCCCAAACTGCGGCGCTGGGTACGTTGGCATCGTGGACTATGGGAGGAGAGTCAACCTGAGCGAAACCTGGGATGTCTTCTGCTACAGGGAGAAAGGTGAGAGAGCCCTTCTCAGCATCACTCTGCAAAGGAGAGCAGCAGCAAGTTTTGGTACCTTTGGTCAGCCACAGCCTGCTAGATAACCCTGCAAGAGATTCTCTCTTTTTAATTATAAAAATAATATTCTGTTGCTGAACAAGTCAATTTTCATGCACAGAGCACCTAGAAAAGGTTGCTGGCCCACATGGCTCTCTGTGTTTGTGCCTTCCAGAGGTGAACTGCACCTGCAAGCCAGGCTACGTGGGGGACGGCTTGTCCTGCAGCGGGAACTTGCTGCAAGTGCTGATGTCCTTCCCAACGCTGACAAACTTCTTGTCGGTATGGCCTGCAGCAGGCATGTGGCTCCGGTGGGGTGAGCAGAGCGGGTAACTAGGTTGTCTCAGCATTGGCTTCACTGTAGTGCACAGAAAATGCAGGTTACAGCAAGCAAAGTGGGGTGGAGTGGTCTAAATCCACACCTGCTAAGTCAGGGAGTAATCGCCATGTCTTAATTTCTTGTTACAAGTTTTGGGTTTCTAAAATTCATTTGAAATTAAATGCTTCTGCAGCTGGAGTTTAGGGAGGATCCTGTGCACTGCTGCTGATGTGCACAGGAGCTCACGATTGCCCTCTACTAAAGCTGGATTTTGTTTCTGCCTAGAAAATCATGGCTTACTCCAACAGCTCTAGGAGAGGGAAAGCGTTCCTGCGGTACCTCACAGACCTGTCAGTGCACGCCACGCTCTTCGCTCCAAATGATAGCGGACTAAGGGAAAATCAGGTAAGAGTTGGTTTGTTTCTTTTAACTTCTTCATTTTACTAACACTTGTTGAACAGACACCCTTATGGGTTTCTGCATCCCGATGCAATCTCAATTTAAAAAAATAATAATAATAACATGATTTCCATGTAAACCCATATAGCTTAAACTCTGCTTCTAGAAGAGGTGAGTTCACCATCTCTGCTTCTCTTCTGCAGTCAGGAGTACAAGGTTTCTGGGCGTGTTTGAGTCACCACAGAGAATTTTCCATCAGGGATCTTAATTACCCATCTGTAAAGGTGTCTGTCTGAGATGAAGTCTCCCCTGGCTTATTAATATTAAGCACAGTTATTTGAAAATAGTTATTTGAAAACAGTGCACAGCTTTGGGATTTCTCACAAATGCATTAAAGGAAGCTGCTCCTGGTTTCATCTCTATGCTTGTCCTTTTTAATTTCCTTCAATCAAACACTACCTCCAACACCTGAGGTACAACTCCAGTCATGGGGGAGATGAGGCCAGGACTTCTCCAGCTGTCGCAGAGTGATAAGCCAGGCAGGTGGAAGGCTGTGAATTTGTTAAAAGAATCACACAAGTGATTTCATTTCATATGGGTTTATGCTCTGCCTTAGATCTTCAAGCTATTTTAAGCATGTCCAAGGCCCATCGCTTCAGGTCATCACGCAGAAGAGTAAAAGCTTTTGTGCTAGTAGAACCAAGGTGTTACCTCCTGTAGGTGGTGGTCAGACGTCAGCAGGGCCAGAGGATCCATCCCACTGTTCACTTACAGGTTTCCCAATAGCCTCTGTCCCATATTGCACTTGCTGCAGCATTAATAGCAACAGAGAAAAAGGATCATAAGCATGGGAGTAAATCCAGTGGATTAAATAGATTGATTCGTGTTTCTTGCATTTCTCTTTCACTTTTAGACACTTACCGGGCGAGACATTGAGTATCATTTATCTAATGCCACCATCATGTTTTATGATGACTTGACCAATGGAACCACTCTTCTGACCCGTGCTGGGGAAAAACTCCTAATTACAAACACCAGGGGCCAGGAGTACCCTGCTTCCACCACCGAACAGGTACCTTTTTAATAAATCTCCCATCTTCATGCTTTTTCCCTCTCATCCTGCACCCTCTAATCAGGTGATGCACTGATCTGGGGAGTACTCCTGGGGTAGGCAGGAGCTGGGACTTCTGATAGCAGCCATCAAACTGCAAACTTACATGTTTGCAAGCAGCCAAGCTCCAACCTGCACAACTGGAAGGAAATTGCTCAGGCAGCCTGCAGGAGTCACAGCATGGGATACAGGTTTGAGTCAACCCTTCTCTCAGATGGGCAGGGTTAATGGAGAGGGCAGTGTGATAGCAGGAGAGACGGGAGCAGCAGTTTATCAGTACAGAAAGGTGTTGGCATTTGTAAAATTTCTTTCTAACTTTCTGCTAGAGGGAGAAGACCCCAGCATGGCCTTATTCAGAGAAAAAGCAGACAAAGCTATTGCTATTTCTTTTTTAACAAAAAAAAAAAAAAAAAAAAAGGAAAAATCTACATCCTTTTTGTAAATGGTAAGTATCCTTTGATGTCTCATGTGCTGAGTGAACTGGGGTTGTTCACTTTGGAGAAGAGGAGGCTCAGGGCAGACCTTATTGCTGTCTACAACTACATGAAAGGAAGGTGTGGAGAGCTGGTGGTCGGCCTCCTCTCACAATGAGCAATAGGATTAGAGGGGATGGCCCCAAGTTGCACCAGGGGAGGTTCAGGTTGGAAATTAGGAGACATTTCTTCTCAGAAAGAGCAGTCAGGCATTGGAACGGGTTGCCAGGGAGGTGGTGGAGTCACCGTCCCTGGGGGTGTTCAGGGGAAGGTTGGACGTGGTGCTTGGGGACATGGTTTAGTGGGTGACATTGGTGATAGGGTGATGGTTGGACCAGATGATCTTGGAGGGCTTTTCCAACCTTAATGATTCTGTGATCCTTTGAACACACACCCAACTTTTCACTTTTTTAAAAATTATTATTAAGAAAATATTCACTGTCCAAGCAAATGACCTCTGTAAGAGCAGCCCCTTCAGACTGAGGCTGAGACTCTGCTGTGGGTGATGTTGCAGAGCTGAATACGAAATGAAGTAGCCCTGCTTCTTGTGGGCTTGCAGTCAGCATGTGCTCTAGAGGATGGCACTTGACCCAAGGACTGCTGAGTACCCATCATTGCATCTGGGGTGGGGATTTACACGGACACCAACAATAAGGAAGGAGGTGCTGCAGAAAGAGGTGCGCATATGACAGATTTACAGATTTACAGGCTTCTTCCTTTTCTTCTTCCCCTTGTTGGGGGAAAAAAATAAAATCAAAAATAAAAATAAACAAATAAAACACTTCTTTAGCATGAGAATTATCATGAACTTCATTTATATTTAAGATCAACTTACACTGTCAACCAAGTAATCACATTAATGAAGTACACCCTCATGAGAGATCACATGCACCAGCACAAGACTAACCCCATCTCTGTGTCCCTCTTTAACGTGCTAGGAGCTCTTTCAGATCATTTTGATCTGATACTAGAGTTAGAAGAGTTTCTCCTTAAAAAATTCCTGGTGCTCCTTTACCTAATGTCCTCCAAAGCTGCCAGGGGGAGACTCTGAGCCATTAACACAATCCTTGCTCCTGCCCTCCAAAGTTGGTTGGAAACCTGTAGCTTTTCGTCCTCCCCAGAGGACCTGAGCAGGCCCCTTCTCACATCCTAGTGAGCTGTGGAACAGGACCGAAGTCCTGCTCCCCCATGCTAGGCCACCAAATAAACTGTGGGCTGCAGTTTCTAGTCAGTGCTGACCCAGTTCCCAAATCAGCAACCTCTGTGCCAAGGCATCCTCAGCACAGAAGGCAGCTGTAACAGGAGCAGGCAGCTGGGCACTTCTTCTGCCTCTACACGAGTAGCAATGCTCCTAATCTTGCAACCTGTACAAACATCACCAAAAAAATAAATAAATGAAAGAAAAATGAAAGAAAGAAAGAGAGAAGGAAGGGAGGAAGGATGGACAAGGTCAATATACAAGTAAGGATGATAGTGACTTCATGTGCAGAAGAACCATTACAAGCCTGGGACCATCTTGGGCTGGTGTCCAGTAAGGCAGCGGTGGAAGCCCACCAGAAATTTTTCTCAGTGTGTCAATAGCTGATGTGGGGAAATAAGCTCAAGCTTTGTTTCAGCCCCAGAGGCAGGAGGGTAAAGCTCAGCTCTCATTGTTCTCTGTCCTTGCAGAACGAGATCAGATATGTGGATGGAAGCGCTATTGTGGAGTGGGATATAATCGCTTCCAATGGGATAATCCACGTCATTTCAGAGCCTTTGAAGGCTCCACCAGCACCTGTAAGTACATGGTGACTTGTTGGGTGGTGGTAGGTGGCTGTAGCTTATATCATACCAAACTCACCACTGACATTCATATATTCCCAGTTTCCCTTCCATATATACAGTTTCAGTCTAAAGGGATACTTTGAAAGATGTGAAAGAAATTTAGAAGGTGAGAGTAAGTTATTAGTGAAGCTTGTTCTTCCCATCATTTATTTTTTCTTTAGTTGAATCACTATGACTAGCTTCCCAATCATCCAAGGTTTTATAAAACTCCATCTAAGTTGTTCTGAAAACACCTTTCAAGCTTCTAAGGAAAACATTTGACTCTTGGCTTTGCACTCATTCCTATCCAAAACAACAAGATGCTTTGAAAACTCTAATTTTATTTTTTTCATGCATGAATTCCTGCCATATCTCTAGTTATCCGGTCATCTCACCCCCTAAAAAGACCAGACAAAACACAAACAAACAAAAACATTAAACAATAAATAATAATAATAAAATAACAGTGCATGGCAAAATAACAGTACAGAGAGGGATGCAAAAGGATGCTGTCCTTTGAGAGCAGGCAATTCAAGCTAGCTGCTGCATTGGTTCAGGCTGACATTACAATGGTACAGGGCCCTGTCCTGGGAATGTAGGAACATAATTCTCTTTATTTCACACCAGCAAAGTATGCTGCTTTGTATGAAAGGGAAATGAACATTTCCTCCACCCACAATGCAACCTGTATGTCTCACAGAAGTGAGACCTGTCACCCTTGGGAAAAGTGCACAGTGAGCATCTGCAGCTCTTTTTTTCTTGCCACAAGATATTTGCCTTAACAAAAAGGATTTCTGTTGGATCAGAGTAATCCATTCTGGTCCTTCTCTCCATGTGCTGGAGGGGTCTCACTCACATTTCTGGCATGTCTATCCTAGCTCTGATTTAGGCAGTGACTAACTGGCCGCCTCTTCAGTCCATGAAGTTAATTCTATTCGTACCCTATTTCTCACTTCCAGTTTGTTCAGAGAATCCCTATCTCCTGATTCAAAATAATAGGCAATTTCTGTCAGGCCATAGCAACATGATATTGCATTGTTTATAACTCCTTTCACATGCTAGAGGGCAACTAGACATTTTCTAATATTTAGCTGTTCAGCTGCACCATGTAAATTACTTTGTTTTCTAAAAAAGAAATGAAGAGGGTGTATCAGTTATGACAATAATGTGATTACTTTTTTGCCAGGGGAAGTTTAGTAATCAGTTTTCTAAGCAGGGGGACAAAGAGCTAAGGAATCACTTGGAAGAGCCAGAGTAACTACCTATGAATCTCTTCCCCACTGTAGACCCCTCTTCACTTCCAGGATTGCCAGCAAAGAGCACCATACTGCGGGGAAATCACATTCCAAGTGCCCTGCGATCTCTCGGGCAAAATTATCATCACCCCAACTCTGCCTGTCCCCTTCATATCAGGGCTGAATTAGGCCACAGAGCTGCAGAAGGCAAACCAAAGCCCTACTGTGGAGGCATTTTTCCCATTTAGACTAAATCCAGAGGACACATGAATTTCCTTCAGCTTTTCACCTAGGTATTTATTAAGAAGTTATGTAGGAACATAGAGACTATCCTGGAACATGCAAAGAGCTGCTTGAATTGGCATTTTAGGTGCTTGACTGAAGAATGATCTCAAGTTAAAGGCAGTGAACATCTCAGAGCAGTTTGATTTGAGCCCTGGTAAGCATGGCTCGGAGGGTTGTCTATCTGCCCACACAAAGCAGCGGAGAATGAGCCTGAACTCATAGAGACCTTTAGGGTTTACACTACAAGTTTTGAAAGCTACCTAAGGGACTTTGGTACACACTTCACTGCAAGCCAGCGTGGTTTGAATTTCTGTGGCTACGTTGAAAACCGTGACTAGAAAAAGATGACTTAGACATGCCCTGTATATTCAAAAACATAAACAAGATGAAGCTGCACAGGAGCCAATGTCCAGTGTAGAGTAGCTAAGAAGAGCTAATTTGCAATTATTATCAGTAGGTCACATTAAACTGTCTCAGGGAATTACGTACCAGGAGACTACTGCAAAAGCAGTTTGTGAACTAAGGTATAGCTCAAGGAGATGCTGCATGTGCTGGGTGCTGGAAGGTGACCACCCCATAGCTCACCCTCTTTCTGTGCTTCCAGGTTCCTCTCCATGCCACTACCGGAACAGGGATCTTCTTTGGCATATGTCTGGTTATTGGAGTCATGGCCTTTATTGGATACTCGTACCTCAGATTCAGAAGGAAAAACACAGGCTTCCAGCACTTCAAGGTAAGAGGCAGAAAGGAGTGCAAAGCAGGGAGCCAGCACTTCCCCACACCCACCTCACTTTCCAGAGTCACAGACTCCAATTGCTCCTTGTGCTTCATTAAGCTAGATGCATTCTAGATCATGTTTTTTTCACTCATGCTTGAACTGTTCAGACTAACACATGGAGAAGGTGGGGAAGGCTTACACATCTGCCTTGGGCACTAGCTCAACTTTTGCCTGCTGCACCCCTCCTGGGGTGTCCTACCAGGGATCCAGCCCTCACTGACACTTTGAACACCAAGGACTGGCCAAAAGCTTACATCTGAACAGCATCAGAGCAGAACTCTGGTCAGCTTTAGGTCAGCTTTAAGGAAGCAGACAACTTTCAACCACTTGAACATGTGAACTTGTTCTATTCTCTTCCCTTCCCCTCCATGGCACTGCTAATAGCTTTACAGTTCTGGAGGTTGAAACAATTGATAGGAAAAAGGCTGGAGAAGTACAAATTTTTATACTGACGAATTCTCATGCCGGCTTTCTCTCAACTAACCTAGCCTCACATAGTATCATGACAATGAAAACCAGGCACCAACAGACAAGCTACTCAAAGAAGAGAAGGATGATAGTGTAACAACATACACCAGAATCCACCCAAATGAAAGGCTACCTGGAAGGAACCAGAAACCTCCTCCTATTCTAGCTTCTGTATAATATGAGTTGTCTTCTAGAAACAAAAAGGGAGCCATAAGCCAGGGAAAATGCTTGTAGTTCTATATGGTAGTAATGAGAGCACTCAGCCACATCCTTTTCATGGTAGGCACAATGCCAGTGCAGTACTACTTCTTCCATTCCTTGCTGTTATTAAAAAGAAGGGAGGAAAAGGTATCAGTGGTAAGTGATACAAGATACTACAGTCACCCAAAATAGAGTTCATGCCTAGAGTCACAAATTTAGCAAGCTCATTCAGAACACTGTGTTAGTCAGTGGGGAAACCTAAGTGCCCCACTTAATGCATGGAATGAGAAGGATGGATTTTAAGCAGGTTTGTGTGATTTTATGTAGTCAAAAGATGACACTGACGTAACATCACTGGACAAGTCCCAGCCTTCAAATATCACCAACCCCTCCTATGAAAGTTCTTCTGCACTGAGTCCACCAGAACCTACGTATGATCTTTTCTCAGTAAGTGTACATTTTGATTTGAGACACATAACTAAGATCATGATAAGAAGAAATGACTTAATAAAGTGAAAATGTTCACTTGGGAGGAGGAGAAAAATAAAAAGTGAGGGGGAAATACCATTCAGGATCCTGACTTTCTTACCTCAGCCCACCTAGAAATGGGGTCGGCCCACTTGAAGCAAAAATTGAGGGTATGGTTTACAGCTCCATTTCAAGTAATGACTCATGAGGCTGTGGTCTACCTTCAAAGAGAGATGAATTAAATTGGACTTCAAATGCTGCTAGATGCCAGTGATGCGTCTGTACAAAACTTTAAAAAGCCTTTTTTCTTTCCTTCTCCTTGCTGTAAATGAAGCTGAGTTGCATGCAAGCACTCTTTGACAGAGTCTGAAATGCAGAGGGAAGGGGGTAGGAAACAAGGGAAGGAAAGTCTGAGTAATACCAGAATGTAGAGAGAGCCTCCGTGGTCCAATTCAGCAAGACTCACATACACACAGAGAGTTTAAAGAACACAGTAAACCTTTTTGCATACAGTAAAGAGACTTATTTGGTGCAAAAGTAGCAGGTGCAAAGTGCCATCTGTGTGGACAAGTTGCCAAAAAGGGAAGTTCATTTGTTGCGTGATGTCCAATTCTTTTTCCTTCTCTTCTACAGGATTCAGATGACCAGCAGCTTGTGATGAGTGGTCCATATGATCAGAACTAAAGAGGGAATTTGGCATTACTAATTATAAAACACACTTCTATTTGCATTCACTGTGGGGGAAAAAAAAAAAAAAAAAAAAAGCACCTAGAGCTTTCAGGGAATAAAATCTCATTATCAATTAAAAAACAAATCAAAGAGTACAACCTTGTTGTTTGCAAAGTGACCAACCTCAGAAGTGTTACCTCTGTCTTAGAAATATCGACAATGGGTGCTAAATGCAAAACTGAGTCTCAATTCTTGAACCATCCAGAGACACTTCTCTATGACAAAACTTTCACTAGCTTCCTATTTCACTACTTCCATTCTTCTGTAGAGAATTTAGTCCAAAATCTTCTTCTGTACAGTCATTTAGTCAAATGCCCTCAAACACACAGGGCTGCTAACCTGGCAAATAGCCTAAATTTGCTATTACTCCAGCTCTATGCCTTTGTTTTGGCTTGGCTGTAAATACATCCACCTAGCATAAAACAGAGTATGTATGAAACTTGTATTTTTAAACTCAGGGGATTTTTTTATTAGTATCCTTGCCTATAAAAATTTCAGAGCAGGAAATGCAAGCTTCCTGTCTGTCCCACTTGCATGTCCTAAGGCTTCTGTCTTTCGTCCTACTTTCCTGGGTTTTCTTTCTATCTCGTATCACTGTACAAAGGGAGATATTATGTGTATCAGCTTTAGCAAGAAGTATAGGGGAGTTGAGGGAATTAAAATAGGGATTTTTACTCAATTTTTACTTGAAACATTTCTGTGAAAAAGTAGTTATGAACATACCTTGCCATTTCATGACCGCATTCAGATTTTCAGGTCTGAAAGGAGCAGAAGCTGTCTGTATCTACACATACCACAATTGTGCCAAGCACATTAATGTTGCCTTTCAAGCAATGCACAGCAACAGCAGCTCTCTGCACCTTACTATTAAATGTCAATCAGACCCTACTTTGATTGCTAGAAACCACAAAATGGCAAGACAAGAAAGATTTTATTGCTGGCAGCAGCAACATTCAGCTACAACATACCTCCTGGTGTTTTCTGCATGAGGGAGTGGGAGAGAAGATGGCACTGCAGGAGAGCATCCATCGCCTCTGAGAACATCCCCAGGATGCCTCACATCCGAGCAAGGTATACAGGCCAACCCAGGGTTGACAATGCAACCATCAAGGACAGACAAGGGAATCTAATGTGTAAATATGACCAAATGAAAGCCACAGATGGAAGTCATTTCCCTAACTCTCTTCATGCTCCAACACATTCCTTATTGATTTTCTCTAGAGACAGTAAAACAAAATTTTAGAAGGGACAGGCACCCTTACATACACACACGTTTGGGGGAGCTTTCCCCACAGTTTTGCAACAATACAATTCCTGTTCTTTCCTTCTCCCAAGTCACCCAAAAAATTAAGGCTCACAGGGACCAGAAGACAGAGTCCAAGCATTTATTTTTGTAATAATCATTAAATATTTTTTAATCACAAAAAAAAAAAAGTTTCCATAGTTCATTAAACTCTTCTTTTACTGACAAACTATTCTCCCCTCAGTTTTTACAGAACAGAAAAAAATTTCTTCTTACTTTGGTGTTCAAATAAACTACACTTCCAAAATCAACATAAGCAGACATTGCCCTTTCAACGTGCTCAAAAATCTCTTGAAGTCAGTAACATAAGGTTAAAATAAATTATGCAAAGAGCACTGAGGTTTACAGCTCGAGTTCTTTGAAATAATTACAAAAACACAATACATTTTTAAAAGAATAATATTCTAGCACTGAAAAATAAATAATGCATTTTAAAATTCTCACTTAAATTCATACTGTATATATTTTTAAAAGAACATAACACTTCCATAATTATTATTTTTCATGCAATGTTGTTTCAAGAAGTCATGCAACATAAACAAGATTCTACTTCAGCTGCCTGCTGTCACATAGCTTTGTACAGAAGTTTGATGGGTTTGTAAATTAAGAGGGAGGAAAAATCATCTTGAAACAAAATGGGCAGTATGTGGGTAATATCATCCAACCCAGTCAGACTGTTCCTGGTTAACACAGGAAAATTAGGCAAACTGACTCCTAGCCAGCTTTCAAAGAAGAAACACAAGAGCTATAACCAAAGAATTAGCAAATGCAATAATGCAGAACTGAAGAACAACACTCTTCGTTGCTGATGAAGAATGTACAGTGGGTTTTATTTTAAACAGTGCATTGAGATCTCTAGAGCATGAAAGGTGCTACGCACATGTAACACCAAGTTCAGTTCTAGCTGAGCATGAGGATAAAAAAATGAAGGCAAATTAGGGATAATTCCATCCCCAAATTTCCGCTGACAGAACAGCCTGCATTGTTGAGTTATGCTAAATATTTCTTGCACGGCTCCACCAACAACTCTCCTCATAAAGCCAAATTACCTTCTTCTTCCACCAAAACAGCAGGACTGTCAGATGAACTTACTCATTTCAGGTATGCTCTTCTGTTTGTACACACCACACATACACACGCGCGCGCACAAAAGCACTCACTTTAGGAGTGTGGCATGTCAAGTTTCAAATAGGAGCACAAGAAAACCATGAACGTAAAATCCATAAGCACCTCTCAGGACTTCAGACTGATTTCAAGCATACAGGAAAACTGCATATGAAATTGTGCAGGCTAGATTAAAATACATTCTTTACTTTGCAAACATGCTTTTAAAAACATGAAAGATACTGCATCTGGAATTCAGTACAGATTCTTGCATATAAGACAAGTTAAAAAACAAACAAGAAAACTTTTGGTCACCAAAAGTTTGTTTACCTGACTATCACGGTATGAACCAAGTGATATCCCATAATGAAATGAAAGATACCAAATGCTATGTATTTTGTCAATTATACGTTTTTAAGAACAGAACCCTTAATAACTAAAATTTGAAAACCATTAGTCGTTATGCCTTCTAAAATGGCTGGAGCAGGAAGCACCAGTTCAAAAATAATAACTTTCCTTTGGATGCAGAGACAAGAAAGCATCCTGATTTAAAAACAACTACATATCAGTTCTATAAAGTGCCTGTTCGAGGAAACACATCAACAGATGTTTTCCTTGTGCAAAATAGACATTTTTCAGCTCAAATCTTTGGAACATATATGCTACGCAAAGCTTGTGTTCGTGCCTTTCTTGCAATTTTAGTAATCCTATAAGATTTCTCACCTGCACAGTTAAAATTGTTTTGCTTGATGCAAATTGTCCATCACCCCCAATCCAGCTTTGGGGGCTTGAGCTAAAAAAAAATGTCATCAGAAAACTGTTTTTCATCTGCTCACGTCTCCTCTCCCTCCTCCCCCCCAAATTCATGTGCCCATTGTGCGTGTTTACTTTTGAATGCAGAAGTCTGTTACTGAAGGCTACATCAAGTACCTCATCTCCGAGGGAGCTTCAAAACTGCACTGCGTGCCACTGTTAAGACACTTGTAAGTTTTAAAAGCAGCATTTAGGATCAATCTAAAGCCTGATGGAATTCTGCCTCCACTTTGAAATGCACACTGTGAGACCTGTTGCAATGGCTTTGTTACCAGAGAGCGGGTATTTAAACAGTTTGGAAACTTAGAAAGAAAGGTGTCAAAGTCAGCACAAGGAAGCTGAAGCACTCCAAGCTTCCTGTCACTGTCAGGTTTAGGTTCAGGTCCACCTACAGCCAAGCACAGACAGTACAAGAAAAGAAAATGATGTACAGGCAAGAAAAGAAGCCCACCAGCCTGAGCGTGCCTGTACTGCAGTCATTGCAATGCTCCAGAGATGCACCCAAGCATTACACCAGTGAGGTCAGTTGCAGGTAATGCTCTAGCTACGGCAACAGAAGTTACTGCTGATGCCATATCCCTCTCAGTCTCACCATAAAGTGGTTAGTAACAGCGTATCTCACTGAATGACTAACACTGGATTTAAGCTTTTCAATGCCAAGAGCCATAACGGGCCCTAGCTGGAGTTCTGATCACAGCCAGGAAGGACAGCACAGCTATTTCTTTGTAAGCCACAAGGCTGCAGATCAGAGTTTCCAATGAACAAACAAAAGCAACCATCCCAGAACATCACCAGCCTTTCCCCCTCAAATTTGTCCTCTCTCCCAGCCCTCTGCGATTTTGGCAGTCCATTATATCCTCTGTGTGTAAGAAAAGGTTTCGCATCTCTGAGCAGGAGAGGAGAAAATAGGTGCTATGCTTACTGAGAACAAGTAAGAATTACATCTAAATCAAGGTAACAGATTTAAGTGAGTTAAATAAAATGCATCCATATTCCAAAAAAAAAAGGATGTATTTGCCCATTTTAGAGAGAATAAGGCTTATTTGATCTGAACTGTCTCTTGTAGGAAGGGTATTCTGAATGTACCAGTGCACAGCTGATCTGACCAGCCAGGAAGTTCATGCTGCAAAGGAGTCCTTCTTGGATAAAATGTGTAGTCAGGCTCATAGTTCAAGAGACAACTCAGCGATGCCATGTAGATATCTGCAAATCTAGAGAGACGTCTTAGGAAGTACGTGGGATTCTCATCCGTTCTGAATAAGCTTCCAAACTGTGCATTGAAGAAATTCCTGTTCATTTCCCTGTCCCCCAAAAAGAGAAAACAAAGAGAATGAATGGAACATACTCACACACATCTCTTTATCAGATAGTTTCCAGAACTTGAAGCAAGCAGCTCCTATAATCTGTGCTGTGTGTTATTCTCTCACCATTTCACTTCAAAACACTTAAGTGCACCGTATAAAGTTTTTCCACTTCTTGCATATACGTAGCCCAAATCTAGTCAACACAGTAGTGAAAAGAAGAGCTTCATATTTCTCCCACTAAAACAGTGGCAAGATGCTCCTTACTTCAGAAACATGACATCTCAAGCTTTTACTTCTAGAGATTTTTAGAGAAGACTTCTGCGTTTATCTAAATCCTAATGACATCCATTGGTCCCAGAGATAAAAGACTTAAAAAAAAATATTTAGCATACTGTACACAAAATACTTAAACACATCTGGGAATTAACCTCTGTTATTAGTCACTGCCAAGCAGTACTCCTATTTCATTTACTTCCACATTTCTGTGGAAGGCTGCTGTTAGCTCAGTTGCTGTCCTCATCAACAGTGCACTTCACACACTCTGTATTTAAGGATTGCTCTCTCATGCTAGCATACTTTTAGGAGCTTTAGCCCTGTTGCCTTTGTGATGAGACCATTACTAAATCCAGTGTAGCACAGAGCCCCATTTCTGTATATTCCAAAATATATTGTATGTAATCTGAACAAATCACCTAAAAAAAAAAAAAAGAGAGAACAGAAGAACTGTCTTAGTGTTATTCCCTTGATACAGAAATACATTTTCAAATTGTGCAGAAGTTAAGCTGTGTAATCAATAGCAATGATGACAGCTGAACGTAGCAGAGGGACTGGAGAACCCAGATGAGAAAGAAGAGTATTTCATCTAGTATTTGCCTAGAGTTCAAGGCAAGCTACCCCTTGCATCGCAACATCTTCTGTCAAGAAAGAAGGGTTACTGTCATGGGGGACTCCCTTCTGAAAAGGACAGAGGGCCCGATTTGCCACCCGGACCCAACCCATAGGGCAGTCTGCTGCCTCCCTGGGGCTCAGGTGAGAGACATTGCCAGGAAAGTCACTCACCTGGTGCAGCCCACCGACTACTACCCACTACTGTTTTTTCAGGCCGATAATGACGAAGTAGCAAGGAGAAGTCCAAGAGCATTCAAAAGGAACTTTAGGGCTTTGGGGTGACTGGTTAAAGGATCAGGGGCACAGGTTGTTTCTGCCTCTGTCCTTCCGATAGGAGGGATCAATGTTGACAAGCAGACTCAGCTTACTAACAGGTGGCTTCAAGACTGGTGCAACCAGCAGAATTTTGGGTTTGTTGATCATGAGAAGGTCTACGCGACACCGGGGCTGCGGGCACCAGATAGGATGCACCTCTCCCAGACTGGGAAAAGTATTTTTGCTCAGGAGTTAGCAGGGCTGATAGATAGGACTTTAAACTGGAGTTGAAGGGGGAAAGGGATAAAACCAGGCCTGCCCGTAATAAGCTAATGGATGGCACGCTAGAATCAGAGGAACTGTGTGCTAGTGAGGTCCTTTGGTCTGCTCCACAAGGTGCTGCGTGCAGTGAGGAGCATTTGAAGTGCTTCTACACAAAGGCACGCAGTATTAGGGATGAAATGGATGAGCTAGAAGTCTTGGCCCAGTCCTACACCTACGATATCATCGGCATAAGCGAAACCTGGTGGGATGAGTCCTGTGGCTGGTGTGCTGCAATAGATGGTTACAGGCTCTTCAGGAAGGACAGGCAGGGTAGGCGAGGTGGGGGGTGGCAACGTACATGAAGAAGGGGCTGGACTGGGTGAAACTTGAAATTGGTGATGGCAAAGTTTACAGCCTCTAGGTAAGGATTAAGGGACAAACAAATACAGGGGATGTCGTTGTGGGAGTCTATTACAGACCACCTGGACAGGATGACGACACCAATGAATTATTCTTTGAGGAACTAAGAGATACCTCGAGATCAAATCCCCTTGTCCTTATGGGGGATTTCAACTTGCCAGACATCAACTGGGATTACCACATGGCTGACATGAGCAGGTCCAGGAGGTTCCTAAAGTACCTCGATGATAACTTCTTGGTGCAGGTGCTAAGGGATCCAACTAGGAAAGGTGTCCTCCTAGATCTGTTGCTGGAGAACAGAGAGGGTCTTGTGGGGCACATGGTAATTGGCAGCTGTCTTGGTCATAGTGACCATGAAGCGGTTGAGTTTTAGAGCTGGGCAATCACCAGCCACATGAAGTTTAACAAGAGCAAGTGCCGGATCCTGCACCTGGGATGGGGCAACACTGGCTATACATACAGGCTGGGCGAGGAGACACTGGAGAGCAGCCCCGCATAGAGGGATGTGGGTGGGGGTTGTGGTTGACAGCAAACTGAATTTGAGCCAGCAGTGTGCCCTGGCAGCCAGGAGGGCCAACCGTACCCCAGGGGTGCATCAAGCACAGCGTCGCTGGTTGGTCAAGGGAAGGGATTGTCCCACTGTGCTCTGCGCTGGTGTGGCCTCACCTCGAGTACTGTGTGCAGTTCTGGGCATCATAGTACAAAAAGGACATGAAACTGCTGGAGAATGTCCAGAGGAGGGCTACAAAGATGGTAAAGGGACTAGAGGGGAAGATGTATGAGGAGCAGCTGTGATCTCTTGGCCTGTTCATCCTGGAAAAGAGAAGGCTGAGGGGAGACCTCATCGCTGTCTACAGCTCCCTCACAAGGGGGAGTGGAGGGGCAGGCGCCAATTCATTCTCCTTAGACACCAGTGATAGGACCCAAGGGAATGGTGTCAAGCTGCAGCAGAGGAGGTTCAGGTAAGACATCAGGAAGAGGTTCTTCACTGAGAGGGTTGTCACACTGTGGAACAGGTGCCCCAGGGAAGTAGTCACTGCACTGAGCCTGTCGAAGTTTAAGAAGGGTTTGGACTGTGCACTTAGTCATATGGTCTGAATTTTTGGGTAGACCTGTGTGGTGCTAGGAGTTGGACTCAATGATCCTTGTGGGTCCCTTCCAACTCTGGATATTCTATGATCTGACATTACTCTTTCATGCATAAAACTACTATCTATTCTAAGGGGAAGAGGGGCTCGTGCACACAAAGGTCAGAGGGGAGAAAAGCTGAAGAAGAAACAGGTAAAATTTGCTATGTAAAGCAATATTCTAGAAAGTCAGTAGTTACCAGGGAATACAAATCAAGAATGGAGAGAAATTCTGGAGAAATCCGTGAAAGACGTCACACTGAACACTTGGCTACCATGAAGAATATTGCAAATATCTCAACTTCCATTTCTTACCTCATTTCCTTTCTTTCCTTCTTCCACTCTTCTAAAATCATTTGTGAATCAGGGTCACGGTGAACCTGGAACATAAAATGTAGATAACATAATTAAGGATGCCTTCATAAATTAACCTTTCCATTAATAAAGTCTTATCAGCTAACAGGAGATGAGGAATGCTACAGAGATCATTATACAACAATCATAAATACCTTAACCAACTGAAAGCAGGAATCAACAAAGCATGACCAGTGGAAGAAGGGGTCAAAATTTTAAGAAAAATAATAATTGCAAATAATTAAAGCATTTATTTATTTGCAGTTAAACTGGGGACTTTAGTGAGACAGAACCCACTTGCAACATCAATGTTCAGCATTTAAAGACTTAGTCAGATCCCTTCAGCTATACAGAACTGATTACACATACACTGAACAAACCTGCATGTGTTCCAGTAATCCTGTCAGAGTTTGTAGCCAGGTCATGGTTTGAATGTACTTCTCTGTGTTCATGATTTTAATCTCTGATCGTAACTCTGGAATAATTGCACCAGTGCGCCAGCCATGCTTCAGGGTCAAATCCTATTTACCAGAAAGTATGAAAAAGAATGCAAGTATTAGTCTTAAAAAGAACTACTTAAAGGAATTGAATAATTTGACCATTCTTTACTCCCAAAGTGTACTAATTTAAATTGCTTCTTCTGCATAAGCAAACATATTAAGCAGTGGGACTTAATTGTGCCAACATGCAACAGATTTTAATTTTAAAGTAAGCTCCAAATACCACATCTTCCAAGACGAAGATATTATAGATGAGATCTTTGCTGCTGTCAGAAGCATATGGAGGAAATGTGTTGCGTTTGTGGTGTCAACCCTTAAACTCACAGTTGACGGAAGGCCTTATCAGGACCTCCAGCTATTCAAGTTTCTCCTGACAAGTACAAGATGAGGCAGCTGCTACCTGTGTTCTTTCCTCCATTGGGCCAGGGAAGAGTAGAGCTGCCTCCTTCTTCACTTGGTCCTACGTAGCACCCAGGCTTACTCTTCTTTTTAAAAGTATGCTGGGCAATAATATTAACATCTGCTGCTGAACCACAATACAGCAGCATGGCTGACAATCGGTCTTGTAAAGGAATTAATACACAAGGAATTACAGAAGAGTTAAGTGATGGTAACTTATTCTGAAGTAAGAGTGAACAACACATTTGCTTGTAAGGTAATATGAAAACACCCAGAGAAGGGGGCTGCAAACCCCAGCAAGATCTCAGGAAGAAAGTCAGTTTACTAGTAGTGACAGAAAGATTGCCTCCTGCCATTCAAAACAGAAGTTCATTCAGCTCTTATTACACTTAGTAGCAAATGTCATCCAAATCAGCTACATCCTGTATGTTTGGATATCCGTGTTTACTTTCTGCTACATCTGACACAATCAGTATCTGGATCAGGAATGCAAACTCACATCCCTGGGCTCAGGGTGTAAACAAGTTATATGCTACAAGTCAGGTGGAAAACAGGGTCAGCCTTTTATGGCACCAATTGTCTTCAATGCAAGAAAAGCAACTGTCAACTGGAATTTTGCTGTATTCAGAAATCTCAAATGGAAGAGCATTATACTGAATAATTGTGGAAGAGAGGGAATCCAAAAAAAAGTCTCATCTTTTATTTCATTTCATGAAAGCAAACTACTTACTGCCAAGTCACTATAGATGTGATCACCGAAGTAGAGAACCTTAGAGCCCCTCCAGCCAGTAAGCTTCAGAAATTCATATAAGTTACCCTGCAGAAATGACACGTACATTGTAGCAGTATGCAGCTTGCACAATCACAGGCTGGAAAAAGGTATTTAGTACACAGCTAAATATATTTTTCTATCAAGAATCTTGCTCTCATTTTATATATTACAAATCACAAGTATCTTGTCTAATTTCAGTACTACTGTAACTTTTCACTTGCCACTTTAAGAGGCAAGTAAACTGCAAACATACAATACCAACAATTAATTTGAGCTACAGAAATTAAAAGAACTCTTAAAAAAACACTTGTTTTCAGAAGCCTTTATGATAGCTAAAAAAGCATAAGACTGTAGGAACTACGTATTAAATCTGAACTGAAAGTGTTGAAAGTTATTTAAAGGATACCTGTTTGTAAATCTGGCCTTTCTGCAATTTGTGAATTTTGTCCCAAAGCAACACTCCCCTTTCATTCACCTTCCGAAACGGTCTAGAACAGAATTACACACAATTGTTACAATGCTGTAAAAAGTGACAGAATATTTCAGAAGTGAAAAAAGTGAAAATATTCATCTTTCTAAAGGAAAATGTGCCTTATAGCATCTAAATGTTTTTTGAGAGAGAAAAAGTAAAACTCCAAAACTTCAGCTTTAGCCAGGTAAATGCAATCTATCTAGGCAGTATACTGATACAAACTATAACAGAGTTTGAGAACAACCATTAAAAACTATGGCAGGGAATCAGCCTCCACAGACAGAAGGCAAAAAACAGTGACAATGGTCTGCCATTAAGAAGGAGTGATCCCAAAAACGAATAAAACAAATATTCAAAATCTTGCCCAATACCTCACTTTGTACAACTGAACAACTGAAGGAGGAGGCACAGGACTGGGGGCTGAAAGGACAGCAAAGGGTTTTTTGAAATTAAATTGAAAATGAAGCAAAGAGGAAAAAATTCCCACTTTAATCTCACTTTCAAAGTCCTAAGTACACATAAAGGAAGAGGTATTTTTCAAGTGCAAAAGTAGTACATATACATTGCAAAAGTATTTACTTAACAAGTAGTCCAAATACCGAAGCCTGTCAACCAGTCTGCCCTTTAAATACTACATGTGACTAAACAAAACTACAAGCAATGAAAAAGGTTTCCAATAAGAGATGTTAAAAAAGGTAATTAAAACAACCTCTGTGACCCTAACTTAGTGCCATAGGCCTGTATTAACTATTGCAACTTTCTCAGGTAAGAAATGGTAATATTTGGCCTTCAGAACTAGGTGTTTCTGCATTTTGTATTTAATTAAATCCTGTTTAAGGTCATTACAATTTAATTTTACGTTGCACCCAAATCAAAATATTTCATTAACATGCTCTATAGCCTTATATGGAATAAGCTGCTTGAATCAGTCTTTACTGACTACTCACCTTCGCTTATCATTGAAAAAGTTGGGCTTATCAGCTTGTACAATGACCACATCAAAGAGATCCCTCCAGTCCTTGCCGACTATGAACTTCATGCCTTTGTCCCTAAAAAGGACACAGGGTTATTAACACCAAAGCCTAACAGAAATGCTATTATCTGTGTAACGTAATGAATTACATTCAACCACCTCATCCTCCCCATCTGCGGTGGTTTTACCGTACTGGGCAGCTAAACCCCACAACCGCTCTCTCACTCCCCCTCCTTTAGATGAGGAGGGGGAGAAGTAAAGCAAATGCCCACCCCCTAGGAGGGTTAGAGAAAGGCCTAATACTGTGCCACTGCTGCTCAGCAGCAGACACAACACTGGTGTGATAACACTGCTGTTCCAGCTACAAGTACAGAGTACGGCACTGTATGGGCTGCTGCTGGGAAAGTTAACATTCCAGCCAGACCCAATACACCATCCTTTATACATGTATAGTTGAACAACAAACAACTGTTCACTTACACAAAACTGCTGGGACTGTTTGTGATAAGAAACATCTTCTTGCCATGATCAGCCAGCTTTGCTAACACTGCACGAGTTTGTTCAGCATAGCAGATGTATTTCTCTGTGAGGATTGATGAAAATATAATATTAATTTAAAGTTTTTCAATAGAATTTTTTTCTGTGTTCAACCAAGGATTCAGATGTTATACTCAACAGAGGCAACCTATGTAAGTGAAAATACCTCTTCCAAGCTTTAAAATTGAGAATTAGTGATATTAAATAAGGAAGCCAGAAAGATCATTACACAAAGCTTTGGCAGATGATCTCACTAGTACTTACCAATATCTGCTTCAATTGCTCTATACATTATTCCTTTGATGTGGACATCCCTGATTGAATCCTGTCAGGAAAGCAACAGAGCACTGAAGAACTGAAAGATCTTTTCAAATATAAAAATCATGCTCACTGTGTATCAGTAATTTGCTTTTAAAATCATGCTCACTGTGTATCAGTAATTTGCTTTTAAAACAATTGCTTGCTCGTAATTACATTTTCAACTTCACAGAAATGCCATGCAGTAACCATTATGTGCGCACCGCCACTAGACAAAGAGTGAGCTTGTTCTCCAAGAAAATAACTTCATACTTTCAGGAAGTACAAATCAGGAGCTGTAACAACTGTGAAAGAGAGCTCAAAAGGGTAAAGTTGGGTGAAATCTCACTGCAGAAGCCGAGTCATCACAGGTTTCTAATGACCTTTGGAGCAGAACACATTCCTTTCCTTGGGCACGGGGGGGTGGGAGAGACAGAAGTCAAATTTTACACTATCACTCCCAAATGCCCTGGTTATTAAAAGAAAAAAAAAATACAAACAGAAAAATGAAGCTAAATCCTTAAGCAAAGGAGCCATAGGCACAGTGAGGGCATTTGACAGCTCTCAGTTTAGGATACCGATACTGCCACACTGGCTCTTACACAAGGTTTAAGGGTATAAATGCTACAAATTCTTCTGGAAATGCTACTTACGGGACTTCAAAAATGTTGGCAAAACTGAGCAGTTAAATGTATGGTTGTTTTTAGAAACCTTTCAGCAAAAGCTAAAAACACTAGCCTTCTGACTACGTAGCTACAGGCACAAGGGAAACTTAGCAGGAGGTCAAAAGTTTCTTAAAGCCTATCTGATCTACATGGGTGAGTGAATTCAATATTCAGGCCCATCGCATGCACTTAACTACACAGGTTTAATACATCTCAAAAAAAGGGGCCATAAAAAAATTTTGGGTGGAAAGTTCATACAAACACCATCAACTTGAGAGTGACCTCTTCTGTTCTTAAGTAACCATAACACAACTTTAACTCCTCTGGAGGATACATCCTGCGGAACCAGGAGAGTCAAATTACTCCAGTCATTACTAGTAGACTTTTTTTGAAGTAGGAACATAAGCAAACAGGCAAAAGAGACAAAAAGCAAGAGACAAAAAACAATCTTATACTAGTAGAAATACAGAGGCAGTACAACTGAAAGCTCCATGGAATTCCCTACAGACTCCAACAATTCCTGCTAGCAAGAAAAGCAGACCTTCGATAGCAAGCTAAAGAAGTTTTATTCCCATATAAGAGCTTCTTTACTTTACTCCTACCCCCCCCACAAACCTGAAGAAAGAACAACTGCCATAAAATATTAGATTTAAAACAAATTGTTAAAATATTCAGTTTATTCATGAGGTCTACCATCAATTTACTTATGTTTTTTATGGTTTTATGGCAATAATTACTCTATACAAAACCTAAAGTTGATGTCTGGAGCAACCACAGGAGGTTGAGTCTTCAAAGTGCTCACAGGTAAAATACACAAATGTATAGGTTTACCTAAGTCTTCAAAGTTAATACCTTGACATCTTTGTATAGATGAACAGGCTCATAGTCTATGTTGTTTTTCAGAAAATATTCATTTACACAAGAAAGCAGTGTCATCTCTGGCAGGGAAAATATATCCATGAATTGCTTCATTGTGTTCCCTTGTGAGCTCTACATATGGGTGGGAAGAAAAAATAAATAAAAGAAAACGGTCAAACCTTTCTCAAATAAGAACTTTCGTTCATTTAATACAAACACTTCAGATTAGTTGGAAATACTCAGCTTTTGCCACCACTCTGCTTTAGGATTCTTGCTGAACTAACAGAATTCCAATAAAGCAACTCCAACAAAAGCATTGGCTTTATTTTAAAAATTAATAACGAATAACCACTGCTTTAAGACCAATATTTTAATTTATAAACACATAAAAGACAGTGCTCAGCTAAGTCAGGAAAAACACCTAAAGACCTCTTCACTGAATGTCTACAAATCTACAAGTAAGAAGCACTGATTGTTGACGAGGGATGAGGGGGGCAGGAAGTCTGGTGGTGTTTTTTGAATGAAGTAGAATACTAACTAGGACTGCAAAACAATTTGCCTCCTTGTAAAGAGATAGTAAAAAGCTGTAAGAATCTACAATTACTAATGCAAGAACAGAAGAATAGATGCCCACTCTGCAAAAGCTGAAACTATAGTTAATTTTCATGTAAGTAGAAAACCTCATTATACAGGAACAAATACTTCAAGTAAAACAGCCAGACAGCTTTCCTCAAGAAAACCAGCACACTGGTCGAGACCACAGAATGGTTGAGGTTGGAAGGGACGTCTGGAGGCCAACTGGTCCAATGTCCCTGGTCAAGCAGGGCCACCTAGAGCTGGTTGACTGGACCATGTCCAGTCAGCTTTTCAGTATCTCCAAGACTGGAAACTCCAATACCTCTACAGGCAACTTGTGCCAGTGGTCAGTCACCCCCAAAATTGAAATTAAAAAAGAAAAACCACTTGTGTTGTGCCCATGGGCTCTTGTCCTGTCCATGTCCTTTCCAAGATCAATGCACCTGTGGAGACCAAAACACCTGATGAGGAACACCAGGCTGATATTCCAAATTGCTGCAGCTGTTCCAGAGACCTAAGTTGGTAATCCTAAATTCAGTTCCTTAAAACAAGGAACAAGTGTAGTAAAACAAAGTGCCCCACAGCACAAAGAAAATTCCTTGATGTCTTTCCTGACAGCAAGGAATGAATACGCAGAAGTAAAGGAGCTCTAATTAATTTGGTTTTGGCTAAAAAGCATATATTTTTTGGAAAAGTGGAAGAAACCTTTATTTTTTGTCCAATTCTCTTACTGTCACTGTACTAGCTCATATGCAAGAGAAGCCTCCATATGTTTACATGCTGCTACAGCAGGAAAGCCATTAGACCACCAGGAAGAAGTATGTACCCAAGGTAAGGCACCAGATATGGTTCACTTCGCAGCCTTTATCAGATTTGCTGGGCAACTGAGCAAGTCACTTGATTTTTCTGTGTTCTACTTCTGCATGTATGGCTGGGAAAGGGAACAATGAAAGAACAAAGTACAGCAAGTGGGAGAAAGAACGGGGTGTTTGTCACTTCAGAGGGCAAACTTCTTGTCCAGTACCACAAGTTAATCAGGCACTGAGGAAAACAACTGTTAGTAGGGACAAGAACAAAAGTCTCCCACTTCCTCCACCCCACCCCACCCCCCCCCAAAAAAAAAAAAAAAAAAAATTTAAATAGCAGTTGGCATTTTTACCTTTCCATAGAAGTCACTCATTTGTTCCAAGGGGACATGGGAGCCATCATACATTGCAATGACTTCTTCATCTGGGACAACGCTGAGGCCTCTGGAAAACAACATAAGCTTCAGTTCAAAAGTAAAAGTCACACTGAAATTTTCAAGCAATTACTGAATGAAACTCTAACAGATTTACACTTAAATCTGGAGCTTACTGTAATACTAGTAATGACATAAGAACACACTGGTCTAGGTTAAAACAGCATCTCTCCTTACAGAACAAGTAACATTTTAACACGCTGACGCAGGCGGAACACATTCCAAACTTAAGTCCCTTTCACTTTCTTAAGAAAAAAAAAAAAAGCTAATTAGTCTCCATTGAAAGTCTGCCTCAAGGGTTTGGAAGCAGCTAGAGCTTCCAGTTTCTGAACACAAAGTAATTTCTCAGTCTGCCTTTGTTTCATAAAGCACTGATGATGTGATAGTTTAAACCAGATTATTCTGCAGCATGCCCTTGAAGATTGAAGGGAAACAAACACATACACAACCTCTAACTCAGTAAGAGTTTAAGCTCTATCAACAGTTTAGTTTCCCAAAATTTAAGACTACCTGAAGGGTTGTTGACAAATAATGAAAATACAGCAATATAACAACAAATGGGGCAGAAAGAGAGACATCATCTGTCACCACAGTCTCTTTATCAACTGCTACACTAGGAAGGGCTTTACAGTGTTTTTGTTTTGTTTTTGTTGTTTTTAAATATTGACAGTAGGAAGCATCCTGTATTGACGCAGCTGAACACTGCAGACATGCAATAATCCTCACCAGAGGACACAGAAGTGGAGGGGAAGGGCAGAGAGGTTTTGCTTAAGACTGAAGAACGCAAACAAAAGCTAGATCATGTGCTCCTTTTCTCCTCAAATGCTTTTGCAGCCCTGCATGCAAGACAGTTGATTTCAGAGCCTCCATTTCTTGATCACACCCAAAATGTCGTAAGACATTAAAAATAAATAAATGAGTGAGTAAGCCCAGTGCTTTCAGCGACCAGTTTTTATCAGCCTTGCAGTGGAATGGCGTGATATATGAGCTTCCACCAAGCTGCTGTGGCAGCAGAGGCTCATGAAAACTACCTCCTTTAGTGTGCTCCTCAATGCTACATTGACTTGCACATGTCTCTGTGCTACTGCTGGGAGCACTCCAGCCTTCAAGCTAGTACTGCACAGGACAGGACCAGAGCAGGTAACTCTGTTACAAAATGAAAAAAGTTATTCATGTCATCCACTCCACAGCAGGAAACAGAAAGAAATGCAACAAAAACGTGAAATGTCTACCAAGTAACACCATCACAACCAAGGACTGACTCGTGTTCTAGTCTGGGGACAGCTATGCCAAAGGGTACTTGAATGCTGACTGCTACAGATCCGGATCTATTTAAACACAAATCCAGACAGAGGACAATAAACATCTGTGAAATCCAGAGAGAGAAGGCTGTGTAGGCAAAGCTGCAGATCAGTTCTGTCAGAAGACCTGTAGTCATGACACAGTTGGCAGTCCAGCTGTAGAAGTACTAACTTTATCCTATTCCACTCACAGCATGGTACCAAAAACACCACAGTTCATCTAAAGTAGTGCTTCCACTGCTGTTCTTGGAAACATGCCTTGTCAGAATGGTGCCAGAATTGCTTAAAATCTCTCAGTGCAAATGAGGCTGTACACTTATTTTACACAAAACTAGGAGAACGTATATGGGCAAGCAGTCTGTCCAGGATTGCTTTGGGTGTGGAAGACAAGCGACACTAGCTCTTCAGCTAATCACAAAATCTCTTTGGTGTCTTCTTCATTGGTGCCCATGTGCTAGCTCTGGATGTGCCTTCTGTGCTAGGAGCTGACAGCAGCAGCTGTCTTCTCCCTCTTCATCCTGTCCCACTCTGAATTATAAGGCAACACTGCTGACGGACTCACCACCCACTTGTCTTCTCATCTGGGTCATTCTACAGCTTCAGCCATACCATCTCTCCTCCTGAAGTCTTCTCTCAAGGCCTTCGGTCTCTTTTTTGTTCCCCTCAACCCCATACGGGAGAACAGCAGGTAAACGTATGGATATCTTGATGACCAATGAACCAGGTACCACCAATGCATGCCAGCCTTTCGCCCCTTCCATCAATGTTCCTTCTGGTGCCCTTGGATTAATTTGTTTCCATTCGTACCTCATTCATACCAATCTTAATATTTCTACTACATACCTCTACAGATAAATATATATTTGATTACATCACCTAGCCTTTAATCTGGCAATTTAGCATTTTTCCAAATTTCAGTACTGATCCTACCTGCCCCTAAAAAATTTATATTTAGAACATTTGATATAAATACTATACACACAATGTATTATTTTCTTCCTTACGCTCAAGTACATCCTGTCTTGAAAATCTGCCAACTCAGTGAATTGCTAGCACAGCAGTTGAAGCTTTAGACTCACCGACTGACTTTTATTTTCAAAAAAAGTAATCTTTTTTTTTTTAATATCACCATGGAGAGTTATGCTTTTTTTCTAGTTATCCTCACTAGAAATTGACATTTATATTTTATTTTAATGTCCCTTTCAAAACCTTCTGAAGTGACAGCCTCTTTAAATGAATCTACAACCACTGACTTTCAGACTGAGTCATATGGTTCCTTCCTAACCCTGTATAAATGGTTGCTTAGAAAAAAAATAAAACACAGCAACCATTTTGACAGTTGAAATATACAGTAATTATTCTACATCAGCATGTATAAGACACAAGTAAATGGTATATAGTTTCACTACAAGTCCGATGATGATACAAACAGAACTCACAGTGTTTTGGCAGATCGAGACAGCCACTACGCTGTTAATATCATCCTAATGCTGGACCATGACATCATTGCTTCTTTCTGACTGAATCATGTACCTATCCACCCAGTTTGCAAACAATGACATAATGAGCACACTATTGTTATTTCGTGCTACCATATGCTTACATACCAACCCCCAGAGTAAATTACCTCAAGGTTGCATTGTCATTTGTCACCTAAGGAAAGCTTTTTGTGGAGTGAAATTAAGTGCTTGGATTTGTTTATTTTAAAGTATGACATTGAGTGTGGTGTTCGTATCAATCACATAGTGCGTCATTACCACAAACTAAGCCATACTAAAGACTCTCATATGTAAGATCACCTGCACATGGCCCTTGCAGAATGACGTTTCCAAACTTAAAAGCTCTGTGCAAATACAGCAAAACCTCTCAAGTGTATCTGCAACCACACTCAAGTCATGCTAACAAGCACTCTGTGACAACTATTTGCATAGAAAGCACCAGTGGAGAAGTCATCAGTGTATTTTTAGATGTCTTTCAGCACAATTTAACAGCCGGAAACAAAGTGAGTCAGCACTATGTGACCAAACAGCTTGCCAACTTACCCAGCTCTGGACTGGGGAAATAAGCTGTACTGTACCAGTCAGTAAACGTGTATGCACGTCTGTGCGTACACACAGAGGAGCAAAGAAACCCCCCTCCAGCAAGACTGCAATATTCAATCATGCCCTGCTTTTCAGAGAACTGTTCCTGATATGAACCAAGAAGTACACAAATAAATGCAAGTAGAAGATTTAAAAACAAGAGTATACTTTAGTATTAGTATTATAGGGAATAAGTTTACCTACCTGTAAACTGTTCCTAGCTGAATATAATGAAAAGCATCAATCTTCATTAATAACGCCTTACAGAGGAAAAATAAAAATTAAAATTAAAAAAAAAGATAAATTATTTGACACAAAACTATATATATAAAAAAAAAAGCAGCATTTTATATATAACCTTTCTGGTTCTAGAATGACTGAGCACCTTCACTTCAACTGCCCTTACAGCTTCCAAAATACTTTATCAATGGCTTTTACCTAGGGCTTGCAAAATCACCAAGGAAACACCCGATGACCTGAACTTAGTCATGAAGAAGTATCTTTTCTAATACAAGCAGGCTGCTTGAGGTTTATTCTGTTGCACTCTCAATTGTCTTTTCTCCCCACTCCCCACATAATGAAATATTCAAAATACTTCGTACATGAGAGCTATTAAAAAATACTCAAGCTCACAATGAAATAAAAACATTAAACAAAATCCTTACACATCAGAGTGAGAGATTGGAAAAATTAAGACTCATTTATTCTCTTTGTCTAGGTTTTCAGCACAACATAACCTAAAAAAAAAAGAAAAAAGATACGTACCCGATGTACATCGTAATGAAGTCCTCTTATTGCAAAATTCGGATCATAATCATATTTTCTTATTTCTGCAGGATACTAAGAAAAGAGGGTAACAGGTTGGTTTAAACTTATTAATTTAAAAACAAGATCTAAAAATTGTTTCTGTGGAATTTGAACAGCCTATGTTTTCTGTGCTTCTCATTCTTGCCTGTCATAAAATACTTGTTGATAGGTTGGTCAGATTTGCAGGAATATACATACAGTGCAAGGCAAGTCAAACATTTCTCAGAGATTTCTCCAGGGACAATGTTTCCCACCCAAGTCAAGCACAGTACCTGAAGCTAAACATCAAGGTAATCAGTTTTTATCACCTTTCAACATTAGCCTTCTGTTCATCATGTTATTTTAATATATGCAACACTGAAACTAAATAAAGAATTTAAAAGCTGTATTCCCTTGTACTGTGAAGTCTTCCCCTGAAACCAACTTATACAAGGGTTTCCAACTCAACCTTTTAGCTCAAAACCCAAGTACATGGCATGATTTACAGAGATACCTGGAGTTTCCTTCTCACTCCTACCAGAAGATCAACCAATTATCACCAATATTAATAGAAGGGAGGAAGGTGAGGGGGGGAAGACACCTTTCTGGCATTCTCCAGAATGAAAAGAAGCACAGCTGTCTGTTTTGACTCCCTCAGTGTGGATGATACTCCTATCTTAGACCCTTAATTTGAAATACAGGCCCCCAGACTATCGCAAGCACACAGATGGGGAGGATGGAAGAAGAGCATTCACCAAAGCTGACACTGCCTGTAGAAGCCAGGCTCTCCTATAAAGGGCAGAGAAGAACGAGACTCCCACAGCCTGCAGTTCAAAGCTGGGGACTAGTATGAGAGGAACAGGCCATGTTTGCCACAGCTTCCAGAGACAAGCAGGGAGACTGGCACGTCTCACCCTAGTTGGCCTTTGGGAATCCAAATAGAATGGCTGGTAAGTTGAAAGTTGAAAATCTTGTAAATTGAAAGTTGAAACTAAGTTGAATCACCAACTTTGCCTTCAAAAAGGCAAAGTTAGTGATTGCAAACTCCAAGAATTTCACATAACATGTGTGGTACTGCCAGACATACAGCTGCTGATCAGCAAGAAATGCCAAACACGTAGACACTTTGCATCCAGCCAGCAGCTCATTATGAAAGTAAAACCCATCCGAGACTTAAAATCATTTTCTTCATGTATTATTCATCATGTTACATCCTAAAACAAATATACCTGAACAACGCATCTACACGTAAGATCAGACTTTCATCTGCAGAGATAGTACCTCCCAAGGTACCTCGCAAAGATCAGATCCTGAAAGCGAGCAGGGCATTAAGCCCCATCCAGGTGAGTCACTCTGGTGAGTCACTTCAGAGGAGCATTACAGTGACCCAAGTATATTACTTCCTGGGGGTTGCTGAACTGTAGATACACCCTTGCCATCCCAGAAAATCACGTACTGATAAAAATAAGCAGTACTCATCTGTTTTGGAGAACAACACAGTTTCCCTCTTTCTTCCTTCTCTATAGCACGAAGACAAACAGAAAAACAATTATCATCAGTAGCCAAGAGGGACACTTACACATACACTCATTTTTGATGCAAAAGAGTTTACACAGTTTTCTTTTTTTTTTTTTTTTTTTTGCTTGTGTGGTTTGGGTATTTTTGAAGGTTTTGTTGTTGGGAGGAGCACGAAGGGTTCTGGGCTTTTTGTTTGCTTTAAAAGATAAGGATAAAAGATAAATGATTAAGGATCCTGCTTTATAGCTACGAAGTAAAAACCATATCACTAAGCTCTACATCTAAATGTCTTTTAAAGACCTCCAGGGATGGTGACTCAACCACTTCCCTGGGCAGCCCGTTCCAATGCCTAACAACCCTTTCAGTAAAGCAGTTTCTCCTAATATCCAACCTAAACCACCCCTGGCACAACTTTAGCCCATTACCCCTCATCCTATCACTGGGCACATGAGAGAATAGAGCAATCCCCACATCGCAACAGCCTCCTTTAAGGTACCTATAGAGAGCAATAAGGTCACGCCTGAGCCTCCTCCAGGCTAAACTACTCCAGCTCCCTCAGCCGTTCCTCATAAGACTTGTTCCCCACACCCCTCACCAGCTTTGGACACACTCCAGAGCTTCGATGACCTTCTGGTAGTGAGGGGCCCAAAGCTGAACACAGCACTCAAGGTGCGGCCTCACCAGAGCTGAGTACAGGGGGACAATCACTTCCCTAGTCCTGCTGGCCTCACTGCTTCTTATACAAGCCAGGATGCTGTTGGCCTTCTTGGCCACCTGAGCACACTGCTGGCTCATGTTCAGCCGACCATCAACCACTACTCCCAGGTCCTCCTCTGCCAGGCAGCTTTCCAGCCACCCAGCTCCCAGCCCGTAGCGCTGTTGGGGCTGTTCTGCAGCGACAGAGGAGTCCCTCCAGCTACTGGTCCCACAGCGTCTCACCCAGGCACAGGGAGCGCAGCCCCTCCACATCACGATTCCTGATTTTCTCTAAACAACCCTAGATTTCTCCTGCACGTTCCCACTGTCTCTGGCCAATTTCCACCTTCCCAGGTGACCAGTTGGTCCTCAGCTTCTTGTTGTGCCCTTATCAATGGGGGAACGCAAAACGCAAAGTAACTTTCCAAGACTCGTTTTGGAGAATTAGCAAGCGGGTATTCTTTATTAACAGCGCCGGGTATGTGAGGGATAATGCCAGGACATCCCTGGCTCCCAGGGGCAGCTCCCAGGCCACAGGCCGACCTCCTGGCCTGGACCCCAGCCTGGCAGACATTGCTCCTGTCAGCATGGAGCAGCCATCTCACCTCAGCAGTTCCTCACCACAGGCAGGTGACCTCTGTCAGCGCTGCCACCAGGGGCACCCCGAGACCCTTGAGATGCCACCGGAGTCACTGTCACCCTATGGCCTCACAAAATTTGGCTGGCCATAAGTGCCCTGAGCGTTGCCCCTGAGTCCAATCCAGCTGTTGGTACTCGAGAGCTCGAGGTCCCATTGCTGGAAGGCAAGAGGCGGAGGTGTTGCAGAAAGCACACACGAAGCCCTTTTTGTTGCACACATCCATCAAAGTCCTTCGGTAATGTTATCAAATGCATGTACATATACATACCTCATCTGTCCTAAGTGTGTTCTTCTGTAGCATAACCTATCACCAGCATATTTGCCATTCTAATAGCAATGTTTGTAATCCATACTAAGAATATTTACTGCTACAGTACTGTAGACACCTTGGTTGAACCTAGCAAGCTAATGTACATTTGCTGGTAGAATATTTTCTGCCTGGTTCTATCTGTAGTGGTCCTGCTGATGGCACGTGACACGTCGAGGTCCAGCCAGCGACACAAGAGGAGGCATCAAGGTCCTGTCAGCGACCACCAAGGGAGGTGCTGAGGACCGCAGGCTGCTGAGAAGCGCCTGGCACCAGGCAGAAGATCACAGGGGACGACCATCTCCATGCTGGGGTGGCTGCAGGCAGCATGAACCAGCCCCAGCAGGAACTGCTGGAGGAGGCCCCCAGGGACAAGACGTGCCCCATCTGCCTGGGCCAGATAGCCGACCCGGCTCACGTCGACCCCTGCAGGCACTCCTTCTGCCTGGAGTGCATCCACGTCTGGGCTGCCAAAAGACTCAACTGCCCAATGTGCCGTGGGCCCATCGCGGCCATCGTGCGCGTGGTGCCGCCCGCCCAGCACGACGCCTCGTCCCGCCGGCCCCACAGAAGATTGTGGCGCAATGTGGGGCTGGGGTGGCAGCAGCGGCAGAGGAGCCTCTCCAATTATCGGTCCCGCAGCATCTCGCCCAGGCGCAGGGAGCGCAGCCCCTCCATGGAATGACAACTTCAGCGAAGCTTTTCATGGCACTCGGGGCAGGATGGGCGCGGACTGCCACGGTCCCCAGAGGATGACAACGTCAGGGACATGCTCTGGCTGCCAAGGGTCCAGCTGGAGGAACCGGGGTCCGGTGACCACGCAGGCTGCCAGGCCAGGCCCCAGGCCTGAGCAGGGCCTCACCTGGGGACGGGCTGGTGGTGGCAGCCACAATTACCCCAGTATTAAGTTGACTTTTCCACCCTGCAAAGCCTCTGCCTGCACTTATTCCTGCATCAGTCAGCAGGGGGGGCTGAATGCAGCCCTCTCCCCCTGCCTGCACCTCAATTTGGTTTGGGGATGTCTGCAACGGACGGTCTGAGAAGGAGGAATTGCTCTGGGAAAGCTGCCATTCTCAGAGACTCGGAATCACAGAATATTAGGGATTGGAAGGGACCCTGAAAGATCATCTAGTCCACTTCTTTGATTAACTATCTGCATCAGTCTTAGAACTTGATGCACCTCAGGCATATCCTCCCCCTTTTCTGCAAGTCTCCATAGGTACATGGCTACCTTACAAGCCTGGGGGGAGAGGGTAGGTATATTAGGCAGCCTCACAATAGAAGCTCTAGCTACTCATAAAATAAAGAAATCCTAAAGTTTCCACAAAGTTTGTTTCTAGGCTGAAAAGGACTTTCTCTGCAGCTGCTGCAGATCACGCTTGTACCAAGCACAGGCATCCGTATTTAAATAAAATGGACCTGCTGCCAACTGCCGTCCCTACTGTTGGTTCCAAAGAACGTGGGTGAGGCTCCTGATTTGAACAACAGCACTGCAAGCCTAAAGACAGTTTGGGAAGATGTGTAGATTTGGACAGGGAACACAGGAAAAGGTCAGGGGAGGATCCAGAAGGTGTTCAAGTCTACAATGTACTGCACATGCTCAAGGTGGCTAAACCAGGTATGAACAGGAAAAATTATTTTTGACTTTTTCAGATTCCTGCATACATGATTTTCCTATTTTAATTTATTCTGATGGTAAGCTGTCTTTTTGCATGCATGCCAGTACATATGAGAAGAAGATTGAGCCTATCCTGGCACACAAATCAAAGCTTCCTTCCAAGCCAAACAAAATAAGGATAAAATTTGCACTGTTTGCTTAGCCCCCACCAGCATTCTTGGTAGGGCAAAATATACTGATACAGCAATCCAGACAAGGTGGCATAAGGCCCATACATTAGGAAAGACACAAACCCAAGAGCAAGAGTTTACTTTCAACACCTGCTGCCACCTCTGAGATTAGCATTAAATTGATGTTTCTTCTCTTGGACACCCTTCAAAAATTCAAAAATTCCTTGCTTCTTACAAGGTATTTTGCAATTTCTGATGCAATTGCAATTACCTTAAACTACCATGACCAAAATTGGTCATCTTTCAGGCTGACCATAACTATCATAATGGACACCGCTATCTAGAAGGTTTTTGCTAACATTAACATCAAGAAAACTACTAACCAGCTCCAGAAATTGGTAATTGACAAAATCTGATGCTCCTCAAACTTGAAGAGATGATATGTTTCAGCAAGCTGTCTCAGAAAGCAATTGTAGCTTCATTCAGTAAGAATCTCTTGAGATGTAGTGAAAGAACTGTAAAGGTCTTACTATCGGCATTCATTCAAATGCTAAAGACTGAGCCATGTTTAAATTATTGTCTTCCTACTGCTACTCTAAAAGTTCCTGCAAGAACCAAGTAGCTTTTATAAAGCGCATTTATGCATTCTACAGAAATTGCTACCAAGGCGTGCCAAAATTTTAGGGGATCAAGTTGTGTATGCCTGTAGAGCCCACGAAGCTTTGTTTGTTCTTCCAGATATATTTATAGATGTTTATATATAGCTCCTAACCTTTGGATTAAAACATGAAAGTAGAATAACACCACACATTCACATTTAGGTTACATAAAATATGGATTAGTTTAATTAACAAAACTGCTTGTATGTTTTAATGTATTTTATTTTCATGCACTTCCTATACTGCAATTACCTCTGTTTTCTCCAGTTCACACTTTCTTCAGTCTTTTTCCCTGCAAACCTTCTGCTTTTCCCACAACCTTTAAAATCACCTATCTCCCTCCTTGATTACTGACATGCAGTAACTTCTGCCATCCCCAAACCAGCTCCAAGCTGCCTGGATGTTGACTGGTCACCAGTACAAACATGCTGCTCAGTCAGGCAGCAAATCCATGCTCCCTCTTAGGGGACTGCTGAGCTAAACACTTATTTGGATCTCTCTTGGATCCAGCCTCTGATTACAGCGTCACTGCACGCTTTACCCTCTGAGTTACCCTTTAGGTAACTCAGCTGAACAGCTGGAATCATACAGAGCACCTCACAGACACACAGCACAATCGCAGACTTCATAAGAGTCGGGCTAAAATATTCCACATGAAAATTAATCACTAAACTTACAGCAATGCATAAAACAGTAAAAACAGCTTTCAAGCTTCTTATATCATTAGGGTGACTGCTAGAATTGAGAATCTGGTAAAAAAAAAAAAAAAAAAAAAAAAAAACTATTGCCACCACTATATTAAATAAATAAACAAACATAAACCCTGTTCCCTAACTGTTGCCAGCTTCTCCCCTGCTCAAAACTGTAGCTGAGAATAAACCAGGACTTCTGGGATTCATATGTAGCTGTTGCTCATAATGTATTACAAAGAAGCCAAGCTAGGACTGAGGCATGACAAGTTATGTCTCCCTCAGCTAGGAGTGACCCTTTATATCCATAAGTTTATTGTAGTTGCAATACTTCTACTTACCCGATGTTCATTAATAAGAAGATCTCGAGCAGCGTTGAAGATCAGCGTGTGCAGATGCTTAGAATAAAAGACCAAGGTGTAGTCGTAATCAAAGCCATAGATTTCAATGTCTGACAGGCTCATTTCATTGTTTGAAAAAATAGCATCCGGGTTCAGCATGTTACTCATAATTGAAGGAACTAACTCTGGGAACAGAGGAGAGACAAAAAAAAAAAGTTATACCAACCTTGTAGTTTAAGTAAAAAACATTAGCAATTTCTAAATATAGCTAAATGAAGATGGAAATTATCAAACTGATTCATACTAATATGCCAGCTAACCTTTAGCAATATGATGCTATTGAGAACGCTGTCCCTAATTAGTCTATTGACTCACAGTTTTTATTTGAAGCATACATTCCTTGAACATTCAGGTTCATTTCAGCATCATGCTTCACAAGGAATTCCAGAATCAATACATGTAATTTTTGTTAACTCCATTAATACATTTTTATTACTTATCTTTGGAGTATCAAAAGGATACTGAGAAACGAAGACCATTTACATACAGGCGTAACTGCAGGACCAACACCAACGTCAGTATTAAGGCAGTTTTTATTTCTTGTTTAGACAACTTGGAAGAGCAACTTCAGGAGGCTGAAGGATAAACTATGAGTAAGTTCTTCTTCCTTTCCTTCCTGAATACTATCTTTATAATCCAGCCTTTGTTACTAATGGAAAAAAAGGACACACTCATCATAAATCTCTTCTTGGAAAGGCAATTTTAAAGGGGGACATGTCTCATTTAGTTACTTTCTATGTGTATGTCTAGAAGGAGGTACTTGAGCTTATTTCAACACCTGCTGCTCTGAGGACAGACACCCTACATGCTCCACCATGGGAGGAAACCATCTCAACAAGGCAGGTAGCTGCAGATACTCCCGATCTGTTAGAAAAATAACGCTGCATTTTAAAACTCAGGCCAATTCACAGAAAGGAAAACATTTATTTTATGAAAGCAGTGCCTTAGATCACTGCACAGCTGACAGGCAGATACAATACTCTAAGGAACTTACACAGATGCCCAATAAGTCGGTAATCTGAAACCATTCAACTTTCAGACACACCTGATTTTTTCAGACAATTTCACAGGGTTTAATTCCGAGTTTCATTTAAAGTCCAGCATCTCTTTCACTGAACAAGATCCCAGGAATTTGCCATGCTTTAGCTGACATGAAAAGCTCTGTATTTCATAAACAATCATTTGGGGGGATTTAACAAAATAAGCCTCAACAAAAACATTACCTCCTACCATCTCCAGTCACTTTCAATAACGCAGCAGATGAATGTTATGCTCAGTTGAGATAACAAAATTAATCAAATGGAATTTGCCATGCTACTATTAAGGCAAGTACTTTTATTCTATAAGAGGGGCCATGAATCATGTAATTAGCTTGAAGTCACAATCTTAGTTCTGTGAACTTCCAAAGCCATGTTACAACACCCGTTTCTGCTCCACAGTTATTATAAATATTTTTTTCAAATGTCAGCTGTGGAGCCTGTTGAGTTGACATGTTTCAAGCAAAGATATTTCACATAAAAAACCTGGACTAGCAACTGCCTGAAAACGGACAGTATAAACACGTTGCAGCTATTCGATGTTCTGTCCGGCAGCCTACATCCCCAGTGGCTATAAACCCTGGGTCAAAAACCAGGACAGGTTTATCATCTCAACATCATAATAAAACGAAATGTCAGATACTTGAAGCCACTTGGGAATTTAGGAGGTAATAAAATATTCTGCATGATTCTAGAAGCTCTTGCCTCATCTTTCCCTAACCCACACCCACTGACTGCCTCGTTTTCTCCTAATATTACCCTATGCTCTAACCTCGGCTCTGAAGTATTATTGGGTGTGGTTCGGAAAAAAGTTAATTCCAAAAAACAGGAAAAGAAAAAAAGATTCACAATAAAAGGCATTCTCTCTCCTCTTCCTTTCTCTTATTCCACCATCCAAAGTCTACAGCATCTGCCTGACACCTGTAACACTGCATCCTATCCCACTTGAGAAACCTTGCCCCTCTTTTACGTCTGCAAATGTTGTTTGCTCCCAGCACAATAAAGACTCATGCTGGTCGGGTTGTGTTATGATACAATATACTTTCGTTTGCTTGTTTCCTTTTTTTAAAGGGCAAAACACACAAGGCTAAAGCAGCATCCAGATGAGCACTGCCAGCACAGGACAGGAGCTGCTGCTTGATGCTGCTGATGCACAGCCTACCTCTTCCTGCTGGCAGCATGCAAGCAGGTATGTAAGCAAGGCAATGCTCTTCCCCAGCAGAACAAGGGCAGAAGCAACAAGCTAAAACATTTCTCCTTCGTATGGTGGCTCCCACGGCCTATCAGACAGCCGCCAAGCAGCAGCCGCTTTTGCTCACAGGAGCGGAGGGTTTTATGTCCCAGTGAGTTTCCATGTAACTCACACATCTCCACACAGCCTTTGCTTTCTGCTGGAGAGCCGGGCTTCCTCGCTGCATCTGTGCCTCCAGAACCAGTGCCCCTGTACAGCCACACGCAGCGGTACCGGCTTCAAGCGTTTCAGGGCGTTTCAGTGGAAGCCCAAGCAAAATAAATTGGAACTAAATTGCTGGATGACACCAGCAGGCTCCTCACGGGGACCTGCTCTCTCCTCGCTGAGTGAAACGGCGAAGAAAACCCCCAAAAACCCAGCAGCGAGGCGCCGCACCCCACGCGTGGAAACCCCCCCCGGGGCGGACAGCGCCAGCGCCGCCCGGCCCCGCGGGGTCCCTTCTCCCAGCCGCGGGTCCCCCGCGTCCCCTCTCACCCTTGGTGACCCGCTTGGCCTCCCTGTATCGCGACCACAGGTAGCTCCGCATGTCGGGCGGCGGCCGCCGCTGCTGCCGGGCCACGGTGCAGTAGGGAGCGGCCCCCCCCGCAGCCGCCGCCGCCACCGCAGGCAGGGCCCGGGCCGCCAGCAGGGACCGAGCCGCCGCTGCCATGCTCCGAGCCGAGCTGTGCTGTGCCCAGCCGAGCCCTGCCGCCGGCTGAAGTCACTTCCTCGGGCTCCGCCCCGGGGCCCTGCAGACCGCCAGCGAGCCCCGCTCGGCGGCCGCCCCCTCACACCCCCGGCACGCAGCTCCGCCTCGGGGTGCGGGCGCACGGGTGGGATGTGGGGTGGGAAGGCTGGGAGAGCCGCCTAGTGAGGCTCGCTGGTGTCAGCCGGAGCTGTGGTGGTGTCACCGAGAGCCTTACACACGCTCGGTGGGCACACAGCTGTCAGCCTGGCTGGTGCTGGCACAGCTCTGCCCCTCGGCTCGGCTGCGGTGTGAAGAAACCCTTCAGAAATTGCCCCCCGAGGAGCAGGAGGTTAAGTGGCCTTGCTGGATTTAAGCTGGGTCCATGGGGTGACCCCGCTGCTTTTCTGCAGCACCGTGCACAACGTCACCTCTCCCTTCATCCAGCACTTGATGCAGATGCAGAAACTGTGGAGAACTCATATTGCTCACCAAAATACAATTATCTTTTGTTGTTCAGCCCAGGCCATGCCAGGACAAGGCATTGCTCGCTGTATTTTTCCAACACAGTGAGCATCAAACACTGCTTGTTTTAATACCACAAGGATCCCCATAAGCCGTTGTGACTCATGCCTGGAGGTAACTCAGCCGTTCCTCCCCATGCACCTCTAAAGCAGCAGTCCTGCCCAACTCTAAAGGATTTCAACCAAAGTATTACTTCCTAAGCTTTGTTACCTGTGGAGACCAGGCAGCTTTCATTAGAGCTCCTATGTTATTTCAATTACCACAGCATGTGATGCCAGCACACATTTTTACAAATCCCTCAAGATAGATTTTGGGAACAAGGGGGGGTTAGAAGATGGTTGATGTTTAGAAGAGACGAGGACAAACAGCTTTGGAGATTTCTCATCACCATACTCGCTTTCTGATCTTTCTAGTAAGAAAAAAAAACTTGTAGAAGACAACTTCTGCTACAACTCCCAGGGGCAGAGAAAATTGAGATTCACGTTTACCCTTCAGCATCAGCCTTTCCATGTACAAGTGGAAAAAAATTAGTCACCCGTGAAATTAGGAGTCTCAGTGAAAGTCATTCTGGACTCATGGCATCATAGGTTTTCTTTTCACCCCAACTTTTAATTAATCACCTTCAACAAAGGAAAAATGCTTTAGAACTGGACAGCTTTTTTATTCCAGTGTATGAACAAATTACACCCAGGTGCAACTCAACTGAAATCAATAAAAAGGCACAATGTTCTTCTACTGAACACGAAGACTGGTCTCCAAGTACCAGGAGTATAACTATTGTGAATAATAACTACATTGGTAGGTGAGCCGTTCTCAAGGAAGAGCTACAAGAACTGCTCTGAATTGAAAAAGAACAAGTACAGAGGCTCTTTCCAGCAGTCAGTGGAAGTTTTGCTGTTCTGACATAGGCAATTAAAAAATAACACAGAACCTGGTATTTATGTTCCCTTACACCAGCACTGCAGTTAAAAGACTTATCTGTAACCGAATTCTGCATAAAGACAGTACAGTGCTCTATAGCACAAAGTGTAACTCACCCCAAGAAACCTAAAGGCTTTGATTTTTTTTTTTTTACACTAACACATTAGAAAACTGTACTTTTATTTCTTCTACATACATGTGAGGGACAGGGCCTAGAATATGAAATCCACTATTGGTGGTGGAAAACCCTGTTTTCACTGCAGCCAGCTGCCCAAACAGCCAGGACTAACCTGTAACAAGGTGCAGGTGTGCTTGAGCTCCTGAGTATTCAAAGATCATCCTCTCTGCATTTCAGTGTCTTTCTGTAACACTAGCATATGTTTGATGCATACACTGCAAATAAAAAGAGAAGTTGTCTCCTTCACATAATTCTGTTACCTAGAGCAACTTTCATGATGTGTGTTTCTGAGTGAAGGCCTGTGAGGCCAATGGGTTATTCACACAAATCAAATTAAAGTAATCCTTAAGTGTTAGCAGTGAGACTAGAGACAGAATTAAAACATAATGTAGAAGTGTTTAAAGATAAGTTGTTAAACAACTCAACCTTAGATGACTCTGTCCTTTCCCTGGTCTGTTGGTCTCTGAGTAATAACTCAAGGGCTAGAAAATATGATAACGTAAACTGGCACGAAGAAGCACACATGGAAACTCATTTTTTTTTATCTGGGTTCTGTAGATACCAGACTTCCCTCCCCTCCGGTTTTCAGAACCGACCACACCTACAACACTTATCTGGTACAAATTCAAACTGAAAGGCATGGCTGGCAATAAAAATCACTATAAATGGCTTCACAAAAGAATTGGTCTTTGAGGAAGAGTCTCAGAGGGCTGTCTTACTGCATAGATTGAGTAAGAGATAGCATGGACCTAAAAACAAAAAGGCATGCAGTGGTGTTAAATGCACACTGCAAACCCTGATTTATATCTGTCATCCTGCTATTCGGGGCCCATGGGATTAAGCAGAGTCTGGGTGGGGATAATGTACACAATTTCTTAAAATATAAACAGAATGCTCAGGATCCGAATGTTTTTAGTCTTTACTGAGTTTTGTGACTAGGAATAACCAGAGGCTACATACTACCCTCAGTTCACAAACACCAACTCTTTTAATGTTGTTGAAGGTTCAGGGTGTAGATACCATGTGACCTCCAAATGTGCATACATAAAACACCTTTGAGAACCCATTAAGTGTTTCACATGTAGATCTAATTTGTAATACATGCTATAATTACACCACTATCTAATTTCTTTGCTTTTCATAGTTTTATTCACATGGGGGAAACATCCAAGTCTCCCTGCAGGCTGCTCAGCACTGTCAGCTCCTGCTCACTTCTGTGATTACTGAGAGCACTCAACACCTCAGAAACTGCCTGGCTAACAAAAGACACTCCTGCACGTAAGTGACAGCAGGATGGATTTCTAATCAGCTAGTAGAGCTTTCAAGTTAAGCCTAAAATGGTGCTAATATCAGATTCATTAAAGTCCCATCAATTGAAATTAAAATGCAATGCTAGGGAAGCTGATGTCTTCTTACTCACGCTTCTGCAGTACAATATTCCAAACAGAACAGCTTCATAAGCAATGAAACCATCTGACAGATCATATCAGGCAGTGTTTTATTACAGAGGTGAATGACCTTGGGCTGACAGATGGCTTCTGTATAGGTTTTGCCCAGTCTCTTTTGGAAGAATCAGAAGTCTCTCACTGCTTACAAGATTCTGAGGAATGTTATTGTCTTAATCTTTAATATATTGCTTGTTTACATAAGTATTCCTAAATAAGTTCATTAGATAATTTTGCTTTGAGGACTGCAGAACCACCAGATGCTGACAGCAGTTTTCAGCCAGTATTGATATGGGTCCTCTTTGAAACTATATCCTGTTAGGGTCCCCTTAGCCAGCCAGTTCCTGTCCCCTCAACAAACATTTCCATATGGAAACTTACCCTTCCCTTCCCCTAGCTTTGCATTTTGCAATAGTCCTCAAATCCGAATATTGATTCAGGAAAGCACTTGAGCTACTCAGGGCAGCATCACTGCAGTACATTATGATATTCTTAAACTAGTATTTTTCTCCACCACCACCCTTAGCCTACTCTTCAGGACCTCCCTCCTTCCCATGCAATTCACTTTTATGAACTTTTATCCCTGCTTTGCTGTTTCAAATTGGAAGAGCTTCAGGGAGAAGTAGCATGAATGTTTAATTTCTCTTAACTCATAAATTAGCCATCTATGCCATGAATATTCTTTTAGTATTTCAGCTTAAGGAGACTTAATACTTAGATCTGTACAGATCTTATTTGAACTAGTAATTACAGAAAACAATATGAAAGATAATTATTGGATCCAATAATAATTTGTACAAAGCCCCATTGTTATTTGTTTTGCAACAGTCTAGACATATAATCAATACATAAAACAAACATGCCAGATTTTTATGCATAAGTGTACATCTATGCACACAACTCCTCAATATTCCATTAAACATCTCTCTTTATAAGTACAGACATTAAGTTCTTATGCATTTTTCACTTCTTGTATTGGTATTAAAAAAAAAAATAATAATGTGAGCACCATTCCTCTTCAATTATTTATAGGAACTCTTCCTACAAATTCTTTGTAGGAAGAAGCTTTTTCTTCTGAGCTATTTATTTGGTACTTTCAATACCACTGCAGTAATACTAACACTGGATGAAATAAGTTATAAAACCAATTAAGAAAACAAGAATATAGACACATACTATATGCATAAGAATAGATGGCTAAACAAGAGCAGAAAAAGGAGGCAATGGAAATCAGAAACTGAAGTCTCTGTACTGTTTCTCACAAACTTTGGTATCAAACCAAGCTAAAGAAAATCCTGCTTGGCTGCACCTGGTGAGATTTTGTCAGTCCTCCCTCCCTGCGAAAGGAAAGGTTTAAGCCAAACAAGTTATGAGACTTCCTGGTAATTTAAGTGGCACAATTTTACCATCCAGGCACCTTGCCATCTGAATTCCGGTGTAATGTTTCAGCCATTACATCAGACATCATAAAACTTGCCAAAGGCCTAAATGTTTTAATAGAACTTAAAATGGCACAGAAAATCTGTGTGGGCATAGCCTTGGAAAAAAAAAAATATATATCTTTGCAGCCTGATGTTGTATTAAGAAGGTCAAATATCAATGACCAAAGAAAAGCTTCCTTTTTACATGAAATACATATCTACTTTGGAGCACGCTTGCCAGTGGAGCTAGAAGCCCGTCATTCTGCTTTGCATATGCCATCCAGTACAGTACATGCTTCCTGTTATGTGACGGGCAAGCACTTATCCAGCATCTGGTCCAAAAGGAAGTCTGACTCTGCAAAGTTTAAAAAAAATAAAAATAAAATAAGCAGCCTTGAATTATTTTGTACCAGATCTCAAAATAGTGTTTTTTTTCTGTTGATTTCCTGCCATTTGACCTCACAGCCATGTCTCAAGTGCAGCTGTGAAGTCTACCTAAATTCACAGTGGACACAAAACGCAAAAAAGAAAAAAAAAAAAAAAAATACAGTAGAGACAGAGAAACTGCCTGGAAGAAAGACAGGTCCCATATTAGGCATCTGTCTGGAACTGCACTCAATCATTCCCGCAGGCTAGTTTAAACACCTGTAAAATTCTTCAGAACTAAACCAAGACTTTGCTCTAGCCCGCAAAACTACATCTAATTCAATTTTGCCTTATAAATATGCCAAGTATCTTATGTTTATATAAAACCTTGTCTCAGCCAGGGCAGCCCTGCAATCCAGGTGTCACACCTATGCTCCCATAAGAGTCAGTGCGTGGTTTCATCTCGCCTTACGCTAGTACACTGGATTTTCTACCCCCACTTTGAGCACAGGCTTGACAACTTATCCCCAACGTGGCAGCCACAGAAAAGCTATCAAATTAAAACACTTGCACCAGGTCACGGCTTAATCCAGGCATTTTTCCCTCTCTAGCAGGAATTGGAGAAGGGATGTGTTCCTGCTGCGCATAATGCCTCTGGCTGTCACGTAATAATGCCAGGGAGCACACTGTAGTCAAGTGACATTCCACAGGAAGCACGTCCCACATATATCTAGCAAAAAAATTGGTTGCCCTACTCTCTAGTGCATGGACTGCTTCCAAGTCATCTGAAAACTAATCTTCCAGCAGCAGCAGCAGCCTGGAGTTCCCATGGGCTAATTTATTCTTCTCCTAGCTAATAATTCAAAATATCTGCCTCTGGGCAGAGTGAAACAGCCTGAACACAACTTGGTGCTGATACACTAAACTGTTTCTAGTCCTGGCAGAAATACTGGAAAGGTAGCTCAGGCTTTTCTACATTATATGAACTGGAATAGTTCAGCGGGTAAAGAGTATTTCTGGACTACACAGACAAGCAAGCACAGGCCAGAGTGTCCTCCACTACAAGTTAAAAAGTTAAAGTTGACACTGCCCTTTCTCTCTTAAAAGGCAACCAGCAAGGAGCTGCGGTGACAGCATAGGAGCTGGGAAAGTCATTTCCCAAGGCATGCCTCATCTCAGGGCAGCAGAAAGAGGCAGCCTCATAGTGGTTGCTGTCTTGGCTCCCTGCCACTAGAAAATCCCCCTGTACATGCCTGACTCGATTAACGGCATGATGTTATATCATGTCATGAGACAAATCTGGCCTGTCTATTTCCATTATACTTGACCAGGGCTCAGTAAACATCCCATGATCTAATTTTCAGTGAGTTTATGAGCAGGTGAAAAACAAGAGGCTGTAGCCCATCCGTTGGCAGATTTCCCCCACCTGGGGAATCAGGTCGCTCTCACTCACCCACCCACCCAGAGATAACACTGACAAGCTTGGGGGAAAAATGATGAGCAGCTGCCATCCATTAGAGAGCCTAACGAAGCTTGAACAAGGTTTCAGAATTCTTAAAGTATCATTAAACACTATTTCACTTATAGACAATTTAAGCAAGGAGATGATTTAATTACATTTCTTTTATTGCTTAGCACTTTATATATAGCCCTGACTTTTTGCTGTTCTTGAGACGACTTGAAAACGCTGCCAGTTGTCCTTGACCTCCAAGTGAGAGATTAAACTTGCCAGGCAAAGTGTAAGTTGCTTACAAACAGGAAGGGAAATGTCCTTCATCTCGAAAAATCTCAAGCCAAGACAATTTAATAATTAAAAATAACCACTGTGTTAGTAGAAACTTTCTCTCTCCCTCCCCCCAAGCATAAGTACAAGGAAACCTCAGCTCTAAAAGAGGATTATTTTAATGTGCAGCTTGTTTGCCTGAATACACTTAACTGATCAAACAAAGTTACATCAAGACGTAAGATGAATACAAGCTTTGTGTGAATGTCCTAACACAGCCCAGCGGGCTTGCTGAGGCTGCAGCACACTTCACACCATGGAATCCCCCGGGAGTTTTAGACAAGTCCATGCTGAGCACATGCAAACTGCAGTTCTTCAGTGACTTCAGTGACTTTCCAGGGGAGCCATCTGCAGTACATAGGCCGCAGCTTCACATTTTAAGTCCCTGTTCTAAACCAGAATACTTTAGTTAACAGTTTATACTTTTGCCATAAACAATCTCTACTTGAAATTAGAAAATAAAGAAAAAAGCCTGCTGTTAACAGCTTTCAGGTCCACACACTGAAACTTTGTAAAAATCAAAACCAACTGAAAATAGAGTCTTTTAAGGCTATCGTCCTGTTACAAGAGGAAGAGCCTGTAATTCAAAAGGAGTCCTTTAAGAACAGGTGTTTTTAACCTTCTTTTAAACAACAGGTATCTTGAAGTCAAGAGACAGCATGAAGAAACAAATGTAAATACAGTACAGCTTCCAACTGGATACATCAGAGATGTATTGTAAAAGTGTAATGTCTTCACTTCCTTGAAGTTAGACATTTTGCTTTCTAATGCCAGACCCATTGGATTTGTCTTCAAACATGCAGCCCTATTATTTTGCCTCTTAGCTTTAATTCATATAAAAAAGGACTGGTGAATGTTGCTCCGCTGTTTTTTTCAAGATGGGAAGAAAGCAAAACATAGAGAACTAACCATGTTTTAAGCATAATTAACCACAAATTAAGTCAGACATCTCAGTCCTGAAACCAGGCCACATGGGTGAATCATTTCCTCCTCTCCAAGCCCTGCTAATGTGGGCTGATACAGCCCCAACACCCACACCATCAACTATCTAACTGGTCTTGTAGCAGAAGTAGTGCTGACCCATATCAGCCCAGGGGTTTATATGCATTCCTTCTCCATAAAACTAATTAGCCCAGCAACAGCACACTAGTAGGTTTATGTCTGTTTTGAAGGTATACGTACTAAAAGAAATAGAGGTATGATGCATATGCATGATATCAAGTGTTTAGAAGTATTTTCTGCTTGTTCCTGGAGGCTTTGGAAATCTATCATAGATCTTTAGCAATTTTTCCTCAGTTCCAGCAGCAGCCTCCTGCATCCATTGCTCTTGCATTGATAAAAACCCTAAATTTTAGATTACACAACAACTTGCCTGAACAGTATGATTATTCTCAAGTTCTAATACTAACTAATCAGGAAGGAAAGTATATTTTTTGTGTTGTTAGCTTAAATGACATTTAAGCAATCAAAAAATAAAGAGGAAGAGTTATGCAAGAAAAAAAAAAAATCAATTAACTTTATACCACTAGATTAGAATAAGGGGGCTTTAAAGGAAGCGTAAGTTATACTTGATGCATTTTAACTTACCCTGTTAGAGAATAGTGCACGATCTCAGGCCTCATTTACTTTGAAAAAATGCACCTGTTCAACTTAATTATAGCACCTGAAAACTAAATGAAGAGGTATAAAAGTTACGTTGGTTTACAAATGTTTTATTTCAGTTTACCCCACTGTGAGATTATTTTGTTCTATTAGGATGTTGTAATAGAACAAAATGTTCTATCCTAATAGAACAAAGCAAAACAAACTCATACCAAAGGAAGCATCCACGCTGTTTTGCTGCACTTACATAGCTTTTCCATAGCCTTAGCACAAATGCAAACAAGAACACATCTGTCATACTTTTGGCTCTTCTCTATTCCTTATAATATATATTATATTTGATTATAATAACTAGATTTGGTTCTTTCCAAATGAAAGTGACTGCAATATCTTTTATGTAGAAAACTTTTGTCTTAACTTTATTCTAATTTAACTGCATCTTCCACAGAGTTACAGAGAAAAGGCATATAAAAAAAAAAATCAGCTCAGTGCTGCTACTCATATAACCTATATCCTAAAGACTCCAGGAGAGTGCATTGATAGAAAAGGCATTATAGCTGCATTCTTCTTACTGTGGCTTTCAGACTGATGTAACAGTGAAGTTCTCCTTAAGCATGGCCTACTACTTTTTCCCCTACATGTATAATCAAATCTATTAACAGATAATGACAACATATTGCTTTGAAGACGTGGTATAAAACAGAACTTCCACTGCAATTAAATTAGTTTAAAATTCCATACATTTTGCCATAAAATCTTATGTTGCCACAAATGAAAAGTATGCCTGTACCAATTAAAAAAGTTTTTCTTCTGTGTTTGAATTGTAACCTTTAGCAGCAAGCATGGTCTAAAATTTTGGGTAGACCTGTGTGGTGCCAGGCGTTGGACTTGATGATCCTTATGGGTCCCTTCCAACTCGGGATATTCTATGATTCCATAAGCATGGTGCACACTCACTGAAGACCACAGAAGAACCATCACATCTGTTCTGCACCCTGTGAAGACCTCCAGAGAACTGAATCGAACAGATCTGACTCTCCCCACCTCAGAAAGATGAGACTAACTGCTGAGAATTCATTAATCCATCAATACCTTTTCTGAGATGTAGCAGACAAATCTTGCATTTAGCCTATATTTCTAGGGAGCAACTTAGAAAATCTGGCACAAGTGGGTCTTTTAATTCATCTTCCTCCAAAAAACAGTCACCTCTCTTAAGCAAGCTGCTTTCTTTTATTTCTGGAGATTTTACCAGCCTCCTGTAGGCTCTCAAGGACTCAGCCCCGCAGCATCACAACATTTACAAGACTTGAAAAAATTTGAAAAAAAATTCACTGGTTGAGAGACATTTTATTTTCCCCAGTCTTTTGGGCCTAGATCTGAAAGTATGCACATGGAATGAGTGTCTCCTGTTCACTTCTATTATAGCTTTCTGTTGACAGATAGGTTTGATATTACCTCCTATCATCAGAAGAATAAGTGAATATTAAATGAGGTAAAGACAGATGTTTCGTATTCTTAATGTTTCATAAATTAGATTATCTGCCAGCTGTCTGCCTCTGCATGGCTCTCCTTTCTTCTGTGCATCCTCTCCATGAGATTGACTACATGACAATGCACCACAGTTATACAGTAACTTGTAACGAGCTGGTGTAATTAGCTACACCACATCTAGAACCTGTGGTGACTTGCAGATATCCTTGACTCAGCTTTAGGCTGCTCTTTACCCAAAGCTATTCACTTAGCTAGACCTTCACAGGCACTAGTTTGAGAAACATAGGATGCAGACACTGTCTTGCATGGGCATAATGCTAGAATGATAGTACCCAAGTAGCAAAAGGCATTCAAACACAGAAGTCAATGAAAGTATGTATAAATTTAAAAACATTACTTCTTTGTAACTTTGTCCACAACATTACTAAGCAACATGAATTTGCAGGCACTCTGCTGCTGAAATTACAGTGAACTTACAGATAAAATCGGTACAGCTTCAATCTGCTATCTGAGTAGTTTTCTCAGCCCTATAATAATTTTTATTGGAAACAGGACTCCAACTATTTCATTTCACAAAGAGTAAATAGACAGTTCATTTACAGAATTTTGTCTTCTGTGTGTTTTCCACTATGCAATTCAATACGCATTTGCCTTTGTTCTGATATACTCGGCAACAGATACCCAGCCAAGAAATCTCAGTATCTGAAGGAACTGAACCACGTGTTGTAGACCTTATTGCACAAGTGGTAGGTTAATGAAAACAGTCTCCCAAAAGCTCACCACCAATGCCATCAGCGATGGCAAGCACGGGCAGGTCATTCTGCAGCCACGGAGGATGAGGATGGGGCAAGCTGTACAATGCCCAAACACTGCTGATCAAACATGGCAAGGTAAGAGCATCGTACAGCAAATCAAGCTATTTATTCTGGAAACTTCAATAAGAACTGGACACATAACAAATATGGCTTTACAACCATATATTGTGCCACTGCACCATCTGGCAAGCTCAGGGTGCACACCCTGCTTGAATTAGAGACTACAGACATTTTTGACAAGTCTGCCAGCAATCCTTTAAATCAACAACAGTTCACTCCACCCAGAGGACCTCTGCTCTTACTTTCTGGTCTGTTCAAGCGAGGATTTACTCATACAAAACCATTCTCTGCAAATAACTGAAAGTATCTCCTGTAGATTGGTCAAAAATTGGAAGAGATTAAAAACTTTTTGTGCATTTCTGAAATCAGGGAAATTCAGTATCATATTAAAAACATACAGAATGGCACTTTAAGCCATGATGCACCTCTGTCATTACAATAATCATATCCGAGCAACAAAAATATGAAATAAGAACTTGGAGGCTTGATCATGGCCGTCTGAAATCAGTAAGAGTTTTGCTTCTATTTCAATGGGAACAGGCCACGAATTAACCGCTCTGGGCAATGTTTTCAGGAACATTCAATGCTTAGTAGCTCTCGATAATAATAATATGGAACTGCTGGGTCCAGATTGAATTCAATGGCTGATTCAAGGTGTTCTACTGAGCACCGACATCTTTTGAAAGTCTGCATGCCTGCCAATAGGCCTAAATGCAGACAACATGCCCCTCTGAAATTCCACTCCAAGATGAATGCTAAAACACACTGCAACCTATACACAAGCCATTCTTAAACACAAGCTAGTCAGAAAAATCTAAGGACAGGCACAAAAATCTACTGCCATGACATTTAATGAGTTCATTACCTTCATAAGACTGCTAATTTCAGCACATTATCCACTGCATTCTGCTGCCTCTTTAAAGCAACACTATAGTTAGCATTGCTATTAATAGAAATTCACAGCAAGAAGCATTCACCTCCAACAACATCTAGGTCCTGTAGGTAGAGAACCTCTGAATCACGTTGTACAGAGTTATCACAACAGATTTCAGCATCCTCATCTGTTTAGATTACTCCAGTCTTTTGGCAGAACACAGATGATTCACTTTTTCTCACACCTTAGCTTTAATGAGCTTAACTCAGGCTCAAAAGCATTTTATCTTACACAGCATCTCATCAGTTTAATGTCTTCTTTTCTTTCCTAAACTTTATTACTGCCTGCTTTTGTTGCATAATTGTTCCTCCAGGTATTTTCACAATGATATCTGCTGGATATAGTGTCTTCTTTATATTAAAACTTCCAAATCAATATCACAACTCTGGGTAAATATCAGTGAAGTACAATGGCTTTATTGTAGCATCCATCAGCATCAGATTGCAGTTACCTCTGAATCAAAGAAAAACTACAGCTTTGTATTCTGTCTTAGTAGTCCCCATACACTCTAAAATCATTTTGCTTTCAGAAATACTGAGTTACAACTGCCTGACAACTTGCTAAATTTCAAAGTAGTTTCTAAGAAGTCTTCCTCAGGTAGAACTGAATAAGCATTGAATTACAAGAATTACCCTCGTTAAACTTTTTTATTATTTTTATATAATACGCAGTTACAGTCTCAGTGATATCATAGCCTACAGCCAACTCATCACCTGCTGTAATACTCTCATCCCACAAACACCATTTATCTTATTAGATGTGCCCTTTCTGCTATTAACCCCACCCTATTTTACGCAGATTATTTTGTAGAAAGACAACCCCAGATCAGATCTGCAGAAGGACTCAGACTCTGGCAAGGAAACAACTTTCAACAGCCTTGACGCAACATGAAACACAAACAGTTAACAAAGGCTGAAGAAATCTCCTAATGCATAAAAGGATAGCAAAGGATAGCTGTGGATAAAACCCTCATACACCAAGAGGTGGAACAGAGACCCAAGCCAGTTGGTCAATAGTTCATTTCTTCCTCATTATATTATCTTGTAGCCCACTGCTCATGCTATCTGACATTTCTACAGTGATGAAACTGCAAGTGGCTACTGGAGCTTCCTAAATTCACGCTGTAAGTGCAGCAAGAGAGATTTCATGTTTGTTTGCACAGCTAGAACATCCAAAAGCCAGGATATCCCTCTACCTACCACCCCAAAGACAGGGAACACCATCTTAGAGCTGAGCACACAAGCAGCTTCAAACCACCCTCCTCCACACAGCCTTTCTTTCCCACCCCTGTGGGCTTTAGGTGCCAGCCAAGCTATGCTCGGATGCAGTACAGCAGCATAACCTCCATCAGGCTCCTGAGAAAACAGCTTTGGGAAGCCTCCCCCTGCCTTTGCTCCTGAGCTGCATTTAAGTTCAGACCTGTTCTTTTGTCCTTCTGTGGTCTATGCTCCAGGTACCCCAGCTTGGCTGGTGTGACTTCCCAGCTTGGCTCAGACCCACCTGGTCACTGTAGACTATCATCATTCAAAGTTAATTATGGAGAAAGTTGTGGTCTCATCCTTAAAATACACTTCACAGTCTCAATATAAAGAGCTTCCTTTCTTCTAAAATATATTTGGCCATACGATTGGTATGCAGGTTTTATATTCCTATGGGCATGGATTTCACAGAATGATTTATGAAAGAAAATATTTTATGTAACTCTGACAAAGTACAAAGATTGATTTTTTTTTTTTAATTAACATTCTTTTTCCAAGTTTGACCTAACATACAAGAAATGAGATAATAATAAAATGAGAAAATAAATTGAGATAAAAAATGAGATAATAAATTGTGCCTCTGGCTGTTCACCGAGATCCTGGCACTCATTTCTGTGTATTCAACAGGCTGAGTTCTCTGGCTATGGCAGTTTACTTGTGCTGTCTATGAATGGAGGAATGCATATTTTTTTTCCTGACACAAACAAATGTTGCTGAAAGGTTGTCTATTAATCTTCCCCATTTCTGGGACACAAGAAAAAAAAAAAAAAAGTCATGACGTATTTGCAAGGAGGCAGTATTTTGTTTAACTGAAAAAAAAAAAAAAATAATCTCCTATTAGATCTAGAGAAATATTAATTTTAAAGATAGGCATGAATACACAAATATATTTGTAAAGAATAGTTTAAAAAATGTACCCAAGAGACAGCTCTTTCCAGCCTATCTCTTAATGGGGATGAGCATTTAAAGTCAATGTGCTCTGCTGATTTGTTTTGACAAATAATTCTCAGTTCTTTGGCCCTTGTAGAAGCAAGGGCCAAATGTAAGCAATTCATACATCTTTAAGAGAAAGCCGTGGAAAACATGATGGTAAAACATCTCTTCAAAGTAGCAGAAGCACCCTACTGGATGGAAACGCTGCCCGGGAGCCGCTAGGGCGAGCTCTCGCCCCACAAATGGAGCCCAAATCCCTGCTGCTTTGGGTCATTTGCTCTGCAAACAGAATTTGACCGCGTTCTCCTTCCCCACCCTTCCCACACTCAGACTTCAGTCCAGCGTGGCGTAGATGCGTGTGCCTGAGCTCAGAGATGGGAATGGTTTCATGGCTTTTTAATCTACACGCTCAGCTGGAGCTGGCCGCCTAAACTCAGTCATGCAGCACCCGCTGCACCCGCTGTGAAGAAAAAGGGAGCTGGTAGCAGGTGCTGGGCTCTGCCCTTGTAATATTCCCTCTGATCGGTTTTTTATTCTTAGCCACAGAAACAAATTACTGCAGGTGCAGATTTCCAGCGATACTGAAACTGACAGAGGTTTTAGCATCTGAAGAGTCTGGGAGGTTTATATAGCTATCAAAACATGGTTGTTTTCTCTGCACTGTGATCTTCTAGTTGCAGTTCTTCACCTTCAGAGCTTTTGCCCTTTATCTTAGGCTACTTAAAACCCATTCCCTTCTGCCAATTCATCTACTACAAGAATGCAGAGCATGAAACTTCAAGGGACGCCTTGCAGACTTCAAAAATACTCAGGGTTAGGGAGGGTGGGGGCACAGATTACTGACTCCACCACCAGTGTCAGCTCCAGTGCAGTCATCAGTCACGGGAGGAAAGGGATAAAGCAGCCCAAAGGCCAAATGAGACTTGAAGAACAAATGCTTTTATCAAACTTGGAGCAAAGCAAAAATTAAAATTTAAAATGGTGGAAGTGTGATACTGAGTTTCAAGTCAGTATTAAGTCAGTATTTAACATTTTTGAATAGGTTAATACTAAAAATATAAAACAGCAAAAGATAGAGATGGAAGGCTCTTCCTAACATGATTTTGAGGATGTTATGAACAATCTTAATGTTGAAAGACACATTTATACCATATAGGCATTTGCTGAAGGAACAAGTTAGCCCCCAGTCTTTTAGATGTTTAAACACCAGTACTGATCATGTTAGCAGCCTGCCTAGCATCAGTGAATGTTTCCTCGGACTCATAGGACTTGCACAGCAGTACGAGTACAATGTCTCCTGCAGGTGTAGTGTCTGAAACAAGTATTTCAAACCAAGTTCCCACAAGATGCTTCGGGCCTCCTGGAAATTCCTGAAGCCTGAATACACAAAATGTAACAACTTATCTCCAGGCCCCTCGTCAGACACCTGAGTCCCAAACTGCAGCTTCCGACATGCTGCCTCAGCAGCTGCCTGGTCTTGAAGCTGCCTACACTCTGTCAGCACCTCAGTCTTCATTCTGAACTTCCCAGAGCACTGAAAGTCTCTGGTACTGCCAAATACTTACTGCATCAAGTAGTGATGAACCCAGCTCTCATTCCTGACCTTCTCAAAACAAACCTCCCTCCCTCTTCCCCGTCTTTTCAGTCCAGAAGGGAAGCCCAGAGCATATTTAGTAGATCAAGTTTCAAAAAAGGTGGAGAGTGCTTCCTTGCTTCAAAAGGCAGCCGGTATTCCAAGCACTTACCCTGCTTTTATCCAGCAAATCAGTGGGTAAAACATTAATCCAAGATGAGAGAAGCTTCAGTTCAATTCATTCTCTGCTTTAGGGTATTCACCTTCTGATCTATCACCACTCTGAATGGTGATCTAAAATGGTGGGGGCACGAATAAAAGGTTGAAAACATACAGGGAAATTGAAAAATTTAATTGCAGTTGTTCCACTTTCTGTGATGAATTATGATGGATTAATTTGATTGAACATTTTGGTGCCCAAGGCTCCTTCCAGATTTGGTTCTGACTGCTTTCTACACCCACTGCATTTGAGCCTCAAGGCTTTCAAGATGTTCAAGATAATGAAGCATATATAAAACATACATATTACTCAGGAATGGACACCTTGGATCAGCCCAGTATCTTGTCTCCAACAGTGGCCAACTGTGTATGCCCAGGCAAAAATATAAGGACAAAGGAAAATCAATCAATAAAAGCCCAGACAGTTCCTGATCACATCACTAGGCTCATGGCTCCCGTGCAGAATTGGCTTTTTCCTAAGTCAACAAAGAGGATTCATTGCAATATTGATATTGAGACCATTAAATAAATAAATAAATTGATAAAACTGACAGAGTCTCTCAAGTCCTCAGATAAAATGAAGTACAGTGTCATATTAGAGCTCCTTGGGTTCTGGTCTGATGCTGTTTTATATGCTTTGCTATTTTTGCCTTCCTGTTTTTTCTCCAGAAAACGAAACTAAAATAGGTAAAGTGAGAGCACTGATGTTACCGTAACAATTAAAAGACATATAATCATAGAACAGCTCGGGTTGGAAGGGACCTTAAAGACCACCTAATTCCAACCCCCCTGCCATGAGCAGGAACACCTCCACCAGACCAGGTTGCTCAAAGCCCCATCCAACCTGGCCTTGAACACCTCCAGGGATGGGGCATCCACAGCTTCTCTGGGCAGCCTGTGCCAGTGTCTCACCACCCTCTGAGTGAAGAATTTCCTCCTAACACCTAACCTCAATATCCCCTCTTTTAGTTTAAAACCTGGGATTGCCCCATCCCCGGTGCAGCACCTTGCACTGTGACTTGTTGAACCTCATTGGGCCCACTTCTCAAGCTTGTCCAGGTCCCTTTGGATGGCACCCCTTCCTTCTGGGGTATCAACTGCACCACTCAGCTTGGTGTCATCTGCAAACTTGCTGAGGGTGCACTTGCTCCCACTGTCTATATCATTGATAAAAACTTTAAACAGTACCAGTCCCAAGATGGACCCCTGAGAGACACCACTCATCATTGGCCTCCACCTTGACATAAAGCCATTGACTGACATAGAACCATTGACCACGACTCTCTGGCTGTGGCCATCCAGACAATTCTTTATCCAACAAATAGCCTACCCTTCAAATCCACCTCTCTAAAATTTAGATAAGTATGTCACATGAGACTGCTTCAAAAACCTTGCAGAAGTCCAGGTAGATGACATTGGTTGGCCTTCTCTTACTGACTGATGCAGGCACTCCATCATAGAAGGCCACCAGATTGGTCAGGCAGGATTTGCCCTTGGTGAAGCCCTGCTGGCTGTCTTGGATCACCTCCGTGTCTTGCATGTGCTTTGGCATTGCTTTCAGAAGGATCTGTTCCATGATCTTCCCAGGCACAAAAGTGAGTCTCATCAGTCTGTAGTTCCCCAGGTCCTTATTTCTACCCTTTTTAAAAATTGAGTGTTGTTTCCCATTTTCCAGTCACCAGGGACTTCATCTGACTGCCAGGACTTTTTAGATATGATAGGGAGTGACGTGGCAATTCCAGCAGCCAGTTCCCTCAGGACCCTGGGATGCATGGCATCGGGCCCCATAGACTTGTACTGGTTCAGTTTCATCAGGTGGTCTCAAACCTGCTCTTTGCTTACAGTGGGAAGGACTTTGTTCCCCCAGCCCCTGCCTAGAGGTTCATGGACTGGAGAGACCTGGGAAGACTGAATGTCTGTGAAGACAGAGGCAAAGAACTTGTTGAGTACCTCAACAAGTACCTTCTCCATGTCTGCCATTACCAGTTCTCCTTTCCCATTTACCAGAGGGGGCACACTCTCCTTGGCCTTTCTTTTCTGGCCAATGTACCTGTGGAATCCCTTCTTGTTATTCTTTGCATCCCTTGCCAAGCTCAGTTCCGTCTGTGCCTTGGCTTTCCTGATTGCATCCCTGCATATCCAGATGGCATCCCTGTACTCTTCCCAGGCCATGTGTCCCTGCTTCCACTGCCCTGCTTCTTTTGGCTCAGTTTGACCATCAAACCCTTGCTCAGCCTTCCTGGTTGCCTGCCTTCCCCGCTTGATTTCTTATACACGAGGATGGAGAGCTCTTGAGCTCTAAGAAAAGTGTTCTTAAGGAGTTTCCAGTTCTGATCAGTTCCTCTTTCCCTAAAGACAGGTTCACAGGGGATCTGATCCCCTAATTCTTTAAAGAGCTGGAAGTTTGCTCCTCTAATGTTCAGGGTCCTGACTTTGCTTTTATGCCTGACCCATATTACTTGAGATCACAAGTTCAGCCAGGGTGTGGTCACTGCAGCATTCCAATGTAGTGTCATTATTAAGGGTGATCCGTGCACTGACAAGCAAGTTTTATAGTTGCAGAGTATTTTGCCATACTCAGTGGAGAAGAGGAGTGGAAAGCAGGCTTGTGCCTAACTGGATCCAGGACTTTGACCCCTGCTGCAGCCAAGCAAGTAACTCTTTGGATAGCAGCCCACCGTCATCATCCATTGCCAGAGTTCAGAGAAAATACTGCTTTTCTCAGTACTGTTCTTGTTGCATTTTTTGGCGTCATGGACACATACAGTGTTAGTTTTACCAGGACAAGTGTTCCCCTTTCAATTCAACCTCCAGGGTAAGGAAGATGCTCACTACAGCTCATGGTTTGAAAAGATCCAAAGAAACAGGCCTTAAGATGTTTGTATATGAAGATGTAGAATATTTGGTTGAGTAGCCTTTCACCGAACAAGAAGAAGAGTTACCCTGTTAGTTAGGATTCTCTGCTCTTAAAACTAGAGCAGGGGTGAAAGCCCTCTTTGGTGGAGATCAATAGTTCTGAGATTAAGTAGGTGGTAGGTAAAAGATGTATTTCTCCTAACCAGAAGGCGGCTGAAGTCAGAACATGATAATTTGCTCAACAGAATTTCTTGATAAAGAGACAGCAGATAAGCATAATTCATAGCATAAGCATTTAGTAAAGATGTCAATGTTTATAGACAGAAGTATTTTGATCTTGCCTGTATGTAGTTACTCTTATTATTTTCTAATATCTGAATAATCAGCTTGAAAAGCTAATTAATAGCAGTACTTTTTGCTTTAGTCCCCAAAACTGTATAGCATCTTAAATACGTGGTTATGTCTTCAGTTTGTTTTGTATGTACAATATTTAGTCCCTGAAGCAGAGGTTGCATCTGTTACAGATTTCAGTTTTACAGTGTTTTGAAAGAGGCAACATGCTTACAATGCAAACTCAGTGTTTACTTTTATGGTTTCCTTATACTTGCACACATGAACATGTCTGCCCTATGTTAAGTTACATACAAGGCTCCTGAAAGTGGTGGCTCAGCTCACCACCACCAAAAGAGGGATATCACCTTCTCCTAGCCATAAACTCCTGCTCTTTACCATGCTCTAATCTGGTGCATGCTAGATCTGATATAAGCTGATTTAATTACAGACTATTTTGCTGGGATGGAGAATTTAATCAGCTCAGCAATGAGTCTGACATATGCCAGAGCCAGTACAGTGAGAGAAGAACTTTTTTACAGATGGAGCCAAGGAAGATTAGCTGGCTAATTTAGCTGGTTAAACCAAATACCCAAAGTTGGGTCATATGAACTCCTCAGTTTATCTCTACAGCTATTTCTGGCAAGGTAACACTTCTTGCTAGTTACAGCTTACAGCTGGAATTGTGTGGCTTGCTTCAGTGAGCAGGCTTCTCCTAGGACAGGTGGGTGAGCTGATACGTTGCACTCAGAGCACTGGAGAGGCTTGCTCTACTGTTTGCATGGAAAAAAACACATTACCCGTACCGTGTTTCTCTTATCACCACATGCCCTCATGTTTTTAGTCAAAAGAGTAAATACAGCACTTAAATACACTTTCAGTCATTATACACACAATCAAGAGTGTGTAGAATTGCTTTACAGGGCCTTTGATTGAGCTAAGTTCTCATCCTGAAGCACTGTTAGCTCTTAGCAGTTACACCTTTTATTTGGTATTAAAAGCTGAAAGGTGATATTCAGGCTTCTTTTGAATGTCAGCAGAACTAATATTTTTAAAACTCCTTTGATTTTTCTTAAGCAAAAATTAAGAATGAATTAAACAAATTTAAGTGGAAATTCTGAGATTTGCTTAAAACATTCACAGCAATACTTGATGATATGTTTGTAGCTTTAAAATAGCTACAATAAACAATTTTTAGAAGTTTAATATTCAATCAAAGTTATTTTCTTCAATTGCCAACCTCCTTGTAAAGAGGCGAAACTTTCTTTGAGAGAGCATAAGTACGCAGCTGCCTCATTCTTACCTATCACTTTTGTGCTACGTAATATAACTGGGCTTTAAGGAAAGCAAACAGTGTAATCTATATGCAGCAAACAAGGCTAGTCTTGACCTCTAAATTTGAAGCATAGAAACAGATTTATCAGATTTCATGTCTCCTTCAAAAAGTAAAAAATTTTTAAAACCTATATTGTATAATAATAAGAGTAAAGTAATCAACAAGATTTGGATTTCAACAAACTTAATCTAAAATCTCTGTTAGTTTAGCATAGTCAACAACAGAATTGGTTTGCGTTTCTGCTACTCCAGCTGCCAAAGTTCAAAAAGATTGCGATGAAGCATTACATTTTCCCACTGCCAAGAAAATAACTACTATAATGAAACTGCCACAAAACGTGTTAAGGCAAGAGTTCTACAGGTTGGAGATAAGTTTACTCTGCAAATATGTATGGACATTAAATGCCTATTCAGTCATTGAGCAACATACCTCCCTCTAGGAACATACACATTATTAGGAAATCAAATCATGAAACTGCTTGTTAGTGAGTTTTAGAAAAGACAAACTTTGTCTGCTTGAGAGTGACAAACCTGTACTTCCAATTAAGTACTTGTAAAGTAATTCTCTGAGTTCAAATAGGCCTTTATGAAAACATGGCAGGTTTTTACATATAATCCTGGCACTGAACCCTCCTAGACATATTTTCCTAGTCATTCTCACAGACGTTTCAGCAGAGTAACTTTCTCAAGAAGGCAAAATGAGGCTGTGACACTTCAAGTATCTTATTAACATAGACATACAGGTGCATTAGATTTGATCACTTTGTCAGCTGTCAGGGATGGGAATATCCAGCCTTCTGAACACGGGGCCTACTTTTACTCAAATTCACAGACTGTGGCAGGTTTTCACATTAAATTCTCTGACATTGTCACTGCAGGAGCTGGATATGTGCATGCTCGTAGGTCCCCCCACGTCAGCAACTCGTGGCGACAGCTGAGGCGGGCACCACCAGCATGCAGCAGGCAGGGACACCCGGGCATGAAGGGAACCATCGCTGTCGGCCTCAAGCTGACAATGACGTCCTTCTTCCAGGCACACTCAACGCCATGGCCCCAAGGGCAGGCTGAGGAGTCAGAATAAGAGGGAGGCCGTTGTGATGAGCAGCAGTAAGCTAGAAAAGACTGGGACCTGCCAAGCGCCCAGCTCGTTTCATCCCAGCTTGCTTTTTGTACCAGGGAGGTTTGAATTGGGTATCGGGAGGAATTTTTTCGTGGAAAGATGCGGTCAGGGACCAGGACAGGCCGCCAGGGAGGTGAGGCGGTGGCGTTGGCAGCCCTGGGGATGTTCAGGGGATGTGTGGGCGCGGTGCTTAGGGACACGGGTCGGCGGTGGGTTTGTGGTGGGTGAGAGGTTGGATATGAGGATCACGAAGGTCTTTTACAAGTTTTTATTTTGTTTGGTTGTTTTTGTTTTGTTTTTGTTTAGTTTTTTGTTTTTTAAGTGACTCTAGGGCTCCGTGACCCCCACGAACACCGCCTCTCAGGGCTGCATGAGGGGGAGCCGAGCCCAGCCCAAGCCCCCCTCACGGCCCCGTAATGGCGGCCCCGCCCCGCCCCGCGCCGCGCCGCCAGGGGGCGCCTTGTGCCCCCCTCAGGACTACAACTCCCAGCATGCCGCGCGGCGCCACTGCGCACGCGCACCCGCCAGCAGGAGAGGGCGGAAGAGGAGGCCCCCGGGGCTGCCGGGAGAGGCCCGCCGGCGCCGCCACGACCGGAAGCTCCCGTTGCCGTGGCAACCGTGTCCCCGGTAAACATCCCGGGTGCCCCCGGAAGCCGTCGGGGCCGCGCTGCCCACGCGGGGCCGCTGTCACCGCTGCCCGTCCGCAGCCGCGCCCCACGCGGCCGGGGCGCCAAGCATCGACGCCTGATTGGTCGAAAACCCGCCGCCGGCCCCGCCCCTTGAGCCCTTCCGCGCAAACGATTGGCCGGCCGCAACGCCGCCCGGCCAACCGTCGCCGGCCACGCTCCGTCCGCAGGAAACCGCACATGGAAAGCCGCGATTGGCCGCCGCCGCCCCGCGCCCCGCCCCCGCCGGCTCGCCATTGGCCGCGTGTTTGGCGTGGGGCGCCGCCATTGGCCGGCCGCCGGCTGCCCCCCTCGCGCTGCGGCGGGGGCGCCGTTGATAAGGCGGAGGGGGAGGGACGCGGCTGCGCCAGCGGCATCGGCAGCGGCGGCGGGGCCGGCAGGGCAGGGCTGGGCCGTGCTTGTCTCCGCCACCGCGGCCCGCGTCGCCATGAGGTCGGCCTGGGCGCTCGCTCTGAGCTGCGCGCTGCTGCTGCTGGCCGGTGAGTGCCCCCCCCTCACGCACAGCCCCTCACGGCGGCCGCCTTCTGGAACATTCCGGCGGCGGAGGATGAGGGGAGGGGGTGTGTGTGGGGGGGGCCCTGGGCCTGCTCATGGGGGGTGGGGGGGCGCCTGCGTGCGGTTCTGGGCGTTATTCCCACCCCCAGGAGGTGGGGGGGGTGTGGGAGGCTGGGGGGGTGCAGGGGGTGGGGGGGGGGGCTGATAATTTGTGTAGGGGCACTCGCAGGGGCTCAGCTCGCTGCCTGTCTCGTCCTGTCCAGCGTCCGTTAGCGCTGAGGAGGTGGATGTGGATGCAACGGTGGAGGATGACTTGGGTAAAAGCAGGGAAGGGTCCCGGACCGACGATGAAGTTGTTCAGAGGTTAGTAGGCGGGGGTGCTGGGTAAGCGGCTTGTAAAGCATCAGGAGGTTCTCTCGCGTTCAAAAAAAAATCGATTTTGGTATCAGGCATGCTTAACTGGCAGAGCGTGGGGTGTGGGGGTGTAACACGCAGAAAGAAACCCAGTCAGATGTTAAAAATAAAATATATGAAAACATTGTTGCCTACTATAGAGAGGTGAGCCTGAAGACTTGGACTCAGAAGTTTTCAACTTGGTTTTGTCCAATATCAGTAGTACTACAAAAAACAATAAATAAATAGGGGTTATTCTTGCACATAACTGCATGTGGCAGGTTAGTGCCCACTGGTTGAATAGCTCTACACCAATCAACTGCTTCAGATCCTCAGACGTATACCTCACATTGAGCATTGCAGGAGTTGTAATGTGCCTCTGTTTTTCCTTCAACTTCATAATAAAATAATCTTCTTTGCAATCATGGACTTTCACTTGCATTTTAGATTGTGGCTAGGCAGTTGACGATAGCAAGTCTCACAGATCTCATTTGGTCACCACATTTGGACTATCAGTGTCAGTGGCTTAAAGTTACTGTTTCTCTAGTTAGACCATTGTTGTGAGTGCTAGACAATTCGTGGAAACTGTATGTAGGCACAGTTGTTTGACAGTTTTTCATTATTCTTACAGAGAGGAAGAAGCTATCCAGCTAGATGGCCTAAATGCATCCCAGATCAAAGAAATCAGAGAAAAATCTGAGAAGTTTGCATTTCAAGCAGAAGTTAACAGGATGATGAAACTTATCATCAATTCTTTATATAAAAATAAAGAGGTTAGTACCTGTATCAGTAGAACATGCTAGAACTGTTTGTGTGTGTTCTTGAATTGCTGACAACTGGATTCTGTTTCAGATTTTCCTGAGGGAGCTTATTTCAAATGCTTCGGATGCTTTAGATAAGATACGGTTAATATCCTTGACTGATGAAAATGCTCTTGCTGGTAATGAGGAGCTCACTGTCAAAATCAAGGTAAGAAATGTCAGATACATCGTCTACGTTGTCTCTTACTGAAGCAGTGGCAGGAATGTAAGAAGACTGTATCATTAGGATATTAGTGTATTAGGTAGTGAGATTTAAAATAAAGTCAAATTTAATCTTTTTCTTTCTTTTTTAGTGTGACAAAGAGAAGAACATGCTTCACGTTACAGATACGGGTATTGGCATGACAAAAGAGGAGTTGATTAAAAACCTGGGTACCATTGCAAAGTCTGGTACAAGTGAATTCTTAAATAAGATGACTGAAATGCAGGATGATAGCCAGTCAACATCTGAGTTAATTGGCCAGTTCGGTGTTGGCTTTTATTCTGCCTTCTTAGTAGCAGACAGAGTTATTGTCACATCAAAACACAACAATGATACCCAGCACATTTGGGAATCAGACTCAAATGAATTCTCTGTGATTGATGACCCAAGAGGAAACACTTTAGGACGTGGCACAACCATAACGTAAGTATTAAGTTTCCTTGGAAAAAATAAACGTTTTATAGATAAATCTTTCTCACTGGAATATGTGGATGACTTTGGCATTGTGACTACATGTGGCATTTGGTTCTTGGAGTATGGATGTCTTCAGTTGAATAGAAATATCCAAACTATTAACTGCATGCAGAATGTGGGCTGGTAATGTAGCAATACAGTTCTTTATTCTGATGAATGAAAAAAATCAATGAGCTTACTGCCAACTAACTGTTTGCAAGCAATTTCAGACTTCAGCAGCCTGTAGATTCATTCAGTTTCTCAATGCAGTTGTGGTACAACAAAATGTCTACAGGGTTGTAGAGCCTTCTCTTAGAAACAGGTGACTGTTAATTCACCAGTCAGACTGGTCTGATGCGACTTTGAACTTAGATGTAGTTTGACAGCCCTATTTTTTTTTTTCCACTTTCATGTGCACGTAAGTTTCTTTGATCTGGGCTTAGAGGAGCCCTTCAGTCATTTTCAGGACTTCTTCCTACTGAAAGGTAGGGCATTGGCATGCCAATGATACTCATTGGAAGGAAAACGTTTGTCTTGGTCCTCTGGGTCCAAATGAAGTCGGAACGCATCAAGGTCCTGATCACTGTTAATTTGAGGTCTTTGTTTTGATTTACAGGTGTTGTATTATGCCCCCAATTGTTTAAAAAAAGTGATTCCATCTGATTGAAGTAGTCTTAATAGAGATTCAGTTTTTGAAGGAATAACTCGATATTTGCTAGTTGAGCTGCAGTTGAATAATTTTGGGTCACTAGAGCTGCAATAGTGGAAAGATGAGTCTCCTCCAGTAAGACTAACACTCTTGGCTTTTCTTTTAGCCTTGTCTTGAAGGAAGAAGCGTCTGATTATCTTGAGTTGGATACTGTTAAAAACCTTGTCAAGAAATACTCACAGTTCATCAACTTCCCCATATATGTGTGGAGCAGCAAGGTAAGTGCATTTAACAGAGCATTGTACACTGAGCTGTATTTCATAGCTCATGGTCTTTCAAGGGCCAGATACTTCAAGAAGGAGGGCATAGTATAGAATTTTCACTAGTCTAACTTCCTAAATTTTTACTGGTTTTGGCTACTCACTTTCAGTGGAAAGGAAGAACTGGCTAGTATTTTGCTAGTTACTTACTACTAAAGGCACAAACTTGTGCTAAGATCACAAACTTTGAAGGAACTTGGTTGTATTAACTCAACTTTTTTACCAGTCTCTCAGCACTGCTTTAACTTGGGTGATTGAGGCCACTTGAGAGAATAGTTTCTTGGCAGGTACTTCTAGTAAGTAGTCTAAACACCACTTTGAAATGTCTACATAGACAGAGACTGTTGAAGAACCTGTAGAAGAAGAGGAAGCAAAAGAGAAAGAAGAAACAGATGATGATGAAGCTGCAGTGGAAGAAGAAGAGGAGGAGAAGAAACCAAAAACAAAGAAGGTAAGCTCTTTCAGACTATATGAGGTCTTCTAAGTCGTGTTAGATACTTCAGCAGTTTTCATAGTCTTCCAGAGGAGTGTTTTCAAGCAGTCCCACCCAGCTGTAGTTGATCTTACCTTGTAAAATGGTAAATAACATGTGGTAGAAATAAGGTGAATATCAGCCCGCCGGCTTACTACAGGCAGGGAGCCCGCCGGCTTACTACAGGCAGGGAGCCCGCCGGCTTACTACAGGCAGGGAGCCCGCCGGCTTACTACAGGCAGGGAGCCCGCCGGCTTACTACAGGCAGGGAGCCCGCCGGCTTACTACAGGCAGGGAGCCCGCCGGCTTACTACAGGCAGGGAGCCCGCCGGCTTACTACAGGCAGGGAGCCCGCCGGCTTACTACAGGCAGGGAGCCCGCCGGCTTACTACAGGCAGGGAGCCCGCCGGCTTACTACAGGCAGGGAGCCCGCCGGCTTACTACAGGCAGGGAGCCCGCCGGCTTACTACAGGCAGGGAGCCCGCCGGCTTACTACAGGCAGGGAGCCCGCCGGCTTACTACAGGCAGGGAGCCCGCCGGCTTACTACAGGCAGGGAGCCCGCCGGCTTACTACAGGCAGGGAGCCCGCCGGCTTACTACAGGCAGGGAGCCCGCCGGCTTACTACAGGCAGGGAGCCCGCCGGCTTACTACAGGCAGGGAGCCCGCCGGCTTACTACAGGCAGGGAGCCCGCCGGCTTACTACAGGCAGGGAGCCCGCCGGCTTACTACAGGCAGGGAGCCCGCCGGCTTACTACAGGCAGGGAGCCCGCCGGCTTACTACAGGCAGGGAGCCCGCCGGCTTACTACAGGCAGGGAGCCCGCCGGCTTACTACAGGCAGGGAGCCCGCCGGCTTACTACAGGCAGGGAGCCCGCCGGCTTACTACAGGCAGGGAGCCCGCCGGCTTACTGACTTAAGGTTTATACAGTGAGCTTCTCAAAGTGGTACTGGATTAAATAAACAGAAACTGAGTGGTTTAAATTGAACATAGGCTTTGCTGTGCTGTCTTTTTCAGAGTTGCAGAGGAAGAGTAATCATGACACTTGAGTGAATGTGAAATGTGCACAGGGTACACTGAAGTGTGGACTTGCATTCTGTTGCCATGTGCTTATTGCTAATACATACATTTTTTGACATTATCCAGGCCACTCTCTAATTTAGTTTGTTGATTAGAAATATGTATTTTTCTAATGCTATTTTAGGACTTCATCCTCAGTGGAGATTCTGTAATGGACTCAAAACCTGAATTAAAGTACGCATCTTTATTCTTGTGTTTACATACCTAGGTTGAAAAGACTGTCTGGGATTGGGAGCTCATGAATGACATAAAACCAATCTGGCAGAGACCATCTAAAGAAGTTGAAGAAGATGAATACAAAGCTTTTTACAAAACCTTTTCCAAGGTAAGCTGTAAGCTTCAAAATTTTTCCGAAGCAGTAGGTTTACTGTAGTATTTTTTTGTTGTTGTTGTGTAAACAACACTGACTGCTTTGTTCTTAAGAATGAATTGCTGCCAGGAAGAGGACTGAACTGAAAGATTTCTGTGAGGTGTAGTGTTCAGCTAGGAGCTGTTCTCTTCTCCAGAGAGAAATTTTAAAAACTGACAGGGAAATTTTAATGTAGTTTAAGAGTGTCTATGTTTGTGTTGTACATGATAGGAGGAAACAGTGTGTTTCTACAAAGCCCTATTTACAAGTAAAGACAGTCTTAACATGACTTAAGAATATCTTACTGTGGTCTTGGCATCGCCTTGGTTGGCTTTAAAAAAGGGAAGCATCTAGTAGTTCTTAGAAGGTAACTTCTGTGCAAGTAACTCAGTAGAATCTGGAAGTTTTGGTTCTTTAAATCATGGTTAGGTAGCTTAATTATGTAATAACTTGCAAATTCGTCTTATAAATAGAAGAACTGACTTGCCAATACTTTGCCAACATAGACTTAAATGAAATTTCACTTCACAGGAACATGATGATCCAATGGCTTACATCCACTTTACTGCTGAAGGGGAAGTCACTTTCAAATCGATCTTGTTTGTTCCTAATTCTGCTCCACGTGGCTTGTTTGATGAATATGGATCTAAAAAAAGCGATTTCATTAAGGTAAGACAAGCAAGCGACTATTGCTATGGTTTTCTGTTTAAAAAACAATAATCCATAACCTCATCATTGTTCTTTCTCTAATTCAGTTGTATGTTCGAAGAGTGTTCATCACTGATGACTTCCATGACATGATGCCCAAATATCTTAACTTCGTTAAAGGTGTTGTAAGTATTAAAAAAAAAAAAAGTAAGTAAGACTTCATTTATGTTTCCAAATGCTGCTAGCTATACTTACAAAATTTCTTCTTCAATTAGGTGGATTCTGATGATCTTCCTTTGAATGTATCTCGTGAAACACTTCAGCAGCATAAATTGTTAAAGGTAAGATAGTTGGCCCTAAGTTTTAATTGGGGGCACATTGAAAATGAGTAAGTTAAGACATTTATCATCTAAATCTTATTGATTTTACTTTCACACCCCTAACAATATTTAAAACAGTTAAGTATTGGCAACCAAGCATTGCTGTTTTCAGAACACTTTTGTTTAAGCTTGAGTGTCCTGATCCCATTCTTTACAGTGAGGCTGAATTGAGGGATCTTTCAATTGCACATTGCTGTAACTCTGTATTACTGCTTTTTGTAGGTCATCAGAAAGAAACTCGTTCGTAAAACTCTTGATATGATCAAGAAAATTGCAGAGGAAAAATACAATGACACCTTCTGGAAAGAGTTTGGTACTAATGTCAAGCTTGGAGTTATTGAGGATCACTCCAATCGTACACGACTGGCTAAACTTCTTCGCTTCCAGTCCTCTCATCATGAAAGTAACCTTACAAGCCTTGACCAGTATGTGGAAAGAATGAAAGAAAAACAAGACAAAATATATTTCATGGCAGGTGCCAGCAGAAAGGAGGTAAGTGAGCAGGGAAGGAAAAAATATTATTGCTATAGTTTTATGGTACAATAAACATCGTGAACTGCCTGTACTTGCTGTAAAGCATGGTGTAGCCATGGTCATGTTACTACTGTTCAGTTTTCCTTGTGTTAACATTCGTAAAATAGCAGTACAATTTTCAGTAGCTGCTGGTATTGGTGTTAAACTGGTATCTTGGTCTGTCCTCATTATAGGCTGAGTCCTCACCGTTTGTTGAACGTCTTCTGAAAAAGGGCTACGAAGTGATCTACCTGACTGAACCTGTAGATGAATACTGTATTCAAGCTCTGCCAGAATTTGATGGCAAGAGGTTTCAGAACGTAGCAAAAGAAGGCGTTAAGTTTGAAGAAAGTGAAAAATCTAAGGAGAGTCGAGAAGCCTTGGAAAAGGAATTTGAACCACTCTTGAACTGGATGAAAGACAAAGCTCTGAAGGACAAGGTTAGAAATACTTAATGCTTGTTTGTATATGCTACTCTGGTTCATACAAAGCCTTGCAAATTCTGGGGATGTGGAGCTGACCATAATATCTTGGTCTGTTCTTCTCTGGATAAAGAAATATTTTAACACCTTTACTTCAGGAAGGTGGTGAGTTAGAATGTCACCTTAGAGCTTTCATAAAATACTGAAGTGGCCATGTGGTAGCAGATTTGAGATGTTTAATTCCCTTGAAGAGTTGTTCCTTGAACTAATATCAAGGCTTTTCTCTACAGATTGAAAAAGCTGTGCTCTCTCAACGTTTAACCCAGTCTCCGTGTGCACTTGTGGCTAGTCAGTATGGATGGTCTGGTAACATGGAAAGAATCATGAAAGCTCAAGCTTACCAAACTGGGAAGGACATATCTACAAAGTAAGCTTTCAGATAGCAGTAAATGTGAAATGCAGTTGATAAACCTTGGTTGGTGTGGGCACAAGAAGCTTCCATGTGGTTCAAATGATCCTCCATAATTTAAGGTCACTTCTAAATAAGTTGCAACCTCTATAATAGTCACTGTTTCAAAGCCTGTTAAGCAGAGTTTTACCTACTGAGCAATACTTCTCAATACTTGTCAGTAGTATTTGCATCTGTCACTTGGTGACATAAGATGAACTATCACAATAACTAGTATTTTTAGAGGATCACTAATACTGAAGCAGGGATGGGGGGGGTAACAATGTTAGTCAGTGTTCTTGAGTTTAAAGGGGTACCTGGGTCCCATTCTTCAAAACTTAGTGATGTGACTATTTCTGTTTCTTCTATTCTTTCCAGTTACTATGCTAGCCAAAAGAAGACATTTGAAATAAACCCCAGGCATCCACTGATCAAAGACATGCTGAGGCGAGTCAAGGTAAATAAGTAACAATAGTGAAATGCTGACTGCAAAGCTGTCAGTGCAGCCTAATTAACAGCTGTGTTTGTGGTTTTTTGTGCTTCCATATTAGGAAAATGAAGATGACAAAACAGTTTCAGATCTTGCAGTGGTACTGTTTGAAACTGCAACTTTGAGATCAGGATATATGTTACCAGACACCAAAGAATATGGAGACAGAATAGAAAGGATGCTTCGTTTGAGTTTAAACATTGACCTGGATGCAAAGGTTAGTTGCCAACAACTTGTAACTGATGAAGAAGCAGATATTTAAATCTATTAAGATGTAACTGCAGTGGTGTAGATTTGCGTATGTACCTAGTTTCCTATACTGAAGTGGTGTCAGGAGCTTGATCCAAGTTTCTGTCTGGGAAAGTGATGAGCTGATGAGCCTTTTGTGCTTGTATCCTCTTCCACTGCCACTGCTCTTTGCAGTTGAATGGGATTCTGCTCTTCCATTATGCTCTTTTCAAGTATTGCTGTCTTTAAGTGGTGGTTCTGTGGGAGTAAATTAGGGGCTAGACAGATGCATGTGCCCGCTTTACAAATGGAGAAATTCATAAGTTGGGTATAGGTCTTCCCTTGATGCTGTGCAAGAACTTAGGCTGGTATTTTGCCAGGGGAAATACGATGACGTATTAGTGCAAAAGAGAATCCAGTTTCTCCTAGTAACTTGGAGCACATGTTATGAACTGATAGTACCATAGCCTGTATTTAGCTAGTCTGTAACTAGCAAACATTGTAAGCAAATAAAGCTTTGAATGCATAGTGAGGTGTTTATGACCTTCCCACAGGTGGAGGAAGAACCTGAAGAGCCTGAAGATGCAGCTGAGGAGGCAGAGCAAGAAGAAGAAGAGGTGGATGCTGATGCTGAAGACAGTGAAACACAGAAGGTAAGATCTCAAGTTTGATTATTCTTCATTTTCATATATCTATGTGCAGCTTTACCTGGTGCTTCCTGACAACAGATTTCTTCACTTAGCATTCTGTGACCATAGCTGTCAGTGTAAGGGGTTTTCCAAGCTTTTCTTAGAGGGGAAAAAAAACTGCACAAATCTTTATTCTGTATCAAGCTTCTTTATAAGAAGAAAAAAACAGGTGTATTCAGGGTTTGGAGCTAAATTAAGCTAAAGATATTGTAATGAGTGCCCTGTGGCAAAAAGTAGTAGTAAATCCCCTACCATGAGCTTCCTGTTACCTTCTCACTTTCTGCAGCTTGTGGGCAGTAGTCTCAACAAATTGGCCATCAAGTAATGTGGTTTCTCAGTGATCTTAAACTTGTAAGTTACTGTGAAGTCCTGACTGGACCTGCTTGCTTAGGCTGCTTTCGGAAGAGTCCTGTAACAGTACATCTTGAGACTAATAAAAATACAAAGCTTATAGAGATGTTTGCCTACTATTATCTGTCAGATTACTTAATAATACACAGAACTGTAGGTAATTGTATTAGTTTTGATGCTATCACTACTGCATTTACAGAGCAGTATAACATGCAGTGATAGCAGTAAATAAGTAAGCAAAGTTATGGGATGTTAACAGTACTAATGCTATGCCTGAAAGGTAACTTAAAGTATTAAAAATGCTAAACTAAATCTGGGTGGACTGAAGTTTTGTTTTTTTTAATGTCTCTTCAAAAGTTATATCACTTCTGTTAGTGCTTTGGGAAGTATCAGCAGTCTTCCAGTTCATCTGAAACAGCTTTTGTAACCTTTTGCACTTTGAAAAAGCAATGTTCTGATTCTCTTGTTTGTCTCCACAGGAATCCACAGATGTGAAAGATGAACTGTAAACTGCACTTGCCTACCATCCTGCATTGGGGGGCTAGGAAGGGATGTGAATTAGGTTTTGTTTTTTTCCACTGTAAAAGGTTGAGGGATGGTGTGGGGGTTAAGGGCAGAGGAGATTTTTTTTAAGTTGACTTTTCTAAAACATTCCTCATGAATGTAAATTTGTATTATTTAACTGACTTGGTGTAAAATCTTGTCATGTACAAAATAAAATGTTCCCAAACACCAGTAACTCTAAATTTTACACAGTAAGCTCAGCTCATCTTAAAGAATTAAAGGGGTTGTCTTGAGTGTTCAGGTCCTTTGTCCAAAAGGGAATTTGCTGTCCTGAGGTTGTTCCACACTGGTACAGCCGCACAGTCAAAAACATATGCTTAAGGCTGGGTTTTGTGTTAACAGATGTGCTGTGCTCTTCAATCCCAAGTACACCTGGCATCTAAGGGTTCTACTGAAACTTCTTTGTGTGGAATAAGTATTCAGGAAATTATATAGTACTGACATCTTAAAGATGAGAGGGCATTTAAAAATAAGTGTTGGAATTGAAAGTCCTGCTGGCTTGAGTGGAAAGGCAATGTTTAAAAAAAAAAAGTGGGTTTGTAGCAGGCTTTCTGAAATATGCTTAAAATACAGGGGCACTGGATGTGACTTTATTGCACTTTACAGAACAGGCAGTGGTAGCTATTGCAGCTGAGATGAGCAAAAGCTTGTCCTTTCATTAAAAGGTTGAAGAATAGCTGGAAGCAATTTACTCTCTGGGAGCCTATCCTTATCCTCCACTGTCTTTAACCCTGCCTTTAACTCAGGTAGCTTTCCCAACAGCTGCAGTAGTCCTTTCTCCATTTTTTCATGTGGAAGCTCTTTGCTGTTACAGTTCCTCTTTAATGCTGTTATTTCTGAACTTTTTAGCTCTTGTTCTGTGTCCGTACTGTGACAAATCACTGTACCTACTTAAGCTAATTCAAGCCGCATCTGTTGACACCAAATGGAATACTGTGTAATTGAGAGAAGTTGGACACACCACTGTCTCTTCTACTTCCTGCATTAGTTTTGTGGTTGCATGAAGCACTGTTTTCTCACTAGTGCCTCTACTTCTGAAACAAATTTTCAGAGTTGGCAGGAAAGGTTTACATTGATTCTTCATTTGCCTTCTGTGAAAGTACATAGAGTTGTTGTCTAAGTACTGTTCCTATTTGAGAACCACTCTTGTTAACTAGGCAGGCAAAAGAGTAGACTTCAAATCTTATGATCTTAGGTGAAATCACCTATAATTAGGTGAAGACACCTAAACACAGAGGTGAAAAGCTTGTGTTCCCGTTTACTTTTACTAGCCTGTGTTGCCCAAATACTTAATTAGGGTTTATTTGTGGGTGTAGAGTTTATTAAAGTATGCTGTTTAAGACTGCCTGGAAAAGGAACTTAATTGGGGTAGGGGTTCACTGCTGAAGCATCTTTAATACACAAAGTTGAGTTAGGAGTGGTCCAACTCTTGAGTTGTCTAGCAGGTAGCAGTATCAGCTGTAATAGCAGCAGTCCTTTGTTAGTAAGTTCTTGAATAGGGCAAAAGCACCATTTTTAAGGCATGTGTTTTGTAGCAATTAACTACTACTAAGGTTTTCATTTAATATTTCCTTAACTTGCAGTGTTCCAGGTTCACTATATAAAGCTTGAAATATGAAGTAAATCCTTTAATGCATTAAAAGTACGCATGCCCATCTTACCTATGCTTGACCAGCCTGAGTAGCAGGCGTGGCTTAAGCCCACTGTCTGGTTTTGCAGCTCAGAAACCTGGTAGGAATGTTACTGGAGGGTGTAGGCTTGTTTGCTGTGGAATCCTTTTCTGTTTATTCCTTACAAACTTTAAACCACCTTTTGCTCTGTTCCATGGCTGGAGTTCTGAAGGCATTGATGGGTTACAGGATGCCCTGTCTGCTTCAGTGTCAAAAATAAAGAGCACACTTTGGAGTCATGCTTTGTGCTTCTTCATCTTCTTCAGCTGAGGCTATCATGTGCAGCATGGCTGTGGTCCAGCTGCTTTATTTACCCTGGAGTGACAAGTGTTTGCTATTAATAGGCACAAACATGCAGCTGTAGCTTTTTGTGAACTCTGAAACAGTGTCACCCCTGTAAGAAGGGTCTTGCAGTCATACTGAGTTGTTTTTTTCACTCCTGTAGTTGTTCTGATTCAGGGCAGTAACTGCTATTCAAACCAGGCACAGTGGTGGCTTTGCTGCCACTAGGTGAGCGCTCATGAGTGGTTCCCCCAGTGCTAAACCATGCTCCTTGTTGCTCAGTTTCCACTACAAGCAGGATGCATTTGGAAAAACGAAGCTGAATTTGATTAAATTTGCTGCACCCTGAAGTCAGTCAGCAGCAAAATGACAGAGTCTGATAAACTGTAAGTGAATCAGGTAAGGGTTGGTGAATCCTGTCCCTTTAAAAAGAAACAACAGTGGGTTTCAGTTATCCCTATTTAATATAAGAACAAAATACTGCCGAAGTGTCTCATCTACCTTCAATAAGCTATTACCTGGCTCTCAAAACTGTTGAGGTGCACAGTTATCAATCTAACCACTGATAGGTGCAGCAAAGCACAAATTGTCACCAGCACTGAGCCTAGTTAGATGTCTTCTGCTAGATTGTTTAAATTTCACATTTTGTGCCCAAATGAAGTCTTTTACTGTTGTTGCTGGTGGAGGGGTCATTGAAGTGGTCTCTGATCTAGCAGTACTAAGCCCAGGCTGCAGCCTAAACATCCATGGGGGCAGGTGAGAGCAGGGAATGATCTCATCCCACCTCAGCTGCTTTTCTCAATCAGCAAATAGTTGCAAGAGCTGTGTGAAAGGGAAGGCCTGTAGACATGCAGAGGGGCTACAACCTTTTCCCTAGGAAAACCAGTTCCAACTTAAGCAGGTATAAAATACCAACTACACAGCTGAAGTAGATGTAAAAGTGTTGTGCAATCATTTCTAGACACCTGTGTTATTACAAAAACTCCACGTATGCTGCCAGTAGCAATTAGTGAGCTTTTGTTTCCTTATATGAATCATCTGCTACCCCATATTTTCTCTTCCCAAACCCAATGGGAGTGAGATTTGAGGTTGAAGCCTGTGCCTAATCTGGGTGCCTTTGTCAAGGGAAAGCAATTCCTAGCATTCACATGCTCTGCTGCAGACTCTGCAAAAAGGGGTTGGCATGCCATCCTCATCATGCCAGCTCAGTGTGTATCTTCTTGAGTTCTTGTGCAAGAACGTTGTGGGGAGCCTGAGGCCTGAAAGGTAAACCTGCACTTAACAATACCTGAACAGAAGATGCCTACATCGAGGACAAACAGTTTTGCTGTTATCTGCACATATTTGCTCCATTTTAATTAATAGAATCAAATAGATTTCCCATCAGTAATACAGATAAACCCAGTGTAACTGCTGTAACAGTAGTTAACCAGCATTAGTCCTGTACAAGAAGAGCTGCAGTAAGGAGTCTTTATTTGTTCATGCCATAATTTGCTGCACTAGGTTCTGTATTATATAAAACAAAACTCTTGTTATAGTACAAGAAGAGGGTAAGTGCCAACAGTCAATGGGGGTTCTAGTACAGAAGAACAGACACTCATAAAGCTAATGAGTGTCAATAAAAGTTTGCTTTGTTTTGTTTTTTTTTAATGTTTTTACATGCTTCTCTAGCTTCCTATGCTTGTTCATCAGCTGTTGTGGTTTAACCCTGGCAGGCAGCTAGGCACCAGACAGCAGTTACCTCATTGGCCCCACAGGAGGGGGGAGAGAATGGGAGAGGTACAGGTTAGGAAACTCAGGGGTTGAGACAAAGATAGGCAGGTAAAGTAAAAGCTATGCCCCCAAGCAAGGCAGTCAGTTGCTGCTTCCCCTCAGCAGGCAGATGTCAGCCATTCACAGGAAAGCAGAGCTTTGGCACAACAGCTTCCTGGGAAGACAAAGACCATCACTCTGTTCACACATTTCTTTACTGTCCACTTTTAAATTTGAGCACATCACAGGGCATAGGCTGTCCCTTGGGTCTCCTCCCAGCTCTGGGTGCATCCCCAGCCTCCTCACTCGTAGGGCAGCATGAGAAACTGAAAAGATCTTGCCTCTGGGCAGGCACTGCTGCAGCTACTTAAACATCCGTGTTATTGTTGCTATTTTAATCAAAAATCCAGAATGTAACATTATGTAAACATCTATGAAGAAAATTACCTGTACCAAAATGAGGGCATCATCTGAAAAGCTTCAAACTCCAACAGACGTGGTTAATGTGAGTTCACACCTTTTATTTTGGAGGATATTTACACTGCAAATCAAGACTAAAATAAAATCATACGCTCTTTGGTAAACAACTGATTGGATTTTTGACAGTATTCATCACGCGTTTATTTACAAGATGTGCCTGCCTGTAAATTCTACTTTGGTGAAACAAAAAAGCATAAAGAACCTTTCATGTGGATTGCTGCAGTTGAGATAGTTGAACAAACGCTTTTATCAGTCCCAGTTCTCATAACATAAGTAAAGTGTGGTCAGTGCTGGGATGTTTCAGCTTTGCTCGATCTTGCTTTCACACCCAACAGTTCTGTTCTCAGCTCTCCAGGCTTAGGAGGTATTTCGGGTATACTCTGTTAAAAACAGAAAGACATCAGTGCTGTACCAAAATAAATAAATAAACAAACTCACAGAAACAGTACATTAACATATCTGTAAGAGACAGCATTATATCCATATTGTCATTACGTCTCCCTCATTTTTGAGCAGAGTATAATTCTTACAAGCAAAACATCTAGTCTAAAGGGATACGGATCACTCTGAATATTTACCTCTAATAAAGTTCTGATACACAAACCCCGTGTGTCCTTTCACTTCTCCCTGAGCAGCGGGGCTTGTATTTTGTTACCGCTTCTATTTTGACACGGCTGCGAGTTCCCAGGCCTCGAAGAGCCCGAACTGACCCACCCCCAGCCCGGCCGCCCCCTGCCCCTATACCCCCCGCAGCACTCACGAGGTCGGGCCCGTAGTACCTGTGCACCACCTCGGCCCCCGCCAGCATGGCCAGCAGGCTGGCCGCCAGCGTCTTCAGGTAGGTGGGCCAGGGCACGCCGGCGGGCATGGCGGCGGGGCGGGGAGAGGAAAGGAGAGGAGAGAGAGCAGGGGAGGAGCAGGATGCGCGTCAGGGGGACGGGGCCGTCGCGGAACCGGGCACCGAGACCGCTTCCAGGTCGGGCGGGCGGCGAGCGGGTGGCGGGCAGGGGGCGGCGGGCAGGGGGCGGCCGGCGCGGACAAAAGCCCCATGGCCGCCGGCGGCGCTCCGGGGCCGGGCGGGGAGGCTGAGGAGCTGGGAAGGTAGCGGCGGCCTTCCCTTCCCTTCCCTTCCCTTCCCTTCCCTTCCCTTCCCTTCCCTTCCCGGGAGGGGACGCTTGGTTTTTCGGACGGGCACCGAGAACAAAGCGCCGGGGGTCCCCGGGAGCGCTGCGCAGGGCTCCCGGCAGGGGTGTGGGGGGGGGAGGCTTTCATCTCGTCAGCCCGGCTGCCATCCCCTGTGAGGCCTCTCAGTTAACAGAGAGCTTGCCCGTAGTGGCAATTCCTTCACGGGAAGGGGATTTCGTTAATGTACCCGGTAATGAGACGTGCGTGACAAGGAGACATCTTGGCAGAGGCCGCCCGTGGCTTAGACGCCTTCATGTCGCTCTCGCTTCGCGTCTCTCTCTTGCTCTGCTCTGGATTTAGGCACTTAGGCCTCTATGAACCAGGCTCTTCGTCTCTCGGCTGCGCTTCCCTATGTAAACCTGGAAATTGTCTTGTTGGGTTCAGTAACCGCATCGATATTTTACATAAAATGCGGCCGTGCCAGCTGCTGAGGGCTGTGCTGTGCCCAGAACATCCCCTGCCACTTTGCCAGGCAGCCCCCCAGAAACCTGGGGGACGAAGTTCAGATTTATTCTCCCTGATGACCCCAGGTGCTTGGGTCGCAGTTAGTGACCTGGTGGCACACCTGTGGGCTGCCCCGGCCTAAATCTGACTGACAAGGGGGTTATTAAAGATTATTAAATATCCACTGCGCAACAGAGGATGACCCCTTCACATCACAAGGGCGGCCTTTGAGTTATTTCTGTACACCTAAAAAGTATTCGATGTTTTTATTGAATAACTTTCATAAAAATATTTCCAGAAAATTTACTGTTTGTGCCATCTGCTCAATGTATTTGTGTTGCTGTGTAATTCACAGGCAAAGCGGCTACGTAGGCACAAGGGAATGACAGTATGAAGCAGAATTTATTTGGGGGTGAGAGGGCTTTGTATGTGTCTAACAAATATGTTGCACAAAAAGCTGTAAATAGCAAGATGTCTGTGTTCATAGATGGAGATCGAATCCGTGTGTGTGAGCATCGAATACAAGCAATATTTGTGTTAGGGTCCAGTGTGGGATAACTGGACAGCATCTGCCACGCTCGTTGTTAAAGCTCTTTAATAATCTGCACTGTAACTGATGATTTGTGTACGTGTAATTTTCCGTAGCCCGAAATGACTCATCCATCCATTCGTTGTCACATCAGATAAAGTAACTGATGTAGCATTAAGAAATCGAAAAGTTGGGAAACTTTTAGAAGGCCAAAGAGTTTCAACTCCATTCTGTTGAGAGTTGTTTGGTAGACAGTGGGGCTGGTTAATGTGTGCTGCACGCTGCTGTTTGCCAGTGTTATGGGAAATCTCTGTGCTTTCAGAGAGCTGGACTGTTAACATTGGGTGCAGTGTCACCTCCTATCTGCTAAGCAGCTGGGCTGCTTAATGCATTTGCATAGTGTACTGCCTTGCTAGTAGAGCAGTTATATCACTAAATTTCTAAATTGTTGATGAGTTATGTCTTTTTTTTTCTCCTTTTTAAAGATATTACGCGTACCTTCAGCAAGCTCAAGCTTTTTACACGTTTCCATTCCACCAAATGATGACAGCGCCGCCTAACATGGAAATCATGACTGAGCAGCCGACTGTAGAGGGCACGCCAGAGCCAGAGTTAGCTCAGGAACCTCCTAAAGGTAGTTTGACTGGGCCTACACTAAGTGAGCAAAAATGTTAGGAGTTGTTGGAAAAAACATGTGTCTGTATTGGTCTCAATAAACAGCTTCCTTAGAGCTGTTGGATTTCCTTTCCTTGGTGCTCTTTGAGAAAGTATTTGGTTAATTGTATTCTTCTAGTAACATTTGTTATCGTACAAGGAAAAAGCTGAGAAGAAAACCCTGGTCATAGTATTCATGTTGTTCAGTCTCACAAAATTATCTTGTTCCAGGAAAATCAGGCTCTTGCTTCAATGGGTAAATGTATCATTTTTAGCTGACTTTGTGGGTTTTGGTATTATGTTAGAGAAAGAAGCTTTCTTTTTTCCAGGCTAAGTTGAAATTTATTTATTTATTTCTTATTTCTGCCAGAGAAGTACAGTATGATATTGTTTGTTTGAAATATTTATGTTTAACTGGTGGTTTAGTGTGTTGCAACCGCAAATACTGAATTGCTAATAGACACTAAGGTTTGTTTGTTTGTTTCAGTGAAGCTTATTTAAACAAATACAAAAAATTATGGAATCTGTCCTGTGTATGACACAAGTTCTATGTTTTATGCACTTGTGCATTGCCTTTCTTTTCTCTCACTAAGGATTTGTAGAGTTAGATTTCACAGTAACCATGCCAAAGAAAGAAACCTTGTTACTCTTATGCCTGCTGTTTACCACTTAAAAAGGCAGTGGTTTCTGCCATGCTTAAATTCCGATTCTGCAGCAAATATGAATGCAGAGTTAAGTCTTGCTTTTAACACCTAAATGGTCAGAGCTCTCTGTACCAAAGCAATACAGCAGCCTATTTGTGCAATGATGTTGCTTGCTTATGTGCATCCTTTGAAAAGCTTCAATTTTTCTTTGTTAGTTGTAATGCTTGGCCAGGTGAAATCCTAGGAAGAAAGCTCCCTTTTTAAATAGATGGGACTGGTGAGTTCATTCACTGCATTACTCACTGCAGTTAGCATGCATCCCACCTGCTGTATGGTAAGGCTTCTTTTGCAGCTTTAATCCTGGAATAACGTGAGTTACCACGAACACAGGGACTGTACTTTCAAGTATTTTTAGATGACTTCAACCTCGTGTTATTAAGCTGTTCAGTAATATTTTTGCAAGAATTGGAAGCTGAATAAAGCCTTGGAAGGCAGGGCTTGCAAACTTACCACATACCTGTGAAATCTGCAGGAGCATGTATGAAAGGCAAAAATTTGATGTCCATCTACGTGCTGTGATGAAAAAGGAAAATGTTCAGGATTGCCCTCTGAAGGGCTGTCCTGGCACTGTGGCCAAGCAGTTCATCTTTCATGGCAGCATCTGGTTGGTAGGTGTCTCACCAGCTTGAGAATTAGGAGAATTTATTCTGCCTCATTTGAAATACTTTAACTACTCTGAGCTGGATGAGTCTCCTGCATTTGGTCATTACATGAAAACCTCCTAGTTCTTCAAGGGATAGGAGAGAAAAGCTGCTTGTATGCCTAACCAAGTCTGCACCTTTCTTGTTTTTCCTTATTGTGACTCTCCTGGCTGGAGTACTGTTACTACAGCTTTCCTAAGCAGTTGCTCCAACTGCGTGGTGGGAATTTCACATGGCTTTTGTCCTGCTTCTTGCAAGAAAGCTGACTGCAAACAAAAACAGCCCCCCGAGAAGTTAGCAGGCTTAGGGCAGTACCTCAGTAACAATCGTATTTGTTTTATGAGGGAGAACATCATCTAGAAACTGAAATTATGATGACGTCTCAATTTTAAATTAATAGATTACTTTGGCTCTTTGCTGATTGCTGCCAAGTAAGTTTCCAAGTGGTGTTCTGCAACTTGACATTATTAATGAACAAAGATAGAGAGTGATTTCTAGGTTTGTGTTGTGACTATTACCTGTGCTGTTTCAATCTCCAAGCTTAAGGGACCAGAAGACAAGGAAATTTCAATTGAGCGGGTAGTGACTACTTCATATTTACATTTTGTAAATAAAAATTGTTTGGTGTCACTCCTTCAAATTGAGACCTATAAGCTCTCATACATTGCCTTGCCATATGATGCACTGGGCTGTATCTGTTCTGTAAATGATAAATTGTGAATAGCTAATGCAGTGTTCAGTTCCTGTGCTTGTTTGTCTGACAAGTTTATACCTTACACTGTAGGTAATATTTGAGACCTGTTGCTCTTGGTGTGCAGTTTGGTTTCTTTGATATGTAATCCATAACAAACATTCATATTTTGAAGCTGAAGTGTGAATAGTAGGCTATAATTTAGCTTAGCATTGCTTGGAATGCTAAGATTTCATGCTCTGGCATATTCTCCAAAAGAAATGAAGCTATTTCCAAAAGATTGTTGTTTACATGCTGTATGCAACATAACCTAGCCAAGAAATTATTCTTTGCTTGTATCCTAATTCAGTGCAGTTGCCTGTAAATAGAGTGTGTGCCTGTGGTGCAGAGACACAAAAAGTGGCTCCGTGCTGAGCCTGGAAAACTAAAATTCATCTGGTAATTGTTTAAGTTCTTAAATTTTGAAGACAAATTTTTGTTTGATTTCTTTTTGTATTCATGCATTCTGTTCAGTCTGTCTGTACATTTCAAATGCTGCAGCATGGACATTCAGAAAATATATTTGCTGTGTTTCAGAAGTTAAAAAAGGAGGAAGGAAGAGAAAAGCCAAAGCAACTGAGCCAAAGCAACCCAAAAAGCCTGCTGCTAAAAAAGAAAAACCAACTAAGTCAAAAGGCAAACAGGAGAAGATCACAGATACTTTTAAAGTCAAAAGAAAAGTGGACCGCTTTAATGGGGTATCTGAAGCTGAACTTCTGACCAAGACTTTACCTGATATCCTGACCTTCGATCTGGACATCGTAATAGTAAGTAGCTCACAAAGAGCTGGTAGAAATGCTCTGCGTTGTCACTTGCAGTCCACTCTCAGTGGTTGTGACTTACATTCCTCCTGCATGCTCATCTGTGTTACTTATACGGCAAGATCTTGCAAGATAAATATCTGAACTGCTTCCTGTGTGTATAGCTGCTTTGCATTTTCTGTTAAAATTAATAGTCATATAATTCTGATTTCTAAGAAGTCTAAGGCTTACGTATACTAAATAGTCATGGAAGGCCATTACTTGACAGTTTACTGGAAGTGCTACACCAGTGGTTACATAAAACGCCACAAGCTGCTCCTTTGACATTGTACCTCTAAATGAGACCCTGCTCTAAAATTGTCAATTTTTTGTACTAGTGATGGAAGATATCAATAACGTGGTTTTGTTTATTGACTTCAGAGAATTGAATAAGCTTCCTGGCTGTAACTTGATGACATTTTTGACTAGAAAGCCATGTTCTAATCGTTAAAACAGACTGGTATCTTGCTTTGTAGATTGGCATAAACCCTGGCTTGATGGCAGCTTACAAAGGACATCATTACCCTGGACCTGGAAACCATTTTTGTATGTTTTTCATTTTCCTTTCTTTTTAACTATTTCCTTATGTTTTTTCTTTTCCCGTCTTTTCATTGAACTTGCAGAACCCTGTTAGAACTTGTGGCACTTTAAACCAGTTTGGTTTTGTTTTTTTTTTGGGTGGGCAGCAAGATTTTGCTTTTAACACTCAGAGATTGACTTAAGTGCTGTAACTTTCTGACAAACAGCATACGTAAAGGAATAAAAGAGGAGTAATCAGTGACTTTCAATGCAGGTTTAGAATTGTCAGGTAAATGCAGTTTAACAGGTTATATTAGTAAATAAAACCAGGTTATATTAGTAAATAACTCCTTAGTGTGCTAGTGTGCAATGTAAGGAATAAAAAATTAAATTTCTAGTGCTTGACTTACCAAGGGTAAGTCAGTAGGCATCAGTTTCTGATACAGAAGACAACTACATGCATTTCCCCAGGAAGTATTTCACCAAACCCTTTTCTTCTTGCATTTACTCATTTCTGCTAAACAAACTTTCTAACTTAGGAAAAAGCAACAACCACTGCCTTTCCCCAGCAGGCATATGTATCTAGCATACCCAATTCTCCAGACAGTTGTGTTTTTTTTTTCCAATGTGTTTTTCTGTTTAAGTAACATTTTCTGCAGCATGTTCTCATACCTGAACTCTGTTGAAATGCTCTGGTTTGCTCGGTGGGAGTCATTCTAACTGTGGTAGTAGGGAGTTCCCCGTAGGCTAATTTGCAGCCCTGTGATACTCCAGCCAAAATGCTTCGGGTATCCAACAGACCAGTAAATCAGGCTTGGTTATTTTTTTCTAGTGTTCTTTACCAAGAAGCAGGCCAGATATACGTGCTCTGACAAATCCAAGCATCTGTAAGTTTCTTGGATCATTAAGAACTACCTGTGCTTAATTTGTCCTTAAGAGATTGGCACTGTACATCACACACACACTATACTTTTTTTTTTTACATTAGCTGTTGATATAAGATGTTAACACGTTCTGTTGGAGAGGGCCCAGCACAAGAAGCAATTACAAAGATGTAAACCAAAACTGTTGCTCGTTACATTTGCCAGGTCTTTCCCTTAAAATCTGTATTCACATTCATACCCTTTCTAAGTGATTTACAAAATGTGAAGCTCCATACTAAGCTTCTAGAGTGTAAGTCTGCTTTCCATACCAGTGATCGTGGTGAGGGAGTCTTGTTTCTCACGGGGCATTTTGTGTCCTCTTGGAATAGGTGAAGTGAATTTCATTATTTTAAACTTATATAGATAGGGCAATAGTCATCCCCAAATTAGCTGATGCCCTGTTAACGGATTCTTCCTGTGGCATTGCAGTACTCTGTGTTGCTAGTCGAGGGTTTTTTGTTGGTGGTGTGGGTTGGTTTTGGTTTTGTTTTTTGTTTGTTTTTAAAGGCAAATACATATCTTCCTACTTCTCAGGGAAGTGTCTCTTCATGTCTGGTCTAAGCAATGAGCAGCTGAACCATATGGATGACCACACCTTACCACATAAATACGGCATTGGGTTTACAAACATGGTGGAAAGGACAACACCTGGAAGCAAAGACCTCTCCAGGTAGGATAACACAGGAGAATGTCACACTTGTTAATGAATTAATTGTTACAATTTTAAATGATTTTTTTTTTACTTTCTCTTTTAGTAAAGAGTTTCGGGAAGGAGGGCGAATTCTGATGCAGAAATTACAAAAGTATAAACCCCGTATAGCAGCTTTCAATGGAAAATGTGAGAATCTTAATTTTGAATGAGTTTGTTTTATCAGTGGCTCTTTTTTTTTTGTCTACTCATCCCATCGTCTTCTCATTTTTAGGTATTTATGAAATTTTTAGTAGAGAAGTTTTTGGAATAAGAGTTAAGAACTTGGAATTTGGATTGCAGCCACACAAGGTGCCAGATACAGAAACTGTAAGTACTGATACTGAAGAACAACGGCAGAGCACTCCATTTGGGTTGTTTCAAAAGCAATGAAATCCTAGGGCTTACCCCCACTTACAGAAATGTCAAAATTTGCCCAAAGTACAAGGAATGTGAAGGCTTTTACTTAAACAGAGAAAGTAGGATTAGGTTTCAGACACATCTTTCATACAGCTTCATCAGACTTGCAGATTTTATTTAGGAAATTGTATATTACGGCTAGTAGGTTAGCTCATTCTCTGAGGAGTATTTAAAATATGAATGAAACATGCATGCCCTTGTAACCATCATCTACTTTCATCTGATTATCTGTGTCCAATTCTCTGTATGCTGTCGCTGGGTTTTGATACTGAACACGACCGTGGTGCTGGTAGTGCCACAGTAGGGGAGAAAGAATAGCAAATCCATCATTGTGCTGTTCCACGCTACAGCACTGCTGCTCTGGGCATGCCCAAGCACTTTAATCAGACTCAGTCTTCATAAGCTGATTTGCAGCTTGAAATTAAGTTGGACACTTAAAGTACAACATCTTGATGAAGAGTGCATTAATCACAGACATCTAGCGCTGGAAAATACCTCATTCATCACAGGCATCTGCTGCTGGAAGATATCTCAAGAGACCAGCTATGTATCATCACAAATAGGTTTGTTTAACCTGCTCTTACAAACCTCCAGCAAAGGCAATTGCACTGCCTGCCCAGGCAGCTTATTCCAAAGCTTCATTGCCTGCTCAGTTCAAACTTTTGGGTTGTTTTTCTTTTTCTATTCATCCCAAATTACTGGTGCTTCAAGTCTAATGGCAGAGTGTTGCTGTCGGAGCCTAAAGGCCTGTTGGCGATAAAATGCTTCCTTCTTAAGTAGTATTTGTAAAAGATAAATAATCCTGTTTACAAGTACTTGTTCATAAATTCTGCGCTGTAATAAATGTACTGGATACAATTCCTTCTTTCTGAACTAACTTCAAGCCTTTAGAAAGGGCTGTTGGCAGAGACAGAGACACTTACATTGGCTTCACCCATGCTGACTCCAGAATTTCAAACCCTGGCAAGCGTAATGCAGACGTACTTGGCCAAGAAGCAAGGCTAATTAACCCGTGATGCCTTTCTCACTGGGGTGGGGATTTTGCATACTAGCACGTACTCCTCTGTGGACTTCCTGGCTCCAAACTCCACTTGCTCAGAGAGCTCTGTCGTGTGCTCCACTCTCAGGCATACACTTGTAGATTTTAAGTATTGTAACACACACTTGTACTACCTCTCCTGCAGCACATAATCAAGTGGTGAAAATTGTCCTAGCTTCAACAGCTGATAATCAACCTCTGTCTTTAGGACAAGACATTTTGCTGGCCGGGAAAAGTGAAGGGCTCCTTTTGTCCTCTCCCAGAACCACCTTCAGCATTAGCTGATGTTTGTACAAAGGTTTAAAACAATAACATGAGCTTAACTGTTGAGTTGTTCTTGATGCAGGACATATTAGCTAATAATTCAGGGACCAGTAATGCTATTTTTCTTGTTCTGTGTCTCAAGCTCTGCTACGTTATGCCATCATCCAGTGCAAGATGTGCTCAGTTTCCTCGTGCACAAGACAAGGTTCATTATTACATAAAGCTAAAAGACTTAAGGGATCAACTGAAAGGCATCGCACCAAACACAGAGGTGCAGGAAGTGCAGTACACATTCGACTTGCAACTTGCACAAGGTATGGTGTTTATTTTCTTAGTGCTTTATAAAGGAGTAGCGTGACATACAACTAGCAGATGCACAAGAAAAAGGAAATTAAAAAAATCTTGTGTGTGGGGGGAGATGTATCATCCACCCTAAATCACGTGGTATAGAGCTAGAGATTCTGCTCTTTTTATTGCAGTTTTAATTATCTAAGGGGAGCTGGAATTACCTTGTAAAATGTGTGGCTGTTTTTTCAAATGCTCTCTTATAAAAATGCTCTGTGATTTTTATTCTTAATACTTGAACTCTTCTCCTTCTGCAGAGGATGCTAAAAAGATGGCTGTCAAAGAAGAAAAATATGATCCAGGTTATGAAGCAGCATATGGAGGAGCTTACTGTGATCGTGCACCATATGAAAGTGAACAGTGCAATTTCTCTTCAAACGGAACTGGTAAGGAGTGGTGCTTGAGGCATTCGGTCTGTAAACCATTATGTATAGCTTTTTATTAACATTCCATATACTAAATTTTCTACCCTTTCAGCACTTCCACAACTCATACAATAAAGTATAGCATCAGTTAGACTTTTATGTGCAGTCTTTCTGCAAGGGAGGGGGGAGAAAAGCCATTTTCTCTATTTAAAATAATTTATCTGCAACTTCTAACTGTTCTCCTAAACTCTGTCACCCAGGATGTGACAAACAGACATCACTAGTGACTTACAGTCACTGTTTCAATTGCATTGACTTTTGTATAAACGCACCGTGTTTTCCAGACAATTTTTTTTTCATTCCTAAGGATAGCAAAGACAGAGAATGGTGAAACAGATAAAATCACCGTACAATACGAAGCACAACTGAGATTGTTCCCTTACTGGTGGGGTAGATGAAGGAGGAATATTTGAATGGTGTCATCCAAATAACGTAATGTTTTAGGATAGCTGGTATAGTGACCATACAGTTTGCCTTGAATAATATGAAGACAAACAACTATTTTTACATTATGGGTGGGAAATCACCAAAACCCAGACCATACAGCAGTTTGGTATTCTTCAGCTTTTAGTGTGGAAGCAGTTTAAGAGTGGGAGAAAAACAAACTTCCACTATCTGTAGATTTTCTCTGCTTGAAGTTCATGCAACTTCTTGAGTAAAGTGTGATTTTTTTAGTCCTGACACTTTTGGAAACATAGTAAGTAAATAAAAAACAAGCAAATAAGAAGAGAATGATGAATGTAGTGATATTGCTGTAATTAAGAAGTTGGGAATTTTACTTCTCAAAATACCACCAACTGTAATTAGAAAAACATGAAAAACAATGGCAGAGGCCTTTCTGAACTTAAAGGGGGCTTATAAAGAGAAAAATGGACAAAGGAGTGGTTTTAAACTAAAAGACTGGAGATTTAGGTTAGATATTCGGAGGAAATTCTTCAGAGGGTGGTGAGGCACTGGCACAGGCTGCCCAGAGAAGCTGTGGGTGCCCCATCCCTGGAGGTATTCAGGGCCAGGCTGGATGGGGCTTTGAGCAGTCTGGGCTGGTGGGAGGTGTCCCTGCACATGGCAGGGGGGTGGAACTGGGTGGTTCGTAATGTCCCTCCCAACCCAAACCCTTCTGTGATACTATGAAGTAGTAACTGTCACCTTCATCTGAAGTCATGAATTTTAGTCCTAATCTCATTTATGTTATAAATTGAACTTATATTGTCTACCATATTTTGTTTAAGAGAATGTCCCTTATAAATAAAGTTCTTCTTCTCTAGGAAACACTGCAAAATAAGTATACTTTTAAACATTTAGACTCTTAATTTACCTATACACCACCCTTAAATTCACTCTTCAAAGAAGATATGAAGAAAATATAACTGGATGATCTGGATCTACAGAAGTAGACACTTAAAGGAAATAAGTTGGAGTCTGAATAGGTAGCTGATAAGTAGAATGAAAGATGGAAACTGAAAATATCTTTAGGGGTAGGGATGTTTGGGGGGATGTTTATTTTTAACTCTATATTTTATTGTTTGTTTTCTAGCAGCAGGCAATCCACAGTATTGTGAGGGGTCATCATCCTTTGGTGAAGTTCCTAATGGACAGTGGATGACACAGTCCTTTGCAGACCAGATTCCAGAGTTCAACGCTGGCATGACACAAGAACCAGAGGGAAGCAGTGCGTAAGGGCTGTTTCTTCTCAGCTATGCATACATGCTGCAGTTTTAATGCAGTGGTGAAGATTGGTACCTCAGTTCTCCAACTGAAGCATTTTAATAGTATTTTATCTCCCTTAGTTATTTTATTATAGTCCAAAGTAAGTGTGTGGTAGGCTCAAATCAACGAACTAGGTAACTTTAAGGAACTGTCCAAACTTTTTAAAAAAAAAAGTTAGCCTTTTTTGTATATGAGTTTTATATTTAATGTATGTCATTTCTTGCAGTTTTTGACAAATTGCTTTCTCATTGTGTCAATTTCTTTGGGGCGTTAATTTTATTCCATGAATTGTAATGTAGTAGAACAGCAGCATAATTTTTATTGATGCCCCAATGTTTTGGATATCTCATAGTCCTTTTATATATCTAGAGGGGAAAATGGAAGTGTACCCTTACCTTACATGAAGTGGTGTTTTTAATTATGCACAGTTAAACAAATTGTGCTTTTTAAACCTTCTTACTTCCTAAAAAAGTGCAGAATGTCTGCAGCTGTGAGTACTGAATATTTTCTAGGGCAGGAATAGAGAGGTCTGTCTGTCTAGTGATTGGACCATATTCAGGGCAAATGGAGCAGAGACATAGCAAGTCAAAATGCTGGGGAGGAAAATTTGTGTCACGCAGGACAGGACCTTAAATATTCTAGCTGAGCTGTCTTAGGGTAAGTTGTTCCTATCATTCCTTCTATTTTCCCCTTAAATTCTAATGTAAGGAACTGGAATTCCTTAAAAAACAGTGGTTCTTGAATCTGTGGCATTTTAAGTCTGAGTCACTTGTATAATTAGTCTTGACTCCTGACCTCTAGCAGGAGAATAGGTTACATTGCAGGGAAGTGAAAGACCATAATCCCTGTAAAAATATCTACAGTCATGTTATTTCTATCAGGTACAATTAGCACAGGGTGAAAGAAGATTGTGGTTTAGTTGTTTTTAACATTAATTTATCTTCAGTCTGTAAGACCTTAGAGGGTGTTCTTATTACTCTTACAAGTGAAAGATACTAAGGTGAAGACAAGGGCAGCTGTTCCATGAACAAGAAGTCAGCTGTTGGAACTAGAGCTCTCTTCTTTGGAACTTGCTGAAATAATACACACTTTTGGCTGGTACTAGTGGCCTGAGAAAGAAATGAGAATCCGTGCTTGTGCCTAACTATCATCTTCTTTCCCTCTTTTATTATGTGAGGAGGAGATGAAGTAAAAGCAATAAGCTGATCAAAACATACAAGTTTTGATGATCTTATGAGAGAAGGTGCTTCACATACTTGAAAAACAGATACAAACAGTATCTCCACAGTCCATGCTGGTCAGAAATTCCTGTACCAGTCTTATCCTTTCCTCACAGCCACTGACAGTTGCCATGTATTGAGTGTAAGTAGTTGGCATAGATTGTAATCCTGCTGTAACATCTCTCACGGAGATCACACACTGTCACCCTGCTGTGAGGCGGGCATGATGTTTACAGTTTTCTTCCCAAATTATGTGGCTTAATTCTGAGCGTCTGAAATCAAGAAGCGTGCATTATGATTATGTTGATTAGCTCCAGCATAAAGCTGTTCGATATATTGTCAAAAAGGTATAGGGTTTGTCTTGTCTGTTATTTAATGTGTACTGTATCATGTATTGCTGTTTACATGGACATTTTCCTGCAGGTGCTCCAAGTATCTCGTATCAGGGACTTGTTACAATTCAATTTTATTTTTCAGCAACATCAGAAGCATGTAACTAGCACTGCTGATTAGGTGGTACAGTAGTACGTAACTACTGTACTGCTCTCCTGTTTGATTTGAAGGGAAGGGTCTCTTCTTGACCAGAGGCACCTACTAGATTATCTGGGTGTAAAATACAGTTAAGTATATAATGACCGTTTCACTAAATATTGCAATTTCTGTGTATTTCCTCAGAACTGGTGCTCTTTTCATTACAGTAATACAGAGGTTCATAACCTGTCTTAAATCTATCTCTGTTTCACAATAAAATCAGGAATTGTATCGCAGTGTCTTTGAATATGCTTTTGCATCTTGCTAGCAGTGCTCTGAATACACTGTGGTGCAGTCAGACCGTACTACATACACAAGTACAGCATTCTGCAGAGAAACACTGCAGAACAGTCACCATGCAACTGAACTTTACATATTAAAAGGCTGCACAAGTTTTATTTTGGGGCTGTTTAATTGGGGCTAGTAGACTAAAGCCAACTTATATGTAATATAAGAAGTATTTCCTGTGTCAGTTTTCTGCCAGCAGCTACTGGAGTCTTATTTATAAAAATCTTGCATTAAAGCACATTGTCTGATTTCACCTCTGTAAATATTTAATGAAAGTATTTCATTGTCAAGTAAACTTGTTTCCTCACCTTATTTGAAAGTAAGGATAATCTGAACTGCAACTAACTCTCCCACCTCCCTCTCCACCCATAAGCCCTCAAAACTGACAATCATTTTATGACAATATTTAAGAAATGCTCAGTTTTCTAAAATCGGTTAATTACACAGTTTGGCACGTTGCTTCTCAAACTATTGCATGCTGCAAAACAAAGTATAAATGCATTAAGTGTTTTCAGTATCAGCTGTCAGGACGAGTTAATTTGAACTTCCCCGAAGGGTCTGGAATAAACCAGTTTTCCCAGAGATCAGTGTGAACACTGGGATAGTCCCAAGGTTTATATCTCCCATTCCAGTGAAGTAATTTAGCTTCTTGAAGGAAATGCTCTGAATAACGGGTATCGGGACTCCAGCCTGCATGGGTACATGGAAAAAATAAAAGTTTCTTGTAATGGAAGACACTACACAGTTAAACTTTTGTTTTATAAAAATAAGTCTGATTAGTATGGTTCCACTTACTTGTCAATAGACAATTATTTGTATGATAGAGCAGCATTTTTTCAATTAACACCTCTAATTCTGCATCTGAAAAATCTGTTTCCTCTCAACAACATCTTGGTATATCTGAGATTCACTAAAAACATTCCTTGTACCATTCATTTTATTATATATAAAGCTATTATTTTTTTTTTCTCAGGATAATTCACCGTTCCCATGTTAATGCTAACTACATGTTGACTACACAAAGACTTCCAGGTTTCCCATGATCTTCTACTCTAGCTGCTAAAAATGTCAGTTTTTTCAGTCTCTGTGACAATATTCACATCTTTATATATTCTTTCCATGGTTTAGGACAATATGTCCTAAACCTGTTAGTTGGTCTTCAATCATGTAGTTTTCTCCTTGGTACTTTTTTTTCCCTACTTATCCAATTTAATGACTACTAGTTATTTTTGGAAGGGTAAAGCTATTTTATTTGCTTGACCTGTTAAGGTATTTGACAATTACCAGTGGGATATGCACACATTCTGCCCTACCCTGAAGCAAGCAGGACTAGTGAGTGTTATAGGAAAAGGAGGAAGCATGGGTTACATAATGTCAGTTTGAGCTATAAGGTAATGTGGTGAGGTAAAGTAATGTAACATCCTACACTGGAATCTTAAAAACTCTCACTTTATTTAGTTCAAACTGCAAATGGTGGAAAGCTAAACTTACCAAGATGCCGTATGTGCCACATAGGATTAATAGCAGAATACTTTCCGTGAAATACAATCAGCATTGGAGAGGTTGCCACACCTCCCCCGAGGGTGCTGCTGTAGAGGTTTTCCCTGCAAAAGAATGAAGTGTTCAAAACCTCACTTAGAGTCTTATGTCCAGAGATCAAAATGTAAGTATTCCGGTAAAATTCAAAAGCATTTTGAACACGCTTATTTTCAGCATACTCTGTTCTAATGCTGTTAATTGCTTGCATTTGCAACTCCAATTCTTGTTGAGTAGATGGTTGCTACCAAGTAAACCCAACATGAAGCCAATTACTTCCACATGCTGCCTGTAGTCTATGAGGCTGGCAAAATCAAAGTAGGAAAAAAAAACTGTCAACATAAAGGAATTAAACATATTTCATTTTTGTTTGCTAAGGAAATGCACATGCTTCTATGTATTTCACTCTCTCTCTTCATTCCCCTTCGCCTCTCTGCCCAACTTTTAGACCTGTAAGTTAACTTTAGATCAGATTTGAGTTTAGTTGATATGAACTAACATCTAAAGGATATTAATTTCCTGTGAACTGTGTGAAAATTCCAGGGCTTGAAAAAGCCAAACATTACTGGGAGGAGAGGCAGCAGCCAGATGTCTGGCCACAGGGTGCTTAAGGCCTGGCCAGTCAGCACATGGGAGCATCGTGTCACCTGCCTAGCCCAACGACGTGGAAACCTGGAAAGTATCAAGAGGGGCTTAGAGGCTACAGAACAACAAAAATCGGAACCTTCAGAACCGTTTCAGCTGCTAACTAAGCAATTTATTTCACTGTCACTTCAAAACCCAGCTAAAAGGAACATGAATGTTTTATTATGATCGAAAATCATCTTTGTAGATTAAGACCTGCAGTTAATATTCATGGATTTTTTTCAAGCTCTTAAAAATCAGAGCAATATCTTCTCGTAACGTTGCCTAAGCAGAGTGAGACAGACAGGCATTTAGCTTTTTATTCAGTCACATGCTTATCATTTGTGTCTCTCCTGCTGTGTTCTGAAAGTAACCAATAATGGAGGTAGTCCAAAAGCACAAGCAAATCTGTTTCAATTTAGTTTTACTAAATTTAAACAACTCTTTGCAGAGAAAACAAGTAAACAAGTTTGCAAATGCAGGTTAGAAACAAACACTGAAAATTAACTGTTTGATTCATTGTGTTCATGACTTATTTGTGGTCAAAGCCAAAAAATTATCTTCATGTCAAGTTTGGTCTGTTTATAGAGAAAGCAGTGTTTTCTATTGGTATTTAACAAATAGGGTGTCCAATTACTGTTTGGCTGACGTTACAGTGGGGGAGACCCCACACAAACAAGAAAACATTCCTTCTTCTCTAAAGTGGCCTCAAGAAGGGAAGATTTTAAGTGGCTTGGTCCCAAGTGAGGTGGGATCAAAACAAGCCCCACATGGTCTCAGTGTCCCTCAGGATTAAGTGTGGTTTGCAATAAACACAGGACTAATATTCCAGGCGGCATTTTCTGGTACGCTTTCAATCAGATATAACCACATGGAAATTCTTGACCATGAGTTACTTTGGTATCTCACAGAACAAAATAAAGTTTAAAGTTGCAAACTTTAAAGAGCTTACAAACAGAAAATTATAGTTTTGATACTCAATTTCCAGTTAAGCGCAAAGCTAGGTTTCTCTATACATACTCTACGTTTCTTTGCATCCACTTTTCCAACTGCTTTGTAAGCCGCTGATGTTTCCATTCAGTCATGTTAGCAACAATTACGCCAGGATTAAAGGAGCAGGTGCTGGGGCTGATGCCAAGATCTCTAATTGCTTGCTTTCTGTAGTCCAGGAATCCCATGTATGTGTTCTGGGAAGTTAAAAAAAGAAAATTTCGAAGTATGTTTATCCCCTGTGAATCTCAATAAAAGTGAGAGTAAACGCATCTCTGTGCTGCTCACACGGAGACTAAGTATGTGCTTCCAAAGCTGAGTTTCTGTGATGATTACCTGTCGCAATTGCCATGTGACGTGGGGCTGAAAGGTGCCCAGCTACTGAACTGCCTTTTCCATGATATTGTCCCACTGGAGGTGAATAAAGTGCTTTCCTCACCACATTTTTTCTTCCTGCAGCTTACTCTAAATTATGTGTCTTTATACTTGTGCAGTTGTAATGCTAGAGGGACTGACAGTTTTGGGGAACTCAACTCAGAAATTTGCTTTCAAGTATTTTTGCTGAGTTTTGTTCCCAATTCAACTAATACAAATATCATGTACTCTTGCTTCATTTAATACTCCAGAAGTGCTCACAATCTACTGATAGCAAAATTAACTTAATAAAATACCAAACATAATTTAGTAGAATCCAAAGAACAACAAAGATTTAAACTACTACAGGAAACAACTCTGATAGTACCATATCATTACAGTTACTACAGAAAGTAGTTCTTAATTACCTGTAAAACTGGTACAAAAAATATGGGGAAAAAAAAAAAAAACTTTCACTTTGAGGAAAATATATAAAATCATGTTATGCTTATGAGTCAATACATTCATGATTAGAGTTCCAAAATTACACCTTACCTGCATGCCTACACTTCTAACCATTTCATGCGTAGAAGGCAGGTCACAATCATCTGAAAAAGCCGCAGCATGTCCAGGAGCTAACTTAGTCTCATAGAGTTCCTGGATATCACCTGGTTACACAAAGTTGAAAAGCTTAAGAGTAAGCCTATTCTCTGCTACATAGCTGATAGGATAACTTCTGTTCTCACGTGTTAATTACAAACATATTAATTTTAGGGGATAGCTCAGATGTTAATGAAGGCTGAATTTTGCTATGTGGGAAATTTTTGAGTTTATGTCCCATATATGGGTGTCTATCTTCAGCTATTGCCATCAGTATTCAATACATCCTTAATTTGGTTCAAAAGTCCAAGATCAGCTGAAGCAGCAGCTGATTACACTGTTAAGAAGCTGGTTACAAAGTTATGCATTCAATTAACTCTTATTTGGAGAAAGAGGGCATGGGCAGATGACTTCAATGCCTCAGAAAAGTCTCTTCAATTTCCTGCACGGATCAGTTTTTTTCCTCTATTCCTGTGTTTGTACCTTGTAGTAAAATACCCAGATTCCCAGTGCTTACTGATAAGCACTGGCCAGCTGAAAGATGCCTGTCACATTTGTGGCTTCCCAGACTGCCCAGCTCCTTCCTGATGGAGGGAGATAACGTAATGCATGATGCCTCACTCACCATCTGACAAGCACATACCCACTGTGCCAGAAGGATTTCAGGGCTGGTGGGAAGCACAGCACCACCACTGTACAGCTATAGCAATTAGGGGAGTCTGCATCCAAACCCCTTCAATCTACTGGCAAGGGTCACAGGTAAGATGAATTAAGTTGGCGGGCCCATTAGCCTGAGGTAGGCCACTCCCCACAGGTAGGCCATGAAAAAGTAAAGCTGCTATTACCAGGAAACCTCAATAAAAGACTAGAAACTGAAAACATTCCTCACACTGCAAAGAGCAGAACTACTGTTTCTGAAAGAAAAATTCTCCAAACTCACCAGCCAGATGGAAGACTTGGGATAGAAATTACATCCCACCTAATAACAATAATGCAAATGGGGCAGCTAGTAATTGTTTAAAAATAACAAGCCTTATCAGGTACTTTGTCCTGATTCTAAATAACTTGTGTTTTTTCAAGAGAAAAAGCGGGAAAAAAATGTGACGACACACAAAATGTTTCATTCTTACTTACTGTAGGAGATAACTGTCCAACACATAAACAGTCCCAAAGTTAAACCCTGAAACTCCCAATCACTCTGTACCCTATCAGAACTCCCATTCCAGAGACATCTGATAGAGAGCAGTCTCACATTACAGTTAAAACATGAGGAACAGCTGCCAAAGCAGATGCACCCTCCCTCTGCCTCCACTCCCACACGCCCATCTTCATTCCCCTCTTTTGGGCCCTGCGATTACATGGCCCAAGGGTGAGCAAGCAAAGAGGAAAACAAGTTTTGTTGTTTTTTGGTTGGTTGGTTTTGTTTGTTTGTTATATAGCCAGTCTTCTGCCGGGTCAACCAGAAAATGTCAGCTTATTTCACAGCTGCACAACTGTAGGTGTGATACAAGAGAGGTAACAGGAGCTGCCTGTGGACAGGAGAAGCCACTTCCGTAGGCAGCAGCCTACCATTAGCTGTAATGTAAAACTACACCTCTATCCTGTGGTTCCAGAAACACTATCAGCTGACAATCTGACACCCCTAATGAAAGAGAAAGTCCTACCTCTCCTCTTTTACCAGTCACCCCAGTCGTTTCTGCTGGAGCACTGCCTTAAGTCATGGCAGGAAGCTAGTTCAGGCTGAAAGGAATCACCTTTCTGGGAAAAGCTGGTGCAGGTACGTGAGGGAGGGATGCAGGTGAAGAGGTGGGGTCAGCTTAAAGTGTTTATGCAAATGGAGTGTAAATGAAGACTTAAGAACCTTACAAAAAGTTAATTATTTCTGTTAATGACTGAGGACAGAATAACAAAAAGCAGAGATAACCAGTAAACATACATGTTGAAGAAACTGTAATAAGTTATTGTAAAAGAAAATGAGACAGGCAGAGAAGATTAATTATATTTTATAAAGCAGCTCATAGTAGAGCAGCATTTGTGGGAATTTGAATGCTAGCAGGAAACACAAATCACACTTAACTACATACTACAGCATCCAAGTGAAAACCATGATACCTTATCTTTCAGCAACTGACTGAATCCAATTAAAATGAAACCCATACAGTTGATTTTGATTAAAATCAACTATCAAAAACACATATGAAGAGGTTTTCTTCAGAATTTCCTTTAAATACATAAACAGAAATTTTGTAGTTTTCCCAAGTACAATGCTCCTAGAATTTTCCTCAATTTCCATTATTCTCTTGTATCTCCAGACAGCTATAAAAGCTGAAGTAACTTTAATCCTAATTCTGCTGGAAACTGCTTTTTGGATGTCAGCTTACCTTGAACAATGATATCATCATCCAAATATATGACTTTCTCATGTTTCTGGATAAGCAAAGGAAGATAAAATCGAACGAAGTTCAGCTGTTAAACAGGGGGAAGAAAAACGGAAATACTAAGTGTTAAAGCAATTTAATGCATTAGTCTCTCTTTACTGACTAATAAACTATTATTTTTTTTTACTGACACGCTCAGAACTGGACACAGTATTCCAGTGTTGATGGTACAACAAAACACCAGCAAATCAGCTTCTTCTGACAGCCGGTATCATTTAGATTAGTCTTTAGTCTCTAACTTAACCTCAGACATCGCAGAATGCAGCCAACTCAGCATCATGGAGACACAAGAAGCACTAGTGTATCTTTCCTCTGATAAATTGTAAATATATTCTTAAATATATAACACATTCAAAACACCAAGTTTATACCACCAAGTAGGTGAGATACCAGCAAGACAGAAAATTTGCAAGGAGCTTGTTACAATGCACTTTTCCTTCTTGAGTGACAGCTTAGCATTTGGACCTGAAGTGTTTTTAGGGGGGTTGCACCCCTCCTGTGTAGTGGAACAGAGACTAGGACATTTAAAAACTTGTAATGTGCATTAAATTCTTGAAAATGTGTTGTGTGGTGTTTGTTTACTCACAGGCTGCAGTAGTTCAGGACGTGCTGCATCTTGCCTGATTTTTCCCTTTAGTACCATGGGATTGAATTCCACAACTTTAAATTTTATTTCTTTCAGTTTAGAATTCTCAATCCATTTTCTGTAATTAAAAGAAGTAATAAAAGAAATATTCAGCAGGTGGAGAGTACTTCCAGTGTTAACTCAGACTCACAGGAAAATAAGAGGCTTTGGAAACTCACTTCATCTATCCTACCCCAAGACAAAATCACTTATGTCTACAGCTATTGCACACAGACATTTGTTTAACCTGAAATAAAAAAAAAAAAAAAGTGCCAAAACCAGAGACTCCACACATCGTACAAGCAACCCATTTTACACCTTTGTGATCACTAAATATTATTTCCTGGACTTTCATGCTATGGTTAAAGACCATTTTTTTCTTATCCTATCTGCTATGCTTTTAAAAAATAGGTCAGTCTTCTCGTTTTTACAGTTCTATGTCCTTCAAGATGACTGTCACATATTCACAGTTTAGCGGAGGAATATTTTTTTTTCAGACTAATTTTTTTCAATATTTTGTCAGATTTCCTGTCATTATTGCTTGATGTTCGACTGACCTCTCTTATAAATCTTTCCTGAAGTAATGCACATTAAACTAAATGTCATACTTTTTCTGATATGGTAGAAATGCCTAGGAGGTCAGAAACTGTTTTCTCACATCTCCAGAGGTCATATATATCCCCAACTATATTTCACTATGAAGCATGCCTTCTGCTGCCCTTTTTTTTTGCACAGTAGTGTGGTCAGTTATCAGTTATAGTCGTGTAGGTTTCAAAATGAGTGTGTCAAAGAATATGGGGTCTCCAAATACACAGTTGGAGAGCATACAGACAGCATCTATTCCTCCACTCCCGTTCTCTCACTAAAATCATAGTTAATAAAACTTCTGTCTGACTTACTTTAAATTGTACTTGTGTTATTATGCAACTGGAGTCCCCATGTTATCTAGCAAGTCCTAACAAACTCCTGCTTCACCTTGACTCAACACAATTACCAATTTCCACCTCTACTGAATTTCATCATGCTTTACAGCTCATTTTTTCAACTCACTTGGAGTTTGTTTTCAGCTCATCATTGTTACTCAATATATCTTCCGCCTCTTCCAACTCTGCGACAACTGTAGAGTCATAGAGAACATTCTCCATTCTATTCTCTAGTTTACTGATGGACTGGATTGGAAAAACTCTCTCTGGAACCCCACTTATCACATCTTTTCACTTTGACATAAATTGTAAGTACACAAGCTACAGAAGCAGAGGCAAGAACTGCTTAAAAAAATCTTTGAATCTTTGGTTCACACCTTCCCTCTCTCATTTCCCCCTGTTTTAGAGAATGTCTGCAAAAAAACACCCAAACATGCTTTCATTACTAGCTTCTTTGGGTCTCTATTTATAACATTTACCCATCTCCCTTACCTGAAATTAGCTTTAGACAACAGTTTTTTTCTGCTCTGAAACTAAAGACACAGCTTCATATGAGCTGCGTGCAGTGCCACAAAATGGGCTTGTGACAACTAAGCATGTATGCACTTACTTACCTTACTACACACTCTCTTCTGTAGCTGATCAACAAAAGGCAAAAAGGCAGAGATACAGGCATGTTACGGTTATTTCACACACCTTTACACCAACAAGTGCCTTAAGCAGGGTACAATGATCCTTTTTCCTGTGTGTAGGGAATCCTGGGGACAGCTACCAAGACACTACTTAAAAGGAAGTACTTTCTTCCTACAAAAGGAAGAAACATTTCCTGGAAAGTCCTCCAAAGCTTATGCTCATGCTAAGGAGAACCACAACCTGGTCCTAATTACAGCCTGAAATAAAATAAAGCACTCATATACCGAATATGAGGGATGGTGTTCTTCAGCCCAACTATGTAGAACAAAACATTAGCCTCTGTGTTGCTGTAGATGCTACTGATTGCTGCTATAGCTGCACCCATTCTGCCTGCAGCAGCACAGATTACGACTGGGATTTCTTCTTCCATTTCCTCAGGACTTTCCAAGTCAACTGCAAGAAACAAAATTATGCATTATAGTAGAAAATTGAGAATCTTTTTGTATCACATCTGGGTCATAAGAGTGAGCTCATAGTTCTATAAACAGTGGAATCATATCACATTCACTTCACTTCCTTCCCACATCCTTTACACATCCACATCTGCCAAGGCACACAGCGCGAGCTTTCACTAATCCAGAACTACATGCAGGCTGACTTAGATGCTTCCAAACAGAACACAGAAAAGTGTTATCTGTATCTTCTGCTCCACAGGAGAACAAATCACCCTGTTCTCCATGTTGCTGCTTACTCCCACGAAGCCTAAAGAAGTTTGAATACCTTTGAGACTTCTACTTCTCAGTTATATTTAGTACAAATTGAACAATTGGCTCCAAAATTATCAAAGAAAGGAGGTAAAAGGAAGGAGCTAGTATAATGGAAGAGCATGTATACCACATGGTGTAGTGGAAGAGCATGAGCTTCACTTCCTTGGGAAGCAGGCTAGAAAGGAATAGTGCAAAATTTTGTACCACCAGGAAGTTGCTAATGATAAAAGAGAAAAAAATCTGAACAGTACCGAAACAGCTCACATCACTGATAAGGAAAATTTGTACCCCTAGCACTGACTAACTTACAGAACTTGTATGAATACATTTATAGTGGTTAAAACATATCCATTAAACTCATAACAGCCCAACAAAACCATACTGAATAGAAATGGTTTATACTAAGACAGAATTTGTTTATCTTAGGAACAGTGAATAAGCTATTAATATAAACACTACATACTAGTCCAACCATACCAACCCAAGCGGGTTTTTGTTACTACAAATATTCCAGCAAGAACTTCTACTGAAAATTATATAATTGATAATACTTTGATGACCTATCTGACATCAACAAGTAGGCCAAGCATATTCCCAAGGGACAAGTTCTGACTGAAGTTTGTTATCACTTGGCAACTCCAATAGTATTCTTAAATAAGAATATCCACCAGCATCTGCATCAGTGACATCTGGATAAAAGTGTGAATCGGGATGACAATTCTTAATTGTACTATCAGTCTCCTACTATTTTATTTGAAGTGGCTCATCTGCTGCAGGGCAAACAGGCTTAATAATAACAAGAAAAATAGATGTTAAATGAAGAGGTAAGAAATATCAAACAGGAACATAAATGAAATGGAAGTCATTTACCTGCTTCATTCTTTAATGCAGATGGCACTTTGTGAACTTTGTTGTACAGAATTGCACATACAGTTAAGACAAGAAGCAACAGTAAGATCTGGTTAACTGAAAAAAAGGAAGAATGTGTTAACGATCACTAAAAACTAGAATACTCATTGTACCTTTTTAAAATCAAATTTGCAATTAGTACATATCAAAACCTGTATTTGCTGTCTTTTTTTCTCTCACTATTTGATCAAATTGAAAACATTATGCTAAAAATGTAATGATATCTCTGTCCTTTTACAATTATTTCCAACTATCTGATTTTCATGGATTGTTTGCTCACTCATTAAGTACACACGGGTTATCCATAATATCAAAGTAATGTTTCTAAGTATTACTAGAATCCTGGAACTTTCTTTCATTGGCTACATCATAGGACTTCAAGAACTAATTATTTTACCTAGCTTTTTCCTTCTCTCATACTTCCTTCAGACCCAAATAAAATTTTATTTGATTTCAACATGCAGATCTTCAAGGTATATTTGAGCAAAACTCTAACAGTACTAGAAAAATAAACCCAGCATGCCACTGAAACCAGGTATGTTCCAAAAATATTTGAGAATACATAAACATTTTGATACTGTAATTAGTAAAGTCGAAACAAAACATGCAAAAGCAAAGACCTTACTGTACATTTTGATTTTCCAGTTCCTACCAGATTATCTTGGACAAGCCTAAGCCATCCAACATTAACCAAGTATGAGCTGTTAACCAAGACAGCTCAATGATAAGACAGGGAAGGAATATGCTACCATCACCGACAGTTACCTTGATGATGGAGTTCTTTGGGTTGACTTCATTACTTTGTACCATCGTAAAGGTGATGGTAGATATTCAAGGCATGCAAAAGAGCAAAGGGAACAAAGTTTTGAACTGTTTGATTCAAAAGGGCCAATTAACCAGAACTGGGCATGAGAGTAAGTTGAAATTGGTATGCATGCATCACCAAACCTGCACTTGTTTAAATCAGCTGAGGAAAGTGCCCATTCACTTCAGTGATATTTTGGTTGTATAACTGAAGACTCACAGCCGTCCATTTTCAGTCATTGATCACAACAGGTGATGAGAATCCCAAATTTCTCAAGGCCACATTTCAATATTGAGTATGAACAGCATTAACATGCAGAGTTCTGTTTAAAAAGTCCGGTTGGGTGCTCCTGGCACAGCCCACATGAAACTGGCAGCTACCTGCACTCAGTCTCATGCAGCAAGTAGTGAGTAATATTAAATTAATAGGATTTATTGCTGTACTTATTGCTGATTTAGTTTACAGGAAAATATTTATTTTGATAATAAAAGTTAAGTATAATTTAGCAAAACTAGTTATAAATTTGCATGCAACTGTTACAACAGTTTTATGATAAATTGCATTTGACATCTCTGCCCTCTTTTAAAAATACATATTTTAAATGTTTTTAATCTTTCTTACTTTTCTTTAAAAGAGCCATATGTTCTGTTGGATATGAACTGTGGTCTGTAGTAAAATTTAAAAAAATAAAATAAAAAAGAGAGAGAGAGGGAAAAATCATGAATACAAGCAGTGAACACTAGTTAAATATTTCAGGGATAAGGTTTAGCATTATCAACCAGTAAAAGCATTCTATCTTTGTAAATAACTTTCTTGCAACAAATAGCTAATATTTTGAGCCAGAGCTATTAGATATTTTAATATTCAGCCTATTAATAGACTGAAATTAATTGTTTTAATACATTCAGTCCAATCAGCTACACCAGTAATATCTATGATTTTTAACACATTTTAAAATAATGTACAAAAATTATAAAAACACCAACTGGTGCAATTTGTAAATACATCTGCCTTTATATCTGATCTCACCTAAAACATAAGAACAATCATGAATACTAAGCTTTTGCTAGCATACAGTTCCCAAACACATAGGTATCATACATTGGAGCAGTGACTCTCAGACCATGAGAAAATTTTAGAGTAATTGTGAAAAGATTTTCTAAGAGAAGTATCCTTCCTGCAACAGTAAAAGGGGAGCTTGTGCAAAATGGGTTGTATTTAAGCACATCTGTGATGCTTAAGATAAAGAAGTAGCCTTCCCTAAAACTTTACTTCTAAGCAAGGCGTGAGAATGGCCATGACTTTGTACCTGAGAGGAAAGAAAACAATCCCTAAAATTGTGGAAAAAGGACAACATTCATGTAAGTTCTGGCAGCAGTAGTATTATTTATGAAAAAAACAATAAAAACCACCATCAAAGGTTGGGGCAGGAGTGAAGGAAAACTGAACTGTGTGATCTAACCCTTATACTATTGTAGCTATCTTCAAGATCAAACCCCATTTTTCCTGTTTACATACATACAGATATGCTACAGTATAGACAAGGAAACACTGCAGTGTCTATCCACGTATTAAAATTAAGTTCATTCTCATTCCTTGAGAAGGAACACGAAACAGCAGAAATTCTTGAAACCTGAGTCACAAAAATGAGCACCCCTCATTGGTTAATGCTGCTGGTGAGGGAGCATCCTGAATTAGCCTCTACTTTGACTAACAAGTAAAATGGAAATAAAAACATAAATAAAGCTAAGATGTGGCTTTGTTTACAAACCACTTACATTTGCATATATTTAGATCCCAACAGATGAATAAATTGTAGAGAGAGGAATATTTCTGCGATTCCTTTCACATCTGCAGTACTTGTCTGCATTCCAGCAGCTCTCTTCATGTGGCATTAATTTACATAGATATGAAAACAACCTTATCAGTTGAAAAAAATGTATATGCTGCTTAGAAATCCCTTCTCTTGCACATTACACAAGTATTGTAGTCTTAGCCATTTAAAAGCCTATTCATTTAGATAAGGAGAGAGACAACAGAAAACCCTACACTTGTGGAATAACTTTTTAGCCTCGCTTAAGCCAGTAGCAATTTTCACTGACTTCAATAGAGCTGACTACAGCCTTTTAACTAAATTTGTAACAATAGTCACAAATAACACTGATGATCACGGCAAAATGAAAGTTGGATAGTCACAGCCTCATGATCTCTTCAGAGATGATTAAATCAACATACATTGAACCATGTTTTAAATTTTAAAATCTAAACGCAGAAAGTTTCATATAAGAAAAGTTTGAATTCCAAAACTACAAAGTTCCTAAGTCTCAGCAACTCCGATTAACTAGCAATTGCTTTTTAAAGAAAGGAGTATTTATTCTCCTATAAATATTTACTCGTTTTTTTTCCTGAATTTAGACATTAGTTCCTAAAACCTGGCAGTCCCTAAGTCAGTTGCTAAATCCTGTCATAAAACAAGGGGCTGCAGAAGGGAAAGCTCAGAAACATGACATTACTGCTCAGATATTTCCTGCTTAATTAGTCTTTTTACCTCTTCAAAGCAGCACAGTATTCGGGACTCCTTTCTCCTGAAGAGCTTTTTACTTGGATCCTAGATAGCCCACAGATGTAAGCACTCTTGCCAAAGCTTCCTTGCCCATCGTCCTCCTTTAAAGTCCCCTGTACAAGGGCCTTACAGGGCACAGAAACAGTTCTAAGATTCGATTCCTTTTTCAAACTCTTCAAAGTTTACTTTGGAGTTGTGCTGGTTTTCTTTTCTCTCTGCTGCTGAGGAATAGCAGAGAGTCCAGACGCGGCACTGAAGGAATGAGAGCCCATAAACCACTTCCAGATGTGCTGAACGATGATGCAGCCCTAGATCTGGCAAACTTGCCTTAGAGCTTCATCTAGCAGATTGCGAACAAATCCCACAAGACAAAAAGTCTTAAGGGGGTGGAGGAAAGAGAAGGAAGCAAACCGTTCCAGAAGTTACTTCAACAGTCTAGTTGCAGGTTAGGTTTCTAGTCATTATTTGTGGTAAATGTGAATAAATAACTAGTGTGCAAGAGCCAAACAACAACATGCCAAAGTCAAAATGAAAGCCAAGTTTTTTTTAGTGTCTGTTTGCACAGTTGTTGCAAATATGAAATGGAGCGAAACTTGCAAAATTCAACTGAGCATGCACTCTGACTTGAGTTGTATCATCCCCAAATCTCTGAGAAATTAATCTGAACACATGGGTTTGGTTTGGATTCTGATGGACGATAGATTAAGGTATCACGTAGATGTTAATATTCTGTTTGTTGATACTCTGTCTCCCAAATGCCCCTGGAATGCTTCTGCACTTTTATTTCTATCTCACTTCTTTTATTCCAATTCTCTGCCTCCTTTCTAGGAGCCTTCCCCTTACACACTAAAGCAGTTTTATCACAAGACTTTCATCACTGGTGAAAGGAGGAAGAATACACCTTAAATTCTGTTTCACATTTCTGGCATGAGACAGCACACAACTTATGAAGAGTAAGTTAAAATGCAGGGTTTATTTTTAGAATTTTGACTAAGATTTTTGTTCCACTCCCAGGATCTGAAAACGTGGGCTTTTAACCATATGTCTCAAATATGCTTCAAGGGTATTATCTGTGTCTGATTTACTACAGAAACCGATCCCTTTGCAGAGCTGCTTGTTGGAAAAATACATGAAGAGCAGTACAAGGAGTTGCATGCTTCGTGCAGATGGTCGCAGCCATCACTTTTTCTGTTGCGTGGTACTTTTTATACAGGATTATGTTCATGTTCATCGAAATCCACCTGTTTTATTAGTGTGCCTTGCACTCTGCGTGCACACTGCTGAGCTCTGAGGTGCGTGTGGCAGCAGCGTGGGGACCACCAGCTCTCCCCACACTGCCAGCAGCGCCTTCTCCAGGTTTCCCTTGAACCCAGGCATTTACAGCCTCACTTAACGCCCTGATCACAGAGGGAACAGCCCAGCTCCCACCCCACTGACCGAGATCTCCAGCTCGACACAACCCAAACCTCGACTTCTTATCTTAACACCTCACTCCCCTCACGGGGCGATACCCAGGGCGCTCAGTTAAGCCTGATGGGCCGCTACTGAGCATGGCACCACCACAAACAGCACCCGAGGGGCTGCGGCCACCCCGCGCCCCTTCACCTCCCCCCTTGTCCCCCCCACCCCGGCCCCGCCGCCATCACCCCCTCCCCTGCGGCCCGGCCCGCCGGCGCGGGGCATTGTGGGAGCGGCGGGAAGATGGCGGCGGCCGCCGCTGGGCTGAGCTGGAGGCGGGTGTCTTCCTTCACGGGGCCGGTGCCGCGCTCCCGCCACGGGCACCGCGCCGTCGCCATCCGCGAGCTGGTCATCATCTTCGGCGGCGGCAACGAGGGCATCGCCGACGAGCTGCACGTCTACAACACGGGTGCGGGGCGCGGGGCGGGGCGGCAGGGGAGCGGGGGGCGGCGGTGGGGAGAGGGCGGTGGCGCTGCCGCCATGTCCCTGGGGGCCTCCTCCTTCCTCCTCCTCCTTCCTCCTCCTCCTTCCTCCTCCTCCTCCTCCTCCTCCTCCTCCTCGTCGCCCCCCGGGCTCGCCCCGAGCTCCTCGTCCCCTCCCCGTTTGGGGTTTCCCCCGCTGGGCGATGCCCGCGCCGTGCCCAGGTACCCCTCTGGCGGCCGCCCCCCGCAGCCCGTGGGGGCGGGAAGCCGCCAACGGCCGCTGCCCTCGCTGAGGGCTGAGGGCTGAGGGGCCCCGGCTGGGCGCGATGGAGGGCTGGGAGGCTGCCGACAGCAGGAAGCTGCCTCAGCTTTCGGCCTGAGGTGAAATGCACCCCAGGCGTGAAAGTTCAGAGCACGTCAGCCGTCCTTACAGCTCACCGACCGCTAAAAATCGTTCAAAAGTATCCCCCCACACTCCAAAAAGATCATAGGATTTTGGCTGAATGGCTTTCGATTTATTTTTTTTTGTTTAGAGGTAGGATCCGTGAGGGTGGAAATGTTGTGGATATAGTTCATTAAGAGGAAAATGCATAGTGTTAAGAGTTCTTCCAAGCGGATTATTCTGTGAGAGCTTAAAGATGACACATTTCAGAAAGCTGCCATCTCTCAACCTCGCCGTTACGACAAGTAACCTAAGTAAAGCTCTTAGATAAAGCGGTTACACTGTCTTTTAGAGCAATGGTTGTGGCAGATGTCTTCTAAGAGAGTCTTAATGCCACTTCATTTATTTTCCTGCCCAGATTCCAAAGGTGTTTGCCCCTTTGCAGCAGTGACAGAAAGGGCTGCTCATGACTCAGCCATTCCGGCCCCAGGACGTGGGTTTGGCTCGATCTGACCTCTTTCCTCAGGGCTCAGGTGTAGGGCTGTCACCTGGGGTGTCCGAGTGTGGGATGGCACCCGTTATTCCTGCTCTGAGCGTGATGACACACTGAGGACCTCTTAATCCCCTACAGCAGTGTTCTCTGGAAGCTTTTAATTTCACGCGTTTCCTCTTCTTATTCATGAAAAAAGCTTAGAAAAAGGAGACAGCTATCTCTTGGAGTTCCAAAACACTTTGAACAACAATATGCTACGGTACCAGACAGTCTCAGTTGCTATTCTTGCCTCTCCTTTCCCATGTATCAGTGCAGTACTCTGTAGATATTAACATCCCAAAATAGTGTAATTAGTTTTTCAGTAGGGCTATTAAGTCCAGGCGCACTGCCATGCTGCTGCTGCAGCTATAGTAATTCTGTTTCTAGGACTAACACTCTCCGAGTGCCACTTTTTTTTCGTGAAGTCTATTAAATTGCTGAACAGCTTTTGGTAACTGACTTACTGTGACCTCGTGCTCATTTATATATTGAATAACATTGGTTTGATAGAGGTGTGTGTATTTGTTCTAATGTCTTAAATTGGATTAAACTGATTTTTTATTTTAAAAACGTAGTATTAAGCAGCCCACTCATGGTCATCGACAGTTAAAAGGTAGTTCTTTAGAAAGTAGAGGTGTTTAAAAATATACTTCCCTTCTCAGTGTTTTTTTTTATTTCTTTTTTCTTTTTTTTACTTGTAGCTACAAATCAATGGTTCCTTCCTGCTGTAAGGGGAGATATTCCTCCGGGCTGTGCAGCGCACGGATTTGTTTGTGATGGTACCAGAATATTAGTTTTTGGAGGAATGGTTGAATATGGAAGATACAGTAATGATTTATATGAATTACAGGTAGGAAACGTATGAAAATGTTCCAGTTCTGAGGACTAGTTTGTTTATTTATTTAGGAATAAAACATTTTATATTACCAACTGCAGAGTGCAGTTAGATGAGCTTTGCTTTGCTCAAGGAAAAATAAACTCTTTAAATAGACTCTGAAGATGGAGGAAATATAAATAACTTTGAAAAAAAGACTTCCATCTAATCAAAGTATAAAATATTTAATGTTTTATGAAGGTTAGCTTTTATGTATCCCTGTTAATGTATGCCCTAAGAAAAGCCAAGTGCTCTTTAAAAATCATTCACAGAATATACCAGGAGTGTTCCTATTATTTGAATTCATTGACTATGAACAAATATAAATGAAGATATTTCTCAGGATGTATTTCTTGTCTTTAAGGCAAGTCGATGGCTCTGGAAAAAAGTAAAACCTCAAGCTCCTTCCACTGGATCACCACCTTGTCCTCGGCTTGGCCACAGCTTTTCTTTATACGGTAACAAGTGCTATTTATTCGGTGGCCTGGCAAATGAGAGTGAGGATTCAAATAATAATGTTCCCAGGTATGCTATTTTGGTTTGAATTCAATGTCTTTAAAAATAAATGATTAGATGCAGCAGTTCTGAAGAGGAACATTCTAGGGAGGCTGTCTTGCTTGCTGACTACCCGCATTTGGGTTGGTTGTGGGATGGATGGCGTTGCACGCAAAGAAGCTTGAATATTTCTTCTGCTAATCCCATTTTATGGAACACAGACTGAAAGCTCTGACACCTTTGGAGGGAAAACTAAATAGGGTTTGGTTTTCTTCCTTAATACTTTGAGGGATGTTTTTAAGAATGTGAGGTTTACTTAAAGAAGCAAAGTCTCATGAGTCATCAGGGAATTCACAATGGAAGTTCCTTCTACAATGCTCTGGAAAACAATCTGGAAATTTTTAAAGTAACAGTTGCAGTTGCCTTTAATATAAGCAAACAGAACTGTAAGGGTGAAATTTTATACCATGCTCACCTGCAGTTGAGTGCTTATATCCCCTGAGCTACAAACTGGCAATCTGAAGCTCGTTAAATGAGGTATTCAGCATGAATGCCAAGATTCAAGTCATCTAAAAATAACATGCCAATAGATTAATCAACACATGGCTAATTGTCTCTTGGCCAGCCTAAAGAACCAGCTCCTTTTCACCTTTGTTACCTTAGAGTTGCAGAAATTCTTTAAGGTCCCATGTCATAGTGCATTTCCTACAGCTTTACACTCTACTCCAGCTTTATCCATATGTGGTAATTTCTGCTAAGAACGTTGTTTACCAGTTTTGAATGTTTCTTTCACGAACTATAGCATATGAAGTATGATGTAAGTATGGTGTGCCTTCCTTAGAGGCAACAAGTTATAATAGTTCTTTTTTGTTGTTGTTTTAAATCCATTGAGTTTTGATACTGTCCACAATGCCATCGAATGTTTTGGGATTTTAAAGTTCTCTGCTCTTCCAAGGCAGAAGTTGTAATGCTTGTAAGCAGTCAGGATTTAAAACTCACTTAAATCATGTTTTTAAACACATTTTTCATACTGTGTCAATAATACCCTAGATATTTAAATGATTTCTATGAACTGGAGCTGCAGCATGGTTCTGGAGTTGTTGGCTGGAGTATTCCTGTGACAAAAGGTATCTTGCCATCTCCCCGAGAATCTCACACCGCCATTGTATACTGCAGAAAAGATTTGGGAAGTCCAAAGATGTATATTTTCGGAGGGATGTGTGGCTGTCGGCTTAATGATCTCTGGGAACTTGACATAGGTGAGTTCATCTGCCAGTAGAAGTCAGTTCAGGGGCTTCAGTGGCAATGAGGAAAATTTAAAGTATGTGAGGATTAATGGCATGCTGTAGTGCAGATGTTATTGGGACTTAAACCATGGCATTAATCTTCTGTAATTTTTGGAATGAGATGCATACAGCATCTATTTTTGCATTTATTATCCTCATCCTTAAGGATTTGGGTTATGCTGTGAGATTGTTTGTTTTCTTAGGCTGCATTAAAGAATGTCACTGTGATAACAGAGTTGAATAATCATTAAAAAATGAGCTTAATATATCCTTTTGGAAAACTGATAGAAAATTCTGACTAATTGTTTATGGATTTTACTGCACTTTCTTTTTTAAAGTGTCCATCTTAAAAAGCTGAAATTTTGGTTTGTTGAATGTTAGAGGTACATTCCTAAAATCTAAGTTGAGAAATTCACGGTAATAAGTTGATTGAAGATTTTTCTTCTTTTTCTTTTAGAAACCATGACCTGGTCAAGACCAGAAACTAAAGGGACAGTTCCGCTTCCTCGCAGTCTCCATACGGCCAATGTAATAGGAAACAAGTATGTCTGTTGTTAAAAGCTCAACTATAGAAAGGTACACGTAGTAGGAGAACGATGATGCTTATCCACTACTACTCAGTATAAACCATCAGCCCTGTAGAGTGCTTTTCTACTTCTATTACCCTATCTCCGTGGAAATTAAAAAGTACTGGTTTTAATTTAGAGTTCACAACCGTCAGTGTTTCCATGCAGCGGGATGATCTGCCCAACCCACAAGTAGTTTTCCAAGCTCCTTTATGCATCTTTGTGCAGTCAGGGGCAGTATCAGCTGGACCTGAGCTGGCTCTGTCAGGAGCCAACTTTGGTGCCTCTGAATCTGCGACAGGGAAATAGGTACACAAATAAACTGACCCAAAGAGTAGAGTTCAGGTCTAGGCAAAGCTGTTTTGTATTTTTGTGGACCAGTTTTTCTGTAATCTGTTCTTCATTTCTTTGCTTCTTGCCAGCATGACTTGTTTTGGCAGATAGCACTGACAAAATGGATTTCAGTACATTTTATCTGTTTGCAAGTCAGGGTGAGGAGAAAGAGGCAGGGGGTGGGGAAGAAGTGAGAAACTGTTTCCTGAGACAGGAGCTTAGCATTTTTTATATATATAATGTTATTAGGTTGTAGCCTGCATTATGGTTTCAGGTTTTGATATCTGACTTAGGTACCTGTCTTCTAACTTTAGAATGATTTATTGAGAGGTCTACAGTAAAGGACTATAGAAATTCCGTGTAAACACACAACTTCTGGAGAGTATTAGCAGGTTGGTGGTTTGTAAAAGGATCACAGTATTAACTTCTGTTTCTGGGGAGTTGTTTGAGATTTTATTTATTTTTAATTGGTTAACTTACTCAAAATTTCCAGAAGGTAGACGTCTGCAGCAAGACACAAAATCTGATTTAAATAAGAACTGTAAAGCACTGGAAATTTTCTGTTTTGTCCTAGTTTGAGAGAGCACATGCAGCAGGTCTGGAAATGTTAATTCACTTTTCTTTTCTTCTTCCCTCTTCCCTCTTTTCCTATATTTCAGAATGTATGTTTTTGGTGGATGGGTTCCACAGTCAGCAGGAGGTGAAATTTCTGCTCATGATGGTGAATGGAAATGTACCGGTTCATTTTGTTATCTTAATTTGGGTCAGTGTTTCTCTCTGTCTTGGAGTGGGCATTTTGAATTAATCCTTTCTTAATGGAGTAGATTAAATATTCTAAAGACCCTGAGATAAGTTTTAAGATAGAAAGCTGTAAGCATAGGTGATTGCAAAAGATACCTTCTTTTTTCATATTTCTTAAGAAGTGTTTTTTTTCTTTGATAATTCAGCAAGTTTGCTGGTGCAAATCTTTGTTCATCCAACTTTTAATACTAGGTAATATAGATAGCACTTCTTCATTTATAGTAGGACACAAGAAAGATCATAAAATCATTTTTTTTCTAAATTGTGATTGAACTGTCCCTTAATCCTCAATTTCTGATTTTCTGTTCATCTGAGATGGGTGACCAGAGGTCAGAAAATTGATCCTGAATCAACTGAGCGTATCTTACAAATGAATTGGAAAGTGACCTTCTGTTCGTAATATCAAAAAATCCAATGCGGTCATTATAAAAACAGACGTGATTTATTTTAATTTTCTCTGAGCAGTTAAGTGTATTAACACCTGTATTGCATGCTTTGAAATCCATCTAGAAACTAAAGTTTTTGAGTTTCATTTACTAGATACCACAGAATGGATAGGTCTGATCTCAGATTGCCAGGAAGACAAAAGTAACTTGTTACCAGGGCCAAGAGCAGGACACTGTGCGGTAGCGGTTGGCACTCGTCTGTATATCTGGAGTGGTAGAGATGGTTACAGAAAAGCTTGGAACAATCAAGTTTGCTGCAAAGATCTTTGGTACCTTGATACTGGTGAGTCAGAAATAAATGAGAAATATGTTCCATATTTTATTAATATATAGGAAGCTGGCATCATCAATGCTCAGAAGCTCTAGCAAGCACTAAAGTGTTTTAAATTTTAAAGCTTATTCAAATAAGCCATGCTTCACTGTTGATTGTTTGAAGACTACAGCTGTAATTCAAATGGAAAAAAATAGAAGGGCATGTTTAAAGCCCCTGAAAGAACTTTGTGGCTAGATTCTGTATTGCATGCCATAGTTGGTAGATAAAAGGTGCTAAAGGGTGTTTTACCTAAACTGAAAGTTCCTGGCCTCTCTATAGAGTGATCTCTTCTGCTACTACTTACCTTTTATTTTTTTTTAACCAACCCCCTCCTTCTCTTGGGATCATTGCTGCTGCTGCTGCTTCCTCATCTCCTGGACTGAAAAAAGATACTGTTGAATCAGAGAAAGGACCAAATTGTTCTGGGATGTAGGGGATTTTGAGAGTATTAATCACTCATTAGTAGTTGACAGGATGGATATTTGTTTGTTAGCAGGACACAGAGATGGTATCAGGAGTGAGGAAACTAGAATAGCACTTTCAGGAGGGAGTTGTTTGCTCAAGCAGAAGTGTTAGAATGGTTATTGGAGAATGTGAAACATCTAGGGCAGTGGAGATTTTTTCTTTTTTCTTTTTGTCTTTCTTTTTTCCCCTCCCCTTAGAAAGGTTAGAAGTAAAGGAGTGGCAGGGGAGGGATGTACTTAAGAGTGCAACCTAGTCAGGCATCAGGGCAAGCGAGGAGAGCAGGTCATTGGCATTGAATCGTGCCTGGGCTTCAGTCTGTGCAGAAGTTTGAGGGAAAGTTCACTTCAGCTAGAGAGAGCAAGCAAAAAGGAAGTTCAGTCTTCTGTGAATTCCTTCTAGGAGCATGTAAAGCTTTAGGAGCCAAAGAGCTACACATAGCCTTTTAAGACAGGAAAACAATCTTTCATACTGTAATGTCTATGATGATGGATATACAACACAAAGACATACCAGCAGCAGAAGAGCCATTAAAACCCTAAGAAAAGGCATCAAACATTCAGCGTTTTTGAACACTTCAGAATGTCAGTTTATAATTCTGTGCTCGATTTGGCACACTTGACAATGTTTCTTGTTGAATTTGGTGCATATTATACATAAGTGAAAAGGGAGCTATTGATTTTGCTTGCTTTATGTAGATATTTCTTAAGCTGTTAAAAGGGGGCAATTTCAAATATGGCACCTGTATTTTATTGGTTTCTTGTAGAGAAACCTCCAGCACCATCACAGGTACAGCTGATTAAAGCTACAACCAACTCCTTTCAAGTGAAATGGGATGAAGTACCTACCGTTGAAGGCTATCTTCTTCAATTACATGCTGATTCACCAGTGCCATCAGCGGCTGGAATACCTGGCACTGGGGCTCCAGAGACATCCATGCTGAGTTCACAAGGTAGTAGCCAGATCACGTTACACTAATGCTTGTGCAAAGGCAGAGTAGAGATTTGAGTAAATAATTGAGTTGTTTGTTTGTTTTAAATAAGATGACTAAGAGCGATATACCCTATTTCTTTGATATTTCCAAAATATGTTCAGCGTAATTATGGAAAATTCAGCTTTAACCTGCCTCTTGTCAGTTCTGGCTATCTGAATGCTGGAGATATTTGTGTAGTACTGGGCATGATTTGAGAAAGGGGACAGGAGGAAGGGATTTTAATTGACTGTTTGGCCATTTAGTTTCATTTCAGTCTAACAACCAAGTCATTCTTCAGGCAACCTCATGTCTCCCTCGTGCTTACTGGAATAGATTCCACCCATTAATACTGTTTTATGTAACTGATTGTGATTTGTTTTTGTTTACCTGAAAGGTGGCTCTTCTCTACATCAAACTCCACAATCATTGACTAGTGTCCCTTGTCCAGAACTGAAGGTGGATCATCCCAGCCAAGCAAATAATGTCATTCCTAATAATGTAAGTGTGAACAGAAAAACGCCTAAGTGGCAAAGTAGTGTGGGAAGCAAGAGAACTGCCAAAACACCTTCTCAGTTTTTGAAGTCCCTACCTATTTCTTAGACCTTAGGAAGTTCCCAAATCAAACAACAACAGACACCTGCTGAAGTGGTTGTCTATGCTTTTTTACATCCTTCTTATTTTGATGATTGACACAGTCTTTCAAGTCCTCTTTCTGGTAATACAGAGAGCAAACTGCAACTGTGTTGGCTTCCAGAAAACTAACTGGGAGCCTGATAACAGGAGAAACACTTGTCACCCTCAAAATGTTGGTGAAATTCATGTGGGAAGCAAAAAGGATAATGCATGTTCCTTCTTAGTTTAGGTTTTCATGCTGCTCTGTTTAGCAGTTTCTACTGCAGTATAAACCCAATTATTACGTATTCTGGCTGTGCAGTTGTACATGTTCCACTGCTTTGCCAATAACAAAGAAACTGAGAGGAAAAACTCTGGCTAAAGGATCCCATTTTTAATAATGTAGACCTTTTCTTAACTGTGTAAGCCCTTAGATCTGTATGGAATTCATAATGTGTTCTTGCAGAAAACACATGTGGAAGCACTGTGAATTTTACTAACAGTAGAACTATCTTAGATATGTGCCAGGAAATCAGTGGTTGAAAGCCTCTTTAATTGCGATTTTGCCCCCTGCCTATCCCAACCCCTGTCTCCCCACCCCAATAGGCTAAATATATGCATTAATGAGCTTCTGTGTGATAAGAATGTGAGCTCACTCAGATAAAATGTAGCGTGGGACAGAGACATTTCCAAGCTAACTTAGTTTCAGTCTTTGTTTTACGATGGCTAGAATAATGTGGATTGTGAGGTTGGTTGGTTGTTGTATTTTAAAGTGCTGGGGGACTGGTCAGAGGATTTTTGTTGTTTTTGAGCAAGCGTTTTCATGCCATGTTTGCGACTGAAATTTACAAACTTCACAGTTAACCAAAAGAACTTATTTGTTAATGTTTAGGTCCAAGTTTCCCTTCCATCCAACTCATTATTAAAAATAGAGGGAAAAGAAAAGGTTGCAGCACCTGAGAACAAGATTACACAGGAGACTATGAAAAACCATGCAGATGCAACAGGATTCAAAGAATCAAATGCCCCTTCTCTTTTGCCTGGTTGTACTTCAAGTAAGATATCTATAGAATAAAAATTATTTAAAAAGTGAGAATTAAAAAGTCATCTCAAACACAAAATAAGATTATTTCTGTTTTGCAATTTATAATTATTTTAGATGCATTTAAAAAAATCCTTGTGCTAGTTACTACTATATGTAATTAATGTAAAAAGGAAATCCTAAGCTGTTTTAAGTATCACAAGAGAAAATTCTTAATATATTCAATATTATGATGGCAAATGTGTCTGTTTAAACATAAATAGCCCTTCTTAACATCAAAGACCAGATGGACAGTACCAGATCTATTGTACTAGGTAAGGTTATAGTAACTCAAGGCTCCTTTGATAGTACTTCCCTGCCTGTTAGTAATGAGAAGTTACTAGCCTATTTAAAATTGTAGATGACATAGAGAGGAGCATGTTTTTCTCTGGCTACAGAGGAAAAAGAAACTGACTAGTTGCTGATATAGGCACTTCACTGAAAGTTCATCGGGGTGAATCCAGGCCCACGCACCTGATCTGTTTATTTTTGACTTCTATGTAATTTATGTGGTGTTACATTTTTCATTTTCTTTGCAGTGTGTTTTAATTATTGTGTGGAAGTTCGGGATCTTAGTGCTGAGCAAGAAATAGACTTCCACTGATGCTAATATGAAATTGCTTGTTATGAAGCTGTGATATTCATTTGTGTGAATACTTTTTTTCCCCCAATTTGGTTAAGAAAGGATAGATACAGAATACATCTAGCACAAATGAAATTGCTATTTGAATACAACTGCTAACATGTATTTGGTTATGACTATCCAGACAAGTTCTTATTAAGCTAGTTACATAAAGAAAGTGTTAGCAATGCATATAATCTGATCTATTTTAGTCTAAGCCTGAGCTAATATCTGTTTTTATGTGAAACTAAAGCCATTAGATCAAGTTGAGACTTGTTAGGTGTCATCAGTATTGAATTCTGGTTAATATTTTCTTTTTCTAAGGTCCTCAGACTTCAGCAAATGTAGGTGAATTACATGACTTGGACAAAAGAACTGTAATGCCTGATGCTTCTGTATCCAGTACTGTCTCCAGCACACAAACTATGGTAACCCAGCAGGCTGTTAAAACTGAATCATCAAGTACAAATGGGGCAGTTGTTAAAGATGAAACTTCACTAACAACATTCAATTCAAAATCTGAAGGTTTGAAATGTGTTTCACATACTGTATTTTGAGCCATATATATCTAAGGCCATCAGAGTTCCTGTAGTGTGGTGGGATTCCCATCTTGGCTAGTACCTGGGATTGAGATAGGGCTTTGGGCCATGGAGGACCTTGGGCAGCCTGAATGATCTCTGCTATGATTTACACATCTTTTAAAATCAGGATATTCCTTTTATATTCTTGTAAACAACTGTTTCCTGTAAGTGAAAAATCTTTTAAATCTTCGTTTATGCAGAAGCCTGTTTTTTAAACAGCAGTGGCAGCCAGTTTTGTTGCCTGTAGGATATTTGCTTTCATTCAGTGATTGTCTGCTTTTTTCATCAGCAAAAGTCTACGGATAATAACCTTACATGGTTTTGATTTTAAACAATTGACCCCTGTAACAAGTGTGGCCAGCTTATGTGGCTGTGGCTAGCTCACCACTAGCCGAAGGTGGTGACCTCTTCACAGTATGCTTGAAGTAAATAAAACAAGCACCAATACAAAAACTAAACATAAACGCTTTTCCAATTCTGTTTTTCATGAAAATCAACAGGCTGTGCTTGCTTTTCTTTTGAGTGTTAGCTAAAGTATTCTCTTACTGAATACAAGTAGTGTAATTTTTACCAAAGAGTATTGTTTTTTTAAAAACAAACACAAGTATAGAATACTAATATTCCCTTTAGTTTTTCATGTGCTTTGTTTTTTTTTTTCTTTAAGATTCAATTTCAAATTTAGTAAATGTTCTTTTCCCATTTGTTAGGTTTGTTTAAAGATTAATTGCTCTTATTCAGAATTCAAACTGTATTTATTTCTGAAGCAGTGTGTTAAGATTTCATCCTTAGGCAATTCATACTGTGTCATCAGTATGCGCCTCAATCTGATATTTATTACTTGTTCACAAATATTTCGTACTGACTTCATAATTCTGTCGTATTTTAGTATTTTCTGAGTCCTGTCTCTATTATCTGTAGCTGTCTGCAGTGCCAGGCTCTTATAATTGTTCTCTGAATATAAAGCGAACCAAAATTAGTCCTTCATGTTACAAATAAAACTGCATGCAAAAGAGCTTTGAGACATTTGCAGCAAACACTTGTAAATGACTATTGAGGTCAGCTTTTATATTATGTGGACTTTGTGTATAAAGCTTAATTTGTTAAAACAAACAAACAAACAAACTTAAGTGTAATTTTTTGTTTCTAGCTGCTGAAACTGCTTATATCATGCCTTCAACAAGGGTCAATACTGGACAGACAAATGATTCACACTCCTCTGTAAGTCTGCATAAGTATAATTAAGTTCTGTTGCTCTGTTGGTTAGTTGTAAGGGCTCTTCTGTTTTTCTTTAATTGTATCTCTTTGAAAGAGAAGCAAGGTATATTTAGGGCTTGAAGTGAATAATACAGGGTAAACATTTTCTGTTGTGAACTAATTTCATTGTGCGGGTTAGATTTGAATCTAAGTAGCAGTTGTGTATTCAGGTGGAGCTCCAAGTATGTGTTTCAGCTGTTGAATCATTTTTATTGACTGGCACAGTGGAGCGGTCTTTCTGCTGTATAATGTGCAAATGTAAAATGTTTTTCTGTCTGCACAAGTGAATTTAAAATATGTATTAGATCAGATATAGTGTTAGCTGCTGATCTGTAGGTTTGAAACATAACTGAACTGACATCTTGATGTTTTTCCCTAGAGGAGATGGGGACTGGCTATGCAAGCTGTAAATACTGCCTGAAAAAAAGTAAATGCCTCCTATTTCACCTGCTTACAACTTAATACACAAAACCAAGATGCCACCAAAAGAGTGGAGCTAAGGGTGGGAAGAAGCAGCTGCTACTGAAGGGTTGGGGTGCTTTTGCCAATAGCAGCTGCCACTCCTGCCCCTCTTCCATGCTAGCAGGAACATCATCCGTCTGCGCTGGGCAGCACTGCGAGCACCCTCCTTGGTGCCTGGAGACAAGCAAGAAAGGCAGCTTGTCTTTCTGGGCCAGTCAGGAATAGTTCTCATGCCCTCCACAACCATTGCCCCATGCCACAGTGGAGGCCGTGATCTGAGATGCAAGTGAATTTAGTAGCTGCTTTCAAGGGAGTATGTTTGGGGCTGAGATGCAGCAGAATCCCAGGTGGACCTGCTGGTGTACAACCACATTGCAGTGTTCTTTCTGGCCTCTGAGCAAAATTAACTCACAACTGCCGGCTGCTACACACACCTAGTTCTACAGCTGTAAACTTCTTCCCCTTCCCGTTTAAACTAGGATGTCAGAGATGACGTCCCATCTACAGCTTTCATATTTTCTAAATGATGACTGAATCTAAATACTTGAGAACCAGTTGGTTTTGAACAGTATTTCAGTAACAGATGCACATTCACTTAAAGTATAAGGAAGTCATTTACTGGTATGAAAGGGGATTCTCCTGCACATACACTAGAGTCTTGAAATGTGTTTTTTATATTACATTAAAGTGTATGGATGGTCTACATAACGTGTTCTTCAAATACTAGAAAACTCCACAACGACAGATGGCACCGGTGAAAACAAGAGACCGGCAGTGGTATGATGTTGGAATTTTTAAGAACAACAGTGCTACAGTGAACCAGTTCTACTTGCTGCCAGAGGAAACACTGAGCAACTCCAACAAGGTAGCTGCTAATTTTTCTCTGACAGACCTTGCACACAAGTGTTTTGGAATCCAGTGTTCGTTCATATGTTTAATGACAAAATGTGGGACTTTGTGATACAAACTGGTGCTTATAGGAGTTTTAAGATCAAAGTTCCTGACATATTTGGCTTTTTTTTTTTTTTTTTTTTTTACTATTTCCTAAACCAGATACATTTTTTTCCTGTTGTTTTTTGTATAGTTATATGGAACATCTTATTGTACCATCACTAATTCTTTCCGTATTTCTATTTGTAGCCTTAGGAAGGAATTTTCAGCTTCATGACATTTCATAACAGTAAAAACTCTTAAAAATAAAGAACTTTGAAATATATTATTTTCATACAGTACTGAAATATTTCAGTCAGTTTCCTCTCTGTCTCAAGGATACATTTTTAAAGATATTAGTAACAGTCCAGAATGTTTAAAAAGACTAGATGTGGAAGAGTAGTGGCTTTTGAATTCTTTTTCTATAAAATAACGTTGTTAAATATGGAAGTTTGTATGGGAAAACACTATACACCAGTAATCTGCAAAGCCTTTGTAGTCTTGGTAGTGAAAGTGTAGATTAATGATGTCCAAGTGGACTAGAAAAAAAACTGATGGCTGTATGTCACTTAAATGGGCAGAAATACCTACAGCCAGGAGGCTGCTTCTCTTTAAAAGATACAGGAGTTGATTTCAAAACTCAGAAATCAGCATTTGCTTCCTTGTATGGAACCTGTCTGTCAGCAAATCGCTAAGTATTTACTTAGCCATGCTTTCCTTCTGCCAGAACAGGTCTCTGCCTTACCTGTAGCACTTTACCTGTTAGTAAGCAGCTTACGTATCTTACTGGCAGATGGGACATGTAAGAGAAAATAAAACTCATGGATAGATTTTAACCTCTGCTGCGTATGTGTGTATTAATAGGCAACCTGAGCACTCTCCAAACCTCTCAGTCTTCTCTGTACTTCTGTAAATACTGACTATGCTGTCCTGTTATATAAGGTACCTATCAAGAATTTTCAAGAATGTATTTATAGGACTGGTTGTATAAAAAAAGAAACCTTCACAAACAAAGAGTAGAACAAGCTTCAGGCACATGGCTTTTTGTTGATAGTGATGGTTTTTAAACCTTGTTAGAACTTAGATGTTTTTAGTAAGAGGGGGTTTCATGGAGAACAGCTTTCAGTCTTAACCACGGGTTAGACAAAAGCTGTTGTGTTGGTGTTTGAGTAGATTGTTAGAGTAGATGAAGGTGTTCAAGGTGCTGTCTTACCCCAGTAGATGAAGGTATTCAAGGTGCTGTCTTACCCCAACAGATTTTCTTAAAACACAAAAGAACAGAACGTTTTTTTTGAAAACACTTCATTATAGATATTCCACATACCAGTTTTAAAGAGTATATGTAGTATATTTTACAGTGTTTATATTGTGATTTGTTACACATTATTCAAGAGGAAAATAGTTCAATAGGAAGCTTCAAAGATGTATCAATGCATGTGTTAAGCAAGGAAATAGAGTAGCACCTGATGTTTCAGAAACTTGTTTGTTACTAACTTACTGAGTCTGCTTCTCTTTAAAAACATTTAAGTTACCTATTCATAAATTGCAACTCTTAACTGTAGGAATAAGTAATTTTCAAATAAATATATTTCTGAGGACAGAGGAGTATAGTAATTAAGTAATAAGCTATACAGTTAGAAATGCTACTTTATTTTTACTTTCCAAAGTAAATCTAAACAAGAACTGTAGTTCAATTTAAATGTCTGGGATTTTCATGTTATTTGGAGAGAGGGAATTGTTCTTGGAGGAGTTGTTCTGAGGCAGGCTAGTGCCTCAGTCAGAAACTTTCGGATTCAAATACAAAAGCACTAGATCAGGTTTGGGTTTCAATTAAACTTAACAATCTCAGTTTATTGCTACCCACCTCATGTCTTTTTTTTTTTTTTTTTTTTTTAGGCTAATTCTGTTTAGAATACTTTTAAAAGTAACACAAACATTGCTTTATTTTCAGCTGGAAAATGCAAATGTACCAGACTACAGATTACTTAAGAAACAGGATCTTTTTCCAGGCACAGTGTACAGGTTCAGAGTCGCTGCAATTAATGGCTGTGGTGTTGGGCCTTTCAGTAAAGTCAGTGAATTCAAGACTTGTATTCCAGGTTTTCCCGGAGCTCCTTCAACAGTCAAAATCACCAAGGTGAGAAATGTAAATAGTTCTTGTTCTGATGCATAAAATTCTGTTCACAAACTTAATTATGGAACTCTTGTTTTTGGCTAGTTTTGGCTTTTTTTTTTTTTTAAGTGAAAAAATAAGTGTTGAATAGTGTCAAATGTTTAGTCAGTGACTTCTGCTCAACATAATATTCTTTAAGAAGTTTGATAAAAAATATTTTAAAACATAATGATCATGTTGCAAGATACATCTCAATTGTCTGATAATTTTCCCATTGTTTTCTTTTCCTGCATTCTTAATTTTATAGGGGTTTACCATGTTTAAAACAAAATTTGCCTCCAAAGGATGATTAGGTTTTAGTCTTTTTGCATAAAACAACAGTGATGTTGGTAAAATCAAAGGGCAATTCTGGGTAATGATTTGATAAGCTAACGTGTTTTCATCTCTTAAAACTGCGAACTTTCAAACAGATAACTTTTTACAAACCCGTAACCCAACGAATTCCACCTTAAAAATACTTGGCAATTTTCTTTGTTTTTCTGGGGTTTGTAACTTGTTTTAATGGTAGATGTGTTTTATTGTCTAGTGTTTCAGCTTGCCTGACATACTGTCTTTTTTACTAGTGAAAATTTGGTACATCCACGCATATAAATAAACCTGTATTTAGAAGTCATTCTTTTTTGAAAGAATGGATCAGAAAATAAGCATTCTTATTTTCCAAAATATCCTTTGGCATCTGTGTTGATTCTGCATTAGTACCAGAAGAAAGAAACAAAAGGTTAATTTTAGAATAAAGAATAACAGAATAGGTGAGAAGTTTAAGATGCACCTTAGGTTTTTATGTATTTATAACTGTTTGTATTATATATAGTTGAGTGTCTAATGGTTAGCTGAATAGTATCATATTTTTCTCTTTTTCTTCAGAGCGTAGACTGTATTCATCTTTCTTGGGAGCCTCCAGCTTCACCTTCTGGAAATATTTTGGAATATTCTGCCTACTTAGCAATCCGTTCCACACAGTTACAGGAAAATCCAAATCAGCTTGTATTTATGAGAATATACTGTGGGCTTAAGACATCTTGTATAGTGACAGCTGCCCAGCTTTCAAATGCTCACGTTGATTACACTTCACGACCTGCTATAGTGTTCAGGATTTCTGCCAAGAATGAGAGGGGATATGGACCGGCCACACAAGTTCGATGGCTTCAAGGTAAAGTCAGTGTCAGACACAGCATTTAAGTGGGCTGTGGCAGAGAAAATAGCTGATTGTGCTTCTACAACCAGCACTTTTCTCAGCGGCGCATGTCTCAGCAGTGCACTTTTCTCAGCAGTGAAATGTCACTTTGTTCTTTGTAGAAGTTTTAGGAAAAGGTGGTTGTTAACTTTAGCGTAACATTGAGAGATGGGATTTGTTCATGAGCAAAGATGAGCAAGTACTGAGCATTGGTTATTGAACCTCACTGAGTTTCTCAAATAATAAACTGCCAGTAAACTTCTGATTTCCCTGGACTTCACTTCAGCTTAGGAGTTTTCTGTTTTTTTTTTTAGTAAGCAATCCTGTTATATGCAGGAATGTAGTTCTTTTTTCCCCAGTCTTTACCCCTTCCTTATCGAAATAATTTTTCATAAAGTGACATAAAGTGCATTTTTGTGATTTAATGTACCCTTTAAAGTCTGTATTAGAGCTAGTAGGAATGGGTTTTGTCATCTCATCCCTACACTCAAATTTATGATTAGTTGGGGATGGGAATGGATCAACTTGAAATTCCCACCCTCCGGGGAGTAGCGGGCTGTTGGATGGGCTTGGGTGTCCTGCCAGTCCCTGCGCTGGGGTCCACAGGGTGCAGTTGAAAGTGAACTGTTGAGTACACCTCTGGTTGTTTTGAGTGTAGTTTTCTGAGATGGGCAGCAACAGTGAAGTTGTCTTCCTACTGTTCAGTACTCTAGTGCTGTTTTAACCCTGATCCCAGAGCTATATATCCCAGAACTATGAAACAGGAGTTGTTTGACAGCATTTGACCATGTACACAAGTTAAATTATGAAATGTTTAACAATGTCTCCTTCTTTTTGCAGATATGAAAACATCAAGCTCAAAGTAGAATCAAGATAATAAATTTCAAGTTTCGAATGTAGTGTTTAATGTAACTCTTGTACTATTTGTAAATGCTACAAATATTTTATTTTTGCATTGTTTTTATCTTAAAATATATAACCTTTTTTACGTTTGAGACATCAGCGTTACAGAGCCTTGCTCAGGTATGAGTACCATATGGAAGCTATACTGAAGATGGTGGGGTGGAGGACCATACTCTATCCAGTAGCTTTTTGGTAGCGATAGTTAAAATATTAAATATATATATATATATACACACAAAGTTTCAAATACAAAAAAAATAAATTGGCATATGCAGTACTGTTTGAGGTAGAGTCCCCATGATTGCTAGAGATTTTGCATAAATAACTCAAAAAGATTTGGTAAATGAGCAAATTGTTTGATTTCAGTTTCTTATACCACATTCTTCATTGTGGTGTCTGAGTACAAGGCAAAAATTTCCAGTTATTATATAGTAACTTAAAATGTATAAATATTTTAATATATACTTTTTTTGTAAAGAAATGATTTTTCTACTATTTGTAACAAATATCTTAATCCTGAAAGATATCCCCTGAAAATTTAAAAGGAAAAAGATACTTAGTCATTTGTCTTATTACAAAACAAAAAAACAAACATAAATTCATTGTAAATGCACTACTAATATTTAGAATTATCCTTTTGTAGTTGTACAAATCTTCAACTTGTAAATACCAATGTTTACAAGAGACCTTTCTGGTCTTGTATTAAAACTTCCATGAGATTCATTCTCTTTTTTTTTTTTTTTTTAAATCCATATGCTTTGCTTTTAGCATATGCTTGCTTTTTGCACTAATAATAACTTACCTCATTCCTGTGTTTGTAATCACTTGTGTTGCTTCCATAACGTTTCTGTAAAACTTCAATCTGAAAACTTTAACCAAAGTTTAGAATACATGGTAAGCAATTTTGCACATATCGTATGGCAACTTTCGACATATTTATTCCAGTTAATCTTCTTAAGTGCTTGTTTGCTTTACCAGTATATTCTACCAATCAAGTTCAGTATCTCCCTTTTACTATGCATCATTTTACATTAACTAGCTAGCTGATAAATTCAACAAGCATTACTTCTAGGAATAGGTTGATCCATTCCTATGCTAGATGAAAAATTTGTTCACAGTAGTGAAATAAAGGTAAACATTTTAAATGCTATTTATGTATCTATATAGAAACCTATGTTTACCAAAGTGTAGAGGAAAATGGCTGAGTTGGACAAGGTCACTAGGTGAATAGATTGAGGCACCTAAGATTTATTTTAAAATAAAATCTAAATTTCTTTACCGTGCAATGAAGTTTATACTTTGCACTTTAATTTTACCCTGAATGCCAAAATACAATATACATCAAGGTAGAATTACTTGCCTCTGCCAGTTAAATTTGTCTTAACAGCATTTGTAAATAAATAAACTAAATGAATTGATGTGCCTGGTTTGGTGGGAGAAGTATCGCTAAGATATTAAGAGATTTAACAGCTCAAGTATCCCAGAGCAGATTTTATAGCCAAGTTTTAGCTACCCTGAAAGTCAGGGTTGTAACAGAAGTGCTGATACAGCCTTAATTATTGCAACGCATCACATGCTATAATAGCATATAAAAAGTGCTGGGGACCATAAATTGCTATAATAGTGTTAATTGTGGCACGGGAGTAACACACACGGTTTTACTCCAGAGAAGAATCCCGTGATTATGACAATGACGGATATCCCAGATTCACTTTAAACAGTGTTTATAGTATGAATGTATAGGAATTTTTCCTGAAGTTAACTGGCTTTAAAATACTTGTGTTTTAATGGTCCATTTCATCAGGTATGATCTCACTACCAATACTGTCTGATAACTAAAAGTAACACTGTACACGAGCTGTTAACTAGAAAAATATGACTTGGTTTTTCTTATTAGTACTGTGAAAGAAGCCTTTAGAGAAAACACTTGTGGCTTTGATTTTGTTGGTTGATAGCTGTGATTGTAGAGTTGTTATTTAAGAATAAAATCTGTTGGGTATGTCTGGGTGAAGTTTTTTTGCACTTGGTTTCACATGGTTTGCACAATTTCTTTTCCAGTGGGTATGTCACAACTACCAAAGGGTAAAACTGTGGCGTTTTCAATGAAAGTATAATTTCCTTGTAAGTGTGCTTTCTTCAACTGACTAGACATCAGATGTCACTTTCTCTTCTTTGTCCAAGTTGGGTGATGTTGAATAGTGATCATATGCAAATCTTCAATTCCTTGCAGTTTTACTTTAAAATGAAATTGTGGTACATGCTGTAAAATACACTTTGTGGTCTGTTTTAGAACTGTATTTAGGACATGTCTAAATCTCACCTGTTTGCCTATCAACTAGATATCAGACAAATATTGATTGTTTGATTTAAAATTCATTTGCAAGACTGTTGACATCAGCTCCTTGAGAATCCGTGTTATCCACTCATTTCCTAAGTCACTAAATGACCTGTAACAAGCTGAAATCTATCAGGCGGCAGTACCCGTGTTGCAGAAATGTCTGGGTTTGCTGAACTTGCCAAGGCAGTTGTGACGTGACCGTCGGTGCAGGACAGTTGTGCCGGTTACGGCAGGCGCTGCTACAACTTCACCTTGAGAAGGTTCTTGTGGAAGTGGAAATAGAGTGAACGATAACCTACACTTTGTGTTTTCAAAGTAATTATAGCAATATCTTTTGAATGTAGTTTGGAGTAGAGCACATGATCATGCCATAAATTCTGAAGATATAATAAGTATTACTGTTGTTATCTGATATTTCAGGATAGCGAATTTGACGTGAACTTAGTCTTACAGCCTGTTACTTAATGACCTCTACAAGGAAACTGACATTTTGTACAATTAAAGTTGATCAGTCTTATTTCAAAGCATTGTTTGTTCTTTGTAATAAAGTGGTTGTCCTATCAAATGCGTTGTAAACAGTGAAGTGTACGTCTGCTTCTTCTGAGGGGATAATACAGAGAAGAGAGCGAGTGTGTTGGTCTTGGGGAGAAATAAGGGCTTCTTGATGAGCCATGTAATACTGAGTACTGCTCTTCCATAAAAAGTGCTACCCAAGTGACTTCTTGGTTGCGTGATGGTTTGTCTGGTTGCTTTTTTCTTCCCTAGTTGTGGTTCCCCAGTTTCCCACCACCCCTTCTGCTGCAATTGCTGCACTCCTCACCTGTTCTCTGCCCCCTTCCGTGCCTTTGTGCCATGCAGCTTGCTGGCCCCCATCTGGGACAGGAACATTTAAAATTGCTTTCCTTTATAGAAGAGCTCTGTTGGTGCTGTTCAAAGTGATTGGCAAAGAGTTTGGTGTTGCTTTGTTACAGGTTGTTAAAAGGAAGGGACTTGAATGAGCATTGAGCGCACCCAGCAGGCTTCCAGCTCTGCTCAAATGTTGGGGTCTTGGGGCAAGCTGCTGAGCTCAAGCTGCAGTTGACTATGGGAGTCTCCTGGGGAAGGATGTAAGATTTGCTTCTAAAAGCAGAGGAGGAGATCGAGTGTACTGAAAGGGCTCCAGAGCTGTTTCTGGACCTCTTTAAGAGAATTCACATGACGAACTACTAAAAGCTGTCCGCTCCAAATTGATTCCCTTGTTGTGCTCCAGCTACTGTAATAGGGTAAATGTTTTATTTTCAATTGTTTGTGATCCTTGTATTAGTGGATAACAAATATAACAAATGGGACATCCTAAGCAATCAATGAAGAATTTCCACAACGTGGTGTTTTTGTTTTTTTTTTCCTTTCTAAAATTCTCCGAATGTAACTTATTTTCTCATTAAGGGTGACTTGAATTTTCTATGTGAATTTATCCTAAAACCCGTTCAGAGCTATCGTTGTTTTTTCCCTCATAGTGTTAACTGGTTTCTAGTGTATTTTTATAACATTTTCTAGCGAGCCAAAGGGCAGGGCTTTTATTCTGTGGCTTCCAGTTCTGCCGCTGGAGCTTTCTGAGATTCCCACGGCAAGGGTGGAGCATGAACTGCTGGTCTTGCCTGAGCAGTTGATGTGTTCCTCCTCCTGGTAGTAGTTGCGAAAAACTTTGGTGCATTTTTCCATTGATCTGAAGCTGAGTTGAGTTCCCTTTTATTTCAGTTTCCAGAAGTCAGCTGAACGTAGGAGGATGGGCTTGCTCTAGGCACCCGTTTTTTTTAATCTGAATTTAAATGGATGTTATGAGATTTTTTGGAGCTAAACAGCTCCACAAAGAGGAAGGAAGAGGAGAGCTGGGACAGGAGGAAGGCCCAAGAGATTTCTGTTGGCTCCATATGCCCAACCCCAACCATGTGTGCCTAATGTTACGTTACAAAAACCCAGCATCTACAAAGGCAGAGCGTGCCTCCTCCTTGCTCGGTTCCCAAAGTCCCTCAGAAGCCCGAGGTACTTCACAGTGCTTGTTGGTTTTATACTCCCCCAAAATAATCTACTTGATTGGGACCAGTTTTGTTTTGCTGTCATTGTTTTATTGAGGAAACCTTTGCTTCTTACGAGCATCTGCTTTTAATGTGAGACATAATTCCTAAGTTGGTAGAGCAGCTCTTTAAAGTGGAAATTAAAGCTCGGATACGGGATCTTCAAAGAGAGAAAGGGAAGAAGGCTTTTTCAGTGTGCCCCAAATGGTAAGTAGTGTCGGGAGAGTTATTTCTGTGTCTGGCAGAATTATAAAATGCTGCTAGCCACACATGAAAGTCATAAAAAAAATATTTCCAAGAGGTTCTTAAAATAGATGTGCTGGGTGTGTGCCATAGGAGGAGGTTCACGACCACCAGGTCCCCGGGTTTGTGTGTGCCCTCCTGTAATCCCTTCCTTCTCTCAGGTAAATGCCTTTTGCCAGTGTGAGAAACGCCGTAGCCAGTAACAGGCTCAGGGGAGGATCTCAGTGAAGCAGCATTTTTATTGGCAATTGCAGTGGGGGGCGTCCCACAAGAGGAGCACACCTCCTGGGCACACAGCACAGTTCATAGATTTTATTTCTCAATGACCGGGCCCCTCCCCTGTTTCCCCATTTACTGGGTTATCCGGGTTCACAACCTGTCCAGTGCTTCACAGACAATACACGGCCTTCAGCTGCCAGCCTGTTAAGTTTCAAATTTCTTTTGATTTTTTTTCCTGTTGGAGGTGGCAATGCTTCTTCACTTACCTGGCTTGACACCCTGATTTTTGCCTAATTGCTCTAAGGAGCCCGGTTGTCTGCATTTTACAAGGTCGCTTGCTAAGCTTTCTTATCACTGCAGGTATATTTCAATGCCATATTTCTTACCTTTAAACAGTGTAACTGTGCAAAAACACTTTTATTCCCACTCCAGGAACTCCAACTGCCTTTCAGGGTAGTTTAACAAAAAATGTGTAGGTGTGAGTAGGCACTCATAACTTCAAGTGGCATGAAGTACCCCAAATGCTTATTTTCTAGCAATGATTTTATAATTATTTCTTTATTGTGTTTTGCATGTAGGGAGGGGACTTCTGAAATAAACCAGCACTTCATCATGGAGTGGGCTCCATAGGAAGCAGGTGAGTGCCTGCAGCTTTTGTGTTGCTTTGTATGGAGGGGTACCACAGGGAAAGTCCCAGCCAGAGGAGTGCACTGTTTGCTTGAACAGCTGAGGAAACGTGAGTGCCATTTATCTACCTGCTACCAGCGATCTGTCACAGTTCTGTGCAAGTCATCTGCTCTCATTCAGCTTGATTTTCCCATGTTTATTAAATAGCTTCTCTTCAGCAGCATGTTGGGGGATTTATTTCAGCCGTGGCTATGCAATTTTTCAGTGGGTAGTTGGATTCAATTTTATTTCAAATCAACTAACTTTTTAATAAGATGGATCTGTATCAGAACCTGTTGAAGCCCATTCTAATTCTAGCCATGTGCCAGATCTAGTGGGTTTTATTTTATTCTGATCTAGAAAGTTGTTTATATTAAATAACAATAATAATAATTGATTTCTTCTGGACACTAATGTTACTTTGCATGGTCCTTTGCATGGTTATTCTGTATGTAAATCCCCGTGTGCTCATCCATCTTGAAATGCTGTCCATGAGAGATGTAAGAGAAGAACTGCAGTTTATCGGTGGCTTGGGCTTTGTTTTGTTACTGCTGACTTCAGTCAAGAAATGAACATTTTAATACAGATTAAACAGTATTAATGGATAACAACATTAATGAAAAATATTAACATCCTTAGTTGAGAAAATTAACAAATACTGCCCTGTCTTTAATCTATGTTCACTTTCTATTAAGGAATGGACTCTAGATACCAAAGGTAAAGTACACAAGGTAATAAATACAAAGTATTATCCTCAGTCAGAAGGTTCAAACCAAAAAAGAGCAGGCAGCTGTTAAAGGATGCTTCACGGGCAGGGCCATGCAGATCCATGGCCAGTAGCCTGATCTCAGTCATTAGCAGATTTTCTTGGTAACTAATATCCCTAAGGGCTCTGTGAGAATGGGACTTGCAATATGTGCTGCTTGAGTTGATGCACCTTCTTCCATTTTAAGGAATCCTAAGTAGAGATTTGAAGCTTGAGTGAAACTAAATGGACAGTGTCTGATGTCTCCTACAGCCACTGCAGGCCTTGGGAGGACTTCCCTGCAAGCCACTGGTAGCAATACTAACTGGGCATATGAGCTGGTTGATGGAGGTTGACACTTAAAATACCACCACTGGCAGATTACAGGGGAGCAGAAGGCATGGACAAAGCCCACCCAGGAGAGCCAACAGGGTAGAGCATCAGCATGAGAAACGGTGGGCTCCCAAAGCCAGGGCTCACTGTAAATTGAAGAGCAGGGTGTTAGCTGGAGGTCTGGCTCCAACAGCAACTCATAATCTCTCAGGAAGAGCTAATTCTTCTTAAAAGTTGCCTTTGTAGACAGTCTCTTGCTAGTCCTTCCATCTACTTGCTCTGTCTGTCTTCAGATGGAGCCTGTACCCCCAAGCACTGGGGAAGTGGCCCTGTCACCTTTGGTGAGGTTTTGGATTGGGGTGGTGGTGATGGTCATCTCCTGAAAGACAGAGCTCTCATCTGTGCTTTTAAGTCTCTCGCCTTTGGCAAGTTACAACGATAAAGCTGCAGGAAGGTGCTGCCAAGCCATCTGAAGCAAGATGCGAGCCTTCAAGCCAGACAACAAAGAACTGCCAACTAACATCAATATGGCTTTTTCTGGTGAGTACAGAGCTTGATCTCAGTGCACCCACTCAAGAGAAACGCTTTGGGCCAGATCAAAAAACACAGGCACTTAGCAGACAACTTAAAATGGTATTTTATATATATATATATTATTCTATGGTGCTTGCTGGACACCGCAGCCTGCAGCCCCTTGGGCCTGGGTGTGGGTTTTGCAGTTTTTCACCAGCAACCCGCCCCCAGCACCCCAGAGCCCTGGTGTGCTCTGCTGTGCCTGCAGCTGCTGCTGGCCTGGCATCTCCCCCAGCCCATGGTGGCTCTGAAAGCAAGAAATGAGCTGGAGCAGTCGGTTTCAGGCTGATTTTATGCACATGGTGTCAAGCCACCTAGCACAGCCTGGCAGCTTTGAGCTGTTAAAAAAAAAAAAAAAAGAAAAAAAAAGAAAAAAAAGGCCTTTTTCGTTGCTTCATTTGTAAAAATGTGGTGGCTGCTGCTGGTTTTGAATAGAGCAAGGGCTGAACCAGGTCCCTGGGCCCCTGGTCTCAGTGTTCCCACCCCAAAAGGATGGAGCCTGCTAGCCCGTGGCACAAACGCTTTCCAGCTGGCTCGAGGTGAGACTTCTGGCTCCCTTCCCTTCTCCCCCAGCACTTAGCTTTTCCTACCGCCTGGCTCCAGGCGGCTTTCTGCTCGCCAGATTGCTTTCCCCGGCGTCTTGTTACGCGGGGAGCTCAGGCGTCTGGCTGGGTTTGGGTTTCGTGGCCAGGGCTGAGGAGACAGACGCCCAGGGACAAACCTGCGCATCCCGGAGTCCTTCTGTCGGCGCTGCGCTCTCCTCTCCGTTGACAGGACCCAAGCTCTGGTGGGGTCGGCTGTGAGCCTTCTGGGGGTGAGTACCGAGCCACGAAACGCTGCAATTTGTTAGCCAGAACCAAACCCTGTCAGGCAGAGCTGTCCTAAAGTCAGCTGTTGTCTCTGATTCTCAGCCACATTCAGTCTCAGGCACACCCACGTGCAATTTTCAGCCTGAAGGACGCTGTTCTCCCCAGCAGAATTAACCCCCCAGCAGCTTTCCTTCATACAAAGGCAAATCAGGTGTCTCACTGTGTCTGATAAATGGATCCTCCTGCAATAAGATATTCCAGGAAATGACCCTGGCAGGGTGCCTGGAGGGTTTCCTAAACCAGGGTAGCTGCCTCTGCAGCCAGAGCTGGAGACTGCAATTTAATAAGCTCGGTGCAGCTGGCACCAATTTGGAAACTATTGTGCATACGAGCAAACCGCGCTCATTCCCAGGGGTATTTGGCCTTGGATGTGAGCGCAAGTGGAATTTGCACTGAGTTTCTACAGAGTTTTCCATGAAATTTTTACATGCAGAGGGTCAGCTGTGGCATGCAGTCAATCATCACGCCAATTTCACAAATCAATAGGTAAACAGATCAACCTTCAGTTGCTTAAGTGTCTTTTTTTTTTTTCCAGCGTTTTTAAGGGTGAAAGGGAGTGATTATGCCAGAACCGTCTCTCTTATTTTCAAAGAGGGAAATGGATCCCTGCTTTTAACTGGGTATGTCTTAAACTCTACCACAGCCAAGAGGCGTCCTCCCACCACTGCTCTTGTTCTTTTCACCAAACCTTTTTGCAACAGGAATACGTCTGCATTATCAATATTTAACTTCTGCCCCTGGAGGCCTTGGACTCTATTAAACATCCCTACAGCATTATTCATCCTAGAATCTGCATATAAGATTTTGATTTACAAACGTTAAGAAAATCCACTTACGTTTAACTGAAAAACTTCCTTTCCTTTATTCAGTGCAAATTAAATGTCAAAAAAGTTTAGCTCGCACAATTTGGGAACGCCGTGATTTACAAGCACGTTATCTTCTCTCTGTAAATATAGTTGAAGCAGAAAGTCTGCGTGACTTAACTGGAACATTAATCACATCCAAAGCTCTACAGAATGAAGAGTTTTATAGCTATAAGCAAGGCTGCTGCCAGCTCTTATCATGACAGCGAGGTGGTGGGGAAAATAGTAGCCCTTCTGCACCTACGGATGCTTAGAGCACATTAGTGGGCAGCGTTGTGAAACTCTGCAGTAGGGAGCAGCTACTTACCTGACTTAATTCACCCTATTTAGGGGCCTTTCAAGGAAGACAGTTTAAGTATAGCCCACATCATTCAACCTGATTTGGGGGCAGATAAGCATGGGTCAGTTAATATTTAGGATGTGCTGCCTCATGCCACAGCTCCCTAAGTACAACATCCAGACGTATCTTAGTATATCTTAGTATGCAGCAGAGACAAGAGCCAAGGAATAAATACAACGATAAAGATGCATACGTACATCAGCATGACTGGTAAAGGCAGAGCCTCGGATCCCATTAAACCTGTGGGAACAAAAATGTTTTTGCACAGAGTTACATTGTTTAGAGGGAAGGAACGTGGTGCTGAGATACGCTTGCAGTGATAAGAAAGCTTAACAATGCAGACAAACAGACTCCTTAGAGCAATTAGGTGAAAATCAGGGTGTCAAGCCAGATAAGCCAGATAACATTGCCACCTCAAAGAGTAAAAAAAGTCAAAAGAAATCTGAAAAATAACAGGCTGGCCACTGAAAGCCATGTATCAGCTGTGAAGCATCGGATAGGGTGTGAACCTGGATTACGCAGTCAATGGGGAAATGGGAGGGTCCCAGTCATCCAGAAACGAAGTCTATAAACTGTGCTAGGTGTTTGAGCATCAATGCTATTTTGAGTAAACTTTCTCCAAAGTTTTACCACAAACTGCCACTGCTATCTTAACTCAAAGTCAATTCAGGGCTGTTAGGTCAAACAAAACATTCAGGGAAATAGCAGCAGTTTTGTAGAAGCAGATGGGATACAACAGGAATGATCACTCTCATTTTTGATTTAAGCCACTTTTAAAGGATCAGTGTATTTAAAAACAGGAAGGTGAGAATGTTGCTTTTTTTTAAACAAAATTAAAAACTCACAGTGGTTGAGTGGCTGTGCTAACTACCACTGACTAGTATAAATTAGGTAAATTCCCTTGGTTATTTCCATGCATAGGACCACGTGTGCTTTACCAGCACTACAGTACCCTGCAAACTTTAATAGTTTGCTTCAGAAAGCAACCACACAACGTATTGTACTATTACTTGTACATGTTTTTTTTTCAAAAAGTGAATAAACAAGGGTTTTGTCAGTCAGCCCTGGGGGAGGAGTGGGGTGGGAGTGAATACATAAAAAGCCAAACAAACCACTGTCAGCTCTTTTGCACCTATGCTGGTACATAAACCACAAACTCCAGAAAACACTTAAACCTTAACTCACAGAAGAGCAGGCAGATTGAGAAAAATATAGCTGCTGTCAAGCAAAGGAGACAGATGACCTTACCTCCCTTTGTGCCCGTTCAGCTGCCAAACCTCTAGCTCCTCCTTAGCTGTAATCACAGCTTTCTCCGTTGCGGATTTGGGTGCAATTGAGAAGAGTGTATGACGGCCTCAAATAAATAGAATACAAACAGAAGGGGCTCTTGTACTGATCGTGTTATTCAGTTGTATATTTAATGAAAAACTCCATTCGTTTAGTCATAGCTGCTGAAGAATGACAGACTGCCACAAAACCCAGAACATCTGCCCAGACTGCTACAGGACACGCTGGATCTCCTCCAGAGGCTCTGGCAGCATAATGCTGATTTGTAAGAAGCACTGTTGAAATCCACGCATACATAGAAGTTTTTGAGTAACAAAGAACTGGCTATTTCAGGCTTCTGGGACGTCTTAGTTGAAGCTATTTTTCCATTATTAAACGGTTTTGTGGGTTTGTTTGTTGTTTGGTTTTTTTTGTGAAAGACAAAACCAGCAAGAAATTATATGGCAATAGATTTAAGGTATGGTTTGTTTAAATTAATGTCAGGTATACGGAAAGATAATTATTACATTTCAGTCAACTGCAAACAGTAAAAATACCAAAGGTTCCAAAATTTAGTCCAAATGAAATAATTACTAAAAACACCACCCCTATCCTAACAGGCTAAGAAATGGCATCTAACAAAATTACCCACCCAATTATTAAAGAACAGCAATGCTACTAAGAACAGCTCACTAAATTTACAGAACTACATTATCTAAAGTTTATTGCAAAACCAGAAAAGAGACAGCAAACTTGAAGTCTGTCTTTCATTTCAGATTTGTATCGCTTGTCCGAGTTTCACTCACTCACATACACACACACACACACGCAGCCTGTACACAGAAAGTTGCTAACACATTTGAGTTCCCACAGTCTCGCAAGAAACCTTAAAACATTTCAGTAAAAAGTTAAAATGAGGTCTTTTACCACAAGGACTATAAAATCCCCCCTCCCACCCCCCACTACCGTCAAATTTCTAGGTTTTGGATTCTAAAAAGCATACATAAAAAGGAAGTTATTTCAGTAGCACAAAGACTGCCTTAAACATAGCAAAGTACGTCTAAGGAGTTAATGCAACTGAAAGAAAAAAAAAAAAGACCTGCATCATACACAAACAGTGTTTTAATTAACACTGTTGATAAGCTCTAAATCTCTAGCTGGAGTAGAGCATTGTTTGTTTCTGATTAAATTTTAATTCTCAAGTTACATAAAAAAAACAGTTGTAGCAATTCTTCTGAGCTGCTAGTTTCATGAGAAAAAGTCCCTTTCAAAATTTCAATAAATATACTGACATCTAAAGTTAGTTGAGGTTGTCATGCAAGACAAGTTACATAACCAAGACCAACTCAATCTTTATAATAAAGGCAACTTGCATTCAAAAATGAACTTTACCCTTACATTTTTATTCAAAGGGTAAACATGAATTAACCCAGCTGTTTACCTGAATTACAAAAGTAACATGATTCAATATGAAAATAAGAAACTGTCTACAAATCTCTGACAGTAATAAATTGCAATATACAATGCATACAGGAGTTATACAGAGCAACAAACTCTTGTACAAAACAAAAATACTTTAATACCTTTAAAATCCAATTTGTTTTTTTTAAAATCATTCATGAAAAAGATTTGAGTCAGAATTCACACCTCAATTAGTCTAGCTTCAGGTAGCTACATTACAGCTATTTAATATACAAAGAGATAAATCTCTCCACCAGTCATTAAAACTGTCTTTTTGTTAGAGTTTCACTGCTTCTGCGTCTCATGTTCCCAGATCCAAAGTTGTCTTCAAATCATGAGAACTGAATTTGTTGAACACCGGAGATCTATGGAAAGAGAACGGAAGCTTACGTTCAGTGTAACCTTTTTTTGAAATCGCACCACGGTTAGCAGCCTCGAGTTGTCAGAGCGTTGGAATGTCATGACAGCCACCAAAAGACTAAATCATTGATTTCTGGTTTTCAGAACAAGGCAGCTGAACTAGCGTTTGAATGTTAGCAGCAGAAGGGAGAACAGATGACGGGATACTGTACCTGTTGGTATGATGTTGTATAGACCATAACATTCTGCTGTTGGCCGTCTGTAGTTATTAAGCCTGCTGGCAACTGATTAGCTGAAAGAAAAGCATTTAAAGAGAGTTAGACATGATCTGCAGGCTACGTGGAGCCCTGTTTGTAGCATCTGTCACTTAAATAACATTTAGTTGTGGTCCACTCTGGGACTACAGAGCAATTCCTCTCAGGACAGCTACATACTACACTGCATTCAGTCATGCTTGTTACTGAGTGTTAAGTGTCAATGAGCTTATTCCCATTAGTACTTCAGAATCCAAATCCATTATCTGATTTTTCATCACTTAATCTGCACATATCTGAACAAGAAACCCAGTGAAAAAGTCATGCTTCTTTATAAGAACAGGGACCTGAATGTGGAAGAAGCACAAAAGGTGGTAGAGATGAACAGACGCGGGCAATGAATAAAAAAGAAAAAAAAGAAAAGAAATAAAAAAGAAGCACTGGCAGAGATATTGACTGGAAGCCAAAGACCTGACATTATGCCAGATGACTTCAGCATTTCTTTCAGGGTACCACACCAGCGCTCTGAATTTCACAGAGGAAAGACACGGCTAATGAACTGAGTAAAAAGCACTTCTGGCATTTGGGGAGAAAATTCAGGGAGTGATGCTCTAAGTTAAACCCTGACAGTAACATATATGGTAAGCTCTCTGACACTCAGAGTAAATACACGTTACAATTGTTAGTTGGAAGTAAAGCAGCAAAACTTCCAAGCTGTAAGTTCCTATAGCACACCATTCTCCACTAGGAGACAAAAAAGGGCCTATTTTTTCTGTTCTGAATTATGGCTGTTACTATATACAAATAAGATGCAAACCCCATAAAAATCTGAAAACCCAGCATAATCCTAACAGCTTTAATATGAAAGCTGATGCTTGGTTTTGCTTAACATCATCGTATTATCTTTCAAACACTTAAGCTGCACATTAAGAGACTCATTAAGATCAGAGTTAGCAATGGCTTGGGCAGGACTAAAATCTTAGTGCCCTTCAACCCAAGTTCCACATCCAACAGCCAAGTCAGAGACCCAGCATTAACCTCTGGGGAAGATCTAAGACCAAGAGCTCAGGGCTATGCTACAGTAACACAGTTGTCACTACTGCTACTGCTGCAGCAAGACCATCACCCTGAAGGGATCTATAGCTGCACCTCCACAGAGAGAAATGCCTGCAGCACACGACGCAATCAGCTACTTCAGAGACATATTTTTTTCCTCCTCTTCTGTTATCTGCTACTGCAATGTCTCCCTTGGCACCCTTCCAGGACTTAGTATTCTCTTCCAAAGCTGCTCTTTTCAAATCACAGCAGGTTAACGCTTATTTCATAGAGCACACTGAGGCTCCCAGGCCTGGAAAAGGGGGTAGGAGCAGATCTTCAGCCTTCTGCCACTTAATGGGGGCCGTATCAAATTTGTTAAGGGGTCAGAGCATCCACAGATGGAATGGGATTCCTTTTTTCTGGTTTCCAATTTCTGGTGGGCATTGTACTCAGGCCAAGCAGAGCACGAGCATCCTTAAGAAAAAACTTTTAGTGAACTCACCGCTTGGTCCAAAAAAAGGTACTGGATGCAAACACAATCAAAACATTCCAACTATTTTTCCCCCTCAACTCCTGAGCTGCAGTTTAAATGTACAAAGAGCAGACCAGAGCATATACAAGATACAGCTTTTAGAACAGTATCTATATATTGATTTGACAACCTTTCAAGCTGGACAGACCTCCAATAGCTGCAATCCAGGAACTACAAGCAACATATCCAAGGTAAATAAATTGGGTCTGTAGTTTCGTTGGTACCCTACTACTTCTGAACCAAGAACTATTACGTAAGTGAGTACAGATAAGAGTTTGCTATTTGCATTTCCTAATCTTCAATCGGAAAATAAAAAAAAAAAAAGGTAAAAAAAAAAAAAAAGGTAAGCTTTCTGCAAATCCCCTGTAGTATTTAGGTTTAGATTCTTAAATTCCAGTCAGTTTTATGAATTTATCTTCCAACCTAGGAGAGAGCATAAGAGTCTCTACTGTTTTGTATAGCTAAAGTCATCAAGCTAGGAGCAAAGTGTTCTGTTTCAGAACCTGAGTAGGTCATCTCTGTTCTCAGACTTTGAATTTTTGCTAGTTCTGTAGTATACCAATGATCTCACCAGTAACTATGACAAAAGCCACACCTCTTAATTCCTGTACCACCTTATCATGTAAAAGACAAGGTGAAGGCTATGCAAGAATCCAGCACCAACAAAACCAAAAAGCAGAGACCCAGCAAGTGTCAGGCCTTAATTCACAGCATAAGGAAGAAAAATTATAGTGAATGCATATGATGTTCCTTCCCCTATATTTTCTGTTCATTCTTTTGAAAACATAAGAAATACTAATTGCTTTAGAACTCTGTGAAGATTATGTTCTCCACTGGCTCTTTCTGAAAGACCAGATCCCCAGGTCATCACATGATGTTTACTTTAGTTTGTCCCCAACAGTCCTGCAAGTTGAAGAAATGGAGCCTAAATGTGTAGCTATTTAAAAAAAAAAAAAAAAAAAGATAAAATTCAGGTTTGCATCTTTTATTACAATACGTGCTTATGTGTAGAAAAAAAATACTGTCCCTAATGTATATATTTAAAAATCTTCCAGAGCTGACATTAACTATTACTAGAATGTCAGCATTTACGAGTGTATTAGCTCATTCTGACTGTAAGTTCTACTGACTGGGAAGAGTTTATCTTGGCACAGGGTATACTCCAGACATCTCAAATGAAAGCCTCAGGGGATGTAACACAAGTGGTCAGTCCAGAATGTCTTCCTCAGTTAAGAGTTCTGATGTCTAAAGGAAATGCTATCTTTTGAAAAGCCATAGCAATAATTAAATCAATTAAGGAGTATTACTTACTAAATGCTTCCTCTGTGAGCTCCTCACTTAGGCCATCTCCAGTTGTAACTGTTCCCCCAATTCCCTTTTCTCCTTTCATTGCCTGGAGAGAAGAAAAAAAGTATTTGTATTAGAGTATTGTTGGTGTGAGATTGTTTCAAGGACCCAAGACCTCTATCCAAGGTTTGGAAGCTGAGCTGGAGTTTGAAATCCAAGACCTGCAAAACTATTGTATTTAAGACTGTGCACAGTACGAGAATACATGAAGGGTGTTTTTCATCTTAGCCATACTCCTCAGACACAAAAACTCAAAAATTGAGATTGAGTGGAAAAGGTTTTCAGCTGCTGCACAAAGTCAGAGATCTGCAGTAACCCAGCAGCAGTCAGCACGTTTGCAAGAAATCACAGAACCTCAGAACTACTGAGTGTGCAACATTTGCTTACCAACAATATGCAAGCGCCATCCTCATACAACTAAGGGTTGACATTTAAAACCAAGATATTGAATTTCTCCCCCCACAGCAAGGACTAGAGCCAGAAAGGGTATCGGCACAGAAAGCCAAGGCTCCTAGTCATATGCATGCAGTTGTACAACTGTGAGGTTCTATTACATAAGAATACACAGGAAAATATTAAAGGTAATAAATGTGTTCTCTGTGACTGTTTGATAGAGAATAAATGCATAAGCTTCAAAACAGCATTTCATACAGTACCCTGAGGAGGGAATGGATGTTTAAAATTGATAGGAAAAAACATCCAAACCATTACTTAGCTGAAAACCAATCCCAATGATCTGCTACTACAGTATATACATCTGCAAAAAATAGACCTCTCAGAAGAAGAGCAGAATAGACCTACTTCAGACTTCTCCAGAAGAACTGCAACTAGCTCAGCACCACTTGCATTTCTAATTAATGCACATGCCTGTGCTATCCAAAGTACTGTAACTGCTATAGAGAAGTAGAAAAAGACAGCAGACGGCAGTGCTTCAACTTTTAGATTTCACCTCCTGTTACTCAGTTAAACACCCTCTCACAATCCACCATTAAACTTCCCCTTTCCAGATCATTTTTAAGTGCTATCAGCAAATTGAATATCACTAATGAGCCTTAGTGCCATTAATTGAAAAAAACTTTGATTTGCAGAACAGAGAAAGCCTGAAGAACGTCTTCTACAGTAGTGTTAATTCAGACATCCCTGCCTAACTCATGCCAGTAAAACCAAGCTTATTTTCTTTCTTCTTCCCATGATTATTTTAACCCTGAACAATTTCTTCATTTGGGTTTATAAAGAAGGGAGGTCATTGGATAAAAATGCATTTGATTTGTTTGGTTAAATCTGGTATTCTGAGGTAGCAGAATACAAAGTAAAGAAGAAAGCATCATTTCCTTTGGTCTCCAAACAGCAAGGGGGGTGGAGGGGGAAAGAACAAAAATTCCAAGCAGAAGCAACTTTTTTTTTTTTAAAAAAAATACGTATTTCTGAAAGGAAAAAAAATAAGTCACTTTCTGCTAGAGAAGGGATAAAGAAAAAGTGCTTCGATCACATAACTATCAGGTACGAAGTATCAAAAGCAAACTAAGAAAAAAGTAAAGAAAAACAAACAGATTACAACACCACTGTAGCAGATAGCCTTTTATGCGAATAATTATTCCAACATGAGAAAAAAACTTTCTTTTGCATATCTGAAGCCCAGAAAAGTACTAGGCATTAGGCCAGATCCTCAGAGGATGCTGTCTAGTACAGTTTTATTGACTGAACCCAAAGATCGAATTAAGTATTCTTAATAGGCACCTTTAAAGAACAGAATGATTTACTACCAACAATATATTAGACAAAGTTATTCAGTTGAAAGCTCTAACATCTTTGAATCAGCAAGTCTAATCAAAATGCCTTTTTTTTCCCCGTCTTGTTAGGTTCTGGAACATTTTAAAACATCACTGTAGTCCCAATTGGTCCCTGACAATAGCTGTGAGATACAAGGTGGCCATTACACAATGATGACGTGGAGCTTAGAATAAACACAAGCAGGTCAAATAAATGAGGAAACACTGAAGGATATACCAACCTCTCTAAATTTTTGGAGGTATAACTTCAAAGGTTCAACATAGCTATCAAATCCCAAGGTAGACATGGCAAAGAGAATATCTTCTCCATTAATGGTCTTTCTTTTCTCTTGGTGACACCTCTCACTTGCTTCTGACGTTATAAAGCTGATGAATTCACTTACACACTCTTGCACACATTCTTTTGCATCCTTAGCAATCTAGGGAGAAAAAAAAAAGTGTCACAAATTGATTCATCAAGACCAAAGAAAACTTAAAACACAAAACAGAACAAAAACTAAAAAAACAAAAAAAAAACAAAAAAAAAAACAGCAGGTTGCAATAGATCCTAAAGGAAGCATCCCAAAGCCTGATAATGATACCCATTTAGGCAACAACTGTATAAGGGAACCACTGGATGTCATCACTGCTCTGTGGAAACACAGCTGCAACATGATTTTAACTGAAGTTTTACTATTTCAAGCAGAACAACCAAGTGCCAGGGTCTCCTGAACTCATAATTGTGTTCTGTACGAGGTTTTATATATAGATGCATCTCAATATTGTGCCTGAATTTGCTTACCTACTACTTCTCTTTCAACCTGCTCATTACAATATCACAGCCCACTTTCACCTTCCTTTCAATAGACCCAGCAGCTCCAACCCCCCCAGCAGCTCCAACCCCACTGTAGTACATTCCCACAAACCTGGCAATGACAAGTATGTTTATCCTGACCGGATTAAGGGACTAAAATATATGCCTAGCGGTGAGCTTCTCTAGTGCTTTCATATTCTGGTATAAATTTTGCAAATGAGAGTTCAACTGAAGAAACATACGCCCCTGGCAAGAATGAAATAAATTTGATTATGGTTTTCAGCTGGACAAAAGTAATTTACCTGACCTAAAATAACAGCAACCATTACTCACGATTACTTGGGAAGCTGACAGGAGCCAAATGAAGGATTATAATAATTAAGATTCTTATTCTTCACATGTTAAGAACCTGTTTGTATTTTCCTTTTTTTTTTTTTATATATGAAGCAGTAACAATATGTAGAATCTTCACTAGTTCCTCTGGTATTTTCAGAGGAGTAGAGCCAGATTTTTAGAAGTACTCATCAGCCAACAGCTTCCCTTGCAGCTTTTCACAAAGACCTCCCTGATTTTTCAAGATAGCTCATCATCCCATATGCTAAATTCTTGAGAAAAATCTCATCTTGATTGCTAAAATTCATGACAATATGGACCAGTGAAGAAATTTTCACAGCAAAGATATAAATGTAACACCCAGATCTCCAGAAAGCCCTAAACACTATGAAGTACAAGCAGATGCAAGAAAATTTTGCCTTCTATTTAAAGGGATCTCAAAAAAAAAAAAAAAAAAAAAGGAAAAAAGGCAGCCTTAGCTAGAAAAAAAAAAAAAAAGTTGGGCAAGAAGTAATACTGGAATACAACAGACAAATGGCAAGTAATAGCAGTCCTGCAAAGTTTTAAGATCAACTGGTAGAACATTCAAACACTTATAACCAGTCTTAGCTTAAAATTGATTTAAAAGGTCTGTTCTTAGAAGAAATAAGTCTTTCAATATCTGGCTTTACTTGCTACATGATATAAGGCAGGCTTCTTAGGTCATTTTGGTATTTGGACATGTAAAAATTCAGGCAACGGATGACTAACCATTTGCTTTCCTTCACGATGAGAAATAGATTTTTATTTCCCCTACTATATTTCACTTATTCCAAATTTTAAACAACTCAAACAAAGTACAAGATTGAATTTTGTAGGAGAGAATTACATAGAAAGTGTTCTTGCCAACATGGGATTTTCACCAAGTCTGCCTTGTTATGACAATTTCAGAGAACACATCTTGGAAAAAAAAATGCCCTTGAAAGCCCTATGAAGCGCACTCTCAGGAGCTGAAGATCTTGTAATTATGGAAATTATAAAAGGCTTTCAGAACCCTAGGAAAAGTGGACAGATTTTATGTATTTTGAAGGCTTTCCTCCAATAAACAAGGATCATTTGGGAATGTTGTGCTACCAGCTTAAGTGCACTCAGAAGGAGTAAAACTCATTAATACACTTTCTTTACCAGATAAGGACATTACCTTTCCTGTTTGGGGTATAGCATTTTTCATTATCCTTGCAACATTTGCAATTGGAAGATAGATATCTTGTTCTCTAAAACTCTCTTTTGACCCATTTGTATCTTCATGATCATTCATGCTGTCCTCTGTGTCTAATGAAGAAAAGGAAAGTTAGCAGAAATCGTGTTTGATAGACAACAGGCAATAATTAATCAAGCATAAAATATTACACTGAAAGATTAATCATTTTTGAAAGACCAGTGTATTAACATTGTAGAAATAGCCACAAAAAGCAACAGATGTGACATCAGGGTATCTTTATGGGTGTTCAATATCATATTTATCTTACAATGCACAGAAATCTATGGGGCTGCTGAAAACCAAGCATTCTTAATGTCACATCAAAATAAAAATCCTTTCTTAAAAGGTCGAGTTGTGCTTTTTTTTGTTTTGTCACCACCCCCATGGACACAGTATCAATGTTGATAAATCTAAAACTCACCTTTAGATTACAGGAAAAATGCATTATACGGTGAAGCATTATGAATACAAACTGCAAATACTTAGCTTGAGAACTGACAGCAGAGAACTGTACAAGAGGTGGAAGGAAATTACACACAGAGAGAAACAGTACTGGTGCATTTCTTACCATCGTGAGGCTGTATCACATAGTGACTGCCACCAATGTAATCTCCAGCAATTCCTAACTGAGAAGCATCCGTCGTGGAGCTATCACCGTCCATCTAAAACCAGAAGAAGCAATGCTTTCAGGTATGGTTGCTGTGCTGGAAGGGCAGCTATTGCTGAAAAACCACACTTTAAGAAGCTTATGAGACCAATTTTTACAGAGCTTTAAATATTTTGTTATTTGGGAACAGCACACTCATTGGTGCTGAACTTTACTCATTGTTTTGGTTTTGATCAGTCCTTTGGATGCAAAATACTAAAGAATTATTGCAGCTATTTCTCTCATTCATGCAAAAATGAGAAGTTAAAGGAACTTAACTAAAGGAGAGGTAGGTTCATACATTCCATTAAAACAAAGGTTAGCACTTCCTAGTAACTTTTTCTTTTTGGCAAACTATTGCCCATTCCCAGATCAGGTATCAGGGCCAAACACCTATGGAGATGAAAATGCAAAGCCACAGGCAATCAGACTAAACTGCAAGACCATGCTAACAAGTGGAGTGCTTAAAGGTAGTTTTGCTCCCCTTATCTTGCAAAGTAACAACGAAAAGTTTCATTATAAAGAGTTTCATTATTTTTCCAGTAGTAAGGCCACCTAAGACTACTCGTACAGCAGTACAAGATGCTTTTGACATTATTCTTCAAGTCCCAGCTGAATTTCAGCTGTGAGTCTGAAGTCTGCAGAACACAGCGTCACAGGCAAATTGTTAGCTGCTTTTCTGACAGTGAAAATAATGAAATTGCTTTGTGAAACCTGCCCAGAAATTCAGCTGAAGGCACAGGCCGTGCACAGGAACATTTGGTTCACACACCACAAATCCAGATAGCAACTTGTGCGGTTGCCATGACAGGCTGACCAGAACAGGTCAAGGCATCTGCTTCTCTGAACAGCCCTCAAAACCTAACCCCAGTTCACCAAATGTGTTACCTACAGTTCTTACACAGAGCGCACCCTTTGCTTTCCATCGCCCAAGCAGCTTTTCTCAAGCTGACCAACTTTTCCTAGCCAGACCTCGGGACCAGCTCTCCATCCTCATCCTTCCTGAGGCAGGAGTCACTCCCGGGTGTCTTCTGAGTCATGTTTGCCTTTGCTTTCCCAGCTTCTGTCCTGTCTCGCTCCTCGTTTTTCCTCCTCTCACAATGTTCCTACATGGCGGCCAACAAGAATTCTTCTCCTTCAGGCTTTAGAAACTGGGCACAGTTCAGTAGGGGATTTAAATACTAGGAGAAGGAGGGATGCCACGAGACAGGCTCCCTTCCCTGCTGCCTTTGTCCCAGGAGGCACCGACCACATTTCAGCCAGAGGAGTCCAGGAGATGCACCTGCCCTTCCCGTCCTTCTATCCCAGTTATTTGTTGCTAAGTCCCACAATTTGGGAACAAATTTACTTTGTAAATGAGTAGAAATTTGTATCCCTTTAAAAAAGTTTGTATCCCTTTAGTTTGTATCCCTTTTTATCCCAGTACATCACTGCCTGCTGCATCCCCATTTTGTCACAGGACACAACACCCAAATACACCACAGTGAATGCTTCTGCCCAGGCAGCCAGTTACCGTATCACATTTGCTTTTCTACAGAAATAATGAAATTTCTCAAGCACTACCACCAGGCGCTCAGTAGGAAGCTCAGACCAATGTGAAACCGTGGCAGACAACGGCTCTGCTTTCAGAGGGGTTATTTTAGTGGTGCCAAGTACAAGTCTGAATTTGAGTCTCTTAAAACTTGAGCAATCTTGTCTTTTTTCCAGTTGCAGATGTCTTGAAAATTAGCGTATTAAAAAATAAACTTTTCCAGAGCATTTAGCTCCCATACTTCCCAGATATCAGGTTTTTGTGGTCTGGGTTCAAATACATAAGATTGTAATGATGCTGCTTTTGGAGAGGGGAAACAATGCAAAAAATTATGGATGGAGAAATGGCTCCTAGCACATCCAGATCTCTTTCAACATTGGCTCACAGATTCAAAGATATTTCTGAGTGCGTTTACAGACACCTTTGCTCCAGATTTTCTTGGCTGTGGATAACATTTGACAAGTCTACTAATGCTCTGCTGCTCACCTGCTCCTAGACAGTCAGCTCTGCCACCCCCGTTCAGCAGCCCATGCCATCCCCACGAGATGCAGGTACCCCTCCTGTCCTTGGGGAACCACCTCTGTCCCAGGAGGGAGAGGTGGAAAGGGAAGGATTTTGTTGTGGCCGAGCCCCCGCAGCTCACCTGCCTCCAGTTGCCTGAAAGTGGGGGGAGGCAACCTCGTGCTATTTTTGCACCTACCAGAAACACGAGTAACGCAGCCTCTCTCAAATCTGAACTTTGCCTGTGGCCACAAGGGCTGGGCTTTTGCTTTCAAGCTCTGAAGCAGCATCCGGTGCCACGCGTGGCCACAGATGTGCAAGTAACCTGAGTGCTGCTCACATTCATGGCAATGGTGCCACTGGAGGTGGCCTTGGCACTGTTTCAAGGAAAAGCTCTTCTACCTCTTCTTCACCATACTGACTACTGCACACATGACCTGCTGCTTCTTTTAAGGCACTTCTGGTCGTTTTTGATGGGCATTTGTAAAATGATTTTGCCCAAAGGGAGGGCAGTGCTTTATACTTCAGCTTTCCGTGTGCCAGCTGCCGTGCCAATTCACTCCGTCTGCACACTGCAGGCTCTTTGCTTAACGTTGATTCTCAATTTTCCAAAGGGTTTAGAGTTTGCTTACTCAGCTCACTGTAATGACAATGCAAGGATATGGCAATCCTGAGCATCAAGAACACGAAAACTGACATCACCCTTCCTTAAAACAGTTGTGTCACTTTTCCTTCCTCAATCTGGAGTGGTTACGCTCTGCAGTCTGCTAAATCCCAAAAGCTGCTTCCAAAATTAATTTCAGATTTTCTGGTAGTCTTGTTGTTTCAGCTCTGAATTTAACTCCAAATTATGGACTCCAAAAACTTTAAGCTTTGAGTTTTATTCAGCCCCAGCTCTATTTTAAATGCCTTGAGGTTCCCCTCCACCCCCGTCCCTTTCTTTTTTTGGTTTTCGATGAACCGTATCTTCTAAAACGTTGTCTTCTTCTGACTGCAATATTCTTCAAGCTTCTGCAGTGATGTGGCAATTCACTTGTGTCTGCTCTCCCATTCTGCAGGCACTTGCATTTTGTACGTTACCCTTAGCATCCAGCACTAGGTGAACACTAAAGCTTCTCCATACATACCCATCTGAAGCCAAGCCCCCATAACATTAGGGAACCAACGCGCTTTCATTAGCTCCAGTGGCCTTCAAAAGACAATTCCTGTTTGAGTCTCTTCTAAAAGCCTCCTACATCTCTTGGCAGCTTTGACCTCATTAGATTAATGCATCCTCCAAGATCCATATTTACTTTTATTCTCTTCTGTGTCCACGTTTCCATTTCTACTTATAATATGTGTCATCTGATAATTAGTGAGAATTTTCTGCTGCTTATCACCATTACCAATCAAAACCAGCAATTTGATCAGCAAAACTGAAAGGAAAAGGCTTGCAAAAGAAAAAGGCAGATCTGTCTCCGATAAAGCAAACAGGCACGGACAGCCTACTATCTCCTGAAATTACTTCTGTGGCTATTACTGCAAGAAAGGTTTTCAGCTGCCAGGACAACCTTGGGGCAGTGTAACACCTGGCAGGGCCAGGTGCTAATCCAGGATCACGGGACAATTTGGCTGAATCGCAGGGGAAATTCCAGCTGGAAGGGACTCAGGAGGTCTCCAGCCTAACCCCCTGCTCAAAGCAGGGTCAGCTCTGGGCTCAGAGCGGGTTGCTCAGGGCTTCGCCCAGTTGTGTCTCAAAGACCACCATGGATGGAGAGGGCCCAACCGCCCCAGGAGCCTGATCCACTGCTGGACTGGCATCATGCTGAAAAGTTTTGGGCCCCTCAGTACAAGAAGGACACTGAGGCCCTGGAGCGTGTCCAGAGAAGGGCTAGGAAGCTGGTGAAGGGCCTGGAGCACAAGTCCTGTGAGGAGCGGCTGGGGGAACTGGGGGTGTTTAGTCTGGGGAGGAGGAGGCTCAGGGAGGCTCAGAGAGCTCTTATTGCTCTCTGCAGCTACCTGAGAGGAAGGTATGGGGAGCTGTGGGTTGGCCTCTTCTCACAGGTAACTAGTGACAGGACTGGAGGGAATGGCCTCAAGTTGCACCAGGGGAGGTTTAGGTTGGAAATGAGGAGACATTTCTTCTCAGAAAGAGCAGTCAGGCACTGGGACGTGGTGGGAGTCACCGTCCCTGGGGGTGGTCAAGGAAAGGTTGGACGTGGTCACTGGGGACATGGGTTAGTGGGTGACATTGGTGGCAGGGGCTGGTTGGACTGGGTGATCTTGGAGGGCTTTTCCAACCTTAATGATTCTACAAAAAGCAGCAGCATTCCTACACATTACTCCAACCCCAGCAAGTTCTGTGGGAGAAGTGCAGTCAGATTTTATTTTGGTTTTTAATTCAATGCTAGATCACGGTATCTGAATTTAGCAACTGCACTTAATACACCGTACAGTCACCCTACTAATATTTCTTTGAGTTCAGAGTTTGACACAAACATGACCTTGCCGAAAAATGTGGCCACTGCTATCCCACTTACTTCATAAAGAACACACAGGTGCTTCTTCAGGTATTATAGTTTATACTTCAGATGATCAGAACTAAAGAACAAAAAGCACAACCTTCCACTGTCACTACAGTTGCTCTGAAAATGCAATACAACGTAGCATAGAAACAACATGCTGCCTGCAGTAACTGAAGTGCCTAGGAAACTAAAAAAACAGCAATTCTTCAGCTGGCAGGCTTAGTAGGAAAAGAGTGACTTCTCTGGATGGAAGTAGCTGCTAAATTTCATAAACAGACAGAATCCTGGAAGATAAAATCCTAAAATTCGTGTTCAGAAAGGGGCTGGGTGGGTGGGTAATCTCAGAGCAGCCCTTGGACCTGCCACAACTTTCCTAAAAACACTATTTGCAGATTATGGATCTCCTTTGCACCGTGGCAGTTCTGGCACGCAGAAATTGCAATGTTTTTTAATACAAGGTGGTGTCTCCTGCATCTGTGTGGCCACCGAATCACATGAGGAAGGAGGGCTCCCAACACATTGCTCAGTAGCAGGCACTACACGAAACTGCAGTTTTGTGAACTAAACCGCACACTTGTGAAAGGCACTTCCATTTTGTAGCTCACCCTTCGCCTCCAGCACAAGGAAATCACTGACGCTTCTCCACACATACACACATTGACTGAAGCAAGGCCAAGAACCAAGGATGTCAGAAATGACAACGTGTGGGTTTTAAAAGTCACGGAACTGTAGAATCATTTAGGTTGGAAAAGTCCCTTAAGATCCTGAAGTCCAACCACCCACCTAGCTACCCAGCCCACCGCTAAGCCATGTCCCTGAGCACTGCATCCACACACCTCTTAAAGACCTCCAGGGCTGGGGATTCCACCTGGGCAGCCTGTTCAATGCCTGACCACCCTCTCAGTGAATAAATTATTCCTGATAGCTGACCTAAACCTCTCCTGGTGTAACTTGAGATTGTTTCTATGTTGGCAAAAAGCATTTGAACACAGAAGCAGCACAAAGTTGATTTTTTTTCATGCCACTGTCATCTCTATTAGAGGGGACCAAGAAGATACAAATGAACAGATCCAGGAAAAGCAACCCCAGAAATATGTTGAAAGGGAAACACTCCTGATCAAGGGCATCAAAGAAAACTCAATGATAATCTGCAAGCGAGTGCACATACAGGTTTACACTGCCATCTGGTAGAAAGTTTTCTGGGGGATGCTTAAAAAATATGCTTCTGTCAGCTGCCGACAACTCAGACAGTTCCCAGAATATATCTACACTGAATGAAAAAAAAAAAAAAAAAAAACTCACTACCTTAAAGGAAATCTTGCATCCTGCTTAATCTTAAAAGCTCTCTTAAGAGACTGGTATCGTAAGGAGGCAAGAATGCAAGCCCAGAACTGCGAGCACTGAGGCGAGAATGGGTCTTAGACTTACATGAGCATAAGAGGCAAAAACCGAATGAAAGACGGGAAGGTCTTGCCTTCCGAATTACCTGACAGCACTTTGTGAGCCTGGTCTCTCAAGGGAAACCGTGTGTCTCGTCTTCTAAGCGCTTAATGAGGTATTCATGCACACCACCACTCTGCCAAATTTGCTGTCCCACAAGAGTCCCACAGAAGAAAATCGTACATAAAGAACTGAAGCACTTGGCACTCGCCATGTGGCTGTCCCTGCCACTGAAGCAGGACAGAAATGGTAACTAAAGCTGTAGGTAGTAACCGCTTCAGCTGTTGTAGATTTGTTTTGCCACAACCCCTTATCACAGGAAATGTAAGCCTGAAAGCCTGTACGTAACATCTAACAGAGACAACAAAGTTTTACTTGGGCTTTCTGTACCTTCATTTGCTGCTCCTACGTCAAAATACTGAAAGACTTTCTAAATTGAAAATACAGCATTAATTCCCTTTGATTTTCAGTGACTTCTGGAGAATTTGATTTTCCACTGAGTTCTCACCTGGCAGTGAAGCACTGTCTCCTACAGCAGAAAACACTGACTGGGAAACACATCGGCGGGCACAGGGCATCATTCCAGCAGATCCACAGAAACGTAAAGATAAAACCCCTTGGCGCGTGCCCGGAACACAAACAGATGCCGCGCCGTCTCTCTCAATCTCCAGCTCCCCTAATCTCTCACAGCCTCAGGAGTGCCAGATTGACGCCGAGAGTACCCAACAGCTTCACTAACACTCGTTAGCCTGCACCGAGCTCCTTCCCCTGGACCACAGGAAGGAATCCTCCCCCTTATGAAATCCAAGCAGGGCCTCTCCACCCTTCCACCATCCCCATCTGATGATGCCAGACATGTTTATGGCCCATCTTACCAGCCCTAATATCACAGGCCATGGGCTCCCTCACCCTGCAGCGTGGATCCAGCTGTGCTCGAGGAAGCAGTGACTCCTACCCACGCTGAGGAGCTGCTCAGACACCCTGCTAGCTGCAATACATACAGCTGGACTAACAACACACACATTTTTACATCAAACGCAACTGGATCGGTGCTACGGAGAAGCTGACTGACCATCCATGACTTCATTTCTGGCAGAGAGAGGAGAGAGAGAAGCTGGAGACAACCTCTAATGAACAAGGGAATTTAGGTGGCTTTTTTTTGCAGAAGCCAAAGCAGGGCGACAGTGATGAAGAGACACAGCCCCAGCTCCCTCCTGCTGCAGCACTGACCGTAAGGGCCCTGTAATGTTTCCATATTAATTTTTTGGTGCTTTCCTAGCATCCCTGGTGAAAAGCTAAGCTCATCTGTTTACTAAAACAGCAATCCATAAATCATTTTTATTTTAGAAATTGCCCAACATTTGTAAGTTGACTATGTTTTTTCCTTCATTGTGGTATTATCTCTAGTAAGTGTCAAGGATAATTTATTCCTCTCAAGCAACAGGGCAAGTAAGAGTTTCACAACGCTATTTCAGGACAGGCCACTTTTTTCAGGCAAAATCATCGAAATTGTTGACACTTCATTTTATTCTATCAATGTTATTTATAAAAGGTCATCAGTATGTGTGTACAGTGGCATATTTTGCACTTTTTCTGAGCATCCTGCCACTAAAATATTAATTCCCAAACACTACATTTTTCTAAAGTACCATTTTAAGTCTCTTTTCAGTTGACATTTCTGCAAGTGTTCCCCCACCTTTTTTTTTTTTTTAATAAAAGGTGCAACTTCAAAACAGTTTGATAGTGTTTCGTGTTTCCTGTCTTCGCAGTATCTTGGACTGCCTTCGTTTTCCTCTCAAATTCTGTACACTGCCTCCCTCCCTTCATGTAATTATTACCACAAATAGGAGGTTCTCTATTGAACTTTGAACTGCTGTAATTGTCAATTATTAAAGCCTAAAGAGTCATATCCAGTCTCCTTGGCTTCTTTCAAACATAACTTCATGGCTGTACACAATAACAGCCAAGACCATATATAATCACCTGCTCAATGCAGAGCACAAGGAACTCACGCAGACCTCATAAATAATGATTCAGAGAATTACACATGGATCCTTCCTTTACATTGAGCTGTCATGCCATAGGCCACAAAAGCAAATTAAAAAAAAAAACAGTAATCACTAAGCTCGCTGTTTAAAAACGCTATGCTAATGATTAAGCATAAACACCATTTCTCCGTTCCTGCTAGCCAATTAAAGCCAGATTGTGAATAACACCCAAAGCAGATCCTTCCATTTTGCCACTATTGCCCGGGCTCCTTTTGAGAAAGCAGCAATGCTTTTCTGTTGTGGTTTGTTTTTAACTTGACAATAATGTCTATCCAAATCAAACAATGTATTGCAAGGCAGGCAAGGGCTGAAATTCATATTTTCACTTCCCTGCCTGCCTAGAAAAGTTCAGGTCATTGTCAGCAATTATTTTGCCACCCCCCCCCAAACCAACCCAAGCCCACTAGGTAACTTTTACACAACAACTCTTTACAAAACCCAAGCTTTTTGGCTAAGTCCCAATGGACCTGGCAGAGCTGGGATTTGCCTGGTTTTGCATCCTTTCAGCATTACACTTCCAGCGGGACCCGCGATACGTTTCCTTCATCCCCGCGCATCCCAAGAGCTGCGGAAACATTATCAGAGCACGTGGCTCTTTCCCTTTCCAGCGTGATTCCCTGCGAGTAACCTACACGGAGCTCTTCCTTCGGGGACCACCGGCTGCAGCTTCAGGACGGGATCACGGCCGGGGAGCCGGGCACCTCGCTCTGCCCATCTCCGCCACCTGCCACGCGTGTTCCTGGCTGACCCCCCCGCCTGGCGCCCTGCTGGACCTCGCATCCTGACCTTCAACACTGCAGCAGCGCTGGGGCAGGAGGACGAAACCCTCCTGCCCAAACCCCCTGCACCCCCCCCACAGCCCCTCAGCCCCGCGTTTCGGCCCCCCACGCTCCCCGTGGAGCTTCGTGGGGGCTCCCCACACCCCGGCAGCCTCCCCAGTTTCGGGGCAGCCCCAACGCCGTGGGCGTGGTGGCGGGGCCGCGACCCCCTCAACACCGGGGGGCTCGGGGAGGGGAAGGGAAAGGAAAGGAAGAAGGGAAGGGAGCGGGCACGGCGGGGCCGCCACCACCACACCACAAAGCCGCCCCCCGCCGGGCAGCGGGGCCCCGGGGCCGTCCCCGCCTCCTCCTCCTCCACCTCCTCCTCCTCCTCGGACACAAAATGGAGCCGGGAGGGTGGAGGGGGGGGCGCCTCCCGCGGATAGAGAGAGGGCAGCGGGGGGGGCGGCCGCGCTGAGCCCCCCTCCTCCCTTCTTCTTCTTCTTCCCCACCACCGCCTCCTCCTCCTCGCTGCTGCTGCTGCTCCCCGCCCGCCTCGCTTCGCTTCGCCTCCCGGCTCGGCTCCCCCCCAGCTCCTCCGTGCACAAAGCGGCCGCGGCTCCCCGGGGCTGAGCTCGCCCCCCACTTCCTGGTCCCCGCTGGCAGCGGCAGCAGCGGCGGCGGCAGCGCCGGGGCCCGGGGAGGGAGACGGACATTTCATTCGAGCCTGCAGTGGAACCGGTTACCAATCATTGGCCGGAGCCAGGCACAAACCTCCAGTGCGGCCCTGGTTGGCTCCCTCCGCAAATCGGCTGTTTGGTTGGACGGAAAATGGCTGCGAAGGAACCAGTCCCAGCGCGGAGCCCCGCTTCCCGCAGCCGGCCTGCCCTCCCTCCGCGCCGCCTCCCCGCCACGCGCGCCGGCTCTTCCCCTCAGCGCGCTGCCTCCCGCCGCCAAACGGCTTCCTTTCTTTTTTTTTTTTTTTTTTTTTGAAGTCAGAGGTGCTGCGAGGCCGCGTCCTGCCCCTTCCCTCTGTTTCCTCTACACGCACACCATCCCTGAAAACCTTTTTTACTCCCCCCCCCCCCCCTCCATGACACGGGGCCTAAAGGGCCTGGTTTCCTTCCACTTTGTTGTTCTCAACACGCACGGCCTAGGGCTGGCTTCTCCACCGAGATCTATAAACCCCTCTTACAAAACGATTATATGAAACACTTCATAACACACCAGTGCTGCCATTCACTAGGACTGGAGAATGATTTTTGTTTTTGTAGGTGAAGGCAGCCAAAAACACTCCCCACACCTGCCACCAACATGTGTCCATTTGTGATCTCCACAGCAGAAGTAACAGAACAATTTTGTTTCATACTGCCCTTAATAACCTGTAGTAATTCTTCATTACTTCGGAGTCCTAAGTATCTTGCTAAAGTGTAGTGAAGAAACTCATGTTTCACAATGGCCTTTGTCAGCGTTCTTTACCAAGTTAATATCTGATACACGAATACGTTCCTCTCCAGGTTTTCTTCTGGCCTTTGGATTTAAACAAAGCAAAACCCAATAAACCTTATAAATTGCCCCTTGTTTTCACTTAGTAATGTTAGTTTCTTGTATTTCAATATACCAGAAAGATTCATGTTCACTCAAAACGTCCATGGACTGAGTTTCAGGTTTAAAAAGAAACATCAAATGAGACAAATTTTGCATGACCTCAGGTTTTTGCTTCAAATGCTATTTGTGGCTTCATTCTGCCTCCTGGGTACTGTGAGCAGTAATTAGTTAATTTTTTTTTTTTTTTTTTTTTTTTGAAAATGCCTGGAAGATGTAAAGTAATAAAAGAACATTCACTAACTTTGGGGCCTTAGGGAATGCATTTCCCCTTTATCTATTTTACAGCTTGTGTACACTGAATATAATACCATGACAATGCCCTATTCATCTTGCAATGTTCTTTTAAGATCCTACGGATTCTCTCATCTCAACCTGGAATTTCACAACTGAGTAGAAAGACAAATGCTCACCACTGTGCAGGTTCTTCAGGGCACGGTGTAGAAGTTGCACTTTGTTTTGAACAGCTAGTTGACGTTTTGATTGAAAGTGTGGCCCTTAAATCTTATTACTGTATGTTTTTCAAACTCTAAACAAAAATACTAATTGTTTTACCTGTGATGGTTTTGCTGACATTTCTCACGGTTGCATTGATGAAAAAATTACTTGTCCAATGATTTTATTCAACGTTTTTCTGTAGGACAGCATAGTGGGAACAAGTGCTCTCTGTTACTGGTGACAGAAGAGCTCTCGGTAGTTAAGTATGTCAGCTAGCTGAAACGAGGAGATCCAAGACTTCAATCAAGAGTCCTTCTTTACATACCTCTTATCTTGTGTTCCTTTATTAGTAACAGCTTCTATCACACATTTAGCGTGGAGTCTTTAATTGGTTAATTATTTTATCCATATGCTAAGTGCATACTTAAGCTCCATATATTTGCAACACCATGTGTTCTATTCATCCCATATATCCTGACGAGGTACATTTCAATGTGTCCAATCTGCATCTCCCCTCTGCTCAATATTAGTGGTGTCTTGTGAGAACCTTGATAAAGTATCTGGTATAACACTTGCTGCTTTGTTATCTACCTGCTTATCAGTTGCAGTCTCAAATTCCTCATCACAGCATTTAGATGTTATATTTTCCAGGCCTGAATATAATTTCTCCTGTCTGTAGTGTGTTCCTTATATTCTGCAGTCAATCCATTTCTCCTTTTAGACCAGGTCAAATTTTGTCCATACAAAAAGAGGGGAAAAATTTGCAAGAGCAGGTGGAGTTAACTGTAGTAAAATGTAAGAGTTTTCACAGAATCACAGAATTGTCTAGGTTGGAAGAGACCTCAAGATCATTGAGTCCAACCTCTGACCTAAACCTCACAACCTTTTGTGAGGTTGTGATCTATTTTGTGAGGTTGTCATTGATGTCTGAAATTTCCAGTAAGGAAATCAAAACCTTCACATATCTTCTGTTCTATCTGGGTAGCTAAGAAAGCTCACAGAGGTGAGCAGGTGTGCTACAGGTATTACTACAGAACCTTCTTTAAACCGGGATACATCAGCCCAATGCAGATTGTGTCTCAATTGTGGTCTGGACTCTGTCATTTGAAAAAATGTGGTTAAAACAAGAAATTGCAATTTTAAAAGAAATAGCACTGGATGGTAGTAGGGGGTTTATCCGACATCCTCCCAAGTTCTCATTACTGTGCAATTCTGAGTGTAACAGACTGGACATACACGTAGGTCTGTTGTCAAACTATGAACTCCATAATGCTTCAGGAATCTTTTCACTCTTAGCAGATTTGTGGGCTAGAGCATTCTTATTTGTAGTAGAAAGTCCTAATTAAAAGATACTTGTAAGATACTACAGAGCCCAACAGTGCTATGTGGAAAAAAAAAAAATGAATATGGATATTCAGGAGAGATTTTCTACAGGTAAGTAACCAAGCTCAGGAGTCACAGTAGGGTGAGATCAGATGGAATGAATTAAAGTTCAGGACATTTTTAAATTTCCCATAGATCTGTAGCTCTCACTCATGTTGAAAAAAATCTTTAGCTACCCCAGTGTAGCTCGCTTTTAGATTGTATTGCCCTTTAAACACTAAAAATTTTGCCACACTTTGAAGGAACTCAGTGCTTGGGCAGCATTCGTGCTGTGGTCCCACAGCCCTGGCAGGGAGTCATGTGCAGGGGCTGTATTGTGACAGTGCACCAAGAGGCAGCTCTTTAATAGTAGGCGGCTTTGACAGCCCCACCATGGGGACCGAAGGAGGTGTTTATTCACAGCACATTGGTATCCAGCCAAAAGGAGGCTGGACAAAGTGAGATTCTGAAGTGACTGCAGCCCATCTGGGTGGTATGGTCCAAAGAGCACGGTGCAATCTTGGATTCAGTTCCCTGCGCACTTCTTGGGCAAATCACTGTAAATCAAGGTCATCAAATGTCAATTGAGAGGTGCATAAATACCTTTGAAAGTCTGAATTTTAATTATATTGTGCCTCAATTCCCCATCAGCTACATCAGTAACAATACTACTTTCCTACTTGGAGATGAACTGTAAATTGCTTAGACACCAAGAGAACAAGACATGTAAGGGTGAAACCATTTCCTGAAGACTTCTTGAGACTGAAATAATTTTTGAGTGATTTCCTTACACTCAAATACTTTTTTTTAAATTATTATTATTTTTTATTTTCCACAAGATGTACAGAAATTTAGTATGTTGATATGTATACCACTAAGTAAATTTGATTAAAATTGGCCAACATTTCAAAAGTTACTGAGGGAGCTAAGACAAATAGGCAGTGCATGAATGCATAAGTCTTGTTCCCTTAGATAAAAAGAAAAACCAACTCATTGTTTTTACCCGTGGAACAGCTAGTCAAGCAAGTAGATCCTAAGATACTACTTGTAGTTTAGATGTACTAGTTACTCTCAGCCAGGTGGGGTTAAACGTGGCTAGCAGCAATCCCTTTGAAATGTACCTGCAGCAGAACTGACTTGTAATCAGGTAATTGATTTGTTAAAACATGTCTAAAAGCATCAAGTATAAACGCACCACAAGAGCAACAAAGAACATCAAAGTACGCGTGCAAGAAGGTGGTCCAGACAGAATCGTTTAAAAGATAAGATGAGATCTTGGCAGAAGTCTTGGCCATGAATAATACAGCAACAGTTGGAGGTGAAACTCTAACTTTGTTTTCCACAAAGCAGTGCCACACTTTTATTGAGATGCAATCTGACAGGAGCCTTGCTTTGTGATTATGCAATTATAGCCTCCTGGATAAAAAAAGACGTGTGCAATGGTTTGGGCTCCTTTTGAAACACGGGGGGAAAAAAATCAATGTTCATTTTAAATGGCAAAGGATAAAATTATTTGGCTTTTCAAACCTTATGACAAGTAATACAAAGTATAGAAAGAAAAGCTTCGGTATCTCTAGTAAAACTAGATACTCTAGTAAAACTTTTCTGTGGCTAGATATATGGCACATTTGCAGCTGTCATTCACATGGGTTTATTTGTTATCATCTGCACTCAGCTGTATTGTGTGGTTATGTGTTTTTGGTCTACTCCTATTATCAGCTATATGTGGGATTGAATTTACCCAGTAGCATGAGTATGGTGAAAGACATCTTACTTCATTCTGCTGTGTAAGAGAACAAGCAGCTGCTTAATGGCCATGCGGTGAAACCCAACATCTCCCATGGGTGGAAAAGCTGCATTCTGTTACAGCTCTGTTTTGGGCATTGCTGAGGGAGCCCAGAAGGCACGTTAGATGAAGATGGGAAGTGAAGACGTGGATTACTGCCCAGTTCAATTGTGATTACGAAGTTACAGTTAGGAAAACCCTAAGACTGCCAGTTCTGATACACCTGGCTTATGGAGTAGGGGCTCCAGAGGACTACAGAGCTAAGCTTTGCTCTGTATCATCAGATCTTCTTTTCCAAAGGGTATGTTCCCACATTTTGTCCATGTGTTTGAATTGCACAATGCTAATAGATTTGATGACTCAGTTTTGCTTGCAATGACTGGAGGAATTCAGCATTTTCTTGGAAGTATCTGATCTTTCCAGAGGCTGTGACACTTGTCAGTATTTGTAGTTTCACCTGTCGAGGTGACTGTATGGGATTCCAAACTGCAGAGCTGAAAGCTTGCCACTGTGTCAGTGGCATCACTAAAACAAAATTGTTTTACAAGTCAGAATCTGTTACCACAGGCGGATCTTAACTGTGCCCCTCAACTATTGCTAAGATACTGACACTGTCACATTTGTAGTGTAGGCAGAGACATAGATTTCTTCTGTCAACTTCATCATGAAAGCTTGAATTCTCACTTGAATTTGTCCAAACTAAGGGCTAGGGATGGATAGGCCCACTCTTTAGCAGTGGAAGCCTGTCTCTGGAAGATGAGTTGCCATCTGGAGATGCCTGTCTTTCTCTGCAGGCTACAGAAGGAGCTCAGATCAAGAGCTTATAAGAGAGGCCCAGCTCTTAGGTGGCTGATGCAAGGTAAGAAGAACCTAAGTTTGCAAAAATGACAGGTATTTCAATGGCATGCAGAAAATACAAGGACTGTGCCAGCTTTAATAATGTGAATATTTAGGTTATTTTGCATTCAGCACCAATAATTCTGCAACTTATAAGGAGAAGGTGGCACTCTGGGCGCTTCATTTACTGCGACAAACCTTCCTCCTAGTTTATATATAGATGGAATGTATAGAAATCTATTATTTTGATAGTCACTTTTATAATAGCCACAGGGAACTGAGAATCAATTAGCTCAGAAACAACTGAGTGACTGGTCCCACTGATGTATCCTTTAGATTATCATGACTCTGTTGCAGGATTCTTCACTGGGAGTCATGCAGCAAAAATGTTTGCTATAACTTATCAAGATTTCAAAACAGTGTGAGACACCTTACATTTCATCTTTATAAAAAATGTTATCAGTTAATATCTTAATGTAATTGCTATTTTTATTAATAAGTATTTTGTAGACTTTTTACACGTTAATTGAATTTATCACAGCTGATCTCTTAGCACCAACAATGGTATTTTATGCAGTCTATGCTTTATGATGGTCCAGTATTCAAGACAGGACACTATGCGTGAGATTTTCAAGGCTTTCTTTTGTTCTACAGATATTTTTAATGAGACAGTCATTGCCGTCCTGCTTCTTAACATGGCATTTTTGAAGATGTGCACTAAATTTTCATGTTGATGGAACTAACAGACTAGAAAACAAACCCAAATCATATCTAAATCAGTGCTTTGGAATGGAGCTGAAACAGACTTCCAGTTTCCCAAAAATTTCAGTGCTCAGACTTATCTATGACTCCAACAGGGATTTGAATTCATGCCTGTGTCAAGGAGATACTACAGGATCCAGGGTGTCCTTAAACTTTTATGATCCTGAAGACTGCTCTCCGATGTGTGTCCTTGCTACTGGAAAAGGACAGCGTGAAGATTATTTATGAGGGGGACAGCAGTAGAAATTGAAATGTCAAGCATGTTCTAAACAGAGAGGAAGATAAAGTCTCTCTCCCAGAGAGTCAAAACAAAGAGAGAAAGGCAGAGAATAAGGAAAAGATATGTAATGGACAGACAAGGCACCAGGAGATCTCACTAGTAATACAGCATTTTTCTTTCATCCTCTTCCGTGTGGCATTCTTGTTATCATGTTCTGCTTTCATTTCAGTGGCACAGCACCGGACCTCATGTACGCGTGCAGTTCAGCCAGCTAAGAATAAATTCTAAAATAAATGGATGTGCCTGGCTTTTCATAAGCCTCAAAAAGTGTAATTTCTAGGAGAAGTTAAAATAAAAACTTAGATACTTCTTGGACTCGCCCAGAAAGAAATCTAACCTGGGGGACATTGTAAGAGCAAAGAGAAGACCAGACCTCGATGGAGAATCACACAAACATGGTAAAAAAGTAGATATAACTGGACAGACGATGCTCTGGCAAAATAATAAATCAGAAAGAAAACAAAAAAAAGTAATGAATTTTATAGGAACTTGGGGTTAATCACAACCTGTGACTCATGTGAAACCATGAAGCCCATGGAAAAACTGGAAAGGAGATTTCTTACAAAGGCTGAGATCAGGAGTGGTCTGATAAAAGAATAGTTAAGGAATGTAAGTTCTCAGGCTGCACTTTGAATGGCCTCAAGGCAGTATTAATGAATGGTTCTAATAACTAGGGTAAGAGGTGAGGTGTGCAAGTAAAACTGTGTAGGAAGAAGCAGCAGATTGGGAGGAGTGGGATGATGAAGAAGGTGAAAATGAATGCTAGTCTTTGGATGCAGCATCAAGGCTCTGTTCTGCAATGACAGACTCTTTGGGTTACTATACTTAAAATTTTAAAGTGACTTTGGAAAATTAGTATTTTGGATGCACTGTTCTGCAGTCTTATGAAACATCTCAAATGTTAGACTTATTTTTTTCTCCTTCAATATGTCTTCACCACATCAACTTGAGTTGTTTTTTTTTCTTTTTTTTTTTTTCTTTTCCTAATGAAAGCAAACGTGATAGGAACATAATTGCAAAACAATAAGCAAAATGAAATATTGTGAATGATTTCAAGGACAGAAATAGCACACCAAGGTATTCTTTAAACTTGATTTTTCTCACGTTGACTGATTGTCAGCTTGTAGTCCCCATTTTATGGAAATATTGAGATGGGGTTTGGCAGAATAGAGTTCCTTCCCTAAGCTTATTCAGCAAATGATTTTAATAACTTTAATTCTGAAGCTGTAATAACCCCTGAATGCATGTAACAGTTATTATCCCCATTATCATCATAATTTATGCTGTTACAGATATCTGTATTGAAGACATTATTTCTGAAATCTCAGTGATCATTCCCACAGTGAGTTCAGAGACTTTTTTCCACTTATAAATTTAGTTGTCTTTTTTTTTTTTCTTTCTTTCTTTCATTTTTTTTTTTTTTATTAGAAACTCCAGCTGACACTGGAGATCTCACTGCAGAGTGGAAGAGTAATACAGCATCACAAATGGGAATTGCTGAATCCTTGTGTGCAAAAAATAAGCCGAGGACTGTGAGGTAATGCCTCAAGCCTTAAGATTCCAAAGTTTTTATCTTGTTCTCTTCCCTTTCTATTAGTCCTTTCCTCTGTCACTCATCGTTCATTACTGTTGGGTCAGAGTAGAGAGCCTTTGTGTTTCAGCATTGGGTGTAACAAGCATTAGCAAGGTAATTGTAACTCTGAAGGTGTTATAGGGTAACTAGACCCTATAGTTTATGTTGGGGGATATTTGGCATGAGTGACTTCCTCAGGACCACAGCCCAATTGTCCAGTGGTCTTAGGAACTGGACTAGGAGCTCCTGGGTCTACAGCATGCGTTTTGTTGCAGTGCCTTGGCATGAAGTGTTTGGCCCTGCCGAGCTCAGCAGTCAATTTGTGCAACTGAAAAGCTTCATCCACCAAAAAAAATATATATATATATATATATATATAATTATTTTTTTAAAACCTTTCCAAAAAAGTCATTGTTTCCTGTAAGCAACAACACAGATTGGATAAATTGCCACGTTTGGTGTAACAAGGAAGGGTGAAGAAAGTTCAAATGGGAGCCGAGGGTACCAGCAGCGAGCTGTTGTGTTGCTGCTCATCCCACCCTTTTTGTCTCCTCTGTTTAGGCCAGGAATCTCCTCGGGAGGCTCTGCTCCTGCCCTGATGTTGTGGAAGAGCCACCAAAGGGGAATTAAGAGCTCATTAAGACAAGGAGCTCCCGGATCCCCGAGGGGAGCGGGGCGCTCAGCCCTATCACACTCGGTGCTTCTCTTCCAGTTAGGGGCATGAATTGCCACAAAAACACTCCTCAGACACCTGCAGCTCCCTCCTAACATCGGCCAGGCCCCGGCCCGGCTCCGCCTGGGCACCGCCAGGGGTCGCGCCAGGCCCGGGGCTGGGTCTGAGCCCGGCGCCATCGCGCTGGAGCCGGGCCGGGGGCTGAGGCGCGGTATGGGGGGCGCCCTGAGGAAGGGGCAGGCGGTGCGGCAGGCGCCCGAGGGCTGCCCGCAGGGGAGGCGCCCGGCAGGTAAGGGGCGGCCGCCGGGGGTCGTGGCCGAATCGCTGGGGGTTGCGGTTGAGCTTGGGGGCAGCCAGCGGGGAAAACGCATCGCCGGGGGTGCCTGCTTGCTGCACAGCCCCGCCGGAGTGAAAGCGTGGCTGCTCGAGGGGTGTTTTCGGCTCTGCCGAGTGCCAGGGAAAGGGGTCTGCCTGGAAAGCCCGAGTTACATCTTCGGTGTTTGAAGAGCACTGGAACGAAAGCGCCTTGGCAGCTTTCAGGTAACGCGTTTCAAGGGTTGTTTTGCGGAATGGGAATCGCCAGTGGCGTGGCGAAGAGCAGAGGTGGCTGTGCAGTAAGGGGCTGTGCGAGGCAGGAGCTGGCGAGCACGTTAATGAGGTTTATAACCCTCTAAAACTCTCGAAATGGGCTTATCGTTGTGGCTGCGTATTGCTTGGTAACTTTCTGTTGTACAAACAGAAAGGCATGGCACTGGAAGCACTGGATGGTCTTTTACCTTAACACGAAAGACTGAGGAAAAGATCATTTTCAAGCATTTGTCAAAAGCATCCAGATGTCCCTGTGCTTCCAGGGTGATGCAGCTCCCTGAGAGCACTCAGGGTAACCCACAGCACTCACCCCATTAGGGAAGGTCCCTCACCTGATGCTGCCATTACCACGTTCCTATTAAGAGTAGAAATGCCCAATTTAGCTTTAAACCAGATACCAAAGGCTGGGCAGGTATAGTAGCACAGAGTTTGGGGCAGAATAAATAGCTGTCTGTGTAGTTATACCCAACCCAGTTCCTCTGGACAACCGCGTATCTGCTGACACAACCTCAGAAAGGAAGTCTGCATCTTAACCAGCTATTGCAGCCTTGTGAATCTGAGTCATTTGGGCTAACCTGACTTAAAAGAACATATTGTTTGGGCTTCAATTTATACACTCTGCTGTATCTTAGTTTTTCAGTATAGGACATTACTATTCCCTGCTACCCTTTCCACAATGCTGGGAGTGTCTTAATGTAATTCTGTAGTAAAGTTGCTTTAAACTCTGATGTTAAGCTTTATATTTCAGCATCTAGGCAGCTTTGCTTCTGGGATGGTCACGTACGAGTGGATTATTCTGTCGAGCCCAATGAAGAAACAAGTCAAATATTTCAATATCCGTCAAGGACAAGAGAAGAGGGGAGTTGTGGGTGGTGTTAAAAGAGGTTAAATAAGAAGATTAAAAGCAAATAATTACTGAAATGCAAATAGTGATGTGTAATTTACTTGAAAACTGAAACATAATTCAAATAAGCTAGTTACTCATTGTTTAAATGCCTCTGAAACAGGGACTATCTTAAATTAACTTTCTATAGTTAGTCATACCAGGGAGTGGGTTGGTTTTGATTTATTTATTTATTTTTACCTCTACATACATCTCTCAGACAAGGTGCATTTAAACTTGTGTGTCCTTTCAGTAGCAGGAAGAAGAAATTGGGTCATTCCTAGCCTTAAGAATTTCTTAATTACCTTCTGGATCTTTTCCCACCTTTCCACCATTTTAGCAATGGGAATAATAAACTCAGAGTTTTGAATTCACTGAAAGACCTAAAATAGTGTTTGACAAAACCAAAAAGTAGTAAGCCAGTAATGAGCGAAACTGGCAAGGAAAATGATGGTTATCGTAGGAAAACATAAAATTTCTAAGATAAAATGCGTATATATGTTTTGTGTAACGTAGCTATTAAAAACATTCTCTTGTCCTGAGCTTGTGCTTTTAAGAAGGTTATCCTACAATCCTCAAATAGTATTTAGTTTACTTTACCAGTTGCATTTCAAATAAGCAGTATTTATGACGCACTTTGTGGGTGTGAAGGTATGAAAATTGGAAATAACTCAGAAGATAATGCTTTTCCTGACTTCTTGTTAATTTATCTTCACACAGGTTAGGGTTTTTTGTGTGTTATTAAACAGACACATTATTGCAAAGAAGGAATCATGAGAAATACCAAAACTGACACTCAAGTTGCACATCTCAGAATTGAGATATCCTGACTTGCAGCTTTTGCCTTATAAAAATATACTGAAATGTACTGTTTGTTCCTGCAGGACTCCTCAAGTGCTGTTTTCCCCCCCAGCCCAGATCCTCATGCTAGATGAATTTTATGAGTGGTTGTGTTTTCAGTTCAACTTACACACAAGTCAAACTGAAGTTGCCCAGCTCCTTTCAGGACTGGGCACTTGCGACACAGCACGTACCCTGGTGGACCTGGAAAGGTCTAGTAGACTTGGAATGAGATTTGGGTTGGATTCTAGCAAGTGAATTAACAAAATATTGTTCAAATCGTTGCTGCTTGTTTCTGGTGCTAATATGAGACGTCCTAGCTCTGTGCTGGGCTACTGACACTGGTGGTTATTGAGTTGCACTGACATTCATGTGTGGTGAACACGTGAGTAATGAGGCCCCAATTTTTAAAAAATTATTTCTGTAGTATTTCCTGCAAATGTTTGACCATATAATTTGCCTGTGAACTGCTCAGGTGTAACAATAACAAATGTGTCATCCCACCCTTTGTGGAGCAAACTTGGCTCCTGGAGGTGACATCATTGTTGCCCATGCTCTTCCTTCTCCCCTTTTTCACCAGTATGGCACCCCCTTGATTTCCACTGTGACTGGGAGCAGTGCTTGCCCATCACAATGTACTGTACTGGTCCTCTTTATTCCAAGGCCATTAGTATGGTTTCTCTGTTTCCAATATTTTTTTGGAGAGAAGCGGTGGCTTGTTCCTGTCTGAAGGCTGTTCCTTCATTAAGCCTATCTTGGACATTCCTTGGTAGGATGTCTTACTATCTGTTTGGCTGTGCTTGCTGAAAGCAAACCAAGTACCAGATGAAATAATGCACTATAGTTTAATTCAGTAGGTTGAATTGGTAACTTATTCTCCTTTTTTAAATTGATTTAAAGTGAGTGAACTTTACACCTGCTGTCTCTTGAGAAAGCTCTGTCTTTGATGCCTCCTGTATTTTGCTATCTGCCTGTTGAATGGACGCACAGCAGTGACATGAAGCTACACCAGAGGAGGTTCAGCCTGGACATTGGGACAAATCTCATAACTGTGAGGGTGGTCAAACACTGGAGCAGGCTTCTTAGCGAGGTGGTCAGTGTTCAAGAGGCGTTTGGACAACGCCCACAATAATACGCTTTAACTTTTGGTTAGCCCTGAAGTGGCCAGGCAGTTGGACTTTATGGTCTCTGTAGGTCCCTTCCAACGAAACCGTTCTATTCTAGTGCAGCTGCCTTCCAGTCCGTAGCACCTGGACTTGGGTATTTCCTGAGAAATTCTTTGTCAGATCTTGTTTTCCTCATTCATACTTTTCAATAACCTCCTTTCTGAACGTGGTGTCATGTTGCACGTCTTCCTGGAAAAGCCGTCCTTTGACTTGCCAAGCCGTACCTGATGTTTTCTCTCTTTCCTTATCTCCAGCTTGGCTTACTTTCTGTTTTTCTTCTAAAAAGCTCACAGCAGTTGCTTTCCTCAGCTTATTGTCATTGCTGTTTGTACTCTCCATGCCTTGTACTGCCGTAGTCAGACTTAACCTTTGTTAAACCCCGTGTGACCCCTGTTTTTGTTGGCTGCTCCAACTCTATCTACCGGGCACTTTTATTTGCATACTTTTTTTTTTTTTACTGTGTGCTTCCTCCTTTTGTATTTGTATCTCCTGCAATTAGAATCTTTAAAGTAGTGTCTGCAGATAAGATTTTGTCTCCCTTCTAATGGTGTGTGTCCTTTTCTTCTCTTGGTGCTATTACTTGGCATGGGATAGAAAACAATAGGAGCCTATTCTAGCGTAGTCCTGAGCTTTTAAGAATGTGGTAGTGTGCTGTAGTGCAATTTCGAGGAGTAAACCGAGATATCTTCTTACTTCATCTTCTGCAGTAGCAAACTTGCCTGTTTTGCTCAAAGAAGGCATCATTTGGCATCGCTGCCTCCCGTGTGTTCTGGCACTGCGTTCCCACTGTGGCGGTAAGGAAGCTCTCTACTTCCTTAACTCCACCACTGTTTGCACAGCCTGACACAAAGCAAGCACGCTCCTATGCGTTGTTTCTCACTGCATGAATGTGAGCTGTTTGTTGTTTTCCACCCATCCTGCACAACCATTTCCAGTCAGACCTTTGTTGGAATCTGCATGAGGCAGGTTGGTGGTGGGTTGCAGCAGGTACGTAGCAGGAGAGGTTTGAGGGGAAGGATCTGCTGGGTTGTGCTGTTTTGTTCAGCTCGTAGAAATGCAGTGTCATTGCTCGCAGGGCTGCTACAAGCAGGAATAAATTGTTCCACCCAAGTTCTTCTGTTTTTCAAGGACAAGAAAAGTTGATTACTCTGGGTTAAAAACAAGTGCTTCTTTCCTCCTATTAAAAGCCCTGCTCAGATTAAAAACAAATATGTCAGGCATCCAAGCAAAGCACCCAAATTCATTTTACAGATTAATAACTGCCTTAAACTTTTTGCACGTTGTGGGAAATCGTCTGCAAAACCTTTGTGTTTCCTTAAACCTTGCTCACTTTTAATATTGACTTGTTTGGCAAAAAGAATGATTCTGTGTGGGATGTTTCCCTCCATTTTTTGATGTTTTGTACGACTCAAACACAACCCTAATTACAAAGAGATGTATGGAGCTGGATAAATGGTTTTAACTGTGGTAGAAACAGTAAAGGCATGGCTGGTGGCAGTAAGGTCTAATGAACGGCAGACTATCAGGAGATCCTGTTCCCAGCCCTGCTGAATACTCACCCTGCTGAGTTTCACCTCCCAGTGCCTCAGGTGCCACACTTGTTAAAGTGTGGCTGGTGGTACTTCCTCCTCTAGCAGCAGAGTATTAATCACAGTCTGTAGCGGCCACAGGAATTTCCAGAAAAAAAAAAAATCAGGAAGCTCAGCTTTTGCAGGTCATCCCAAATGAAGGGTGAGCACAGCGAGAATGATACACCTACAGGTAGTCATACCAGAAATCAGCTTCCTTTGTTTTGATTTGGATTACTCAACGCGTTATACTACCAAGGGGTAAATCCAAAAGCAGCTGGGACTTTTGGTGGGAATAGGCAAAGCTGCATGTTAAAAGTTACTGGTGCTCTCAGGTGATGATTTCCATGAAGGCTGCATGTAAAGCTTTACATGGGATGCTAAAAGTTTTACTAAAGTTCCAAAGCCAGAGAAGGTTTATCCTGGGTTTTTCATAACCTATTTAATTTAGCTCACAGTGAAACAACATGGAATAAAATGAAAGATGGAATTGTTCAAAGATACCTAACTCATTTAGCATTACTTGCCTTTTTACTAAGGAAGAGAGAGTCTGAAGTTTACCTCTGGTTAATGTACGCAGCTGGTTCTGTTTCAGCCAATAGTTTATACTTTAGATGCTCTAGAAATATTTGAGGTTAGCATGTGATGTTATGCTCACAGAAACATCCCTATTAATGCTAATTAGAGCAACCTCACTAAATCCTATATGGTTTACTGTAAACAGTTACATAAGGAGACTTTCTAAGACAAGTAGCAATCAGTGGTCTTACACTGCCAAAGGCTTTGGTGGTGTGAGAGCTATTAGGGAAGTCTGTGTGAAAACCTGGATCTTCTTGGAGTGGGCTGTCAAGTTCCCTAATTTTTATGTCAAAAACGTGTCTCAAGGCTTTTCATCGCAAGCCATGGAGCATGATGCTGTCCCTGCTGAAATCAGTAAAGCAAAATACTTTGTCATAGTACAGTTGGACTTGGTGGCACTGCTGCATGGACACTTAGAAAAATAGAAGGAAAATAAGTGACTGAAAGTAGGAGTTGCTTCTTTTGCTAGGACCTGAGGTCATTTTCAGAAGTTCTTTTGCACACTGTCAGGATGGGACAGAGAATGGCCTGGAGTGCCTGGTTGTGTGCAGGCAGAGTAGGAGGTATTTTGGTGTTGAGCTGCTTGCATTACATTAGCAACTCTTCTCCTTCTTAGATGCAAAGTTGGTGCCTCACAGTCTGCTTGTGATACAAGGCTGACCCATCCTGAGTCAAAAGCAGACTGAAGGAATTTGCTCAGTTGGTCACCAGATGCTCATTAGAAAACTGAGCTGAAAGGGGTGAATCTCATCACTTAGGGCCTTCATTCAAGCAAGAGCTTTTGAAGGGGCATAGAGAGCTTTGAATCTGACCCTCAGAGAGAAGTCGCTTGAAAACGTCTTTTGTGTGCTGAGGCATTCATCATTCCTCTGCCAGGATTTCTTTGTCTTGTCTTGGTTTTGTAATTCTTGCTTTGCTAGGTAGAGGTTTGTTTAAAAGTTCTGAGTACACTTCCATTGTTCTTTGAGAAAACAGAGCTATGAAGCGTTCCATCATTTCCTATCTTCTTCTTAGGTTAATTGCATTTAATTTGCTGGGGATAATTACATTTTTTTTCTCCTATTGCTTAGAACTTAAGTTGAAAAGCACTCAGAAGAAAATTCGTATCTACATGATTTTTCCACTTACAAAAATGCTTTTAAATGCCTTTTTTTCTGCCCAGATAGTTGTGATAAATAGGAATTTATGCTTTCATGAAGGACATAGGTGTTTTGGGGTAACACTATGGGCTAGATTCTTCATTAACGGAAATCTGTGCTAAAATAGAGCCCCCCACTTTCTGTTAATGTAGCTGTGTTTCAACCAAGTGCCAAGTTGTGTTATTCCACGTTATGTCTTGATGTTGCTCCCTGTTAAGCTATGCTTTATTTAAATAGAAGAAGCCTTATGCTCTTAGGTGTAAAAAGTGGATTAGGAAGAATACAATTCAAACTAAAGCGGTTTGCGACAGCATACTGAATAGATATAGATACAAACCATACAAGAGTACAGAAAACGTCACGTTTCTTTGGAGAATGTGCTTTGCTCTTTTATTTGTAAGTCTTGAAGCTTGATGGGTTTTGGTTTCAACAGGGAGTCAGAATCCAACTATGTCCGAAATTCCCGGTTCACGTTTGTTCTTGAATTCAGTAAGTTTAGGGCAATGAGTGTTGAAAAGGACTTCAGAGGGCCAGGTTACACGTCACAGTCTTTTGGGGATGTTAGGGCTGGCTTGGATCTACTCTTTTATATCGATAGCCAGTAATTGCAAGGAAAACTGTAATTACTTAATGAAGTAACTCACCAGTGGGATTAAGGATTGATTAGTGTGACATGGAGAGAGCATAAAGCCAAGCTCTTCTTAAAGCCAAGAAAACCTGTGCATCTGCTTTCTGGAGAGATGTTTCCTATGAGAACCACTGCAAACACGTAAACACCTTTGGGGCATTTCAGCAATATGTCAAGTCACTGCTGTTTTCTAGGCTTCCACATATGGCGCTGCTTTGTGCTATGTGAAGAATGCACGTGTGGGAAGCTGACAGATAACAGAACAGACCTGTAATCCAGGGAGAAAAGGAGGGAAGCCTGCTATGGGCAGAGATGCCACCCACTAGATCAGGTTGCCCAGGGCCTCATCCGACCTGGTCTTGAACAGTTCCAGGGATGGGGCATCCACAGCTTCCCTGGGCAAACTGTACCAGTGCCTCACCACTCTCTGAGTGAAGAATTTCCTCCTAACATCTCATCTAAAGTTCCCCTGTCTTAGTTTAAAACCGTTCTCCCTTGTCCTATCACTATCTGCCCTTGTAAAAAGTTGTTCTCCATCTTTTTTATAAGCCCACTTTAAATGCTAAAGGTTGCAATGAGGTCTCCCCAGAGCCCTCTTTTCTCCAGCTCTCTCAGCTTGTGTCTCTCCTCTGGACCTGCTCTAACAGCCCCCCATCCTTCTGGTGCTGGGGGCCCCAGGCGTGGATGCAGTGCTCCAGACAGGACTTCGGGGGGACGATCCCCTCCCTCCACCTGCTGGCCACTCCTCTGCTGGTGCATGTGGGTGGGAAAGCTGAAGGAGGCAGTTTTCTTCAACTTCTGGGTTTTGACGCGTTGATATTTGACATTTAGGAAAAACAAAGATCTTATCTAGCAGTGCAATTTCTGTGCAGTGATGATGACACATGGTGTTTTACCCATCTTTAAGGACAAGCAGCCAATTTCAGAGAGAAGGCTAGAGGTGCTAGTACTAGGGTGTAGCGTATATCCTGGTCCTGCGTGTAGGCAGCGGGATTCAGGGCTCACATACAGCAGCCTTCAGTAGTAGCACGCACTCACTCAGTGCTCACTTCTGATTAACAGTGCTCGTCAGTGGGCGCTGAATTCTGTGTGTATAAATGATGTCAGGATGGTTTGTCTTCATGTTAGTGACTTAGTGTGGGATCAGACTTTGGCAGTGTACAGGTGGGGAGGCAAATGTACCTCTAAGCTATCTTTAAACTTCCTCTGACGGGGCAGCCAGGTGCTGAATCAGCTCTTGGAAGGAATGAAAATTGCCACAGGGCTGCTGGTTTACCCTGTCAAAGGTAACGGTGGTTTTTGGCCAGGATCACTAGAGCACAGCACACACAGACCTTATCTTAGCAAGCCCTGACACTTCTACACCAGCCAGCTCAGTTGCTTCTCTTGGCTAGCTGTAAGGCTGCTCTGTGTCTCTGGCACAGTAAAAAATTAAAGCCTGTGAGATAAGTTGAGGGTCTAACTTACACCACTGGCTCATCAAAATATAGTTTCTACTTATCATTTTTTTAATTTTTCATCCCCTGATCCTGAATCTCTTGAAAATACAGGTGCATTGTGACTCCTCTGGGGTAAAGCCAGTTTAAGAGGCTTTCATCCTTTCCTGCCTTCTGCCCCACGTTTCTATTCCTTCATAGTTTCACTAGTTCAGCTGATTGCAGGGCAGCCTCTCAGCGTGGATTTGTGACACGATCCAGGCTGGAGGCATGCATATTTTAAAGGTTTGGGTTTTTGTTGTAATCTGGATCATTAAATGGCTTCGTTGCCCATCACTTCCAAATATTTGAGCTTGTGCAACTGGGGAGGTAGTGACCTGTGCTGAAAGGGCAGAAATGAGCAGGGAGAAGGAAAAGCTGAAACTTTCTCCACCTACAAAACTAACTTGAGCAAAAGGTAAATCTTCGTTGTCATATGAAACATCCTGCATTCCTCAGCTGCCTGGGGATAAGACTTTAAAGCAAGCCACATGACTGTTTATAAGCGTTACAAAATTAGAGGCATCTTCTACACTACCGAAGATGGCTATTTTTTAATTACACGATTTTGTTAAAAATATTGCGAAGTTCCTTCTCGTTAATAATGGCCTCTGTGTGACATACAGAATCCGGCTAAATCACCACATACTTCTGCCTTGAAGCACCTCAGGCTACTTCACGGCGGGCAGTTGTAAGGGCCGGGCTTTCTGCTTAGCCTCACGTTCTGCCCGCACAGCTGGTGAACGCTTCAGCAGAACAAGGCAGTTCTTATCCCAGAGTATTTCTGCTCACGAAGCGGGTCTGGGCTGTTCTCTAGGGCTTGTCAGGTTCCTCTGTGGTCAAGGCCTTCTGAAACCAGCCGTGCCTTTCTTCACCCCCCACCAGGAGTTACACAAGTCTAAAGTTCAGAGGCCAGGCCTCTGTACCAGTGTGAACTTTGGTTCATGAGGAAGCTCTCTTCCAGTAAGGATACGAGTTTAAAATACCACAGTTCGTTCATTCTTGATCTGTACAAGAAGTGGTAGTGAGGCCTAGCATGGTCTGTGTCAGAAATTTATTCAGGTAAATGCTAGAAAGGCAGTTTCTTGGCTGATTTAACAACCTGCTGAGCCAATCTAGCAGTTTTGCTGCCACCAGTGAGAGAAAACCTGCTGCCTCCTCTTCCTCTGCTCTGGTCAGTGTGGATTTGCTGGCTCCCGTGTACCAGCTGTGTCACTCCTGTGAGGGGAGAGACCTAGTTAGCCTGGTCAAAAACCACCCATGTTTTCTCTTCTCCTGGGTTAGTGCATTTGTTTAGCTCCTGTAAGGGTCTGTTGGCTGCCAGAGCCAAGCATGCGGACATGGTATGGAGGCAGGAAGGAGAAGAAAAAACAGCATGGTGGATCAGAGTAGCCTCAGACCCAAGAAAGGGTCTTCTAAAGCAATGCCTTGGTGCCTCAGCTCACCCCATGTCAGGGAGCACTTGGCAGGCAGTAGGGGAGGTGGCACACAGCAGCCACCACCTGGATTGGGACTAACAAAAGCCAAAAAGTGACAGTGCAGGGCTGGAGCCTCGCTGGATCCTCCTGAGGTAGCCACAAACTGCTGCAGGTTTGCTGACGGCAGTGCTGATGCCAGCCAGCAAAGAGAATAGCCCCTCGTGTTGCATATCTCAGAATGGTCCAGAACAGCTCGCTGACCCAGGTGGAGTTCAGCAATCTCAGCCTGAGGAATGGTATCTGCTGATCGATTTCTGGAAGGCATCGATTCACCAGTGGTGGCTGTTATAATTGTCGTTAATGGGTGGACTTTTATGGGGAGCCAGCACATGATGCAAAAGCGTTTTTTGCTTTGTCATTCTGTCTGTGGCAAATTGCCCGGGCCAACAAGGGAGAGGCCCCTAGCAGTAAGAACCTGCAGACAAAAGTCTTTCAAGTTTCTGCCAGAGGTTACGGTTGCCTTTGGGTTTTAGGGCCTTTGGTAAAGCTGCGAACCTCTAGCAGAGATCTGCCTGAAGATAGAGGTGCTTATATAAATGTCTGTGTTGTCTAACTAGTAGGTTTTTATCTGATTTAAGATACAATTTTACATGAACATTCCTGAGGCTGTTCAGACTTGTAGGAAAAAACTACAAGACTTCAGTTGCTTTAGGTACCCTCAGGACTGTAGCTTTGATAATGTATTGAAGAAAAATTCCTCCGATGCGCAGATGGTGACCAGTGTTCAAGCCTGTGTTTTTGCTTTTCCCAGGTGTGTCTGTGTGTACATGCAGACATGAATTCCTGGGTTCTTTCTCCAGGCTAGAAGAGGCCAAGAATTCTCCATCATTAATATTGCTATTAACTCTTGTGTAATGACTCAGATCTTTAAACCCCTTTGTCAACATCAGTCGAGTTACTCTTCCTAACACCTTTGTGAGATAGAGGGATTTTATCACCAAGCTGCAGAAAGGAAAACCAAGACAGCAAGCTTACAAACCAGTTTTCAGTGAGTGCCTTTTTGTGTTTGTGTGCGTCTGGGTGAACACTCTTCAGATTTGTGGGCTCCCTGCCCAAGGAATGTCTACACGCTCAGTGTGGCTCTTCGTCTAGCTATGGGCACGTGTCAGAGTTTGTTAATTAGTGATGGCTGTGCAGTGCGAAGGATGTATGTGACAAACACAAACAAGTGTGTACTGACCCATTTGTTGGAAATGAAGGTTAGCATAACTCAGAGTTATGTATAGGAAGGCAGAGCTGATAGTGGTTTCCAGTCATATATCAGATTATTTTTGCCATGCAATGCCTAGTGAAGTATCACCATGTATAGAGATGTTATTTTTTTAATGCTGCTAATATTTTACCTTTTCTGTAGGATATCCTTATCAGTTGTGACCGATGAGCCGGCACAGATCTTTGCAAGACTTTTGAAAATGCTTATTTAAAGGATTTCAAAGGAGGAACAAACTCTGTAAGGCAGAAATTATTTAGAGGGGGAAGAGGGGGCTGCATGGGGGAGAGGGGAAAAAATGTGATTATATCGTTAAAGATTTGAGAGAAATTTCCAGGGGAACTAATTGAAAGAGCAAAATTGGAACTTGGAATTCACTTTAAAATATTTAGACTGAAAAAATGGTAGCACAACAGCACTAAAAAGTCACTTTCTGAGTAAGAAAAGCAGAAATCACCGTTTTGCTTTTAGACTGAAGTTGCAGGCTTTGCCACAGCAGATCGTATTTCCTTGCTTTGTTTCAGGCATCTGGTCAGATTGGCAAAACGTCCTGGAATCCCAGCCAGTTCTCGTATGGGATTTTTCTTAAAGACAAAAATATAGCAAGTCATCCTAACGTTGCAAATGACTCATCAGTTGCCTTAGGAAACACTCCCCTGAGACAGGCGTGCTGCAGATGAGGAAGTGATGAAGCCGCCAAGGCCACTCCCCCAGACAATTTCGCTTCAGGAGCACAACCTACATAAAGGGCGCCACTCCAGACACTAGATTGTTTTGTCCTTTATTTCACAGAGAGTGCACAGAAGCTGCAAGAAGTGCAGTGCGAAGTAACCACAGAGACTTCACAGCCAGGTGTTTCTGTGCAAGAGAAGCAAATAGGAGGTCATGAGAAAACTTTAAAGGTAGGGGGACATGCATTTTAAACTCTGTAATTTAGTTTTGGCGTGGAAAAATAAGAAGAATATAAACTTAAAAGAAAAATTACAGTTCTTGGGAGAAGAAAGGAGGAGATACATTCTCAGTATGGGGTTGCAGTCCTGATTCAAGGTCAGGAACAAGTTGCCCCCTTAAATGGGAAGCAAAGCTTGTCCATATCCTGGCTGATTTAGAGTGGAGTTCTAGGAGATGGTTTCATCAGGGAAGGTTATAATCTACTAAGTGTGATCTAAGCTTTTAGTATGTTTTCATCAAGAGCTTATGACAAATGAACAAAACAATGGGTTTGTTCCATTGAATGGAAACAAAAAAAACAAAGCTAATGGTTCCACCATTGATGGAATAAAAGCTGAAGCTTCTTAATCCACATGTAAAAATACAAAGCATTTTTCCTAAAAGGAAGATTAAAAAAAAAAAAGGTATGATTATGATCAGTGATCTAAGCAAAATCCATGAGTAGATATTGTAGTTTCTTTATACTTTACATCTGTACACATCGTAAAGATGCGATTCTTGGTAGTTGGGTCTGATGACTGCGTGGGAGGTAAGTTTGAGTCTGCCCTTAAGCTTCACACCGTCCTGTTGTCGCTGAGCGAACAAGAGGGCATACTTCAGAAATGAACAATGTGCTTTCTCTTGTTCTCTGTCCCTAAATAAGAATAAAGTGAAACCGCACACCATAATGCGATACATGCTTCTTTTTTAGTCTTTGTGATTGCAGTAGGAAGTTTGTCTGATGACTGTTAGAAAAACAGAAAAAAGGAGAACTGAGTGCAGACAAGATTCAGTGGCAGGATTATATATTGGGGTGGCAGTGCGGGAAGAGAAAAGGAAGGAAGACAAGGTATTTTTGGATGTTTTCACAGAAATGACAGATGTCTTCGAGGTTTTGGTTTTTACTAATAACATGCTGGTTATGAAAGACTAATACGAATGTAACTTCCTACAGGCAGAAGTAGAGTCTGAATTTTTGCTGAAATTACTGTGTGGTCTGGTGGAGTGTCAGGGATTTTTTGTCACTGTTACAGATGCACTGGCACCAGTTATGCTTGGAGAGAGGGACTAATCTAACCACAGAGAAAGGCAGTTGTAGAATGGCTTGAGCTCAAAGGGAAGCTTAATGCAAAACAAAATTTAGACAAGAAGAGAGGGAAAATGTCTCTTGTTTTCTTGTATTCTATTTACCATGGCAGAAACACTTGAATAACAAGTGATCAGATTTGTAAAGTGATGTAGTGAGGTTTCTTTAGTTACTTTTTTTTTTTTTTTTTTTTTTTTAAGTCTTAAAAGTTTTATCGTGTTCAGTTGATACTCAGTGATTTGTATCAGTTGAGGCATCCCGTGTTTACTCACTCCAAATCTTGTTGGGCATTTTGAGAGGCATTGAGAATTTTCCCAGCAACCTGAAGGACATGAGGATCTGAAGTCCTGATTCATTGGAACTCCACAATTTGAGTACGAAGAATCATTTTAGAAAAAGTACATGAAGATTAATGTAATGTTCTGTGTGGCACAGAGTGGTCAGAATGCATTTTAGGACTTAGGGGATTATTTTCCTGTGGTTGTAGTCATCTGATCCAAAAAAAAAAAAAACCCAAAACCTCTCATGAAACTTTAGTGATCACACTTGATTTGTTTGATTCCAGAGTTAGCTACTGTGATAATCTAGTCATGTTATAAAAAATGTCGTTTTCAGAAAGTATTTTCTTCAGACAGTTCTTTTCATTCAGCTGGTAAGGCTGGTAATTGCAGATTGTTATGGTGTTGCATATTATTGTATTTTCCTACTCATATATGCAGCAGGAGGGGAAAAAACTAATTAGGGAAGTCCAGGGCAGATGAAAGGAATAAAATAAATCCGTAGAATGCCTGTGTCAGCAGGTATGCATCTCATCCTAGTGCCCACAGTATGAGGAGGCACTGGGGTTGTGGTGATGCGGAAGACTAAGCTCTGCAAGGAAACCCAGGTCTCCAAAGAACACGGAAATTCATAGTTCAGTATCTAACAGGTACTGAGCTATCCAACAATGGATTAAGAAGATGAAGATTTAAAAAGCTAATTAAGAGAAAATACAGATGCACTTACGTTCCCATATCACAATATTTGCTGCTGAAAATGCTCATTTTTAAACACCATGGGTAATGTTTCAATATTCTTTAATCCTTTTTGCTTTCTCTGTTCAGGCACATAAAGAAGACAATCCTCAGAGTCTGCTGGAAATGAACGGGCATACAGCGGCGCCCCATTCCTACGACTATGACCTCATTGTCATCGGTGGGGGCTCAGGCGGTCTGGCCGCTGCCAAGGTACGGGACAGAAAGTACAGATTTATACTGCCCTTTTAAGTGGGTGGCTGACATCCTCAGCACCTTGGATCTGGATATCTTGAACACTTGTAGAAACACTTCTGCCTGTTCAGCAGGAGTTCTTTTGAAGTTACCTCCAGGTTAAAGACAGTCTTCTCCATATCATAGGTGTAGAATACAATAGTATTTTCTGTATGTTCAGAAGCAGAAAAACATAAAAATGTCATGGTGTACATTTCAGTGGAGTGAAACTTGGTTCCCCTGTATACCCACGGATCAGAGATAATGCTGTTAGAAACCAGAAGTTACTCAACAGAGTCAGAGTGCACAGCTGTGGTGGACTGTAACATGTAGGATGTCTGTAATCTATTTTGGTAGTTTGTCCATCAATAAGGCACTGTTGTCGTGGCCGAGGATGAAAGATAAGATCTACAAAAATTCAGAGGACCTGGAAAGAGAAGTTTTCAGGGTCTAGGGGTGCTTAATATGAAAGAGTAAAAGAGAACTTGCAGGAATGCAAAATCGGCTTGGAGTAATGAAAAGCCATCTGTTGAAATTCCCATTAGGAGGCTCCTTTGCTTTGCTGTATGCATATGCGAGGTTGTGAGACTGCAGCTGTGGTGATTATTGCATCATTTCTCGGCTGTGGGATGGAAAAGGTGTGGGGCTAGAGATAAATTACCTTATTCAGCATATAAAGTATATTGCCTCTTAGTGTACTCATGTGATTGTGGAGCAAAGGACGGTAGATCAATAAAGACACCATTGCTATCAGTAATGTGTGTGTTTCAAAACAGCTTCATTAAGTTGAAATGAAGCTGTTCTATGTGTGTAGGCTTCTGACTAATACTTAGTTTATTCAGTATTTTTAGTGCTTTAAAAATCAAAACAAAACAAGAACAACAAAAAACAACCATACAGCTCTTCTACCAAGTTCCGGATATCTACAGCAATTTAACTAGGTTGATTACATGTTTGTTTTTTGTTATAACACATGCAATATTGTGTGAACAACTTCCCCTTCCTCTCCATACGGTGCTCAGAGCTTTTTATTTTGGAGGCTTGTCTCCACAGTGAGTGCCAGTGCTGCCAAGCTGACTCTGAGCAGCCCAGCCACAGACCCAGATCAAAACTGCCAGGCCACCACTACCAGTTCACAGAGAACAACTCCAGCCCTAAGCAGCCTTCGTGTTCATAGCACATTGCACTAAATCCAGCAAGGTCTGAAAGCCTACAGGGCAAGTTTTGTTACTGTGGGCTTATCACCCTGCAGAAGTGGCTCTATCTGTTTGTGATCTCTATTGAGGTGGCAGTACAGTGCTGTGCTCTGTTGTGTATAGCTCCATGTAGCTGAGTGTGAGCTTGGGAATGGTGCGTTCTGGTTAGACAGCTAATGCCGGTAACGTGCTTTCAAACTGCTGTTTGAAAGAGTTGTTGTTGTAAGGAAGCATTAATAACACATCTAAATCCCTAAGCACCTTTCTGAGAAACTTTATCAAAGGTGCTGCTAATGCATAAAGTGAGCCTCTTGGCCAACCTTGATCTTTAATTGGAAGTAGAAATTTCATACGTTAACATTTTCCTAAGGTGTCTACAGCGTATGTTGTTTGAAATATGATTTGTGTTTTGCATGAAATAAGATGCATTTAAAATTGAAATTTTGATTGTCAACTATTTGGATTAACAAGTCCTACTAGTAATCTAATGCTGAAAGCTATCCAACTCCTCCCAAACCAAACCCAAGGCCTTAGGGTAATATCCTGTGCCTATAGTTGCTATTACATGTCTGAGAATTCATCACGTGATGCAGCACAGTTGTGGTTATTCAAAGTACCAAAGCTATTTTGCTGCATCTCGTGGAGGAATCTTGTTTCTCAGTTCTGTAGTGCTTAAGTGTTTTTCTCTGGTACCACTTACTACCATGGATTTTTACCTTTCTCTTAAAAAAAAGCACAAAGGGAATACTGGAGTCAGTGTAGAAATTCCATTTGTCAGAATCATGCACACACATTGCTTCTATATTTGCTAATGAAACTTCTCAGGGGAGTTATCATAAAATAAATCATTGCCTTTCTAGAACGGATGACATCTGTGCATCCTGAAAGTTGAGTCAGCGTGCCACATGTTAACTAGGGTGAAGAGCAAGACCTCATCCTGACTACTGTGTATTGTACACAAAATTGAATGTTTCTTTTCTACAAGGAGAAAGACTGGATGAGTCTAGTGGTAATGCTTGGGCCATATGAATGCTGATGTCATTGTGTGATGTGGTTTCAAACAAACATGTGAGGAACCATCTATGAATGGAAAACCAGATTAATGAAGAACTTGTTAAATATATTAAAAGCAAATGTCATGTTGGGAAATATTGTAAACACAATGATGGGATGGAGGTGAGAAGAGGTTTGACTCCCAGAGTCCTTGATCAACTGGTGCCATGCTCATGTTTAGCAGAGTAAATGCCTGTTTTTCCCCTTCATCTTTTTTCTACCGACTGCACAGACTAATTCTGAAGATTAATGGCTGTCTGGCTGTTCTCTTGCAAATCATTCATTATTGCTTAATTAAAAGTCACAAAGCTTTTCATCAATGCATGATGTTATCATCTACTCCAAATTTAACCTCTAATATTTAGATACATGTCTTATTTAATTTGTTTTGCAGGAGGCTGCCAAATATGGAAAGAAGGTGATGGTGCTGGATTTTGTCACGCCTACGCCTCTGGGAAATTCATGGGGTAAATTTTTCTTCATTGCAAATTTGTTATAAAGGAGCGTTATTTACTAAGAGTCTGATTGTTCTTTGGGATCAGCCACACTGATGTGAAAAATGCATTCTGTGCCTTTCTCTCAGGTCTTGGAGGAACTTGTGTAAATGTGGGCTGTATACCTAAAAAATTGATGCACCAGGCAGCTTTACTGGGACAAGCCTTGCAAGATTCACGCAAATTTGGATGGCAGTTTACTGAAGAAGGTACGGAAGGAGAACTTTTTTTTTTTTTCACTTTTGTCATTTGTGCTGAAAATCCATAGGTTCTTTTCACAGTCAAGTGTTTGTTGCACTTACGTGCTGGCTTTAACAATGTTAGGCAACTTCAGAGCGACTACACATAAGCTTAAGTGCTTTTCAAGTTTGAAGCCACAGGACTTACTGCCTTGCATCATTTGATCTGTTTTTAATATGTTCTCATTGTGTCAGTGTTTGATTTATTCACACTGCTGTATGAATAAAAGCAGTAAGATATTACTCTATTTCTGAATGTAACACAACATCCAAAGGAATACCCCAAAATGTTGTTTGTTAGAAACAGAAGCTTACTAATAATTGCAGGCAAGGGTCACTGTTCCCTCAGTCTGCATTGCTTCTACATCAGAAACTGATTTTTTCTTTATATTAGCTCTAGAGTACATGGTTATAGGATTGGGATCTATTTAGGGTGTAGTTCTATAAGGGGGAGCATGCAGAGGCACCTCTGAGATGCATAATCTTCATTTGTTGAGCAATGTCACCTGCTCAGAACATGTGTCATTGGAAAACGATTAATAATATGCAAAGTCTAAGTGTTCCATGTGTCAAAGGCTACGGCTGTGCTAATAAAGGGAGGAAATATCGCAAATGCTTGGCAGAAGGCAAGTCGTTGATTGTTTAAGGCGTATCTGGTTCACTGACCTTTCGTTTGGTCTCTGCTGATGTAGCTCTTTGAATTTCAGTAGAGTTACCTTGGAGTGAAATAGGAATAGGACAAAGGTGACTGGGTCATGAAAAAAGTCTGTCTGGGAATATGGGGTTGGCTGTGGAAATAAGTCTGTCAGACTGAAAGACAAACATCTGTTTTGTTTCCAACAGTCAAACACAACTGGATGACTATGACAGAATCGGTTCAGAATTACATTGGCTCACTGAACTGGGGTTATCGAGTAGCACTGAGAGAGAAGAAAGTCACATATGAGAACGCATATGGAGAATTTGTTCAGCCACACACTGTCAAGGTACTGCCTAGCCCTGTTTGCTGGGTCTTCCTGTAGTGTTTTCTGAATACAGGTGTTCGGCAAATAATAGTATTTCCCTTAGTAGGACTACAAAATACTCACTTTGGACTATTGCTTTGTTCACAGGCAACAAATAAAAGAGGAGTTGAAAAACTGTACACAGCTGAGAGGTTTCTCATTGCTACTGGTGAAAGGCCACGCTACCTGGGTATCCCTGGAGACAAGGAATACTGCATCAGCAGGTAGAAACAGGGAAGAACGTGAAATCATTCACTGTGTGCAAATGCTTAACCTGTGAGAAATGGTGGTAAAGCATAAGCAGCGCTGCTTGCATGCTGTTGTTTCTCTATATTGTTTCTTTCTGCTTCTTAGAGGAGAGCAAGGAGAAGGAGAAGAGCTAGAGACAGATGTCAGGGTGCTGGGAGTGTTGTCCGCTGGACACCACTGGCCTGTGGGTGGTAGGCTAGAACGGTTCCATTTCTAGCTGATAACAGAGCAGCTTGAGAATCCCAGAAATCATTTGCATGTCTGTCATAAAATTAATTCATCATTTGTGCCCCAGTTAGTGTTACACATGCTTTCTCCTTATTCTTTTTGGTCTTTCCATTCATGTACTGAGTTTTGTTCGTAATGAAGAGCACAGTCTGCATGGAGAAAAACTCCAGCTCAAATGTCAGGGAAAGGGGGAGTTCGAAAGTAGCTGATGTTATGAAGCTCTTGAAATGTGTCTGTCCTCACACACTGTGGGAGTCCCAGTCTTGAAACCTGAACCAATTTTTTCCCAGCTACTAAGTGAAGTTCAACTTTGGGGAGAACCTGCTTCAAATGTCTGTCTAAAAAAGCAAGGAACTTCAGCACAGTTTTACATGTGTGCACACATACAAAAAAGTGATATGCAGATGAAATGGATGAAATGTGCTTTCATATTAGGCTAACTGCTAAATTATGTACTATAGAAATACAGGTTGGAATTACAGGCTTGCAAACCTATAATAATGAAATAAATGACTAGCACAATCCCTGTGAAACTCAAACACCATGTTGTATGTTTCCCTAATACCAAGTGGTAGTAAAATTAAAGGTAGTAGATTACATAGCTGATAAAGTAGGGCTTTAAAATAACAACAAGGTGGAAGGGTCAGGAATGCCAGAGTTACAGGCTATCAGAGTGAGGCTGTCTGTTGTAATCTTAACTGGGTTCCTTGAGAGCTAGGAGCTATGATGTAGCCTTTAATTACACAGGCACACTTCATTCCACTGCAGCATTTGCAGAGAGCATCTTGTTTAGTGGTTGCCGCTGATGGCTAAAAAAGTGAAGCTTTTTAAAATGTAAATCTTTGGAGAATTTTCTTGCCAAACTCTTCCTGCATTTTTGCTGAGCAAGCACAATGCCTCCATGAGGCCCTGGTTCCATAGCCTGGGTCTAATTCCAAGGTGTGGCAGAAATGAGACGTTGATGAAGCAGTTGAAAGAAGTGGAAAGCAGGCAAATAAATGTTTGCTCTAATTTTGTACTCCTAGCTCTGCCTGTTACCGTGGTTTGCATTAATTTGTTTTATTGTCTGCGCGTATTTAGCACTGTGTATAATTAATTAGCAAAAGGAGAAGTCTTCAAAGAAGTTAAGGTGGTGTGTTTATTTACATGCTAAACCCTTTCCTCTTCCTTTTAGCTGTCAGGAGCTAAAATTTGCAGTAAAATATTTGAAGCAATTCAGGAAAAATATCCTATTTTTTCAAAAAATTGTCAGAAGTCTGTTAAAAAAACCTCTACATTTTATTGTCTCTTTTGGAGTATTTCATATTTTTGCGTGTGGTCCTAATTAGAATGTTTTAATCTGTCATATACTGATCTAGTATTCTAGCATGATTTCCAAAAATAAGTTTTGTTGTTGTTTGTGATCAGGAAAAGGAATAAAATCTTTACAAAAGAAAGTAGAAAAATATAAAGTGCAGCATATTCTCTTGTTTTTCTCTAACTTTTTTGTTTTGTTCCCCCTTTTCCAGTGATGATCTTTTCTCCCTGCCTTACTGTCCAGGGAAAACCCTGGTGGTTGGAGCTTCCTATGTGGCCTTGGAATGTGCAGGATTTCTTGCAGGCCTTGGGTTAGATGTCACGGTAATGGTGAGATCCATTCTTCTAAGAGGATTTGACCAGGATATGGCAAACAAAATTGGTGAATACATGGAAGAACATGGAATCAAATTCATCAGAGAGTTTGTGCCGATCAAGGTAGGCTTGAGGTAGTACTACAACTGATTGTAATACACCTTTCATAATGAGTTAGTGTATGCTACATTAAACAGTTGTTTTGCCTACTTGGGCTGATCCTGAAAATATTGAATATACCTAAATTCTAGCAGCTGTTCTGAAGGCTTTAAGACTTCTTGTGGACTGATAAGTGGGAAGATGTACATCTATACTTCCTGTAAGACCAGGGCTAGTGCATCACGAATAGTCATATTTTTCATTGTCAGTTCTCAAATTCTCAGCCAGCAAATTGTGCTTACAGTGCCTAGGACTATCCAGAAAGTAAAGGAGCTTTAAAAGTATCTATCCCTGTCTTTTACTTGGCAGAGACCTTACATACATGCCTAATTTTCTTGGAATTCCATAGGGGTGTGCATGCAGGCAGCTAGGTCTATGTATAGGCAAATTCAGGTTGCAAAGTAGATGAGATAAGTTCTGGAGCTTTTCTTATGTTAAATTGCCTTAACAAAGGCTTCAGAGAGTCCTAGCAATGTTGTTTGTTTGTTGTTTTTAATGCTTTTCCACAACGATTAGTACTTAATTATGAAATAGGAAATAATATATTAAGCATTTTTCTGATTGGTGTTAAGCTAGTATACTACTGAGTTTAACACTTTAGGAAGTAAAGTATTAAATAGAGTGAAAACTGGTGTTTGTTTATTATTATTATTATTATTATTATTATTATTTATTTTGTTTCTTTTTCTTCACACTTACTAATATCAAGAATAATTTAAAAAATGCTCTGGCCAGTTATCACTCTGTAGATCTGACCCTACAGAGGGTCAGGGATGACTATCTAGCTTTTGATTGTTTCAGATTTATCTTTCTGTAAATTCTTTTGGTGGGGTAGGAAAGGAAGATACTAGTCTTCAAAGAAGCAGGGATCATTTCAACTAAATGGCATGTGGCCTCCTCCAGCCAGGTGCAGTCTGCAAAGAGTCCCTCCCCCTAGTCATAAAGTACACTTCTGTCCCTTCAGTATGTGTTTGGTTTCAATGCGAATAAAATATACGGCCTTGTTTCTAGTTGAGAGTAGCCTTTAACTGCTGGATATCTCCTTAGTAGATCTTTTCATCTCTTTCTTGCATTGTTTTTGACGTTCTGCATGTTCTGCTTATTATTCAGTGTGACACTTGAAGACAGAAAATGATTATAAATAATGCCACCTTCAAATAGGAGCAATTTAAAAGTGATCTTGTAAACTTGATAGGATGGGACAGAAGGTTGGAGTTCTTTTAAATTTAAAAAAAAAAATAAAGGACAGGGAAACAATAAGGAAATTTCCTTTCCTTTGAATATAAAATAGGAGCTGTGGCAGTTGTTCTGAGAGGGTAAAAGAAAGACTGCAGTTAAACATACAGTCCTCTCACAGTCCAGGCAAAAGAGAACCCACCTATGTAGCTTCAAATTCCATTTGCTCGTTTGATGTTGATTGTTTATTGGAGGAAAAAGGAGCCTTTGAGGGGGCAAAAAAGCCGGTGGCATCACTTTCTGCTTTGTTTTCTGGTATGTAGAGGTTGCATGTGTGTAGGGAGGGTGTTTGTTTTAAACAAGCCTTTATACATGTATTTTATTACCCTCAGCGAAGAACACAATTGCAAAATGATTCTTTTTTTCTTTTTTTATGTGGGGGTGTGGTGTGTTTTTTTGTTTTGTTTTACTGGAATAGGCTGTAACCCACTGCAGTTAGGATGGGGGGAGAGAAGAAGCTTGATCTGTTGCTAAAACTAGTAATATTTATTTCAGCTTACTTTGAGGAACTTGGAAGGGCTGTTTTTGTTTGTTTGTTTGCTTCTTTTTTTTTAAGCTGCTGGTGTTTTTCAGCCATTAAGAGCCAACTGCTGCCCTCTCCTGCAAGACAATTGCAGCTTTATGTATTGGACTGATGTCACTCAACAGGGGTAGGGGCAGGGCTATGACTGTGGCTTCCCCATGGGTGAAAGACACCACGGTCCTCTAGGTGTGGCTTAAGAAAATGTCTGATTCTGTTTCCAGGTCTAGAAGTAGTTTCCTTCCTCCTCACTTTCCCTGTCCACAGTTGATACTGACAGCTTCTTGGACAAGAATTTAGCAGTCAGTAACAACTGTTGTAAACAGAAATGAGGTCCTATTGTGTTAATTATAAGAATAAATGCATGGAGATGAAACAAAATGTTTAAATATGAAAGTAATAATCACAAATCTAAAGAGTGATGAAAATATCTTTAGAACAAATGCTTGAATTTTAGGTCGTGGTTAAACATTCACTTTTGATCGTAAGATATATTGTGGGATTTAGATATATGTATATACTTTAATTTGAAACTAACTTTTTTTTTCTTTTTTTCTTTTTTTTCCCAAATGTAGGTTGAGCAGATTGAGGAAGGAACTCCTGGAAGACTGAAAGTTACAGCCAAGTCCACAAAGGGGAATGAAGTAATTGAAGGGGAATACAATACTGTGAGTCCTGTCTATATATGTAAAGAACATGGAATAACCTTCCAGTTAATGTTAAGATTCCTGGGGTCTTTTTATCCATAGTTTAGCTTTAATTAAAAAAAAAATATTTTCAATTATTACAATAGGCTAATGGTACATAATCAACATGTAATTAATGTGAGAAAAGTCCTAGAATCCATGGGCATGAGTCCCACGTGCCTTACCAAATCACTTGCATGCTTTTGAAACCTGTTTTTTAGCTTAGGGATTTAGAGGAACTTGGTCATGTGGAATCATTTGCAGGATTTTTCCCCAGGGAAGTATTTGTCATAAACTATAAGTAATGATTTTTAATAACTGTTATAGTAACTGAAGCATGCTGTTCTGGAGTTAGCATAAAACAATGGTCCTTACAAGAGCTAAACAAAACAGATGTTACTGTTAAGGTGTTGTTAAGATTGGTTGTTGATGCCACATCTTCACAAAAACAAACACCCCATGGCAAGTCAGGCAGGGAATTTCATTATACACTGAAAGCAGTAAAATTACAGTGCAAATGCATGCAGGTCTGCCTTTATATGTTTGACTGCTTCCGTCACCTCTCACACCATTCATTTTCTTAGGCCTTGAAAGGAAAAAATAGTCTGTGCCAGTGACTTCATCTACCTGCACCATCCATCAGTTTATTCCATAGCAAGGATATGCATCAGTGCCTCTTGAGTACTAATATTATGAGAAAGATAAACAATAACCACAGTGCTGTTTCACAGAATTGTGATACTATTTTTCTTGGTCTATGGTACTGAAAGATTTTTTTAAACTTCCAAATCAGTGCCTTTTTTTCTATTTATTTATTTTAAAGAAACTTCTGATTTCTCATTGCTATTACATCTTTCACTGAAATGCTGTCACTTATTATATGAGCTGTGTATGATGCATTTGAAAACCTTCAGCTCTGAAGATCTGGCAGGTTTGGTCATCTAAAAGACTTGAAGCAGATTTTGGACAACTTCAACACAGTTCTTTTGTCACTTGTACGTTGTGTAGTTAACTGGGCAGTTGTCCAAGACACAAAAGCACAAAACACTTTTCTGCATGACATTATACATCGAAATTTGTTTTTCTAGTTAAGGTAGCCAAGTTTATGGTTTGGGTAAGAATTTGGCCTGAACAAATGTCCAAAAAATCACTCTGAACAAATGCAGAAACAAATAATATTCAACAAATATTATTTGGCAGTGGCTTAGTTGAGGGCATATGTAAGTAAATGATATTTTCTGATCAAAACAAAGATTATTTTGTCTTCTATTTGCATAAGCACCTGAGTTTCCTTCCTAAAGAGCCCTTTCTTTAAAGAGTGTTTTAGTGTCAACATATGGGAATATGGTATAACAATTTAGTGTGTATTTGCAAGGAAAGATGATAACAGATTTATTTAGAATACTGTTTGTATATTTTTCCAGGGAAATATATTTGGCTGCATTTAATCCTATAGCTAAAACTTGGTATTGTTGGGTCATGATGGTAGTGTGGCTTGTGTTGAACTCAATGAGCATGCAATGGGTAACTAATATATTTGTCTTAATGCGACCAAACCTTAGGTACTGATCCTTAGTCTGTAATTAAAATAATAGGTAGGAACAAGCAAGTGTGCTTTTGAGTTTTTAGGAAATCAGTAACATGTACATTGCTGTTTTGCAGGTGCTGCTAGCAATTGGAAGAGATGCATGTACAAGAAAAATTGGTTTGGACAAAGTTGGAGTGAAAATCAATGAAAAGTAAGAAGAGACTCCTTTATATCACTGACTACACAGTTGGTGCCATTGACTAGTGCAGTGGCAGCCGTGCATCCTCAGTCAAATGCTTTCAGGAGAAATTGTCTCCTGTTTGGATAGAAGGCTACGTAGCAGATAGCGGTGTTATCTTACATAGTACTACCACATTTTCTTTTTTATACTGAAATGTCAGTTCCTAAATACTGAGAGGCAAATGTGTCTCTTCCACTCTGTTTCAGTTCAAAGGTTGGTCTGCCAGCTCCTTCCAATGACTGGGCTTTCTAGGATCTGTCAGTTGTTTCTCATACTCTTATTCCCATCACCTTTTTTTTTTTTTATTATTATTATTTTTTATTTCTACCACCTCTTGGGGCAGAGATGTGTTTGTTCATATGGACTTTTAGTGTGGTAGGGCTCGTTTACATTTTTAATGTAAATACTACTGTATGTTTATTTTGGAATATAAAATCAAAGTAGCATTTTTAAACTCACAGCTGGAGTTAGTGATGTGTTTTAGTTTTTGGAGAAGTTTATTTCTTGCCTTATGGCTTCTACCTTTGTAAACAATCTCTCTCCTGCAGAGAACTGCAGGTTTAATTTAGTGAGGTCATTGTACCAGGGAGTGGAGCTATCAGTAGCATTTTCAATATTGGTAACCTGAAAAGGTATTCTAGATATGAGGGGCCTAGACCATGTTCCCTTTGTTGGAACCATGAACTTGATTTGGCAGTATGTGGGAGAGCAGTACAGAGGGCAGCTTGTATATGAATACTGTGACTGATGTTGCTGAAGAGAACTGTTGCAATGTTCTAAATTAAAAAAAAAAAAATCAAAATTCAATTCAAAATTGGCAGACCCAACACTACATGTCTTTATTTGTTTGACATTGGGACATCCGTTACTAATTTATACTAACTATAGAATTAGTAGTATAATAAGTAGTATATATTTAATAAGTAATATGTATATAAGTACTAATTAGTAATATATATTTGTTAACAAAACCAAAAATTAAGAAAGTTGCATCTTTATACAAAAATCGCTACTGGTCCTTCAAGTAACTTTGTGACTTAGGTTTACTTGTTAGATAAGTTTCCTGCAGTGATTACTGCACTATTTCATTTATTAATGAAGTAGGAAATATTAATAATTTAAAACTTCCATTAGCTCAATACGTTTAATGCTAAAAAGCTTGCTGTATTTCTTAAGTGGGGTGTCTAACAACTTGACTCGTCTCTGTGAAGAAGCCTGAAGGTCAAGTTTATAGAAACTACTTCACCCACTGGACTGGAATTTCAGTAATGGAGAAATTATTTCAACCTACAGCTTCATAGCATTTCTCGAGGTTTCCAGTACACAGTTCAGCTGGTAGTAGTGTATTTTGAGGAAAGCAGTTATGTCACACCAACAAATTTATTCAGGAGATGAATCACAACTTTAGGTGCTACCTCCTTATCCAGTGTGTAAATTCCTGTAGTTTTGGTAGAAACCAAACTTTACACTAGCTTACTTTCTTGACCAAGGTTGTAAGGTTGTGAATATGACTTCTTCTCCACATATTTCAAGTACATGCCTATCTCTTGAAGCCTAAAGGGCCCAATTGCTGCAATGTTATTTACCACTTGAGTCTTCACAGCAGAATATTTACATCTTTTATTTTTGTTGATGCAAATCACAGAACAGGAAAAATACCTGTCAATGATGTGGAGCAAACAAATGTGCCATACATCTACGCTATTGGAGATATACTGCAGGACAGGCTGGAACTCACACCAGTGGCAATCCAGGCAGGAAGACTGTTAGTTCAGAGGCTTTATGGTGGGGCAACCACTAAGGTAAGTAACCAATTGCTACCAAACACTCATTGCTCTGCTTCTTCCAAGGAGATGCGATGCTCTTAATTTTCCGTGTTACTTGCACTAGTATTTTCACTTCCTTATGTTTTCAGTGTTGTACACAGTTTTGCTACAAACTGAATATGGATACAAAGAAAGATGAAGTGTGCCAATAAGTCAAAAAGTATTTATACCTGAGAAGTTGAATTAATTAATCCAGTGTTTACATATCATACGAGTGTGATTGTAGGCTTCAGTCAAGTTATGTCAGTTCAAATAGCAGTAACATGGGTACTTTTTACACCTTAAGTTGTAAATAGAAGGAAAGGAAGATGCCTTTAAGCAATGTTATCCAAGCAACATTGATATGGGTGCTTGTCTCACTTTCATAACCAAGGGGATTAAGTAAAAACCTTTGCAACTGTAGAGCCTGCTGTACTTATATCAGGTTCTGTTATCAGCCAGATTTAGAGCTTGATTGAGTTGTTTGTTTTAGGCTGGCAGGTATTGCAGTAACAGAATCTTGAATTAGCGTGCCTAATGTCATTATATCAGTCAAGCAAAGTTTAAGTAAACCATAGCCAGAGCCAGGATTTCTTCTTACTGCAGAACTACAGATCGGTCTTAATTTACATTTGATGCCAAATAACTGTCTCTCAGGTTATGAAAATCCTTATGCTGCTAAAGGAAGCATCATCGCTCTGAATGAATCCAAGAAATAAATAACTGCTTAGGTGGGATCCTGGCTTACACTGCTGTTTTAACTAATCTGGAAAGGGTGATTGTATGAAACATAAGGAAGTATTATGGATAGGTGGGGAAAAAATAGTAAACAGCACCTTAGTTGATACCTAGACACAAAGAAATTAGAGTTGAAATTAATAGAATAAAGTTGCTGGAAATTAATTAGAGGCAACCGACCTGCTAGCCTTTTGTGGCAGAATGATTCATTTGGTGAATATGGAGAGAGCAGTGGTGATGTTGCTTTGATTCTAGTAGGGCTAGAGTAACGTTCTCATAGACAGGCTGAAGTATGGGCGAGGTAGGTGGGCAGTGAGGTGGACCAAAAGCTGGCCAAACTGCTGGGCTGAAAGGGCTGTGATCACCCTTACAAAGTCAGCACTTACCACAGCACTTGGGCACTCGGTACAATACTGTTTAACATCTTCCTTAGTGATGTGGGTGATGGGACAGAATCCCTCAGCAAGGCTGCAGATGAATCAGGTGGGAGGGGAAGTGAACGATGCACCAGCCGGTTGTGCTGTCACTCAGCAGGACCTCAGCTGGCTGGAGAAATGGGCTGAGAGTAACCTTGTGAGGTTCAGCAAGAGGAACCTTGCTGTTCTGTGCCTGGGAAGGTGTTACCCCATGCACCAGCGTGGGTTGGGGATCAAACAGTGGGAAAGTAGCTTTGCAGAGGAGCCCCCTTGGGGTTGGCTGGGGGACAAGGAGTTTACTCTGAGCCAGCAGTCTACCCTGATGGCAAAGGCCAGCAGCATCCTGGGCTGTGTCCTGCAGATGCATCTTGGCAGATCATTGCCAGCGGAGTAGTCAGGCCTTTTTGACTTACATTGGATGTGACTGGGGACACGACTTTAGTGCTAGCTATCGCTGCAGATGGCTGTAGTTCATGCCTTTAGCATCTTCTAGGCTGCAGCTGATGAAAAAGATGCTGGTTTTTGGATGGTGGTGTTGTATTTGTAGCATTACCTCCTAAAAATAGAATGCTCTGTAAAAGCAGTTGAACTGACTGCTTTTTATCTCCCGCGTCACTTGTGATCTGGTGTGTTTTAAAGCAGGGCACTACTGCATTTCCTTCTCACTCTATGCATGTTAATGTCACTGTGGCTTTGAACTGTCTTTCTGTTCTTGCTGTAGTTAACACCTCTGAGAGGGACAACACCAGAACTGTAGCTTCATTTAAAATAAAGAAAAAGTAGCTTTCAGAGTTACAAATAATACAATTTTTATTCCTGACTTTCGGACTGCTTAACTTTTACTCGGTGTGCTGATGTTATTACTAATATCGTGTGTGTTTTTTATTTTGAATACCACACAGTGTGACTACGTGAATGTTCCAACCACGGTGTTCACTCCTTTAGAATATGGAGCCTGTGGGTATTCCGAAGAGAATGCAATAGCGAAATTTGGGGAGGAAAACATTGAGGTAAATGCCTTAATTTCATCTAGATCTTAAATTCTGAGTCTGTAATTTAAAATGATGTTAAAAGTTGATTAAAACAGCATTCTGTACTCTGATGTAAGGTCAGGAGGAGACTATATTTTTGTCTTTCTTGGCAATTCCTAAGCATGCTTTAACAATAGTCCCCGTTTCTGATAGTTCTAGTTGTAAATATGTTCTCTCTTTGACAAACAGGGCTTGTAGGTGGAATATTTATTATAAAAAAAAAATCGTCTATGCAAATACTTCAGGATAAATTAGAGGTGTTGGAAGTAATACATTGGTTTCAATGTCAAAGCTGAGCTTTTTGTAGCTACAGGATGGCAAATTCTTTGTCATGATGGTTTTTACTTTATGAAAACAAATGTTGGTACGCTGTTTTTCCTGTTTATTTTGACTATGTAGGCAGATACGTGCTTAATTTTACTCACTTGAATAATCCCTTTTCATTCACTGGGACTGCTGTTGGAATGAAATATGTAGCCACGTGGTGTCCCAAACCGTTCTTACAAAATACTGTGGAGACCACATTACAGAAAGCATGAGGGGAGGGTGTGTGACAATAATCTGAACTTCTTTTATGTCCACTTGAATTACTTGAGGAGCATTATCAGGGGAAATAAGCACATAAGTGGTGGTTCAGACAGCTGAGAACTTGTGTTCCTCTTAGCTTTGTTAAATATACTTTTTGTATGTTGAGAAAAGAGGTAAATATGACTTAATATGGCTGCACATCAAGTGCTGTTAACCTAACTACAGGACAGAGGCTGAAATTCTGTTATGCCCACAGACTTCATTTATACAGAGTCAATTTTTTGTTATTGAGTAAAGTTTCTGCTCTTCCATGTGAAACACTGGACCCTTTATTGTGGCAAGTCTGCTTCTGTTTCACATTTTTGAAAATGTGCATCCAGAAACATTTGTGTTCTGGCTAAGCCCTAATCTAGTTGATCCTGACCTCTTTATCATGTCACTGTATTGGCTTTTGGTTTGTAAGCTTCAGTGGGAATATTGAGTTGCACCTGTCATCCAAACCTATTAAATTTCAGTTTTGTATAGCAATGGTTATAATTGCTTTGTAGCTCCATTAATACAGGAAACATTGATCTCTCTCTCTCCAACTTTGTGAAGGGGCATATTTTTATTCAAGTTGCAATTACTTAGGAACTTCTTTCAAATAGTAATTTGTTTCAGGTTATGATTTTCTAAGTGCTTTGTCCTCCTAAGTCTGTTGCAGTTGCAGTCAGTAGTAAAGCTCTGGTTCTGGAAGCAGACAATGCAAGTTTAAGATAAACTGGCAGTTTTTGGAAGATCTCTCTGAGACAGCAGATGCTCTCTGCTATGTAATTAGAACCTTTTCTCATCGGTGCTGTATTTCCAGGTGTATCATAGTCATTTCTGGCCACTGGAATGGACTGTGCCATCCAGAGACAACAACAAATGCTATGCGAAGATAATTTGCAATATTCGAGATAATGTAAGTGCATCTTTACTTCCAAAGAAAACAGAAACTGTATGTTCATTGTAGGGACCATTGACACCACAATTATAAATAGGTTATTTTTAACAAGTTAGAAAAGAATTCACATTTTCCCTACCTTTTGAAATGTAGTAAATATTTGTAATGATGCAGTACTTTTGTTGATACAAAAATTGCCATCAGTAAAATAGAAAATTTTGCAGTCAGTATTTGTATAGGGAGTATTTTGTATATGAAAAATGACAAATAGAGAGCTCTAAGACTGTTCATTAATTTTAACCATTGATTCACTTCAGAAAAAATAATGGTTAGAAGTCATATCCATTTATCTTATTCTCCCTCTCCCAAACTAGGATATGATTTTTTTGGGAGATTTTTGTCTCTGAAGTGGAGATCACTCAGAAATCATTGCATCCTTTGACCTCTGCAAATCCATATGTGTCTATAAAACTCCTGAGATTGTTCTAACAGGATTTATATATCTTGCCTGCACAAATCTCATTTAGAGTGATAATGCCAGGATTATCCTTGGACTAGGATAAGACTTCCTGGTTAAGGAAACGTACAGTACCTGCTGAAGCACAAGTAAAATTGCTAATTGCAATAATAAGCTAATAGCATAAAGGTTCAAGCCCTAATGAAGTTTTGAATCTATTATGCTTATTTTCTTTTATCACCAGTTACAGATTTGTCTTCCTGCAGTCTTCCTAAGCATTGTGTCATTTTGTGAAGTCTTCAAATCTGCTTGGTTTTGCCCATCTCCTTTTTCTGGAGGAGTTTGCACTAACATGGAAGTTATTTTAGAACCCATACTTATGTTCCTAATCCAAAGTTACTTAAGAAAATAGGAAGACTTTCTGGTGATTTAAAATGTTTTCTTGTCCTGAAAATTAGAAATATATTTAAACATTTAGAGTTTTTGAGCTGAAAGTTAGCCCGGATGGAAACTATTCAGTAACTTTTTAAATTTATAGGGGAAACTGTAGTTATCTCAGCTTCATTTCTGTGGATTTATGTTTACATTATGTGCATATTTTTAATAGAAAGTAAGGATAATTCTATTTTAGATACTGTCTCTTGTTAGCTTTTCTTATTTAAATGAACCTTCTGGTAATTCCCAGTCGTCAGGCTTACTGCAAGAAAATAACCTTCCAGTGTACTGGTTATCCCTACTCCCTTACATGTGATATTTAGCAGAAGGAGCAGATAACTCTTGATTCCCAACTGGGCTAGGTCTGTGATTACCAAAATCTAGTTAATGTTCTGAAAGCCACTGAAGCCCACAGCAGCTAGTTTTTGCTGAAGAAGACAAACTCTTGAAGAAAAGAAAGTCAAGTTCAAAGGGCTTGTTCCCTTGGGTGTTCAGTAAGGATATGTGCACAATTCGGCGTATTTTGCAGCTGAACAGTAGTGGAGGTATGAGAAGTAATGTATGGAGTCATATTTTCTTCTTTGTAACTAGGTGTCTTTCAGTTTATTTGGGGAATCTCTAGGTGTTTTATCTTCCAATGGCAGTGAACACCGTGACAGCAGTAGTTGTCAGTTTAGTTACCACACACCTCTTGTCACTTCTCTTAGCCAGAATTTTAGCTTATAGCTCTTGCCAACTATCAAGCAACTAAGCAACTATCAAGTTGTGAGTTCTTCTGTAGGTATGCACCATACAGCCAGCTAGCATAGACCCTGATATTGCACACCTTTATGCAAGATGTTTGCCTTTACTTAGTCTTACTGGAATGAGTGGAACAGCTTGCCTGAATAAAGTCTAAGGACATTTGCAATTTGAACATACACAATAATCAAGTGTAGATCGTGATGTGTGTTAAATTTGAATGCTTTTGATATAAATGGAAGACTCATGCACAAAGCTTGTAAGGAAGCTGATTCGTGAGTTCTTAGTTTAATCTTTTCCTTCTTGGAGAGAAGACAAATTTTTTCCCACTAAGTCCCTTCTGTTGGAGCTAATGATAGTTCACATTTGTGGTTACATTAATTTGTGGCATGTTTTGTGAACTGGTGCAATTGAATACGCTTAGTAAGAAGACCTTACAGCTAACTGTGCTTGTGTTTGATTCTTTGTTATTTAGGAGAGAGTCATTGGTTTCCATGTCCTCGGCCCAAATGCTGGAGAAGTCACCCAAGGCTTTGCAGCTGCTATTAAATGTGGATTGACCAAAGAACAGCTAGACAGCACCATAGGAATCCATCCAGTCTGTGCAGAGGTTTGTATATGAAGTCACCTTCCTATCCCAGCTTCTGTAGCGTTCTGGGATAAGCTGCTGGAAACCCAAACATCAGAATTTTGTTAAAGAAGTCAGAATTAGGGGAAAGTAGAGGGGAGGGAAAGACAGAAAACTTTTTTTTTTTTTTAAATATTTAAAAAACTAACATTTGGATTTTTATTTTTTTTCATTTGTGAAATAACTCTCGTCTCCACTAACCCAGTGCTCCCTCTACTGGGAAGTACAGAATCTTCCTCCCACGTTTTTGAGGTGCTTGTCAGAGCTAATTTTTCTGGATATATGTACTCAAATTAGGAATATAAACTGGTGCTGTGGACGGGGACCAGCTACATGCCAGTTTTTCTATTAAATTCTGTCCTTCTGAAGATTTCTCCTTTACTCTCTAGGTCTTTGTATTTGAATTGAAGTACACAGGGCCACATAACAAATTCTTGCCTTCGTCTTGCTATTTGTCTTTAACAAAGAACAGAATTTTGTCTAACAAGGAGGGAACAGTTCCCCCTTGGTGTAAGTCAGAGATGCTCCACTGATTTTAGTAGCATTAGGGCCACTTATTTTAGCTGAGAATCGCAGGTAACTGTATATGACCTTTGTAGGTCATTGTACAGAATCAGTGTTCTTACCTGTGTATTTTAGCTACAGAGTGTGAGAGGGAGGACCGGGATACCAGTCTGTAGAAGTGAAACCCACTTCTCATGTGCTTCCAAACTGATGTGGTATGAGCAGTTTAATGTGAGCTCCTTTAATGGAATGGATTTCTAGCAATCTGAATCATCTTCAAAGCATTTGCAATACAGATTTTTTTTTTTTTTTTCCCCCGTAGTATCATCTAGCAGTGTTCTTTTCAAGTCCTTGAAGAGGGGCAGTAAGTCTTTATCTTCAGGGGCCCTGCAGAGGGGGAGCTTTGAGTGAGGCATTCAAACCTGTGAACTTGAGCAGGATATTAGCATATGCAGTGTGAAGAGAGGCTGATAGTCATAATTTATTCTGGACATCTGAGCTGCTAAAATTGAAACTGAATAGAATGATGATTAGACATAATTTAGGGAGGTAATTTCAGATAATCATATTTGTTTGAGTGGGGGAGGAAGAAATTGGCTCAGGAGAAATACACTATTTAAAAGCTCCAGGGAACACTGATCATTTTTAATGCCAGTCTTTAGAAGGTTTTTTATGCCTGTTACTTAATTTAATCTCTTATGCAGTAAACAAAAATCAAAGTGCAAGATGGTACTCTTCGACTAAGAAAAAAATGTTTTAAAAATGTTTGGAATTTGTCAGGGCTGTGCATGTCTGGCTGAATAAAATGATGGATAATAGCCTTCTGTTTATGATGCATATATAAAGGCTAAGGAACGTGAACTCTGATCTGAGCACTAAAGGGACAGTGCTGCAGGATCAAATACTGACGTCTTCACTGGCATTAGTGCTAACTGACTGCTCAGAGAGACTCGTGAAACACGGTATTACTCAACTTGAAGATTAAGACTGAGGGTCCCATTTCTTGCTGCTTGTAAATTAGGGTGAGATTTCACTTCCCATATTTGAACAGCATTTTATTCTGCAGAAAGCCTGAACTCTGAATAGAATTTATTGCAAGACAAAATACAAATAACTGCGAGTACAGATTGGTAGAAAGTCAGAAGTATAGAGAGTTACCTCTCATTTTGGGCTGTACTGCACTGCTTGAAATACAGGCACATTTAGTTGAGCATTTGTGATGAAGAAAAGGTTTTTTTCTGAAAGCTGGGATGATTCTGTGAGTCAGCTAAAAAGTTAGTTACCAAAAGACTCCCAGCTGGCTTACTGGAGCTGGGGAGCTCTGTCGTCCCCAGAGCTTGCGGTTAGGACAAGAAAGCAGGTGAGGCTTAAGGAAAGGCTGGACCTGGAGCTTAGGGATGTGGTGTAGTGGGTGGCATTGGTAGTAGGGTGATGGTTGGACCAGATGATCTTGGAGGTCTTTTCCAACCTTCGTGATTCTGTGATTCTATAGCAACAAATAAAAACTCCCATGGGTTGTCAGTCTGTGGATCAGAACTGAAAAGTTAGAAACCCTGTATCAAGCTATGCACCATCGTTTAAATATATTTTGGTTCTTCTGCCATAATATATTAAACATGCATTCCTCTTCCTGACTTTTGCATAATGCTTTACATGCTTGTAGAAAGTGGAAGAGCCATATCACTTATTGATGTTCTCTGACAAGCTCTGGCAGCTTTAATGCAGTAAAGCTGCTACTTACAGGACTGTAGGGCTTTCAGATCCCCATTTTCTTTAGATATTTCAGTGCTATTTGCATAAATGAAATGTGTATGTTCTGTGCTAAGTTTATTGTTCCTGAGAGATGGCTTTGATGGCTAATTATTGCAACTTTGAACTATTTAAATAGAAGTGGGTTTAGTTTGATTTCCCGTTTTCCTTTCTATATTACATCTGTGCAAAACAATGCAATTATTTGCATAGTAAAGTTCTAATACTAAACACGGTATTGTATAATTTTTCTTTTTTAATTTTGATATCATTTAATTTTTCAATAATTGTTCTTCAGTATGTCCTTTTCTTTAATGTGACTTGAAAGCAGTAAAGATTTGACTTTTCCAAGCTAGGCTCGAGTGTTTCTTAGCTATTGTCCAGAGGATACAAAACCCAGGCATAATACCCTCATCAGCAATCAGCTCCACGTTTCCATAATATCTGGAAAGACACAGAGGCGAAAGTTAGGTTCTCTTCAAATGCTACAGCCTTAGGTTAACTTCACTTTCCCAACGAAGAAATTGTCTAAGCAATAAAGACACTTGTTAGGTGTACAGGCTGGAGAGTATTATTGCTGAGCTCATTCGCTCTGTAAAAACTTAGCAGCAGTAAGGCAAAAGGTGCTATAAAGCCATGAGACTTCCTTAATTGTTTCTTTCCACCGTAAAAGTAAGGCCATGGGGTAAATGAAGGGAACAGGGGGGATTTGTGTGTGCGCGCTATTTAGTAGCAAGGATTTTAAATGTAGGGGTTTTTATTATTATTTTATTACTTTAGGAAATGGCTGTGGTTTGAACATTATGCCCAAATTAATTTTTGGAAGAGAAGATACATTCTGGCTGTACTAAAAAGTATTTGTTTTTGTTTTTTTTTCCCTGAAGGTATTCACCACTCTGTCCGTGACTAAGCGTTCTGGTGAAAATACTCTCATGGCTGGTTGCTGAGGTTAAAGACCCCCATTCTTGTTATTGCCAGAGACTGACTTTAATCACTGTGGCTGACTTGTGCACTTCAGAAGAGAGGTTTTGAGAGAAGTCATCCTCAGAAGTCTGCAGAAGTGTGTACATCTTAACCAGAGCGCTCCATTCGTCTGAGGAAAAGAGCTCTGCGGGAGTCAGTCACTAGTGGTGATGGGCTGGCAATCAGCAAAGCAATGGGCATATTGAACTCTCCAGCTGTTGTTTGGCAGGGCATTTAACAAATGCTTTCATGAAGTCATAGCCTAAAACCTGCATTGTCTGGTGGGCAGTGATGGAAGAACTGCTGGCACAGCTGAGCAACAACTTTTTTCTTTTTTACTTCTTTAGTTTGCTACCTGAACAAAGAGCATCCTAACTCCAAAATGTCACCACAAGTTCAGATAACTGTGTAGTGCCCCTGTGTACCGGGTTTTAACACTGCAAGTACAAGTCCTCCTTGTGAACATGCATTTTCCCCGATCAGAGCTGTGTACCAACAGAGGGGAAATTATCTGCATGTTTGATCACGAGGAAGAAGCTATCACTGAAAGAAGTGTCGTACCATCTAGAATAACATCTCTTTGCTTTCAGAACAACTTTTCTCTTGACTTTTTAGAGATGCTTATTTATAAAAATGTTCTGGGTGAGAAAGAGAATAGTTTTTATCAAAGCCTTGTCATACATAAACTTTTTTATTTTCATAGTAACAAAGTTGTATATAACAGATCTGAGCTGTATCTTGCAGCTTCTGTGATAATAGTTAGTCCACTTTAGAATTGACAGAATCCCGATTTGAATGGATTATACTTTGAAGTGTGTTATATAACAACTGTATCAAATCTGAATAAATTCTTCCTTTTCAGGTGAGCAGTTGTATACTGCACGGTTTCAGGTGTGGACTGGCCACTTTAAACACAGTTGTATAGAGGCTTTCCTTCAAACTGGGGAAAACCACCCCCACTCAATCTCTGAAAACCTATAGTGAAAATCCTGTGTAGACAAGGCCTAAGAACTAGATTTAGTTCCATGTATGTTTTGTTTTGTATTCAATTAAGAAGACAATACTTCTGAAATGGAGGTTTCCATGAAAAGTACAGGCAAGCTCACTCTCTTGCTGGATAAACTCCATCCGTATTTACCAGGAAGTGGTAAAATGCCTCTTTGTAACGGAAATGATTGTGCTTTTTGATCTGGTTTTTCATTTCCCTCTCTTTTAGCAGGAAGGTTCAGATTACTTTAATTAAATGGTTCTTGGGAGTTCATTGCGGTGTGAAAATGGGGTAAATTCTTCCTCCCTGTGGGCAGAACACCTTGTGCCTAAACTTCTACCCAGCAACAAATCCATGGTTTTCTACTGAGATTCCTGGAATGGTGCTTTAAGTTATTTTTATAAAGTAATATGTAATGGAAGGATTTTTTTTTTAAGTTTTATATATCATCAAGAATGGTCTGTTGTGTTGTTTTTCTGGCCAGTTTATTAAATAAATTGAATGTTTGCACGAACAGGTGCTGGCTTTGATGGCTCTTCGGGGAAAAGAAAGCAGGGGATAGCAAGATGACTTTTTCAATGGGCCAGCAGAGGGCACTTTGATAATCCCAGCTGTGATTCCTTTAAGTCTTTTGAGTTTTGAAGGCAGGATTCTTCTCTGGAAACAGGGTGTGGGGCTATTTCATGTGCAATTTTTGCATGTTAAACATATCAGGACATGCTTAAAAATAAGGAATGAACTAGGACCAACTCTACCAGTGCTTGCACAGGTTACTGTCTGTGTGTGTTCTGGAAAGCCAGGAGTACAGGTTCTTGCACTGTTCAGCAGTTCAGCTCTTCATATTGAAGCGCAGGAACAGCGTTATTTTCAAGTGTGTCTACAAGAAGGTCTGATCCTGCCATGTAGGGAATAAAGATGTGTAATGAGCCTGTGTTAGCATGTAGGGAATAAAGACATACACGAGCACAGCTTTGCAAGATTGGACCAAATGTACCTGTTCTTTCTCATGGGTCTTGTTCTCAGTGTTGATGTACATTGCTACATTAATGACGTAATTCAGAAAAGGGGTTTTATTACTTTTAATTGACTTTAAACTTAAGTCTTTTTTTGTTTTTCTTCTTCTTCATAGGGCTTTTTCTTTTCTTCCTCCAGAAGGAAAATATTTTCTGGTGTGTATTTTTGTCATCTGTGTGTGATGATAGAGATACACGATAACGTCTCCATCTCCACCTTGAGACTTCAGTGGGAGCTGGCCAGGGCACGCAGCAACAGACCTGCTACTTAGGCAGCACTGCTTCTTCCCTTGTGCTCCTGTGGGTGCGAACTGTGAGATGGGGTGACTTAAGGCCTCTCTGGATAAATTCTTCTTTCAGTGGTGCTTTGAGGCGCCTGGGTGTTGGAAAGAAGATCCCGGAGAGTCTGCAGGCCATAAGCAAACGCTGTTTGGTGTTTTAGTGAAACTGTTTCCCAAGAGTGGGCTTCTTGTCCCAACACCATCGGTGTATTTAACCCAAACTAACAAAACACACGACTTGCAAGTTCCTGTGTGGTGCAGGCAGGCTGTGGCAGAGCGGTGTGTGGTGGGGGCACAGCAGGTCAGCGCCTCGGTGGCATAGGGGATGCAGGAAACTTGCAGCAGCCTCGCTCGTGCTTTTCTTGGCTCTGCTGGCACTGTTTCTCCCTTAGCTGTACGGCTGCTAAAAATACCTGCTTAAGTTAATAGCTGGTGTTTGCACTGAGCTGGTAAGCCTGCACTGGTCACTCCAACACCGCATGCTGAAACTGCTACTCATTGCACATTTACTGCTGAAACGAGACTTTGAGGTTCCCCTTTGGTAGCTGCAGTCAGATGGTAATGCCCGCTGCACACATGCTACCTCTTCCTTAGCACAACGATTTTGCTGATCAGGAAGAGCATCCACGCAGCTGAGCTGGGCTCGACAGCTCACAAGCCGCGAGGTTGCCCCTGAGCCTCCTCTTCTCCAGGCTAAACAACCCCAGCTCCCTCAGCCGCTCCTCGTAAGACTTGTTCTCCAGACCCCTCACCAGCTTTGGACACGCTCCAGGGCCTCGATGTCCTTGTGGTAGTGAGGGGCCAAAGACTGAACACAGTACTTGAGGTGCGGCCTCACCAGAGCTGAGTACAGGGGGACGATCACTTCCCTAGTCCTGCTGACCTCACTGCTTCTTATACAAGCCAGGATGCTGTTGGCCTTCTTGGCCACCTGAGCACACTGCTGGCTCATGTTCAGCCAACCATCCACCATCAACCAGGTCCTTCTCTGCCAGGCAGCTTTCCAGCCACCCAGCTCCCAGCCAGTAGCGCTGTTGGGGCTGTTGTGCAGCGACAGAGGAGCCTCTTCAGCTACCGGTCCCGCAGTGTCTCACCCAGACGCAGAGAACACAGCCCCTCCACGGCACGATTTCTGATTTTCTCTAAACAACCCTAGATTTCTCCTGCACGTTCCCACTGTCTCTGGCCAATTTCCACCTTCCCAGGTGACCAGTTGGTTCTCAGCTTCTTGTTGTGCCCTTATCAATGGGGGAACGCAAAAAGCAAAGTAACTTTCCAAGATTCGTTTTGGAGAATTAGCAAGCGGGTATTCTTTATTAACAGCGCCGGGTATATGGGGGATAATGCCAGGACATCCCTGGCTCCCAGTGGCAGCTCCCAGGCCACAGGCCGACCTCCTGGCCTGGACCCCAGCCTGGCAGACACTGTTCCTGTCAGCGTGGAGCAGCCATCTCACCTCAGCAGTTTCTCACCACAGGCAGGTGACCTCTGTCAGCGCTGCCACCAGGGGCACCCTGAGACCCTTGCAATGCCACCACAGAGTCACTGTCACCCTATGGCCTCACAAAATTTGGCTGGCCATAAGTGCCCTGAGAGTCGCGCCTGAGTCCAATCCAGCTGTTGGTACTCGAGAGCTCGAGGTCCCATTGCTGGAAGACGAGAGGCGGAGGTGTTGCAGAAAGCACACACGAAGCCCTTTTTGTTGCACACATCCATCAAAGTCCTTTGGTAATGTTATCAAATATATATGCGTATATGTACCCCATCTGTCCTAAGTGTGTTCTTGTGAAGCATAACCTATCACCAGCATATTTGCCATTCTAATAGCAGTGTTTGTAATCCATACTAAGAATATTTACTGCTACAGTACTGTAGACACCTTGGTTGAACCTAGCAAGCTAATGTACATTTGCTGGTAGAATATTTTCTGCCTGGTTCTATCTGTAGTGGTCCTGCTGATGGCACGTGACACGTCGAGGTCCAGCCAGCGACACAAGAGGAGGCATCAAGGTCCTGTCAGTGACCACTGAGGGAGGTGCTGAGGACCGCAGGCTGCTGAGAAGCGCCTGGCACCAGGGCAGAAGACCACAGGGGATGACCATCTCCACGCCAGGGCGGCTGCAAGCAGCATGAACCAGCCCCAGCAGGAGCAGCCAGAGGAGGCACATGGGGACGAGACGTGCCCCATCTGCCTGGGCCAGATGTCTGACCTGGCTCGCATTGACCCTTGCAGGCACTCCTTCTGCCTGGAGTGCATCCATGTCTGGGCCACTGAAAGACTCAACTGCCCAATGTGCCGTGGGCCCATCACGGCCATCATGGGCTTGGTGCCGCCTGCCTAGCGTGACGCCTTATCCCGCTGGCTCCGCAGAAGATTGCAGCGCAATGTGGGGCTGGGGCGGCAACAGTGGCAGAGGAGCCTCTCCAACTATCAGTCCCGCAGTGTCTCGCCCAGGCGCAGGGAGCGCAACCCCTCCATGGAACGACAACTTCAGCGAAGCTTTTCTCGGCACTCGGGGCAGGATGGGTGCGGACTGCCACGGTCTCCGGAGGATGACGACGTCGGGGACATGCTCTGGCTGCCAAGGGTCCAGCTGGAGGAACCGCGGTCTGGTGACCATGCGGGGTCTGGCAACCTGCCAAGGAGATTCGTCCCCAGATTAAGCAGGGTCTGACCTGGGGACGGGCTGGGGGTGGCAGCCACAATTATCCCAGTATTAAATTAGCTTTTCCACCCTGCAAAGCCTCTACCTGCACTTACTCCTGCATTGGTCGGGACGCTGAATGCTGCCCTCACTGCAATTTGGTGTGGGGATGTCTGCTCTGGATGGGGAACGGCTGCGGGGGGGCGGTCCCCAAGGGAGACTGGGGGATGAGGAGTCATTTGGGGGATGAGAAATCATCATGGGAATGGGAAACTGCTGGGGACAGGAGCAGCCACAGCGGTGACCTGGCCCAACTGGGAAAAAGGCTGACAGCAAAAGTCTCCTAAAAGTCTCCTAAAAGCCTGCCAGCTCTGGAACTGGGCCTGGCAACCTGAAGCATCCTTGGCAGGCGCTGCTGGCCTCCTGCAAGGGCAGCCCAAGGGCACTGAGGATCCACCGACTTCCTGAAGAGACCTCCACCAAGGGCAAAGGCAAGGAACTGTAAGAGCAATGGACAAAGAGCAATGGATGGTCTGAGAAGGAGGAATTGCTCTGGGAAAGCTGCCATTCTCAGAGACCAGGAATCACAAAGTATTAGGGATTGGAAGGGACCCTGAAAGATCATCTAGTCTGATCCCCCGGCCGGAGCAAGAACACCTATCATATCACACAGGAACGGGTCCAGGAGGGTTTAGAAAGTCTCCAGAGAAGGAGACCCCACAACCCATTCATGGGTAGCCTGTTCCAGTGCTGTCACCCTCACTGTAAAAACCGTTTTGTCTCATATTTAAGCAGAACCGCCCATGTTCCAGCTTGCACCCATTGCCCCTTGTCCTGTCGTTGGATGTCACCGAGGAGAGCCTGGCTCTGTCCTCATGACCCTTGTCCTTGACATATTTATAAACATTAACAAGGTCACCTGCAATACATGGCATAATAATTCGTGTCAAGAAGATGGTTGGTATTAATAAAGAAGGGGGAGATGTGGGAGTGTGGCCATGGAGGTCAGCAAGCCCCGTGGTTGGTGATAACATCAGACGCTTATCGATGAGGCCATCAGGAACGTAAAGGAGTTTAGAGGGCACAAAGAAGGGCGATTCAGGAGACGCCATGGCCATGCCGTCTCGGGTTGCTTGTTCTCCAGCCGCTGAGGCGTGGAAGTTTCTGGGCGTTTTCTGTTGCCGGGCAAAGTTGTTTGACCAATGAGAAGTTGTTTTGAAAAGAACTGCTGTGGGGAGGAGCGTATGTTATATATGGAGGGGTAGCTCGTGTGGAGAAAATGGCTGATATTAATACAGAAGGGGGAGATTTGAGAGTGTGGCCATGGGGGTGGGAAAGCCCCGGGGTTAATGATAACATCAGACTCTTAACGATGAGGCTATCAGGAATGTAAAAGAGCTTAGAGGGAACAAAGAAGGGTGATTCAGGTTGCTTGTTCTCCAGCCCTTAAGGCATGGAAGTTTCTGGGTGTTTGCCGTTGCTGTTATTTGCAAATTTGTTTGACCAATGAAAAGTTGTTTTTGAAAAGGACTGCTATGGGGAGAAGGGTATAAGAGAAGAGCCTGTCCTCAAGATAAAAAAAAAAAAAAAGGCAACACGATGAAGTTATGTCAATAAAGAAGCAGAAAGAAGGAATGAAAAGGAACAGGCTGGCAGAATGGAGACCAGGACGGGAACAGGCACATTGATCACCTCTGCAAACCGCTCAGAGAAGCTCTTACAGAAAGTTTCTGGAAATGGCACTCTGGAGCTGGAGAGAAGCTCAAGCTGAGAGAAGTGGACCCATGCACACAGCTGCCCCTCGCTGGTAAGCAGCTGCGCATTATGGAGAATCATACGCCCTTAGGAACAAAGACTGTCCTGGTAACCTTACAGCTTCTTCTCCTTATTAACAATCAGACAATTTACGATCCTGAAATATAGGACCCAGTTGAGGTCAAGGTGTGGGACTCTGCAACTGAAAACGAGAAGGTTGCAGTGGAATTGCTCGGCACCTGGCGAGCAGTCTCTAGGGCCTTAAAGAGCCGTGTGGGGCCACAGTCAGACACGAGCGGTTTGCCAGATGGTGAGGGAGCTGCGGGCTCCTTTACTGCTACGCCATCAGCCCCTCTGCAGGCCTGTGCTGTTCCGCCCCCTGGTGACCTGGAGGTGCCTTTTGAACCACGCCCTATTGGCCTTGAAAAGGAGACGAATAGGTTTTTCTTCGATCCGGGAAGATTAGGATACAGAAGGCCCGAAGGCCGAGTTGCTTGACAACTTAAAAAATGGAGACTGTTATAAGCCATGGAAAATGTGGGAGCACTTCAACCAGGGCAGCTATGCTCCCCCAGTCATGGACATTGATAGTCATAGACTTAAAGGATTGTTTGTTACATTTTCTGATTGTACATATGTATAGGCATACTCGGGTTTAGTATGTAAAAGCACTGTTCAGTATATTTAGAAGGTTTGATGTTCGTGTGTGCGTGTTGGTAGAGCATAGACTCCCTGCGCACCCAGCACTGTTTACTTGTCTTTTATAAATATTACTAAATTCAGATTGAGTTGAGACTTCATTTATAACACACCCCTTCGTCTCCTCTTCTCCAAGCTAAAGAGAAGCAGCTCCCTCAGCTTCTCCTCGTAAGGAAGATGCTCCTCTCCCTTAATCATCCACGTGGCTCTGCACTGGACTCTCAGTGTCGATCAGTGCTAAGTAACAGAAAGGACACAAAACAATTTGTCTAATCCTATGGCAAGGCACATTTGCATATATTCCACCTTCTGTGCTTTTTTTGCTCGTTACAAGCATGTTTATTTACAAAAACATTCTTCCACTCTGAATCCAGGATCTTTGCAAAATTATTTCTTTCAAAACATGGACTTCATCACTTTGTAGTCTTATATACACATAGTCACGTTGGGTTGCACATGAATTGAGTATTCTTTCCTCAGATTGCTTAGGAAGACGATGACGAAGAACGCGTGGCAGGGTAAGAGCTGCAACCTTGACTAGGCTGGGAACAGGTACGTGAGCAATCAGCTGGTGTGCTGTGAAGTACCTTTGAAGGTAAAGTCATGGTGGAAATCAAAGCAACCTGAAAAGGAACCTGGTGGGGAGGTTGCCCTAGAACACTTTAAAGCAGTGTCTCTGATTTAGACATGTTGCCTCCTACGAGTTAGACAGAAGAAAAGGTGTTCTGGAGTCTCTTGTAGTGGGAGGAACGGAACCAACCTGCACTGAAATCTCACAGAGCTTTAAACCTCCGTGTTGATACATACTGACTTTTGCTTTAATCTGCTGATGTCTTTCCTCCCTTTTATTCTTCACTTATTTATTTATTTATTTTTATTTTTTTTTCAGTTTTAGACCTGTCTTGGGGAGTTCTCTTAAAGCTTGTTTTTAGCTGTCCAAAACTTGTGGGAAAGGCAAACAAGGAGCCTGATTTCTCACAAAAAGAGCTATGGTGAAAGAAGTGAAGTTAGCAGGAAGCTGACACGACAGAAAACATGGAAGGCTGTGGGTTTTTTTTCCCCCGCCTTACAGAAAACTCCCTGTCACAGGATGTCATGGTCTAAAAATGTAACTATGCAGAAAAAGAGATTTATCATAAGCATGCCAGTTGGGAGGTTAATATAATAATGACCTGGCTGTAGCTTATGGTGTAGATGCCCTTAAACCACAGAGTGCTGGAAGCTTAGGTGGGTAACTTGCAAGAAGCAACCCTCTGTATATTTGATGTTTTTATAACCTTTATTGTATGTTTTGTATTGTTAATGTTAGGTTTATGTTATTGTATACCCATTACCTAATCATCTTGTTCTGGGTGAAGGGACATCAGATTAAAGACGTCTATGGCATAGGCTCTTCATGCTTGGATTCCCCTCCTTGGGCTCTGCTTTGCAGAAGCCTTACAAAACTGAGCGACTGTTTCGTGGTCTGATTGAGACTTGAGCTCCCCCTGCCTCAGAGCTTGCTGCTCCCAAGTTCTGCCAGGGATGAGCTGGAAGGAGGGCGATGTGATGACTGAACCTCAAAGGTTCCTCACTGGGCCCCTTCCCCAGAGATGTCTTCGGTCTGCTCTGGTGTTTTCATCCCTCTATGGCATCTCCCCTGTCCACCTCCCGGGGTCAGCATTGACCCTCCTGAGCAGCTCCTGCCTTTCTGCCTGTCTAAACTGAGCCAAGAGCAGGACTTTTAGGGGCTAAACAAGCAGTGCGGAATAATAAGGGGTGAACTTATACCAAACCCATATAAATCACATTGAAATTTAATTAAATATCTTCCCAGGATCTTTTGAACTGTTGAACCAAGTTGGCTGAAAAGGCATCTTTCTCTGAATCTCTACAACACAAACATTTGATACTTTGAAGTAGAAAAAGAAACATTTCTGAGTGAAGTGTTGGAGTTAACAAAAGATTTCCTTTCATACAAGTTATCGCTAGCCCTGCAGCTTATGTGCAAGGTAATTTATTTCCATTTCGGAGTCATTCTGATATTGCACAGATGTTGCAAGGCACATTTGTACTGCTGCTAAAGAGTATTTGTCCTCTTCCAGCTGCGCTGTGAGTTGAAGTGATGGTGTTGGCATGCCCAAAAGGCATTATCCTGTCTGCCCGAGATCTTCCAGCCACCAGCCTCTACGTAACACAGCCTCTCAGCGCAGATCCTCTTGTGGACAGCTGCAGGGAAGTCCCTGTCTGTCTGCCCTGGCTGCCTACGCCAACCACAGTGAACACAGGAGGTTTATAATCATTGTCTCTGGAGGGTGATTTGTACTGGAAACCACGAGCTCAGTTTCCTTCTGTGCTCGCTGCTGACACACTTTTTGTAGAGAAAGCGATGCAACCCAGCTGGCCCTGCCTCCATCTGGTACTTAGCCTGGTAGGTTTCCCATGTAGCCCTTCCCCTCTTCTTTTTAAAGGTTGTTCCTCAAAGAGGATAAACCCCATCAAAACAAAATAGGGAAATATATTAAGAATCAAAACCAGGAGAAATAGGAATTGCCACCAAGGAGTAGTGTTCTGCACTTTCCCTCCTCCCTCAGGTTGTTTTTTTGGGGGGCTGATGAGGCTCATGAGGCAGCCAGTAGTGGGGTGGGAAGACAGGAGAATACGGTCGACCCTTTTGGTGACAGAACTGATCTAATAGATCAGCTCAGCCCGCTTCACATCAAGAGGAGGTAAAAATCCAATGCCTAAAACCTGGCAAAGTGGGAACTTTATTACCCTGGCTATTGGAATTCCAGCGTGTGCCCTTGTCATTTCAGTTTTATAGCTTTATTCTGCCCTCGCTTCCAGTTCTCATTCCTGAGCATCGGTTTCCTCCCCCTGAACCGAGGGACAGGCAGTGGTTTTCTTGCTGATCTGGAGTTCAGCAGGCAGTGGTGGTCACAGATCGGACTGGCCACCCCCGCGGTGGGACAGCAGGTTCGGGTCAGGCAACCACAACGGGAACTGCGTCGCTGTAGGATGGCTGTGGACACTGCAGATTTGTGGAGAGCTCTCAGAAATTTCAGCAGCTTGCATCCTTGTGATTTCTTCTCATACTTGCTGCTGAGCCTTAAATCCCACAGATACAATCTTCTGGTAGCGTTTCGCCCTTTTTCTGTGGTGGGTGGAAGTGTAAAAATATTGGGGTTAGCGCTTGAGGGGATAGAGACAGAGAGAGAGACATATCTTGCCCTTAAAGATCTTCGTTGTTACATTTTAAACAAAATTTTACTTGAATTTTGTGTGATGTGGGAGTTTGGCACAGAGAGTCAGCTTTATCTGCCTGATCCCTCATCACCCAACTTGACAGCAAACACTCAGAGGAAGATGGCACTTAGTAGAAAGTCTTCCTGAGCATCTCAAGTTTTCTACTGCAAAGCTGCTTTCTCTTTCCATGGCACCAGTGCTATGCAACTTACACTGGGGAGAGGGGCTTCTTTCACGCTGAGGCGAGTCAGAAGTGGAAGCCATTGAAATACAAGGCGGATTTCTGTAGTATTTGTATTGCCGTGCCAGTGTCAACAAAGACCAGGGTATGGCAGTGCTGGCTGTGGTCCAAATTTGTAGGTCAAGTTGGGTTTTCTGCACCATTTGGGAGCTGCAGCTGCAAGTGTCTAAGACAGGTGAGGTATCTTGCCGTGTGGAGATGCTGGCACCTTTCCACGGGTTATAGCAGAACCCTCTGCTCCTTTGCAAGGTAGGTACCCACCTTTTAAATGGCTAAAGACAGACAAGACACCTCCCAGCCCACGGGGTGTGAAGCCTCAGCAGAATTGACAGCTCTGGGATGTGATTTAATGTAATATTTTGCTGGAGGCAGGTTTCTGCGCTCTGTGTGAGGAGGAGCCGTCTCTGTATCTCAGTTACTTAATCCTGTTAATAGAAATAGAGAACTTTTGTTGCGATGCCACCGAGCTACCTCCAGCTGGCATTAAAAGCTGCCATCCTGGCGGACAGACAAGCCCGGGGCTCCCGAAATTAACTTAATCAGGTGAATCGATACACTGATCTCAGCTGCGTCAGGCAGGAGATTCGACTACTGCCCTACTGCCCTGTCAATACCTGTGAACACATTAAATTGATTCCTTCCAGCCTTTTTTTTATAACTTGTCTTTATAGGATTGTCAGTGGGTTGTTGCTAGTATGATGCTTTTTTTTTTTTTCTTTAACAGACTCCAAAGACCAAAGTATCTAACTCATATGACTTGTTAATTAAAGTCATAGTCAACAAGCATAAAATTGTACACAGCCATCCAAAAAAAGAATGTGCAATTTGACATGTATTTTAAGTCGTAACTATCAATAACCAACTTGTTTACAGAAAACAAACCAGCAGAGCAGTTTATAACCTTAAGAAAACTTCACAGAATATTTTTTATTTTTATTTTTTTACGCCTTTGCCTCAGCAAACTGTTCTAGGAGCTCAGCCGAACTGTCGTTATTAACTTGCCCCAAATTGCTGAGACTAACCCACAGCACCCTGACTATCTGGTATATTTTTATACTAAAATGTGTCCTGTAAAAAATCACCAGCTTAGTACAAGTCCAGAGCATTCACGGTTTGCAGCTTGGCGTAGAGATGAAGTGTTCTAGCCGTACGTGGGTACTGGCTGGCGAAGGCAGCGTCTCGCGGGCAGCATCCTCTCCCTCGAGGAGTTACGTGGATTTAGAGCTTCGTTTGCTTTTGCATGTGGAATTACACATCGGGCTACAAAGTCGATGAAATAATTCTGTTTGAGCATTAACTTAGCAGAACGAAATCTTGTTTTATCGAGGATATATTTGTATGTTTTAAACAATGCTGCTTTTTCCTAATAAAAAACAGTGTTACTATTCAAAAGTGGAAAATGGCATTATTATTCACAGTGAAAAATGTCATTGCTGTGCTGATAACTGTTGACAGGTACTTGTCATGGTTTTGTGCTATGATGTGCTAATTATTCTGAAGTTCAATCAGATGGCATTTTGTGTTTTCATTTCAACTGTAACAACACAGTACTTGTGACATGTTGACAAGCACGTGTTTAATTGCTCCGTGGTTATCTTCCAAGCTCATGTGTTTTCCACTTAGTTTGTGAAGAAAGTTGCATAATTAGCTCCAAGGCTACAGGGTATGTTGCTCATTATTGTATTTTCATTTTCGCTTTGGTAATAAACAGAGAATGGTGACAGATGTGAAAGCCCATCTTTGATGCTGAATGCTACCTCAACTGGACTGCGAAGGTGGAGACTCATGGTTGGTCCTGCAAATCAAAGGCATGAAGCACCCATGGTGAGACCCTGTCCTTCTCCTCAACTTCTCTTTGCCTCACTTCCCACTACAGATTAGACGTTTAAGAGGTCACCTAACATGTATCTGGGACAGACTTTATTGTTGGTACCGCTCCAGATTATGTCTGTTGTCCTAGGTGTAACTAGGAGATCAGGATAGGTGCTTGCCCATGGGTGTCTGAGCTGTCAGTCTGCGGCCATAGGCTCAGACTCAGTGGCTCAGGCACTGCTGTCTGGTCCTGCCTCTTATGGACTTGCTGTTATTTGCAGTAATTCCAGTTTCCACTGAGGCTGAAAGCTGCCATATTGAATCCTAGCAAGGAGAACTTTGAGTTAACCTACTAACCAGAGAGAGGTTTGGGAGGAAAAGTCATCACCATCTTTTCTTCTTTCTCCTTTGCAAGGGCGTACTTCAGTTGCTTCTCCAAATCAGGCAGAAGGTTCTTAGGAGGTTGTTGGGTTCATAAAGACATTTACATATGGATTAGGTTGACATCAATCAGGATTCATTACATTCAGTTGTACAGAAGCATTAATTGTGACACTTTTTTATTTTTTTTCTGAAATACATTATATGGATTGTTTTACAGACAGAGCCATTAATCTGTCTCCTCAGTTAGAAAATAGTTTAAGTATAAATTAGGTAGAGTTTTTGCTTGCTGCATGGTTAACTGGGCCCGAGTCAGCCTGTCAGACCCAGGAGTATTGAGACTCCCAGGCACAAGACCACCCCAGAGACCTAAGACCACTTTGCAGCCCAGCTTGCTTTTATCCTTTCAGAAACTGTCTAGATCAGAAGCACAGACGTCCCGCACAAAGTGATTCATACTTGTTGAGAACCTATGTGACAGGGAGAAATGATGAGCTGGTGATAAAAATCATTACCTTGACCTTTCCTACTTTATCTGGAAGAACCAGGTACATGGTTGGGACTCAGCAGATTTCCTTCTGCTCTCCTTGCCAGTGCTGTCAGCCCCATTGGCTTGGCTATCTGCTCTCTGGGTTCATCCTGCCTGTCCATCACAGTGCTGCCTCAGCACGCACCGTCACAAGTAGGCTTAAAGCTGACGGCTTGAAGGGGAGGGAGGTTAGGTCTGACAATGTTCAGGTGAGAGCAGAAGCTTGTGCTTCTTCTGTGGTGTTCAGTGATTGAGCGTTGACAATTTTAATGCTCAAGGACAGTTCTGTCTCATTAATTCTCTCTGTGTTTAGAATTCAGAACAGTCAAAGTGTTTGAAAGACCAGTCAATCAAGCTGTCGTCTTCTCCCTCTTCACCTTTACATTTATAGTTCCCAGCCTTTCCTTGGCTAAACCTCTTATGCTCCAACCTGGGAAGAAAAGCAGGGGCTCCTCAGAAAGGGACAAACTCTGGGACTAAATTTCAGTATGCCTTCGCTGAGCCTTGAGCTGGGGGAGGAAAGGATCTGCCACTGGAGTTACAGGCTTGTGCAACACCACAATTAGATTGACAAGATGCTCCAGCAACAAGTATGCATCCAAAGTTTAATATTTATAGCCTAAAAAATTGTAGAGGGAACAAATTAATTAAAAATGCAACAAAGAAGAATTCAGATGTATTTCTCCTTTCTTTCTTTGCTAATACAAAGACCAGCCCCTGTGGTATGACAGATACCCTTATCTAAGCCTTCTGCTTTTCTCTTGAAATGACCCTAAAGTTATTCTGTTCTGCTTTTCTGCCTCCTAATGCTATTTCTTCAAAAATGGCTTTTCTCCTCATAGGACTAAGTCAATTTTTTTTTTGATATGTAGCCTCTTACTCTGATACTTGAGGGAAAATGCAATCATTTGTTTTCATGCACTGGGGTATTGGCAGTGATCACACTATGGATATACAAGCTATTCCCTGCTTCCCTCTGCGCTGTAACAATTTTTGCACATAATAGCTAGTGAAATGAGTATCTTGTGGTAGAATTAGGAAACATGGAAATAACTAGCAGCGCAATTGCTCCGTCTCTCATGTGGCATGTGCAGTTTAATGTCTTTAGCTTGTTCGAGATTGTTTTACAGTCTTAGTTTCCTGTATTGTGCATTTGCCTGTATTTATTAGACAAACAAGAAAGTAACACTTCTCACATGTACACAAGAATGGCATCCAGCTTGATGGCAGGGAGCCAGTTCAGGAGCTGTGAACTGGTTGTGTATCTTTGTTTTATGTTATTTGGTTTTGTTCCTATATGCTTGTGGATAGCCAATGTTCTTCTTAGTAGTGCTGTGCACGAAAACAGGCAAAAGCGCCTAAGCTTCTACACACACACAGCAGAAAAACAAACTTGAGATTAATCAAATTTTATCTCCAGTGTGCAGCGAGAAAGGAAAATATTACAGTTATGTCAGAGCACTGGGGGGAGCTGCCCTACGCTGGAGATGGTGGGACCACAGAAACAGATAAATTGAGGTTTGCCTTGCAACAGCTTGCACTAGACCTGTTCTGCATATGAATGGCGAGCTCGAGTCCCTGCACTTATCATTTTGGCACCCTTCCTGCATTTAAATATTGTTTTGTCAAGCCTTTCAGCTTTTAAAAATGTAGTGACTGCTGTTCTCCAAACGGCTAGTGAACACAGCGGGGAGCGAGGGATGCCTCTCTCACCCAAATCTCATGTCAGTGTTTTGGGGCTGTTCTGGCATGGGCAGCGATAAATATTTTTGCTCTGTCAGAAGTGGCCTGGCTGCTTGTGGACTTGTCTCCTCCTTGCTGGGGTGGTTAAGGACGAGCCAGTGGATCACCCTGCTTCTCCACGGTGGACTCTGGCCTTTGGGGTTACACCCTGGAAGCCCTCAGGTCTCCCGTGAAGGACTCGCACCAAGCACCCGATGTGCAAGCTTGCTCTTTGGAAGAGCAGCTCAGGGTAGTTACATATGTGTGCTCATAAGATTTACAGTATTTCCCAAAGAAGGTTAGGAGACCTAGCTTATCTGTAGTAAAAGCTGGGATATGTTCCTTCCTCATAAATATTTAAGTTGTTTTCTTAATGGAAGCAGTACTAGTAGGTGTGTCAGCTTACTTTTATCTATATCCCATTAGGCTTAACAGAAAATGTTCTCATTGACTTTGTCTGAAATGCATTTTCAATGCAAAGTAATTAGAAGCCCACCCTTGCTTTATCAAGACATGTTCAAATTGCTTTAGGGGGCAGCAACAAAACCCATCTGTCTCACCATTAAGATATTGAAACAAAGGTAAGCTCAGTAGTGGTCACTGTGCTTTGTAGCAAAAGGCAGCTGCACAAATAAGGATTCCCATTTGGACACTCTCATCTTACATCCTTGCAATAGAACAACTCCAGAAAGGCTTTCTTCAACACTACTGCAAATGGAAAAAACAACCAGAGCTGCATTTGCTACTCTGGAAAAGTGGGAGATGCCCCAGAGAAGTTAATGTAGTTGAGGCCCAGACTTTTTCCAGTGTGGGCTATGAGTTGGCTGAAAGAAATGCAGTTAAACACAAACCTAAGCATGGACTTCTTCATAATGTTGTTCAGTCACTGTCAATGTACTGACACCAGAACTGTTCTTAAAAGTAGCTGGATTACATGCTAATTAGGAGCCTATTTAGTGGCAATGTTCACAATGAACTTTTTCCAGTCCCACTTTTTAAATAAAGGTTTCAGTTGCACTTATGGTAACACAGATATAACATCTTCTTGGTTAATGATAGGAGAAATTGTAGTCCCAAAGCTGGGAAAAAGCTACGGACAACAGACTGATTTCTTTTTCCTTTTTTTTTCTTTTTTTTAAACCTAGCCTAATTTTTTTAGACGAAAACAAAGATGTAGTTATTAGGATACAAGGTTCATTGCATAGATGTAACTTACTCCTCTACATAGAGCCAAAATAAGGTATATGAGGACAAGCCAGCCTAAAGCTGAATCTAAGTGCAGAGTTGCAATGACGCTGTACTCTTCTGCTTTAGTCTTCTGAAAGTGTTCAGTGATAACGGTTCTACCATCAGGTTAAAATGTGAATTATCTTTAATGAAGGTGGCTGGGCCCCTTTCAGCCTCACCAGTAGTTCCTGGCCAAAGTTACCGCACACTCCAGGTGAGGATTCGTCTCCCCTTGCCTCAGACATCTAACGGCGTGCCTATAATCTTGGCTAGGCATCAGGCTGCCTTTGGCAGCTGGTGGAGGGAAGAAAGGTGAGAGGCAGGCGCCCATACAAGACAGTTCCTCCCACTTTCTTAGTCCTAAAAGACTGGTGGATGAGGTGACTTCCCGTTGTTCTGCTGATGCTGCTATAGGCAGCCTCTTGGGATTGACTTAAAATAAAGGCTGTGTTTGTTTTAAAAAACAAATAACTCAAATCTTAACTACAGCATTAAGCAATCTCTGGACCGTCTCTCTTAGGCAAGGGAAATTTCTCAGGCTCTTGAGGCAGGATGACACCTGTGCTGGCCTTGTGCAGCTTTTGTCAGGTGTTGGCTACTGAATGCCTGTAGGGTCATTTCAGAGGGAACTGGTCCCATCAGTGGGGTCAGCAGTATGAACACATCCCTGCATATTTTACCTTATTCAGGATGCTCAGAAGTGACAGTGTTAAAAGTCAGATAGCTGTTCCCTACTGGGGGAGCTGGGGAACTGACTTGTGTATTTTTCTTTCTCTCTCTCTTTCTCTTTATTTTTTTACTTTCTTTTTTTTTTATCCTCATCTTCTCACCCTACACACCTGACTGATGCTGACTACAGCGCGTCCCTTGGGGGATGTAACATTCATTTTTAGTAGGGAAATGGTCTTGCAATCATAAAAAATTGATGGCTGTCTGAAGCAGCAGTTAATCTTGTTTGAGAACTGCATCATTAACCTACAGCACAACGTACACATTATGGACACATTTATAAATGGGAGAGAGTGTAGACTTCAGTTTCTAATTTCCTTCTTGCGGAGACTCATAAAACTCAGAGGGAAAACACTGCCTTTGACATACTGCTGTGCCAGACCTCTGCTTCTGGAGCTCCTTTCAGAGGGAGGATGGGTTTCTGTGCCCATGGCAGTGGACTAGGACAGGGGAGAGACCTTTTTGCTCCTCCTTAGGCAGGTGGGTGCCTTTGGGATTTCTGTACCGATGCTGGATGTTGTGTGGGCACCAGGCTATCACCACAGTCAGCAGCCCATACGTGGGTGCAAGCAATCTGTCAGGGACCAGAATTAACTGGGATCCCAGGCACAAACTGCCCAGCTTGTGTCATGTCAGGCTTTGGACACTAGATGTCTTGGCTGGACCTGGACACCCTGGAAAATAGAGCTGTAATATATACATTATGTAAACTATATGTTCACTTGATCACAAATGAGTGAACTTAGACTGGTTTACCCTGTTTCTTTGTGGCTTTAGGCTTTCTGAGTGATAGAAAATATTTTTTTCCTGTATTTTTGCAAATGAAAGACAGTAATACAAAAAAAAACCAAACACATTATCCCACTTCTCAGGTATGTTCAACCTGTTTCAACAGTGCAGAGTGGCAGAAATATGGTTAAATTTGTCCAGCTATGAATTCTGTCCAAGATGATCTTATATTTTTTTCCCTTTCGTATAAATGCCAGCCCCAAGAGAAGGATTCCCAGCATTACGCAGCTGGGTAACTTAAGCAGTGCACTTTGCTTTTCTGGCTGTTTTTCAAAGACAGTGACACTGGCTGGAACTGTAAAGAGTGAAGAGTGCTAGCTGAGCACTTACTGTCAACGAACATCTTGTCGGGCTGTGTTCATCTGTCATTTACATATAACCTCGGAGGTGTTTCCTGATAAGACACAATCTGCTTACCGTTCTCACAGTGTGAAGACAATGCCAACAGCGCTCTGGTTGTGCTATGGGCTTAGATACTTCTCAAATACAGAGGTGAGTCGACCAAAATAAAAAATTTTCCAGGCCTGTTCAGAGCCCATAATTGGAAGTGTGTAGGGCATACTTATTTCTTGAGCATGCTGCTAAAATTTCCGTTCCCCCTTGTACATTCACTATGGAAATTAATTTGGTACAGAAAAGTTGTTCTTGGCAAGACAGAGATCTGTCTTCGGGAAGCCTCATAGTGCAACCAGTCACTAAAACCAGACTTTGCTGTCCCAGCAACATACCTGTAAACAACTGTGAGTGAATAGAGCATAGAAATATTCTCTTCGTAATTTTTATTTTTTGTTTAGAAAACAAACAAACTGGAAGGATTTCTTTGCTAAGGGAAGGGGAGGACTGAAAGTGCTAGTGAGAACTAAGCTGAGTGCTGGTAGCAAACGTGTGAATTACATTCAGTTCTACTGATGCCCTCTGTACCTGATGTACAGAAGCCTGCTATTTAGCTGGAACACTCCTAACCTGTAGGATAAAAGTATTTTCCTTATGCCCCAGCTTGCCCTTCGTAACCATTGACATGTGTATCTGAAGGGACTTGCAAGTTAGAGGAAGAACACGGGACCTTACAAGGCTGTGCCTGTCAGTAAACAGAAGGGAGAACATTTTGGGCCACAGATCCACCCAAGTGTCCTCATGAGCTCTGAGTGTTGTGTGCAAGGTTTGGCTGGACCCGTGTGCCAGCACCCGTGCTGCCTGGGACTCGTTTCTTTGGGGAGCCAGTGCACAGGAAAGCTAAGCCGTGAATCTGCACCCATGTCCTGCACAGAAGCTGAGTGCAAGCTGTGTGGGATGTAGGTTACCTCACTCTTCACACAGTCGAAACACAGCCACATAGGGTTGTGTACCGTAACTCATTGTCTTGCTCACTGCATGCAAACTTCTGCTTCAGGGGTATCTTAAGGTTTATATGGGCATCTTCTGTGAGAAGGCAGAAAAGTGCCTATCCCTACCACGTGCTTGCCAGGAATATTCTGAAGTCCTGCTGTATGGAGGATCATCGCACCTTGCCCCCACACCTCATGTTGCTTTTGTCTTGCCTATTTAGCTTTTAAGTGCTGCAAGGAATAATAACTGCTATTTATTTATTTATTTTATTAAGGAATTACAAAGAAAAATAATTTTCAAATTGTTAGCAGTGGTGCTAAGCTGCCCCTTTGGAGCAAGCATATTACAGTTGTCAGAAATGGCATCAGCCACTAGCAGGTGATGGTGGCACAGCTGTGCTGGCAGGAGATGGAAGGTGTCACCGGAACAGAAGGAAAAGCCCTGGTGCGTCTGTGTGCTGTGGGTTTTCGTGCATTCATCCCTTTGTTTTTATAAAATAGCTGAGGACATCTGAAGCTGGGCTTAATTACTGTATTTAATAGGGTCTGTGCTCTGCATCTGTCTGAGGAAGTCATTATTGGAGACTGGCATCCCAAGGAAAAGTGGAGGTACAAATCAGATGAGCATGCTCTGCAGACCAGGATCTTGCTCCACCACCACCAGCACAGCTCGTCATCTCCACAGGTCAAGTGCTTTAGAGCTCAATGTTCCCCACTACGCCCAGTCTCCAGATCCTAAGTATTTCAAAAGGATCAATTCCTCTTCTGTGCAAGACAAATGAGCCATCTTTCAGCAGCAGAGGCAGCTTCACAACCAGAGCTCTGCAGAAGCGGTGTCTCTGTCAAAAGCATAGTAAATGACACGATAGTGGGTCCTGACCACGCAGCCTGGTGAATCTCTCCAAAGAGCTAATAAATTGGTTGTTGGCAAGAGGGGCTTCTATACTGCAAGCAAATAGCTGCTATAAACCAAACTGGGACCAAGCCAAAAACAGGTACTGGGGGGTTTAAGTAAGTACATCAGGATTTTGCCTTAACAAGAGAAAACTCCTTTACCCAGCTCTGGATGGAAGCTTATTTTTCTTGCTCCAAATTAAATAAAAATGACAGAAGAAAGCATTGTGAGTTATTTGAGCTGCTTGCTCAGTGTGACCTTTTCCACTCCAAAATCTAATCCCAAAGAAGCAGGGTTCCTGGAAATCTAATTTTTCCGTCGAGGCTGATTAATTATTTGATCATGCAAGCGTTGGCCAGCCAAACAGTTCACCTTTCCTGCATGGCTGCTGTTCCAGTTAACAACATAGCCTCAGAGAATAATCAGTTTAGGGTTTAAACTGAGAAGCTGTAGAAAATTTCACAGATTATAACGAGATTCACTCCCACACCTGTTCTGAAACAAGCAAAAATAGGTCTGTATAAACACAGAGAGGCATACAGTTCTTTTGTTGTTGTTATTGTTACTGTTGTTGTTTTTCCTTTGGTGTTAAAAACAGCTGCTTTGATTGCTGGTGATACAGAAATATTGATGTAATAGATACTTTTCACAGCATCCCATTTTTCAGTGATGTATGTTCAGAACTGACAACCAAGAGAAATGTCTTGGTGACAGGATGGCAAAGCTAAATATCTCCAAGTGCTGGCAGGAGAAGGCTGTTTGGAACCCAGTGACTTGGGTCACTGGCAGAAGACCACTGCTGCTACTCTAGCACGGGGTGAAATAAAGCAGAGCATGAAGCTGGGTAAGCCAGTGATGCTGGCAGCAGGGTTTGCCATTCGCTCGCTTCCTCCCCTGCTAAGGTTTCAGACCACGCAGCAGTCCTTGCACCAGCTTTGAGGAGTCCTCTGCATGGGAGCTGTAAGGTGTAGGGAAGATGTGCTGCTGTGCTTGTGTTGCTTGCAGTCCACAAGCACCCCATCTATACTGCAAATGCATGGTCTTGTGAAAATCATCTGTATAATCTCCTCAGTAAGGTGGATAAAACCAGTTGAAACAGGGCAATTTTATTTTATGTGATCTTATCATCTTTTACAGCGCTGACAGAAAATTGCCGGAACAGGTATGGCGTGTGTTTGGCATCTGTACGGTTTCTCTGAACTTCTACTATTCTTTGTGGGCAGAAACTTGGTCCACCTGCAATTTCAAAAAAAAGTGTTTGGGATTCTGAGATGTCCAGTGGTCTTGCTGAATGCAAGACTATGTGCCAGTATCAGTCACACCATTTATATGCCTTTATTTCTGTCCCAGAAATTGTGTTTAGGCATCCGGAAGTACCTGTCCCTACAGGGATAGTAAGGCATTAGGATAGATTACTCGGGAAGACTGTAGTATCTCCAGTGTTGGAAACGGTCTTTAAGAAACAGCTAGGAAATCTTTGTCAAGAATGGCATAGGCATACCTCAACCCTGCAAGGATCTGGCCCTTTCCAACTCTGTATTCATGAATGCTATGTATAAAAAAAAAAAAATCCTAGAGAGATGTGAAATGTGAGAGTGTGGACATCTGCTTTGTAGCCCCCCTGAAAATAAAATCTCTGACAAGGCATGGCAATCCTGGAAAAATCTTCCACTCTTCAGAATAACCCTCTGTAACTTGTCACACACCCATCCCAATGACAATTCTCTGTTTCTGCTGAGAGACAAGGACTCATCTGTTCTTCTCAGTGGAACAAGTCCACATCATAAATACTACCTTCCCCCTGCCAAAAGGTAAAGCTGGGAACTGTGAACAGTTTGAGAAAGGCATTTTGTTAAAAGTGTGCTTCCCTGTATGACAATGTGGTTTGGAGAATACTCTGTTTATGAAGACAACTTTCTCTCAAAGGTGTCTATCTGCCTGGGAGACAAAAATACTCTGGCATGTGATGCTCCCTCCCCGCCTTCCACGTAGTGAAGCCTTTAAATATCAGCTCTCAGCACTGCCCATTTCCAAATGCTACTCTGCTCTGACCGTGGCTTATGGGCAAAGTTCACTCATCTGCTCTGAGCTCAAGTTTATTGTAGCAGACTGGAGACATTCCTATCTTACGCATTGCTTCCTGATCTCTGCAGTGGTCCCCTGGGAAAAATGCAAAAAAGAAATCATTTTCATAGGGTTTGTAATGTCTGGGACAAGAATTTCCAACCAACCCACGCACACCCTACCTCCTGCCGTAACTCTGAAACAAAGGCTATGTTTAGGTTAGTGATATAAAATAATGTTTTAAGCTGTATAGATGGTGGGGAGACTCATTCTAAAACAATGTCACAGGACCTATTGAGGGGCTGGGTGAGTGCATCTGTACCCTTTGTGTACAGTAGCTGAGATGTGATGTTGGTTTTCTTCTACTCGGGCCAAGGCCTGTTTTTTAGATTTAGGCGAGCCTAAGGTTATTGATGCTTTGCTGCCTCTCAGATGCTCTGATGGAACAGCAAGGGACGTCTGAGCGTATTTATCAATGGAAAATTACAAAAAGAAGAGACGGGATAAAGGAAGCTCTTTACTGTAAAGCTTTATTTCTACAGGCAAGCTAACCGTCAGCGTGGTGCCATTATATCACTGCTTTAGCAGCTTCACTCTTTGTCTGCGAGGAAAAAAGCCCTCAGATCTTAGCTACCATAAAAAAAAACCGTTTGGACAAAACATGCAGACAAAGCTCCTGTATCCCTGCCACAAGCTTCAGGTTGTGAATCATTATTTCGGGTAGGAAGGAGCTGAAAGCAGCTTTCTCTCCCATCAGCAGGTCAGAGCTGAGGCAAAATGCGGCGGCAGGAGGGGCCCTGAGGGGGCTGCAAATGGCGGGCAGGGGCCTGGAGGCACGGAGCGCCCCGCGGGCACCGGGCGGCAGCGGCCGGCCGCAGCCGCAAGATGGCGCCGCAGCCGCGCCGGCGGCCTTGGGCTTCCCCGTGGCCTCCCCGCTCCTCGGGTGTCCCCATCCAGCTCTGCCCCAGCTCTGTGGGGAGCCCAGGGGTCAGGGCAGCGCAGGGGGAGTCGGGTTAAGGACGGGGTCTGTTTAAGGATGCTTGTCCTGGAAGGAGACATTGGGGTCAGGTCCCTCCCCGCAGCCCCGGAGTGGTTTCCCTCAGGCTTAGCCCCGCACGCCAGCTCGCGGCCACCCAGTTTGGTGTTTCCAGCAGAAATGTAAAATAAAGGCTGTGTTTTTTTCCCCGCTGTTGAAGTGTTTGGGTTATTCACCAGAAGACTCCCCCGTAGGTGGCTGACAGCTTGTATCTCCAGATAATAAGGGAGCTGCTGTAAATCTAGATGGGCACAGCGTCTCTTGAATAACTCATCACCAAAATTCATTTATCACCAGGGAAGGAGAAAGCTGGAGGGCTCCTCTGATCACTGCCAGGGGAGAAACACAGTGAGGAAACTGAAGTGAAGCTGCATCAAAGGGGGAATTGCAATGGGAAGCAAATGGCTAAAGCACCCCTGCTGCAGGGCTCTCCAGCTGCCCTTTTCCTCTAAATGTGAATGAGGTAAAGGAAAACAAAACAAAAAAAGTAAATAAAGCAGCAGACTGAAGAGCTTCTCCTCCTGTTGCTGCCTGATATGCCACCTGGCATATCTTCTGGGTTAATCCTCCTGGAAGTCTGGCTCTGCCACAGCTTTTGTGCTTCAGATCTGGCCAAAAAAAGCAAAAAACTCCTGACCAAAAGCAAGCCATAAAACAGGGAGCAGAGCAAAAGTGACACAGAGGTTTCATCAAATTATAAACTGCAACACAGGCAACTGCCCAGCTGTTTCAGGAAGCATGTTGGCAGGGCTTGGGCTGGCTCCTGGGGGCATGCTTGGATCCCAAGGAGCCAAATGGGCCACTGCAGCCTTCAGGGTGTGTGGGACATCAGTGTCGTGCTCTTCTCCTCTCAGCCTGGGCATGATGCTTCCTGCTCCTCAGCTGGCAGCTGCACAGTGCAGTTTTGGCCATGCAGCTGAGGAGCCTTTGTGCAACTCTGCTGCACTGCTGTTGCGAAGCAGGAGGAAATTGTAGATGATCAACTGGCCACCCAGCTAGCTGTGATCTGGGGAGCAGCTCAATGCAGGGGAATTCCTGTCCCTGTCCCTGTGGAGCTCTGCGTAGGCAAGAGGGCAAGAAGACATGCATTTTCAGGCCTGAGTCCATTTTTTGTATTCTTTCGTTGTAAGGGTCTCTGTTTTTCATTATGGCTTTCATTATATGTAGGACTGGCCTTGGAAGCCCACAAAAATCCCAAGTGCCTTTAGGGTATAGAAACAAGAGGTTCTCCTTCCTTTCCTTTGTGGGAATCACGTTAGTAAGCCAGACTTTCCAGCTGGAAGTTCAAGCACTGATTTCTCCCTAAGACCCAAAAGCAGCGCTCAAACACCAGAGCACTGGTGGCCATGTATGACAACATCCATATCATCTGTCTTGGGAGGTAAAAGAGCTGAGGCAAGAGGTGAAGAACTGGCCTCACATGGCATCTTAGTAATAGAGGTAGAAGCAGAACAAAAGTCTGCTTGTGACAGTATTAGCAATATTAGCAGTGTTAGCACACTAATGCTCCCTCTGTAGGGAAGAAAAGACCGTATCTCAGGGGTATAATGGTAAAATCTCACTGTGTGAGGGATAGAGCTAGGCTGGAATCTGAGATCCTTTTTGTGTGTACTGAACACAGATAATTTGCCTGCGAGCCTGACAGAGAAAAAAAGAATTGCACCAACTTGCCTTTGAAAAATTGCCTTTATTAGACCAGTCTTGCTAAAATTGCTGGGAGTAACAGATTCTAAAATTGAGCTACTGAATTAGTCTCAAATGGAAACTGTGACAGGCAGCCTTAAAGTGGAGAAAATTGGATTTAAGAATTGGACCTTGGGCATAGGAGGATGTCTAGGAAGTTGCTGTTCTGTAGCTGATGAACTCATATGGAGCATGGATTTCATGCTGGCGAATAGCAATGTAATAAATGTTCTATAGAAACATTACAAACCCGGGCTAGAGGAATTCCCTTTAAAGAGGTGGTCCAGGTGAGAAAACGCTTTGTAGACAAGTAATCTGCATGGAGCAAACTGTAGACCCTGAGGGCTACAGTCACAATTGCAACTGTGTGTGGTATCTTCCCAGCAGATGAAGGAGGAGGAAGGAAATGTTCTTTGAAACAAAGGAGTGAGAGTGAAATGGGCTTGATTCTGCAAATGCATTTGAGTTACTGCATGCGTGAAGAAGCACTTCCAGGATCAGGTGTTAGTTACACAGCCCCTTGAAGGACTGCACCTTGATCAGGAAGCCTTTAGTGGTGCCAACAGCTCTCTCCTTAGAGCCTGGTAGGTTCTCTTTCCATGGGGACTGATGAGGGAAAAGGTGAAGGTAAGTGTAGAAGGTTGAGAGAGGGGCTGAATACTTAGATAAGTTATGCCTGGAACGCTTTCTGGAGAATGCAATAGAGCTTATTAATGACCTCCTAATATTAGCTTGCTTCATTCACATACGGGAAAAAGGAATCCCTATTAGCCTATTAGGTGATAGTTTCTAGTCTTGAAGAATCCAGTGCTGGAAGCATTACATGGAAGAAATATCTCTGAGAAATACATGTTGAGGTGTAAGGGTTCGTAGGACTAGAGCCTAAAGGCATTAAGAATAAAAAAGGAAGGAAGGAAGGAAGGAAGAGAGAGAGAGAGAGAGAAAAAGAGAGAAAGAGAGAAAGAGAGAGAGAAAGAAGGAAAGAAGGAAAGAGAAAGAAAGAAAGAAAGAAAGAAAGAAAGAAAGAAAAAGAAAGAAAGAAAGAAAGAAAGAAAGAAAGAAAGAAAGAAAGAAAGAAAGAAAGAAAGAAAGAAAATTCAAAATCTGCAAAACTAGTGTGTTTTTTTGTTTTGTTTTTGTTTTTGCTTTTTTTCAGATGGACTTTCCTACTGATAAGCTGTATGAAGAAATACAGATAGCAGCTTTGTGGTATTAAACTAAATGTTGTTGCTGGTTTCTTGGAGACCCATATTGCAGCTCTCCATCTGCCTGCTGGTTTCTGTATTTATACCTTGTACTAGGGCTCTATTTAGAGTGCGGTAGGCATTTGTAGCACTAACTGACAATATATTCCTTAAAACAATCAAATGAGACAAATGTGTGGTGGTGTGGTTTTTTTTTTGTTGTCGTTGTTGTTGTTATTGTTCAATATCAGAATATAAACTCATAGTTTCAGCATTTTCTTGTTACTCTGTGTAAGGAATCAATCAACAAGTGCTAAGCAGAATCCTGGGTTGGTTTTCAGTTTTAGTGCAGACTTCTGCACTATGTGTCTCAGGTCGCTTGCCTTAATCCATCTCCCTGCCTCAACTCTGTATAAGCAAGATGCAGGCGATAACACCGCCCCGAAGGGGTGGCACAGGGATAGATGTAATCAAGAGGGTAAAGGATTGTGCAGGTGTTATTGCAGTAACAACCACACAATACCTAGGATTCCTTATCTAAATGTGATGGTTAAGCAGGCGCTTATACAAACGCACTCTGGAGAGCTAGCTGCTTTGCATTCTTTGTGCTGATAAAGGGAGCGTACTTTGTCCAGTTTCAGACCACTCACCAAGAATGTAGTCACATATTATTGGGCTTTTTCAGGCTGCAAAATGAACTGCAATGGGCAGTGATAGCAGGTGGGCCTGTAACACTATGCAAAATGCTAAGGATCAGATTTCCAACAGAGCCCCTTGCTCTAAATGGGGATTTGGCATTTTCTAAAGCCTTCATCTCCCATTGAAAACAAGGAGGGACTCTCGGAGTTTAAGCGCCTTTGAAAAAAAAAGTCTGGCCTCAGTACAGGAGCTGGGCTGTTCTTAAGATGGTAAAAATGGAGGAGGGGTGTGCGAAATCGAACCATAAATGAGCTCTGTGACCTTGCTGGCATGAGTGCAACACGCACACTGACACTGAGAGAATTGTCACAGAATTGATGAGACACCTGGATCAGGGCTTCCAAAGGTTAATACGTTTGTCACAAGATAGAGTTTGGTCTCTGCTGGCAGCAGCAGTTCTTCAAAGCTCTTCTGACTGCTTTGCCAGTTCTGTATGCATCAATATTGTGCTTTTCGGCTGCGCATGTGGCCTTAACGTCCTAATCCTGTTCTGACTAGGGTCAAATTCAAAGGCTTTTCCCTGCCTCATCCCCTTAAGGCTCTGATTTGACGTTTTATTGTGAGGCAGTCAGGCATTATACTGGTTCCTGGGCATAAGAAAAGCACAGCTATATTTTCTTATTTTGAGAGGCATCTTGCTCTGCTCACACACACAGCCAGTTGGCGTGGGCATTCTGTAAAAAGGTTTTTATTTTAGGTTGGAATGAAAAGGTTTAAAACTATTTAAATTATATATATGTTTTTCTGTTCACTGCTCGTTTTTTCTTTTTTTTTTCCCAAAAAAGTCACTGTTTTTTTATTCCTATTCTGAAACTGTGTGCCACAGACCTGCTGTGATGCCCGCACACAGTGAAGCAGAGCTGTCATCCCTCTGTAGCACGCTTGCCTCAGAGCTCTGCATGCCCATCCTCTTCTTCTAGATGGTCTTCCATGGAGGGAGCCAGCTTGGATCAGCCAGAATTTGTGTGGTGTGATCAGCCAGCATTAGGCTTATTATGTCTTCCACCAGATAATGGGTACCTGTGTCTATTTCTGTAGGAATACAGGTTTTCAATGGACTCAGAAAGCTGTACTGTGCTTTGCTGAGTTCCTCTCACGTCTGTGGATTCTCCCTCCAGACACTGCTGAGTTATGAGACCATGGGATGGGGTCTCCCATTACGTGCTGCCTCTCACTCTTAGCCCAAGTTGTGAGCTTGGTACAAATCTTGGTCGACCATTCTGGAAAGGTTTCACTTCTCCACAACCCCATGCTCTGAAGCGTTGATCTTTCTTTCCAGTGGCATTCCTTATGGATGTTGTGTTTGCAGTTGCTCTATGACCTTGGCTAGGCATTGTTTCAGATCAGCATGTTTTATATGTGTATGAATTGCTCTCTAGTCTTTGGTCTTCAATTACTGTCTCTGTCCTGGAGACAACAAAAGGCTTGATGCTTTATTACCCACTTCTTCACTCAGCTCACCTATGTCCGTGTAATTTTTAGAGGAATGTTTGCCGTTCTCTGTGCTGTCATACTTCTTTCCAGCTCTGAGCCATGCCTTGAAATTCTGACCTTCTAGCCCGTATAGTGAAAAGCTGTTTAGTATTGGCCACCTAGGAGCTTGAATCCTCGAGGTACTTCTAGCTGAACTGCCTTTGTGTGAATGGACAAGGCTTCCCAAACACCTTCCTGAGGGGATGTACTGTGACAGAGGTTGAGCAGTGGTAATGGCTGGCTTTTTTATGTAGATGGAAACCTCAAGAAGTGCTTAACAAGGTGACAGCATCAACAGCCACACAGTCCCTTTCCTTCAGCTACATCTATGTGCAACTTCATCTCACATTGTGCTCCTGACTGTCTGCTTCACAGGTAATGGCATGGCTGAGAAATCAGACTACAACCCAGGACACTGGCAGCGCGGTCGCATTTCTTGCCATCAGTGCAGGTGGGGCGCCAGACCCAGGCACACCACTTGCCTGTGGCCTGGAGAAGGTCCAGCCCAGTGTGCAGACAGGGATTCTGTATTTCATTTCTTCTCTCTGTAGCTGAAAAGGTTTTAAACTGAAATGCCAGACACCATTAAGCTGATACTGATTTCCTTTCTGTCTAGGGTAACTGGTAGATCAATATTTTGGTTGAGGATATATTTTATGCTAAATATAATATTTTACAAGATAACCGACTTGAAAATACAGAAGAGTTTAAATGTTTTGCTTTTCAGGTTTTATGTGCAATAAAATGATGACTGGTATCAAATGGGTGTAATTTAATTTTTATGGGACTGTTTCTCCCTCTCCAATTCTCAAATAAAATGCTCAGCACCTTTTAAAAAGCCCACCTGCACTAAGAGACTGCTTTTTGTTGGCCTCCAGAGCACTAGTTTTAATTTGCTAACAGGAAAAAATCTATTGAAGGAGGATTAAACAAGCTAAGAGACATTTTTAGAATGAGAAAAGTGAAATAGCAGGCGATGAACTCCAGGAAAGAAGACTCAAGCAGAGGACAAATGAACATCAGAAAGGTCGAGGTACGCAGTGCCACCTTTGCCTCAGACTCTGATGGTAGGCGTTGCCTTCAGCAATCTCAGGCTCCTGAGACAGAAGGAGAGTGGGGAGCAAGAAAAGCTTGTCCTCAGCAGAGGAGGATCAGCTTAGGGAATGTGTACACAAACTGGGGATGCACATCAGGTCCCATGGGATGCACACGTGAGTGGTGAAGGACCTAGCTGGTGTCCCTCTGAAGCCACTCTAGTTTGTCTTTGAAAGGTCACGGTGATCAGGAGATGTTTCTGAAGACTGGAAGAAAGTAAATGCCACTCATCTGCAAGAAGGGGCAAGAAAAAGGATCCAGGTAGCTACAGGCTGGCCAGCCTTCCCTTGCTACCTGGGACAGCAATGGAGCAGCTAGACCTGGATACCATTTCTAAACATCTGAAGGATAGAAGGTGAATGGGAGTAGTCAGTGTGGATTTATGAAGGGGAAATGGTGCTTACCCATCCTGATAGCCTCCTACAGTGAGATGACTGGCTTGGTGGGTGAAGAGAGAGCAGTGAATGATGTTTATCTTGACTTTAATAAGATTTTTGCCACTGTTTCCAATCGCCTATCCTCATAAACAACTGAAGCAGGGCCAAGAATTTCAAGCCTGCTGTTTAGAGCTGACAGGAGTCCCAAATTCCCGTCCCAGCTGCAGGGGTTATTAAGTGTGCAATACCTCCATTATTATTAGCTAATATACCTAACTGCGGGCTCTGAGTCCCAGGTGGACATAGCCATGAAATGAAATCCTGGAAAGGGACAAGATATAAGATTCGGCCTCGCCAACAGCACCCTCTGAGGATTGCTTCGTGCACTGTTTCTTGGCAGTCTTGAGCACCTCTCCCTCCCCTGGGAGTGTGATGATCCCTCTGCAGGAACAGAAAGCCTAATTCTTTCCACAGATTTACTCCCAAGAAGCGCTTGGTACAGGTGCACATTACCTGCTTTTCCAACACTAGGATGAACACCAGTAAAAAGTTGGAAAACATCTTCTCTATTCTCAAAGGATGCATGCCCACACAACTCGTACTAATATGAATACAGTTTCAAATAATTAAGGATTTCTGAACCGAACTCACTGTGTATTACAAATAGTAAATGTATATACAGATGTAAGTTTATTGCTGTTTAAATGGCTCAAGTAGACCATCTGCTTCTGAAGCAGCTCGTGTATTTTTGGATTTGGTTGTGAACTGACCACAGCATTCCAGGCAGCGCTCAGCTGTGCAGATAGCTGCCTTTACATACAACGCCAGGCTGGAAGAGAGGTGCGTCTACTCAGTGCTTCAGAAGTCAGGCAGGGATGGTGTTACCTTAAATTGGCACAGCTGCGTCCTTGTCATTTCACTTCACTACCACTTAATTTGTATAAAACAGGGAAAATTTTAACTGGATGTTACCGTAATGGGAGCATCCCACGAACCCCTTGATTGTGGCAAAGGAAAGCAGTCCTTCTAGGATGATTTCACTTAGCCTTCTGTGATTCACATGGGATGTACAATTACAGCATTTGTTCTTAACCAGAATTATGGATGAGACCCAAGACTAACTGACAGTTCAGTTATTTCTTCCTGATGCATTTCATTAATAGCCCCTGCACCTCTCACCTCTCTGAAATTGGCAACCAGTGAGGTGCCTGTAAGAGGCTAATTGCCTCCAGAGTCAATTGTCCTGGAGCCAATTGTTAATCTCCTGGTGCTAATTGCCAAAAGCAGGAGTAATCAAAGTAGGCAGGGTGCACAGGAGCAGCATGCATATTAGAGCTGTGTAGCCAAATACTGAAGGTGTTCAACCCTGCTCCTTGACACTACTGTAGAGCTTAGCAAGCAGAGACACGATGAGGCATTAGTTGAGTGTAAATCCTGAATGTTTTGCTGCATTTCTCATCCCTCAGGTTGCTGTTCTGCTTGCAAGCTATAAAACAGGTGGGCTGAAATCTGGGCCCTGAGGAGGTCAAATAAAAAGTGTAAGAGAGCTCGCTGGGGTGCCTGTACTGCTTCACTTTGAGATGGCGGTACTGATTTCGTGGCTGATTTGGAGAGGAAAGGAAGGGTGGTGCAACAGTTGTGTAGATTAATTCTCTGATTTACCACGGCTCTTTGATTAGCTGTTTTCAGTCAGCAGACTGAATTTGATCCTTGGTTTAAATTAATATTTAGAACTCCTGTAGTAACTGTAGTTGAGTTTATCCTGCCTATATCAAGGTACATCTTCAGGGTATTTGACCTGTGCTTTTGGACCTGCCTTCCTAAAATAAGGTGAGTGAGTACCTTACGGAGAAAGAGAGAAACTAAAATCATGCAAAACGTAGTGTGGGCCAAAAATCTGGCCTATGTATAACTCCTTCACTAATGGGAAGGAATTATACACGTTAGGGTACCCACATTGCATATAATCTGCTGCAAAAATTCAGCTAGGTTCCTCTTTCAGGCTGTCAGACTGATGGCTTTTGGGCATCCCAGTTTACAGCTTCTGTCTAGACTATGGTTTGACCTTTTGTTCCTGGTGTCAGATGGTGACTTGCAAGAGCCCGAGTCTGCTGTTGTTGGGCAGAGATGGAAACGGGTATTCCACTAACCTGAGCAGCTGCAACATCTGCTGGAGGATAAAAGCTCAAGTTGTTTGTCTGGATGGTTCAGTGATAAGAGACTTTGGCTGCAGGGCTTTGTCAGTATGCCTGACAAATGTTTTATCTCTCAGTTTACGGTATAATGGTAATTCTTTTAAGTAAGTACAGATTACTTTATATCTAACTTCAGAAAAAATCCTTTTTTTTTTTTTTTTTTTTTTCCCTCTTAAGCCGGTACCTAGACTAGAAGAAAGCAAATCTTCTGTGACTACTTCACATTGTAACCAAGGCTTTGCAAGCGAATAACAACAATGATTTAGTTAGTTTACAAACTCTAATCTGGAAACTGCCTACAGAACTCAAGAGGCTGAGAAACACTTGGCAAATAACAGACTTTGTGATGCTGGTGACACAAATTGGGAGGGGATTTAAAAACAAAATAGGAGGAAGGCAAGATTACTGCATTGATAGCATAATGATAACAGACTCAGAGAGCCCCATGGTAAAGCACACTTTGTTTTGAGTCAGCGTGCTGCCTCAGAAGCTGGTTGCAAGCTGTACTTGTAACACACATCATAGATACACTGAAGAGCCATCCACAAAGCTCTACCCTTCAGCATATTTTTTTTCTCTGTACTAGAGTGCACTAGAATGTATGGGAGCTGCGAAGGGGGGTGAGGGGAAGAGGAAATACGCTTTGTGACCCAGTTTTATACACAAATTAGGAAGCTTAATTTGAGGCACAATCATTTCATCAGGTGTGTGTTGCAACTTAAACTGGCAGGATGATTGGGTCCCTGGAGAGAGAATTTCTTTTTTCTTTTTCTTTTTTTTTTTTTTTTTTCCCTGCCCTAAATGCAAAGCTACTTGATGCTTCCTTTAGTATACACGGATTTGGCATATGCTGCTAGCGTTGTGACAGCTAAAGGCTGTTACCAACATTAACATCAACTTGTAAATAAAGTCATCATCAGCACAACCCCAAAGGTTCAGCTGAAGGCAAGGCATGCCACTGGGTTTAGTTATTAAAGAAATGACCTAGTTTTACTTTCTTCCCTCAGCCCTATACATTATGGGAAGTCTGGAATTGAGTTTATCATTAGTCTGAAAGCATAGCAGTAAAGTTACAGGTGTTTCAGGGAAATCTTCACTATGAGGTAAAGAGGGAATGACCCTTTTTGAAGGGAGCTTTTCTGATTGTCCCTTGGAGTGCTGCCACAAGCCTTCACGTGGTGCTTTTCTCTTCTCTGGTATGAGAAGAGGAAAGGTGATCTCCTGGCATGTTACAGGGTCACTGAGGACCAAAGTCCAAGAGGCTGACTGTCCATACTTGAGTAACTGTGAGTGGGTTTTACCATAATGGCCCATCCTACTTCTGCTAAGAAAGCTAACAATATTCTTGGCTGCATTAGGTGAAGGATCACCAGCAGGTCAAGAGAAGTCACCTTCCACTCTACGCAGCACTAGTGAGGCTACACCTAGAGTACAGTGTCCAGGTGTGGGCTCCTCAGAACAAGAGGGTCATGGATGTACTGGAAGGGGTCCAGAGGAGGGCCACCAAGGTGATCAAGGGACTGTACCATCTCTCCTATGAGGAGAGGCTGAGAGAGCTCGGACTGCTCAGCCTGAAGAAGAGGATGCTCAGGGGATTTTAACAATGTGTATAAACACCCCAAGGAGATTGCAGAGAAGACAGCCAGGCTCTTTTCAGTGGTGTCCTGTGCAAGGACAAGAGGCAGTGGGCATAAAATGGAACAGAGGAAGTTCTGTATAAACATCAGGAGGCTCTTCTTTACTGTGTAGGTGATGGAGCAATGGCCCAGGTTGCCTGGAGAGGCTGTGGAGTCTCCCTGCTTGGCGATCTTCTAAAGCCTCTTGGACATGGTCCTGGGCAACCAGCTCTGGGTGGCCCTGCTGGAGCAAGGGTTGGACCAGGTGCCTCCAGAGGTCCCTTCTGATCTCAACCACTCCATGATTCTGTACTGATAAAATAGGACTCTGCCCGTGATGCTGACAGAAAACTGTTGTTGGTCTCCCAAGGGAATAGCTCTGCAGGGAAGAGACTGGCCCAAAGGGGCTCAGCAATAACAACCAGTGTTCCTGGCCTCTTCTGGAGGGGAAGGTGTAGCCCCAGCCTCACACAGGATTTGTGGCAGTGGTAGGGATTGCTGCTGCTGCTTTGATTCTGTAAAGCCTCAAATCTTGTTTCAGTAAGAGTTGTGTTGCATTTATCCAAAGCTGTGTGTACTCTGGCAAAATCCACTTCCCTAAAGTGCTTTCTGGTCATGGTTTACATTCTCCTTAGAATGACTCAGATGTTTTATTTTATTTTATTTTATTTTTAAATCCCATTAGTTACATGGTGGGCTAGCAGACTGTGGTTTGAACTGGGTCTGTTTAACTTTTCACTTCACAAACAAACTGGTGATAATGTGAGGAGCGGGAAGGGGAAAGGTTTATAGTCCAAACACCCGAGGGATGATCACATCTACTTCCTCGGTATATTAGGCTTATGCGTCCAAGTTTTGGTAGCAGGGGAACTGCAAAGGTGGCCTCTGTGAGAAGACGCCAGAGGTTTCCCTGTATTAGACACACCTCCAAAACAGAGTCACAACTGTCCAAAGCTGAGCTGATCAGTGAAGTTGAAGGTACCTCTGTGAAAACATCTATAAGAAAGGGTAACAAAGGCTGTGTAGCAGCTGTGAGAAAGAGGAGTGAGGAAAAAAATGAGAAACAACCCTGCAGGGACCAAAGTCAGTGAAGAAGGAAGGGTGCTGGTGCAGAGATTCCCCTGCAGTCCATGGGGAACACAATGATGAAGCAGATTGTCCCCCTGCAACCCGTTGAGGACTGTGCTGGAGCAGATACTTGTGCTGCAGCCCATGGAAGACCCCACACCACAGCAGATGTTCTTGAACTGCAGTCTGTAGGAATGACCCACGTTGGAGCAGTTCCTGAAGGACTGTATCCTGTGTGAGGGACATCGAGGTGGAGCAGGAGAAAGCATGAGGAGAAAGGAGCAACAGAGAAGTGTTATGATCTGACCACATGCCCCATTCCCCATCTCCTCTGTGCTGCTTCTGGAGGGGGATGAGGCAGAAGAGTCAGGAATGAAAGAGTGGGGCTGAGCATGGGGAAAAGATTTTTTTATTATTATTTTTTAGTTATTTATTTCTGACTGGCCTACTCTATTTTTAATTGGCAATACATTTATCTTCCCCAAGTCTGTTTTGTAACTGATGAGTCATCTTCCTGTCCTTGTTTCAGTTCATAAGCTTTTCCAGCTTCTTTTCTTCCTTGTCCTGTTGAGGAGGAACAGTGAGAGAGCAGGGGGGTGAGGTCTGCCAGCCAGCCAAGCCCAGCCCACTACACCCAGTTACACCACGGCCTCGCACAAAGTTGGTTTGGTAAATGACACAAACAAAGGTGATAGAAATCTCCGGTCTTAGAGTGAGCAGCTAACACCAGGTGGAGATGCAAACTTCCTTTAATGGATCTCCTGACAATATGGCAATCTGTTTTTTCCTCCAGCGGTTGATCTTCAAGAAAACATCACCTGCCCTTGTTATGCCTGATGCTGACTCAATTGTATGGCATTATTTACTGAAGGGGTGACACTCTGTCAACAGAAGCAGATCAGTTTGCTTTACAGTAGCAAGTCTGAAGTTCTCTCGCTCAAAAGATCACTGTAGCAGTGGTTACCCGTAAATTGATTTGAAGTCCTTTTTGTGTAATTGGAAATCTTAGTTTTGACTTGCATTCACAGAAAACTTTTTTCCCAGGGTTAGCTCTATGTTTTTGTTTTGTTTTGAGGAAAAACAATGGATCTTTCAGTTTGCATTTGCAACATTATTTGACTTTGAGACCAGTGAGAAAGGAACGAAAAGGTTAGAAAAGTCAATGAAGTTGGAAACTGCTGCAGTCTAGGCCATGTATACACATTCTCTATTAGTTTTACATAAATATGGATTATAAGAAAGTAATGATGTAATGAGGCACCATGGAGCCTTCAGTGAGCACTTCTGATTTTTATTTTTTTATCAGTGAACCATGTATAGTAGATAGCCATTCTTCCTGTGCAGGGATAGACAGCTTAATGGTATTCATTCTTCATTGGCCTTTCAGAGATGTTGCAGAATCAACGTGGGTATGTTATCCTAGGGCATCTCCAGGAAGAGGTGAACTCTGATAGAATTATGGCTCATGTTTTATCGAACAGATCTGAAAACAAACTTGAATGAATCACGAAAATGTGTTGTAGTTGCTGCTGTTGCTCTGTAAAAACTTCTTAACCTGCTGTTCAGAAGAGAAGTGACACAAACATTCCCTTTTGCCTTCTAAATTGCCAAAGGAAAACTTTTTGTATTACTAAAATGGGGTTACCTTTCCTTAATGTGGTTAAATCAGTGGTAAACACAAACCTTTTTTCTTTCTCAGGTCAGGAAATGCTTTACCATGTGAATCGTGGGTTTGCATAGTCAGCTGTCAACGGTATTTACAGATTCTCATTGCTGGAGCTGGGTCGTGTTCTCCTTTGCAGGGACTTCGTAGCACAGTTGGAATCGCAGCTCCGCTGCAGGTGCTTCATAAGAATGGGAACCTACATCAGAGGGGGAACATAAGGAGTTACTCGTTACATAGATGCTATACTGATGGAGTAATGAATGTGTGAAGTGATTTGGAAAAATGTCTTTACAGGTTGGTTAACATTATTTCAACAGCTTCTGTGTGATTTATTATCTCTGTTCTCTCTCCTGTAATATCACCTAGACATCCTTTAAATAGAAAGAGTCCCTGAAGTCACACCTTTTAATTGAGGAAGGATGGTGAAAGGGCGGAGGGAGGGCATTTAATTATCTCTAGAAAATGCTTTTCTTTTAGATGTGTTTCTAAACTGTTCCATATAATCCCAGAGTGTTTTGCAGTTAAACTTCTCATAACGCTTCTCAGGCCTAAGGTCACTGTAGTGTAGACAGTGAGAGAAGTCCTGCTTGTAAGTATGAATTGCCGCCTCTCCTGAAACAGCAGCAGTCTGAAGATTTTCAGTATTGCTATTACCCTGTGGGCAGAAGAAACCTGGCTTCAACTGTGGATCTGCTTTTCACACCTGTGCTTCTACTGGCTTTAGCAGATTTTTTTTTTTCCTCCTAGAGCAAATATTAGAGGAATGAAACATAAGAAAAGCGTGGCAACATGAGAGGTATGTGACTTTCCACTTCAGACTATGTTAACTTGCCATTGATTTTGAAAAACATTCCACACATGCAAATCCTAAGGACTTTAAATGTACGTTTAGATCAAATGGGTGTAAACTGAATGTGTAATAGCTATACATGTAAAAAAGAATCTTCTGGTTATTACAATGAACTGAAGTCTTTTATGAGAGTATTGAATTTTGACATAGGGTTAAAACTTTAAATGGGAAGCACTTTAAAAAGGAAAATATTTATATTTATCCCAAGATGGATTTTATGTGTGTTTAGAAAAAAAAAATGTAGGAAAAGAAAGGACATATTGACCTAAATGCTCAAGTAACAATGAAGAAGATGCCTCCCATTTCTTACTGCAAGGTATTTTGTAAGGTAGGTGACAGGAAAACAGGATATTATGCTGAAAAATAGAGTACAGAAAATATGAAGTTTGGCTGCATGTCCTACAAAGCAAAAAAATTGAGAAACATGGGTTGGGATTTGTTTTTCCTAGCCTTCCCCCTGTGCAATATAGGTGTCTGTAGCAGAGTTAGATGTCCAGGAGCTTTTTACTCAAGGGGCACTTCTAGGCCATGATTCATCTCATTGCACTTTAGAAGTCTAAAACAAGCAAAGTGAATCGTGTCATGTAAACATGTTTTCCTTTCTGTTAATTTAATGATGCTTCTATAGCGAATGGTTGGAGACCAGCTGGATGAAATATACACCTAAGTGGTGAGATGGATCTACCCCAGAAGTGATAATAATGACGATTTTGAAAGAAACCCTTTACAGAAAATAATGGCAATTTATGTAGATTATCAGAAACAATCGGAGTGTTTCAGAAAAGCTAAACAATCACTTAAAGACACTTTTAAAATCACTAAGCAAAGGGGATGGTTTTATCTTCAGTTCAGAAAAGTAGAACGGGAACAAATGAAGTAATTGTTTTTCCAGTTTCCTTTTCCTTTTTTTTTTTTTTTTTTTTTTTTTGTGGGGTGAGTATTTTCCTTGTTCCTTTTTTTCTCCTTCCCAATAATAATTTATTCTATGATTTTCTTCCCATCTGCAAAGATGATTTTTCATTTTTAAGTATGTGTGTTCTTGTTGCTATTTGGCCAGATTCTTTTTTTTCCCCCCAGAGTAACATATAAACCACTCCAACTCTTGGAGACAAATCAATTTGCTCCTGGAAGTAGCTTGCTTGGATTTTAGCTGAGAAATTGCGGTGGGGTGAATGGAGCAAGCATGCTTACAGCTTGTAAAGCATACGCAGTGCGTACTGTTCTGGTGGTGTGCTGCTTTGGCTAGCCAACAGCTACCAGCATCCTGCCTTCCTGGCTACTACGTTGTATTGTGAGACCCTTGTGTCTAATGAGCAGCATAGCAGGATACCAGCAATATGTTCTGAAGAGCATGAGTAATCCCTGGTGTCTGAGAATAGAATTAGGATGAGCAACCCCATGAAAAGCCAGTAATTCTTTTTATTTCAGCCTCTGTATGCTCTGAGTCACATTTCTGATGTTGCTAGTACTCTAAGGTTGCTAGAAAAAGAGAGATGAATTTAAACACAGCTCAAGATTGTCCCACTATCACTGGGCAAAATACATGACCATTTTACAAGTCCTTGTAACAAATGCAACTACCTCAATGCAAGGGGAATTTGCATGAGCAGAATGGCTTGCCTTGCAGCTGCCTCTTCCCTTTCATTTGTTAAACTCTACTCCAATAATTCCACTTCATAAAGAGTGTCCTTAACTGGCAGTAGGGGAAAAATGCAAAGAAACTGCACATAGGATTGAGAAAAAAAAAAAAAAAAAGAGAGAGAACTGAGCTTCAGTGGAACTTGGCAAATGTTTTAGTGTCTGCTTTGCCTAGGAATTTGTATTGGCTGCTCTGGTAGCTGAGATGATGGGTTGCATTGGAATTTTTCTTGGATCTGATTTTTGGGGGCTGTTCCCCAAGTGCAGCAATTGGCACTGCAGGACAAAAGCCAAACTTTAGCTAATAAATGTCACAAGCAAACGTCAGTCTTCCTGCAGACTTGACCACTGCTGCCTGCTGCAGAGCTTATTGACCTTTCCTCTGATGCCAGTGACTTTGTCCTGGACAGTGCTGGGCCACTGGGATTGATCCAGTGAAGCTGCTGATCGCAGCTGGCAGAGGTGTAAGTATCCATCACCTCTAGACCTTGCATCTTCGAAAGCAAAGCTTAAAAAATTGCTTCTGTGCCTAACTCCCCAAAGTCTTTTAACTAACAGCCTCACAATTAGTATCATAGTTGTCTTGGAACCATCAGACACTGAGCTTTCCGGTAAGTACTACTTTAGAAGAATGAATATATGTTTTATTTCAAGATTAATCATTTCTCCTTACGAATTTAGTTAAGCTAAATATATCCTTGTTCTTTCATGTATCTTGTTTGACTTAACAGTGATCGTATGTTCTTCTGCCTTCAAATCAAGACAGTTCTGTATCAGAAACTTTTGTCAGCATTGTGAAGTTATTTAAATGGCCTGCATTGCCCTTGTATTTAGTAGATACAAGCATGTTCACCCAGTCTTGTCAGTGAGCTGTTGTTAGCAGCACAGCTTAGCATGCTTACAGACCGGGTATGTACCATGCTGGCAAAAACGGTTCTTGCAAAGATCTATATTAGCGCAGTGCTTCCTAAAGCCTGCCAGGATGTTTTCCAATGAGGATAATAATAATAGTAAATAGGTAATAATGAAGACTAACGATAGATGATGATAAAGGTACCACGTGCATTTCAGAGATGGGAGTAGATCCGTAGTTAGAGCTGGAATAGCTGTTCTGCTCCCCAGGGCATGCTCTCCACAGAGAAGGGACCATCAGTGAGTTTTGTGAGGAAGGGAGGAAGCCCACTGGAATTCCTCTGTGGGCAAATAAAGCACAAAACTAAACGGTAGCCTTACAGTAGAAGAGAAGTGGAGACAACCATACCCTTCAGATGTGACCATTGAGATAATACAAGTTGCATCTTTAGACATGCTGCCTCTCCTCAAAATCTGGTTTGTATTACCCAGGAAGCGTGTGGTCCCAAAAGCCATAAACTTGTTCCGTCTCAAACAAAGCCAGATGAAATCATTAGGAAAAAGCAGGTTGTGTAGCAGAGTGACATCTAGTACAATGTACCTTAAAGTGGAAAAGGATAAACCTTACATCCCTGGGAAAGGACTCTTGACACCTACTTGCAACCAAGGCACTGCAAGAATGTGGGCTTGCCTTGTAATGCAGTAGCTTGGGTTGCTTGGGGTATTGAGGAATTAAGACCTTACCTAACGAAGGGAAAGGTAAAAGATCAGGTAAGACTTGTGTCTAGGTTTGTTTGTTCCATGAGTCTAATTAATGTGTTCCTGCTCGGCAATAAGCAACTGTTCATTGTGGCTAGGCCAAGCTATATTGCTGCATCCCTTCCTTCTGAGAGGCTGAAAAGGCTCTGCTGAGGGAGTCCCATGAGGAGGTGGCATCCTGATTCATGCTGTTTTCTAAGATGCAGAGCATTCACAGAAGATGCAAGATGCAGGACAAGGTATTTCAGAAACTCAGCAGGTTTTTTGGCTTTGAGAGCACGTTAGACAAGTGAGTTTTCTTATTTGGAGGGGAGAGGAAGGGGCAAGACTTTTTTATAGCTCCAGGAAGCACTGTCTTAACATTTTTTGCGGCAGTGGCTTCCTGGAGCTGGGTGGCATTTTAGTCATGTGTACAGTGAACTGCTGACTGAGAAATCTGCGGGTAAAAGAGCTTTGTCCTACTTCCACTGAAATCAGCTGCATCAGGAGGCTTCTCAGGGACTTTTTTTAAATGGAAACAATCAGTACCTTAAAGGACTGTTACCATATATTGGTAGAATACCATTGCTGAATACAATTTGACTGATAGGTAATCTCAGGCTGCGGTACGAGGTTGTGAAGTAAGGAGTTGCATGCCCTGCACCTAAACAAAAAAGAAACATTTTGGCTTCCTACTTTCAGGCAGTGCAATTTGATGGAGCTGGTCAAGTGAAAGGTTTATGGACCAGCCGGGTTTACTAAAGCACCGTACTTTTTCCTTGATGGTCAAAGACAAAACCCTGGTCTCTTTATGGCTGGTTTAGGCAGAAGTTAAACTACCCCCACAGAACGTAACCAGAGAGACGTGTAGGTGATCCTGAAGATTTATTGATCGTTTAGCTAGGCAGCCTCACTCTGCGGTGGTGAGTGCTGTGATGGGACTGGATCTGTAACAGTCAGAGATGTGAGACAGTCTGAAACTTGCTGCTTCTGTTCCAGATCTGAAGAAGAGCTTGCATGCCTAAAAGCTTGTGCATATTCTCTTCATATTAGTTGCCCCTATCCAATAATATTCCCCAAAAATGTTAAAACCTTTGTTTTTAAGAGGAGGAAGCCTTTCAATATAAAACAAAATAAAAAGTTGTATCATAGATACCTGTGTTTCTCACGGACACCTCTCTTTACTAATGCATTTCTGTTTTAAATTTCCACACGCTCCTTAATATTAGCATGCTTGTCATTTTTTCATAAATTGCACTATGAGTTTGTTACACACTGCATTTCTGTCTGTGCTGTTTTTCAACTGTGGTTTTGTTATTTTTAGAGCTTTATCAATAAATAGCGATGTGGGTGGATTTGTTTGTTTGTTTTCTCTAAAGCTTTTCTGTTATGAAATAATCTACAAAACACTGTCTGGACTCCTTCTGATGTCACTGGCATCTGGTTCTTAAGCTCTTAAGTCTTTCTTTCCAGAAGTCTCTCGGATGATGAGAGTATTTTATTTAGAGACACTGGATAGTATCACAGCAATGGTAGGTGATCACACCTACCATACAACCCAAGGTCTCCCTTTTGTTCTGCAGCTGCTAAACCATCCACTCAGGGGTGTGCTTGAAAGTGTCTGAGCTGTGCATTGTTCCTACTAGAAAACTTGGCACTCATCTGGAAAGACAACTGCATTTCCTTCTGTTCCCTCTTTCATGCTCTCTTTTGCTCTTTCCTGTAGGAAAGCCAGAGTACAGGTGTCTGAATGTCAAAAAGCAAACAAAACCAATCACCACCACAACAAAACAAAACCAGAAAACCTGCTGTGTTTCATCACTGTCCTAACTCACTGGACATTAGAAAGGATGCCATGGTTTGAAATTGACATCGATGCTGCAAGCATGAGCATGAATGTTAATCTTGTCATTTCCAGTCCATGTAGTGAAGGTATTGCTTTTACAATTCTCTTATATTAAGACTATTGGCAACACAGCTGGTTCTTTTTTCCCCATTGCTCTAAAATGCTGCTTCCTTCCATCGGAGGGTGATGTCCAGAAGAAGAGAGTAACTATTGCTAAGCCGCACAAGTAACACACCACCTTCTCCAGCAGCGTGGAGCACTGCATATCAAAACTGCTACAAGAAAAATCTACAGAAAGTAAGCAAAACGAGTATTTTCTCATTATTGAAGTTTCAGGCCAAGCCCTCCTAATCTCTACTCTGTTACAAACATCTAGATAAATGGTTTATCCTTCAGATAAAAAGCCTTTTAATTGTCTGAATGGAAAGTCCCAGTGACTTTAGAAGTTTCTGTCACAATTACCCAGGAAGGAATACTCACGCTTTGTGTTTGTTTTTGTTTTTCTGGCTTAAACTGTGTTTTATCCTACCTGCTTCCCAGCCTCCACCTTTGGGCTGGGTCTGTTTAGGGCTATTTTCATTTTAAAGACCTCTTCCAACCCCCTAGAAGAACAGACAGAAATCTGGAGGGGGAAAAAAAAAATATAAAAAAAATCCTTTTACCCCTGAAGATGGCATCAGCAAAAGGATTCTCCCTTTAGCAAGAGGAAGAGCAGCAGCAAACCGGTGTTGGGGCGCAGCGAGAGAACAAAGGGGCTGGTTATCATGCGGACTTGTGGACTTTATATCGATTCCCAGATGTACTTTTTAACACCTGTGTAGCTTGGAGCAAGTGGGCAGCCCCAGTTTGCGAGCCCTGTGGTGTGTTTAGCGTCAGAAACCTTCCCTGTGGGGTGCCACGACCCCTGGGTGCGGAGCTCCTGGCTGTGCTGAGGTGCTGGGACCCCAGGGGCTGTGTGGCCCCCTCGGGCCCGTTTTGCCCCCTCACACCGAGCTCCTCTCCCTCCCGGGGCACCTCAGGGCCTGGCGGGGCGGCGATGACTCAGTGCTGCCCAACGCCGCCGGTTACGCCCGTTAGAAACGTTTACAACCGCCGGCCGGCGCGGCGAGGAGGCGGCGACAAAGCGCGGCCACCACCGGGCGCCTCGCACAACGCCGGGGGCGGCAGCGGGCGCTGAGCTGAGGGGGCTCGGGGCTCCCTCACGCACGGAGCCCCCCTCACCCCCCGCCGCCCTCCCACCCACTGGCCCCTCGAGGCAGCCCAGCGCGTCCCCGCCCGCGGCCGCCGCCGGGCGGGACCATCTCTCCCCTCGGCGCGGGGGGGGGAAGCGCTCCGCCCCGGCTCCCCGCCCGGCCCGCCTCCCCCCCGCGCGGCGCAGAGCGCCCCTCCGCCTGGCGCGCCGCGTGGTCACGCCCAGCGCAGGCATTAGCGCCCCCCGCTGCGGGGCGCGGGCGCCCGGGCATCCTCCGGAGCGGCGGCGGCGGCTGCGGCTCCTCCTGCCCGGCTCGGCTCTGCCCGGCTCGGTTCGGGCACCGGCACCGGCCCCGGCTACCCCGCCGCCCCCCTCTGTTCCTCAGCCGCCCTCCCTGCGCCGCCGGGCAGCGCCATGAAGCCGGCGGTGCTGGAAGTAATGAGGATGAACCGGGTGTGCAGGATGGTCCTGGTCACGTCCGTGGGCTCCTTCATCCTCGTCATCTTCTACTTCCAAAGTACGTTGCACCCAGGTACGGCTCCGCCACCACCGGCACCGCTACCGGCACCGGCATCACCGCCCCCGGGGGCAGGTGGCGGCCGGCAGCGCTGCGGCACGGACGGGGCTCGGCGGGGAGCGTCCCGCGGCGGGGAGCAAAGTTTGGCTTTAAGAGAAATAATAATATATTTTTTAAAAATTATTATTATTATTTTTTTAATTCTTTTTAACGTTCAACTGCACGAGGAGCGGAGTTGGACGGAGCGGCGGCAGCCGGGGCTGTGCCTCCATCCCCGCATCCTCTGCGGATCGGCGGGGCTCGGCTCGGCTTTACCCGGCTCAGTTTGGCTTTACCCGGCTCGGTTCGGCTCGTTTTGGCTCGGTTCGGCTCTGCCCGGCTCCCGGTTTCCCCATCCTGCTCCCGACCCCCCCCCCCCCACCGACGTGGGGCCGGCTCCTGGAAACTTCGCACCGCAGCCGGGCTCCGAGCCCTGCCGGTCCCTAAAGCTGCCGGTCCTTAAATCAGCCCCTCCGAGCCCTGCCGGTCCCTACAGCTGCCGGTCCGAGCCCAGCCGCCCCGACCCTTTGATCGCGGACCCCTCCGGGCAGGGCAGTGCGAGGGGCTAAAGGGGGGCGAAGGGAAACGGAGGCGCTCAGCACGCCCCTGTCCTCCCCTGGTTGTCGCTACCGGGCTGTGGGCGCTTAAAAATTCACCTTCCTTAAAGTTTTTGGGAGCTGCGGAGCGTGGAGGCTCGAGGGGTGGCTGTGGTGCGGCGAGGTCAGGTCTTGTTCCCAGGTCTTGCTTGGTGCCTGTCTGCCAGCTGCCTGCGCCTTGCAGGTCGGTGTCGTACACAGGGTGCCCGTCTGTGTCCGTGCCTGCTGGCTCTTTGGGAAGATCAGCGTGGTTTTCCTTCCCTTCTGCATCTCTTCCGTGCTCTTCAGCATTGCAAGGAGTGCTCAGCCCTCAGCAGACCTGCGGGAGGCTTCATCCGAGGGCTCCGAGCACCGTGCAGACCAGATAGCTGTAACGCAGCTTTACGAATTTAATAAAAGTCCGAGTCTTCGCGTTGCCTGCGTTCCACGGGCAATGTAGTTTGCGTGCGTGTTCAGGAAATTTGGCCAAGAGTTGTCTTTTTCTCCGAGTTTCGGGTGAATTGTGCTGCTGGAACAAAAACTCAGCATGCAGTAAGCGAGGGATTAAATTAAATGTTTCGCCGTCAGTTTTGGAATATATGAAAATTGCCTTACAAAAATTCTCAGTATGCTCTGTCGCTAACTGCTGAAAGTTAGGGCTTTGGATTCGTGCTGTTGTGGGACTATAAATAGGTTGATTTCGGTACAATTCAAAAGATTTGCCATAAACTCTGAGGTGAGAGTGTGATGCCGTGAAATCAGGGGGAGGATGAACTGCGCCCGTCTTGCACTGGACACGTTTTTAGGTTGTTAGTGTGCGTGGAATAGGTCGGAAATAAATGCAATCAGAACCCCTCCATCTCCGCTGTACTTTTCTGATCATGACCAGTTGCACTTCTCTTTTAAAGCGGTCTGTTTCTGTAGTGGAAACTGCTAGAAATCTATCAGACTCTAATCTGGATTGATGCGTAGTGCGGTCAGTCAGTTGGCGTGCAGTTGGTGAAGCTCAGACAGGTATTTTCACCAGGTATCTATCATATGATTGTATATATTACCGCAGACGGTAGGCTAACGTGGTGTTCCTGGAGGGAGGCAGCAGACTTGGGAGTGCGGCATGCATCAGGTAGCAGACCTGTGTGGGAAGTTTTAAGTATTTGTATTTCCATGCACATCAATAACCCTTCTTGGTGTGTCCCTAAATTCATTGGAGCTGAACCCTTGGCCAAGGACAAGTCAGGCTGGATGGGACTGAGGGTATTCAAACCTCTCAAAATCTTGCCAGTACCCCTTTGGCAGCGGAGGGTGTTGGAAATTTTAGCTGCTCCGCGCTGTAGCATACGCCTTGGGAAGGCAGCAGGAGGGAGCTGACAGACCCTGGGCTGCCACTGGCCGCTGGCGCTGGATGTTCACTGTGCTTTGTAAGACAGGATCCCTGCGGTCAGAATTAGCCGAAAAATTTCTACCCAGGCTTTTTGGACGGAAAATAAGGTTTCCAGTTAAGTTCTTTGCAAGAACTGTCAGCTCTTCATTCAAAATCTGGCAATTTCTTCACCCCCTCAGTTCTCTTGGTGAATTTTAGGAAACTTGTTCTCTGCCTACAGAGCTTCCCGAACAGCTTTGGGTGTGATGTAGGGTGGGTGAAAGATGCTGGGAGGCCATCAGATGATGAGCCCAGCACTCCTCAGCGACAAGGCAACTCTTCATTAGTTAGGTGGGCATTTTCCGTTTTAGAAAGTCTGAATGTCTTGCTAGACAGCTGAATCTCTTGCTAGAACTGTTTCAATACCAGCAACAGCAAAAAGTCTCCCCTGCTGGTGGATTTTTCCATTGGAGTAAATGAATGGGGAAACTGACAGCTATGGAAGACTTTCTTGGGGAAACAGAAAAGGGAAGGTGCCTGCTCTTACCTTTGGGGCAGAATGTGGGGCTGTGTCCCTGCATGGTATCGCAAATAGCTATAGGGTCAGGTGCTTTTGGCACGTTGTTCATTTTGGCTCCACACCAGCTCTCTGTTGGGAAGCCAGATGTGAATGCATCTCTGCATTCACCAGATGCAGAGATGCACAACTTTTGGCAGAGGTTAACTACTTGCTGGGGGACCCACCTGCCTGAAATGGTGTTCCCTGACCAGTCTCTGGGTGAGCTGTGCTGCTCTGTGGCACTCAAGGGCACTGCAGAGAAAGCTCTGGAGGTGATCCTGGCTCTGTGGCTTGCCTGTGGATTTGGGGAAGTCCAGCTCACTGTTTGCTCCCAGGGGAGGAAATAGCAGCAGGGACTTCTGTGTGTTTTCCTGTTGCCTGTCTAGCCTCTAAGGAAAGAGGAAAAAAAAAAAAGCAAAAAGAAATTGCCAACACACCCAAACATAAAAACATGTTCTTCAGTATTTGCCTTAGCTGGACATAGCAAAGGTTTCTTGATATTCCCAGGCCCTTGCTCAGGATATTTCCCCCACGTGTTATCTACAGAACCGAGTGAAACCTGATTATCTTCTGTCTGCATGCAGTGGGTCAGCCCTAGGATTTTGTATGGCAGCCCACCATTGTTGCCCGTGCTGCTTTTCTGATGAAATCAGTTCGCTCACTGGTCCTTGTGCTGGGATCCTCGGTGAGGGAAAGTTCCACGGAAAGGTAGAATAGCTAACAATATTCTTGTTTTTTCTTTAATCTGAAACGCATCTTTATTCTAAGTCTGTTTTTTACCCCTTTGTGTTGTTTTCCCTGCAGACCGGAATGCTTTTTCTCCATTTCTCATCTCCTGTTTTTGACTCGTGCAGTTCTCCTGTGAATGCTAACAAAGGTTGGGTCCTCAGACCGGCCTCTGGTCCCCGATCGTCTTAGTGCCTCTTGTAGCGCTGTCTGATTGATAGCTGCTTGGTCCTTACAGAAGGCTGGTGTCTACCTTTGTTCAAGTGTCAGAACAGCTCAGATCACATGAGATAATTTTTTTTTTCTTTGTCTGATGACAAGCTCATTATTGGTCTTGATGGGAGATTGAAAATCAATGCAACAGTCTCCTATCTTGCAACTGCTCCACGCTTTCTCCCCTGCTTATAAAGGGGAAGGAGACTTGCAAAGCAGTGGGTGTGTGGCTTTCCTTTGATGGACCCCATATACTGGCTTTAAATTATTCTGTTTGGGATACTGAGAGACGGAGTTCATTTGACAGCCGCATGAGTCTGGCCCTCATTTAATTGCATGCGATGAAACCCGTCCCCCCGTCGCAGGCAGAAACCCCGCTGGGTGCCGGCGAGGGGGCCGTGCTGTATTCTTTTGTCAATGCCCCTGTAAGCTTCTCATTGATTTCCATGGGACTGCAGGATTGGTGTGAGCAAACGAGCTCCAGTCCCCCTTCTCAAAGGTACCAGTGTGCTGGAAGTGCTCGAAGTTAAGAATTAAACTGCTCTCCGTATCTTCTGGAAGTCTTCCTCGTTAGTGAGTATTAAACTTACCAGGAGGGCAGCAATTTCTGTCTCAGTACATACGAGCACAGCTTATTTGCAGCAACTGCTTGCTGACCTTTAGAAATAAAAATCTGTTCCTGAATGTATTCGAGCCAAAATTGCCTGTCACTGTCCACAGGAAGGTCTTACTAAACGGTAGTTTATCAGAATGTTTATTACTCCACAATTACCGCTTCTGCAATGCGGATTTGTATAAGCTTTCAATGTTTTTATTACTCTTAATTAATACCAAGGAAACCGTCTGCTGACTTTCATAGCCGTGTTCAGCTCTGTGTTCACAGACATCAAACTGTCACGACTTTCTGTCAAGTCTGAATTTTTCAGAGATAAGACGTCAATGTGAATGGAAACTTTTTTCCTGTAGGATTAAACAAGGCGGTACAACGCAGTATGAATGCCCAGTGCTTTTTGTGGAGAACATTATACAGCTGATCAGGTGCAACTGGGATTTCAATTTTGTCTCTGTATAGGGTGAGCATCTTTCTGATTTTACATCGTTTCTAGGAGTGACAGGTAGTTTATCTTACACTGGGCCATGCAACTAACCCTAAAAATGGGTTAGAGAAACTGAAAGAAGTTAGATCCATGTTACTCTTCCCAAAGTCAGCACTCCTGTGTTTTGTTTGACTCTGTGGCCAGACATAAGGCATCAAATCCTGCCTGACAAAGCAGCTTCGGTTGTCCTTGCATGAATGTCATTCTAGTACAGTTTTTTTCCTCTCAAGCCTTTTGGGCTAATGCATATGTATTATGTATCAACTCTAAGGTGATCCTGAGGGAGTTAGGAACAGGGCTGGGGATGCAAGATGCAAATCTGATGGTTGTGTTTTGTTTTGTTTTTTTTTTTAATTTTTTTTGCAGATTGTTCGTGTTGTTCAAGGCAAGTGTTTGAATTCAGTGCGTGACTTGTCTAAGTGTCAACATATATAAAATCAAGTGTGGATGTGTGGGTGAAGGGCCCCGCTCAAATCGATGAAGGGAAATACTCCTTTCACATTAAGGAAATAAAATTAAATTCTGCAATTTTATAGTTGTGCAGACCTGGCGTGTCTGGGATAAAGATGGATACGTGTCTGTGGTAGGTCACTTAGATTCGGTAAGCACATACTACGTTACAAGGATAATGCTTCAAAGCACGCTCATATTTCTGCTGGATGTTCCTATTCCCCGTGGAGCCCATTCATGTAAGATCTTTATGGATTAAGTAGGTATTTGTCCTTACAGTAGCAATTCAAAATGTAGAGTTTGGTTAATTCCTCCTTATTTGTGTTTCAGTATCCAAATTGTAGATAACATCCCTTTGTTGCAGGCAGAATGCTTGCATGTGACAAAGTGGTGTTTCTGGCACAAGCCTCGTGCTCTAAGCAGAAGACGAGACCACCAGAGACTGCGGCGCACCAAGGAGAGAGCACAGTTCCTAATTATCTCTGGCACATGCCTCCAGACAGGGGGATTTTCTCGGATTCCAATTCTGTGGATGTAATCAGCGGAGGATGCAGCGTGTTCCTCTTTCATGTAATTGTTTGGCACCTGAAACTAGGGTTTCATGAATAAATCAAAATTTGACAGCCTATACGCTTGGACTCTGTATAGCTTCTTTTGCCTGATCTTATCCCCCATTTTTCATTTAACATCAGATCAGTGAAATTGGCTTGCCCTCTCCTCATGCTCCTTAGAAAGGAGTGGCTGGAGAGACTCCGGAGTAGATCCATTCCCTCCCATCAAGCTGCAGCTATAGGTTTCATAGAATCATAGAATATCCTGAGTTGGAAGGGACCCTTAAGGATCATCAAGTCCAACTCTTGACACCGCACAGGTCTACCCAAAAGTTCAGACCATGTGACTAAGTGCACAGTCCAATCTCTTCTTAAATTCAGTCAGGCTCGGTGCAGTGACCACTTCCCTGGGGAGCCTGTTCCAGTGTGCAACCACCCTCTCTATGAAGAACCCCCTCCTGATGTCCAGCCTAAACTTCCCCTGCCTCAGCTTAACCCCGTTCCCGCGGGTCCTGTCACTGGTGTTAATGGAGAAAAGGTCTCCTGCCTCTCGACACCCCCTTACGAGGAAGTTGTAGACTGCGATGAGGTCTCCCCTCAGCCTCCTCTTCTCCAGGCTGAACAGGCCCAGTGCCCTCAGCCGTTCCTCGTACGTCTTCCCCTCCAGGCCTTTCACCTTCGTAGCCCTCCTCTGGACACTCTCCAACAGTTTCATGTCCTTTTTATACTGTGGTGCCCAGAACTGCACACAGTACTCGAGGTGAGGCCGCACCAGCGCAGAGTAGAGCGGGACAATCACCTCCCTTGACCTACTAGCGATGCCGTGCTTGATACACCCCAGGACACGGTTGGCCCTCCTGGCTGCCAGGGCACACTGCTGGCTCATATTCAACTTGCTGTCTACCACGACCCCCAGATCCCTCTCTTCTAGGCCGCTCTCCAGCGTCTCATCGCCCAGTCTGTACGTGCAGCCAGGGTTTCCCCGTCCCAGGTGCAGGACCCGGCACTTGCTCTTATTGAACTTCATGCGGTTGGTGATCGCCCAGCTCTCCAACCTATCCAGATCCCTCTGCAAGGCCTTTCCACCCTCATTCGAGTCCACAACTCCTCCAAGTTTGGTGTCATCAGCAAACTTGCTCAAAATACCTTCTATTCCTACATCCAGATCGTTTATAAAAATATTGAAAAGTACCGGCCCTAAAATGGAGCCTTGAGGGACCCCACTGGTGACCGCCCACCAGCCTGACGCAGCGCCATTTACCATAACCCTTTGGGCCCTGCCCATTAGCCAATTGCTCACCCATCGTATGATGTTTGTATTTAGCTGTATGGTGGACATTTTGTCCAGTAGGATCCTATGGGAAATCGTGTCAAAAGCCTTGCTGAAGTCCAAAAAAATCACATCAGCTGGTTTCCCTTGGTCCACCATACGGGTGATCTTATCATAAAAGGAAATCAGGTTAGTTAGGCAGGACCTACCCTTCACAAAGCCATGCTGGCTGGGACCAATGACTGCTTTGTCCCCCAGGTGCGCCTCAATAAGTTCGAGAACCATCTTCTCCACGATTTCACCAGGCACTGACGTGAGACTGACAGGCCTGTAATTGCTAGGGTCTTCTTTCTGACCCTTCTTGAAAATCAGCACAACATTTGCCAGCTTCCAGTCTACCGGGACCTCTCCAGATTCCCAGGACCGTTGAAAAATAATTGAGAGAGGTTCCGCGATGACGTCCGTCAGCTCTTTCAGCACCCGGGGATGAATCCCATCCGGACCCATGGACCTGTAGGGATCCAGGTGGAGTAGCAAATCCCGCACACGTTCAGGGTCGGATGGGAGTTTGTCATCCCCACCGTCCCGGTCCTCCAGCTCAGGGCACCCTGGGTCCCGAAGCCCATCATCGGCATTGAAGACAGAGGCAAAGAAGGCGTTAAGTGTCTCTGCTTTGCCTATGTCATTGTCTGTGAGGAGACCTTCCCTATCAAGGAGCAGCCCTATGTATTCTTTAGTTCTCCTTTTTCCATTCACATATCTAAAAAAACCCTTTTTATTTTCTCTCACAGACACAGCCAGCTTCAACTCTAGGTGTGCTTTAGCCACACGAATTTTCTCCCTACAAACACAAACAGCATCCCTGTATTCTTTCCATGACACCTGGCCCTCCTTCCAGTAGCGAAACACTCTCTGTTTCCGCCTAATCTCCATTAGAATGTTCCTGGTTTCCTTATGAGTGTTAGATTTCCCCTCCTTCCCTGCTGTCCTGGGGGCTGGCATGCTGCCTGTATCACCACTAGGAAGGGCGTAATGAAAGGCCACCAGCACACAAATAATAAGCATGCTTATAAGTGTGCCAGGAGCCGTGTGTGTGTGACCATCCCGAGTGCACCTCCTCTGTTCTGCCCTTTCTGTGATACCCTGTTCAGTCCCCATGGGCTGCTGGGGGACCCCTCACATCAGATGTGTGGATTGCAGGTATGTCTTTGGGACCTGGCATGTTTTTCTTGCTCTACTTGTGCAGACCTGGCATGTGCAGCAAGCAAACTTGGTATCTGTATGAGTCAGAGAGGTTTCTCTGTATTAAAGAAGTTTCCTTGCATTATGTATTTCATCTTTAAATATTCAGGTAGCTTTTATTTTAAACTGATGTGCTCTTTTTGGTTGCTCTTTGCACCTTGTCCAGTGTTTGCGATGAAAGTAGACCACAGCTTTGCTTTTAGCCTTATTAATTTTGCACATTAGAAAAGAGGTCTTAAAGAGGCATTAATGTCTAGCTTGTAAAGCCTCAGAAGGGAATGTTATTTAAAAGAAATAAAATTAGATGGCTGCCAATGGAAACTCTGGAGTAAAAAAAAAAAATCATTAAAGTGTTCAGAGTGACACCGAAGTTAGGTCGGTAATCTAATTTGCTGGAAGGGGGATCTCTGGCTTAAAATCTCTGGTTTAAAAAAGCTGGGCATAAGCATTTGTAAAATGTTGATTTAAAAACAGAGGGCTGCCCATGCAAGTGTGTATGCACGTGCATGCCCACCCACCCATCCTCCCCACCCTCCACGCTGTAATTGGGCTGAAATTGGCAGCCCAGGTAACCCAAAAGCATTGACTGCTGAAGTGCAAACCCTTTTCTGCGAAGATTGCCACTGTAAGCAGTGTGAAGTTCTTTGTCATTAAAAGAAATCCCAGAAGTGCCAAGGGCTTTGTAATTTTTACTAATTAAAACATGTACTTGGTGTGGTTTCTCCATTCTGTTAATTCTTCTCGACTTACACAATGTATGGGAACATCCAGCTTGAGAGAAGTAATATTTTTATGAATTTTTTAAGCTGTGGAAGAGCACAATTTTTTTGTGTGGGAGTATCAGCGTGAACAGTAGGGGTGGCTTTCCAAGGTAGCCTTCATGTTATTCGTGCCAGGCTGTAGACACTGAAGGATGTCTTTGCACCCTTCGCTATCAATCACTGCTGCAGTGATTTCACACTCCTATGAAAGAACTTGCAAGAAGGTTCTGGGGGAAATGGAAAAGACAAACAATGCAATCAGCAGCATTTCTCATGGCACTGTGCTTTCAGGGGCTTGGGGGAGGCTAACTATATCCAGCTAATGGACATAGGTGGACTGCAACGTGGAAAAACAGCTGGGAAATGATCGCATCCTTTGAACATCTGCTCTTAGTTTTTTTGCAGTGAGAAATAGCCTTGGCTTCAAGAATGTGAGTGATCTGCGTGTGGTTTTGCAGGATGAGAGCCCTCACTTTGTCCTCTAGTAGGTGAAAGAGGAGGTTATGGCTGCTCTAGGTCGTCCTTGTAGAGGATCTCCTTGCAGAGGATCTGCTGCAGCTTTGAATGTTGTCTACAGGCTGGCAGTCATTGTCTCAGGCTGAAAGATGCTGTCCGTAGTAATCTTAATATCAAAAGGTTGTCTCTCTTAATGCCACTGGGTTGGGAGACATTGGTTTGTAATTGCAGAGTCCACACAAGAAATAAAAAGCTCTGTTTGGTTTCAATCCACTTTTCAAACACCTAGAGCTCTGTACAAAGCTACTGTACATATATTTTTTCTTCCATTTTGTTTTATTTTACAAACCAATGCTTTCCATTCACATCTATTTTTTAAAAGATGTTCTGAGAATTCAAGACATGTTTTGTAAACTGTAAAAATTGTGGGTTTCAGGACCCTCAGAGTAATGCTTTCTAAACTCACTTAACAAAAGGCATATTTTGTAGCTAGTAACCTTCATTGTTTTTTGGCTAATAAGTGATTATATAAGCAGGTCAAAAAGTTGTAAATGGATAACTTGTAGGGATTTTTGGCTTAGGGAAGGTAGACGTATAATTAATAAGGTGGATGCTAATTGGATGCTATGGATGATCTCTGCTGTAATACCTCGTCTTAAAACGAAGAGCCTTGGGTAGTTAAAATCCTTTTAAAGACTGTTTGCATTATTGTGCTTTAGAGTTGATTGGAATGCAGCCAGGACCAAACTGTCTGTATTATCTTAAGTGACCCGATGTGGAATAGCATATTCTGCACCCACAGTGGTGTGTACCAGGAGCTGAGTATGTCCTTCTAGTAAGCCGTGTTTTTACAGCCTATGCTTGCAGCGAGAGAGAAGAATTTATAGTAACTGAGGGGGAGGGAAGTAACACTTTTTAAACACTTAGTGATTAATAAAATGTGTCCTTTGTGGTCATAAGTCTAAAACTGAAAAAGTCTATCTTCATTACGTGCTTTGGTCTTGATTAGCTTCTAAAATAAATTTGAGTTCCCAGATGGGTATAAATGCTTTATCTTTGGAGTTAAGTGTGCACATATAATTATGAAGTAGATGTAGCTGCTAATCAAGGGGGACAAATACCCCACAGAATCAGGGTGGCTATTGACACACACACACATTCTGCCTCAAAAACGTTGCTGTAGTTGATTTAGCAGTTGTTGCAAGGAGCAGGGTCAGTCAGCTGGGCATTGTGCAGAGTTCCTGCTACTGTGGCACTGCAAATCATGCTGACTGTGCCTGCTGATCCCTCCCTGCCTCTTCGCTTTCCTCCTTCTCTTCCCAAACGAGACTTGGTGGTCCTCTGTGGCAAGTTTGGGGAAGCTCAAATAGGATGAACACAGCTGCCTGCTAGGCTGTTGGGTTTGGGGTTTTGTTTTGGGCAAGCTGTAAGGTTTTATGACGTTTTCTGAAAGGAGTACGGTGATGAATGGTTTGAATATGCTGGTGGATTGACTGCATGAGGTCTGCGTGATTGCCTGGAGGAGGCAATGGTCACTTTTCAGTTGATTTTAATGAGCGCTCGATCAGGTCTACTGTGCCAGAACAGAGGCTTTCTGAATTGCATAAAGGGCACACATCCCCTGTGGTGGTAGGGATATTGGATTGCAGGCTTGGGTGCAGCTCTGCACTGTAAATGTGGGCCAGCTCCATTGAATTGATTATATTAATTCTGGATCAAAGCTACTGTAACGAACAGCAGAATTTGTCCCTGCGTGTCCTCCTAAAGAGCAATGTACCACAGAACAACAGCTCTGCTTTTCTACTTTCTCATTTATTTGTCCTTCACAGAGTACTTCTGCATTCAAGTGAATGGTGTTTTTTCCCCATAGCGGTACATGGTTGGAGTACTGAAGGGGATACTGTCTATTTTCATCAGTTTCAGTGGAAACAACATTGACAGATAAGTTGTATGCAGCCATTACCATGCAAGCCATCAGTATGATCGAAGTTTTCTGGTCTTGCTGCAAGAACTTTTCCATCCTACGCAGAAAAGGCTATTAATAATTTCTGATGCAACAGCAAAAGTATAATTGCATTAAAGAAAAAAAAGGCGAAAAATGTTGCAGCTTCTGGAGCCGTTAACTATTTTGAGATAAAACCCTTCTGAGATACTAAAAGAGCTGAAATGGATAACAGAAGACAGACATGATTTAATTAAAACTATGTTTATATCTGGCTGTCTTGTTCCATCTTTTTTTTTTTTTTTTTAACCCCAGAACACATCAGTCTTTCTGGTGAGTCTTTCCATGTTATCTTACCTTTTCATCAACACTTTTCTTGAAATGTTCCAGAGTGGAGAAAGAAGAATTTTGCAGAGGATGCCAGGACAGTTAGCAAAACAAAAATATACACGAGGCCATTGTGTCTGAATGATAGTAACACACAAAGTCTATACATCAGTATCATGTCAGTGACTTAGAGCCTCATCTATCCCAGGAATGCTGTAACCAGCATGGTAACACGTTGCTGTGAGAACTCTTTGTGCAGCTAGAAATGTGTCTCATTCCCTCCTGTGTGGTAGGGCACCAAGGGAAACAGGCCCTAATTCTTGCACGTCCAAGCTAGCTTGGGTTGTTTCCCATTGCCAATCTTTACTTTGACTTTTTTGTCCTTCATTTTAGTTTTCTTTGTGCTTTTTAGACCTTTTGCTTGTTTATATTTTCATTGAGATATAATGTCAAGAGAGACCAAGTGGGATTTGTTTCATGCTCCCTTTTCAGCTGTGAGGGATCTTTTGTCATCAGAGTTGTACCCAACTGATTTTAACTTGCCAGAAGTGTTTATACCTAGCCTGGCAGTGCTGCTGAACACGAAACAATGTGTGTTCTACGTTAGTTAACTGCAAGTCTGTGCTTTCCTGCTATTGCTGAAAATTTTAATTGGCAGCAAGTTAGAAGCATTATTTCTGGAAAAATTTGTGTGTTTGGGCCCAAGTCTACATCTGATGAAAGCGAAGCATTACTACTAAAGAAGGTGTAATAATGTTCCACAAAATAGGCCCGTGCTTCTTTTCCACTCTACAGCTAAGGAAACCGAGGCATAGACAGGAAGGATATGTGTGGAGGGACTTGATTAATGGTTTCCCACAAGGTTAGTGTCACATCCACTGCTACAGAGCAGTGACACGAATGGTTGTTGCTTCTAATTTTTCCCTGTGTATTGTCTTTATATTTCTAAAGTCTCAAGTCTTCCCGGTGTATGCCCTGACAGATGTTACATGGCCTTTCTTTTCTGGATCAGAAGTTGAAGGCTTGGGAAACTTGGGTTCTCCGGCTGGTCCTTTCCAGCCTCACACAGCCAGCATTTCAGCAGCTTGTTCTGTGGTTCCCTTGTACTACCTAAGCAACAGGCAGTCTTGGCTTCTGCTAGAAAGGTTGAAAGGTCTCAGCGAAAGTGTGATGGCAGTGCCATTATACAAACATCTACTGAGTTGTCCTGTTGTACTTTGGATGTAGACTGAGGTGGAGCCCATGCCTGTGCTTAGAAATCTCTTTCTTGGAATTGCAAGCCTGTCTTTCTCCAGACAGCATTGTGCTTGGACAGCTTGTGCTAGCAAGCCCATAAATTTACTCGCTTGCTGATCAGTGTAGGTGACAAAAAGGCCTGCCTCATCCCTTTTTTGTTTTGTTTTGTCATTTTGCACAGATCTGCTGGAGGTCTTGCCAGCAACTCTAAGTTTAAAATAACAACAGAGCAGACAAAAGACCGTGAGAGAGCAGAGAAGAGCAAACGTGATAAAACCATATCTATTTTATGGTCTTCCTACGTCACCAAATCATTAGTGTTGTTCAAGGCCGGTGTGTGTAATCCACCCATGCTATTTTAGCACAAACCCATGATTAGCACCTCTGCAAATGAAAGCATTGTATCTCTGTAAAGTAAATATTTTCTCTTTGCTTCTGTTTACTTTATTACAATTTTAAGGTCACGACTCCTGTCACTTAATTCAAAAAGGCAAAGTCAGTGTTGTATGTGAGGGGCTGCAACTGCTGACTGCTGCTTTCCAAGATCGTTCTCTTTTAGACCTCTGTGTTCCTTGTGGTGGCTGCGGGATATTGCTGGTGTTCACGCCTTGAAACAGAAATCTTTGGTGTAGCATTTTTTGAATGTGTTTGCTATTACCCAGGAATTTCTTGGGTTTAAACCTACCATCTTCTTCAGTTGCTATGGATGTTTGGGCCTTCAGAAGTAACACTTCATGTAGTACTGTTCAAAGTGGGGAAACAGATTCCAGTGCCTACTACTTAATGTGTTAGAAAGGATTTTTCTGCCTCGGTCTTGCAAAGAAAAAAAAAAACACACCCTTTCTGTCTGTCCGACTAACAGTGCGACTGTTTCCCCTAAGTGTGTGCGCACAGGACTAGCAGCTGTAAATTATGAACTTCGGTGAGACATTTCGACCAGACAGACCTGTTGTTAGCGCTGCTATCTATGAATCCTTTCCTTCCTGTCTTTTTCCTCATCTGCTGATCTGGAAGTCTCTGTCCCGCCTCACAGTTGGGCGAGTGTAGCCAAAAATGTACCTATGTATGAAATTCTGCAGTTTGTTTGCTTCTTGCTTATCTGTTGGAGATTAATGTTGCATTGAATTATGAAAAATGTTGTTCTGTCACAAGTTATGGATGGTATTAAATTGCTAGCACACCACGTCTGTATTAAAATATTTAAGGTAAGGGCTACTTTAAAATTTCAATTATAACCTATATATATTATATATATGGAAGTTTTCTTTCAAATTTAGCTTCCTTGCTGGAAACAGCAGGGTTGTGTCATGTTTGTCATCTTTTGTAGCTGCAGGCAGTTTTAAGTACTATGTAGTTATGTAGCAAACTGGAAAAATGTAAGCCTATCATCCTTAAGTGGAGGCATGTAGAAACGACGCTATGGCCACATCAAATGCCTCATATGTGGAAATTAAAGGAGTTGATTTTTGAGCAGACAACCAGTGTTTACATGTTTAATTTATGTAGTAGCCCTTTCAGTTCCCATCTGTTCCCGTGCCCTTTGGCAAGAGGGTTTGCCATTTTTTAAACGAACAAAGACATTGTCAAGTTCAGGGAATGACTCGGATTTTATTTTACTTGCTGCTTTCTTTGTCTCTGTTATAAGATGATCCTTCGGGAGAAGAGGTTGACCCCAGAAAGGAGGGGTCTTTGTCTTCCTGAGCTACCAATAATCTGTCACTACAAAACAAGGTTAAGAGGTCAAAATTGCAAGTTAAGCACTTACGACCCTAATGTGTCTCGCTTTCTTGTATGCAAGTGATGCAGCTGCAAGGGGTTCATGCTGTAAATGAACAAGGTCTGAAAACCCAGTGTTTGTATTTCTACATCCATGGCTAAAGCATAGCTAAGATTTCTCTTTAAGGTGTTTCATCCAGAACAGAAGGGGTGCAGAGTTCGGAGTTCACGTTGAGATTGCAGGAGTGTGATGTGCTGGACGTGCAGTGCCAACACTGACATGTGTAACAGGGCTGCTCTGAACCCATGCAGCTCGACATAGGTAGAGGGCAGTCCCAGCACAACAAGACAAGCAAGTTATTGTTGAAAACAGTAACTGGCTACCAAAACTGGTAATTCTGGCAGATGTATTCAAACCCAAGTGTGAGCCTTCAGTTCTGAATTGCTTTGAAACAGCGTGGTGTGCAGATGCAGACTTCACAGGAGCTGCTTGATACAGATGGAGAGAAAAACTCACACTCGTATTGCTGTTGAAGCAAGGATACATACATTGCTGTGGCATGGATGAGCCAAGCACACACTGTCCATAGCTTCCCATTGTGTTCTTCTGTGTCTATCTCATACTACCTTACACCAACACCACGAGCCCATGCTGCGTTAAGCTGGTCAGCTGCCCTCCTGCCCAGGATGGGCAGATGTCCTGCCCTGCAGGGCGTTAAGCTCAGCTGCTGGTGTGGGCAGTGTGAACTCTCAGCATCTGTGTCAGTGGTCTGTTACGCTGGGAGACTTAAGTTGCAGTAAAATGGCCAAATCAAGCAGAATTAATCTCCATCCTAACAACTGCCCACAACCAGCCAGGGAGGTGTTAGCGGTGCTGGGAGTTTTGCCTGTGTCACCGTGACCATCTCTGTCTTGGCAACTTGCTCATCCCTTTCTGCTGATATTGCCTAAAGGTGTGGGCATTCAGTAACAGGCCTGGAGCTTTACAGGTTAAACCCCTGGTGAACTGTGTTTGTGATTAAACCAGATTCATAAATCATTAATAAAGCATCTGATATTTACTGCCTCTTTTAATGCTAGAGTCTGGAGGATTTTTACTTCCTGATCAGATCTCTTACTGAGTTATTTTTACTGCGATTTTGCTTCTGTTTACCTTTTTTCTTATTGTATGGGGAGAATATAGGTGTCTGGGAGCAGCAGAAGGTGGGGCTGCCTCATGGGGGGGATGAAGTGGGTGTCAAGGGTGAGCCCAGTATGGGGAGTACCCTCGCATATGTGGTGCAGCCCCAAGCACCCAAGGAGAGTGATGACAGGTTCTGGCCATGGCCCAAGACAGGACAAGATAATAAGCTGTAAATGTGCTCACCCAGAAGAGAGGACTAACCATAAAAAAGAGTGTGAGGTCCATCCAGGAAGACCAGATGGCAAGCTCTGACATCAGGAGAAAAGGCTGGGCATAGGGCCACCCAAGGCATAGGTGCCCAAGCCTAACTTAAATAGAAACCTAGGCTTGTCGATGGGGGGATGTGTCTGGGGGTTACTAGCAGGACTGGTCAGGGCAACTGAGGCAACTCAGGGCCCTGACAGCAGGGTAGCTAGCTCATTTTTATGATCTGCTGACTTGAGAGATGTACTTGAAACTTGAAGGGTTGTTCTCTAGTAGAGAAGAGAAGTAGTTATCTTGGTGAAAGTGTGATAGCAATGCCATTATACAGAATCACAGAATCGTCTAGGTTGGAAGAGATCTCCAAGATGACCTAGTCCAACCTCTGACCTAACACTAACCAGTCCTCCACTAAGCCGTATCACTAAGCTCAACATCTAAATGCATTTTGCACAGGTCTGCTGGAGGTCTTGCCAGCAACTCTAAATTTAAAATAATAACAGCATCAACAACAAAACAGACAAAGACCATGAGAGAGAAGAGCAAATGTGATAAAACCATACTCATTTTATGGTCTTTCTACATCATCAAATTTTGGGCGTTGTTCAAGGCCAATGTGTGTAATCCACCCATGCTTTTTAGCACACACCCATGATTAGCATATCTGCAAATTAAATAAATGTATCTCTGTAAACTATGTTCCCTGTGATTGCCTGCCCTTACTTTATTACGATTTCAAGGCCAAAATTTCTTTGGGCATAGGGCTACCACAAAGCTTAAGTTAGGGCTGGGTGCCTTGTGTTGCAGAGGTGCCTGGAGACAAACACTAGGCAGTAAGAAGCATTTTGCTGTGCCAGGTGTTCCGTTACCATCATCATAAGAGTTTCATCTCTTTTGCAGATGTAAGATGTTAAGGTTAATCTTTCTTTTTTAGAGTGTTCTGCTTTTGGATACTCAATATGAAAATGTTTGGGTGGTGGGTGGGTGTAGGTAGGGAAGCTGTCTCGAAACACATAGGAGTTATATCCAGGAATATCCCTGGCCTGCTGAACTGCTCTTTCTTCAGACTGGGTGAATTTAGTTATCCTTTGGATGACCAGAACAACATCTGATGTAATCCTGGGATTTGCATCATTGATACAATATTTTAGCTCATGGTTTGGGAGGAGATGTTAACAACTGGATAAAAGGTTGGCGGAGCATGAATGTGCCCCTGTCAGCATTAGCTGGTGGTGTGTGTGTGTACATTGAAGGTCATGGCTTTCGTTGCTTCCTCCTTCTCTGCTCTGAACCCTCTGGCCTCTTTGTCTGGTGTGCTGGCCGTGGTGGTGCTGGCATGCAGCCTACAGCAGCGTGCACAGTGCCTGTGCCTGCTCCGTGCTGGCTGTTCGTCGTAGCTGGAGCTGGTGCTTCCTCAGCTGCAACTGGTGGCGAGGCAGGCAAACCTGATCAAAGCACAAGCCTAATCGGGTTTTTAGATCATGCTTCAAAAGTGCTGGGTTTTCAAACACTCCCATTAGTGCTGAGGGGAAAAATGTGACCAGGTAGTTTTTTTGAGTCAGAACTGAAGGATAAGTAAAAAGATTACTGAACATCATAATATTAACAGCAATGCTGTCCTGAGACGAAGAACACGTGTGAGTGCAGCAGGGAAAGCGCACACCGCTGGAGCCTGTGGGTGCACGCGGGGGCTGTGCTGACCCATCGCCCGCAGCTTGGTGTTGAGGCAGGAGAGCCGTTCTTTCAAGTGAGGGGAAAGGGCACTGCTGGAGCTGTCTGCCGAGGCTTCCTTGCTCCTGGCTGTGCAAAAGGTTTGTTTGGAGGGAGGGGATTTTGATTCCAAGGGAGCGACCGGAGGAAAAGGGCAGGGATTCAGCCAGGAAAAGCCAACCTTGCAGCAGGTTCCACTGTGCGCACCGGAATAACAAACCGAGAAATAAAATTGTAATTAGTAATTTACATTGTTATGCCTCTGTCATGTAGCCTAGTGGATATTCTTCTTCAGTGTTGCCTGTCAATCGGGTGCTTTTCACTCTGCCAGTCACCTCCCAGCAGTGGGTTATCAGTACTAACAAGTTCTTCAAATCAAATTGGGAGGCAACAGGCGCGAGTGAGAACAGTTTATCTGCAGCAGTAAGGGCAAGTTCCCTGAATTCTCACTTATTTATCACTCTCAGTGCTACTGTGACAGGAATTTCTTAACCTTGTCTTATGAGCACTTAAGCACTTAATATTGCTAGAGAGTGCATTTTATGACATGTTATTAATTAATATTGTTACTGTTTGTGTTTTACTCCTGGTTACTCTTGGCTGTAATTTCTGTCCTGTGCTTGCATGCTTTTGCCTGCTTTTTTTCCTTTCTCTCTCTCTCTCTCTCTCTCTCTCATTTTTTTTAAACTCAAATATGTTATTCAGGGGCAATTTCTTAAGGAAGACATTTCCACCTGTGCACCAGGCTGGTAAGAGTAAGTAATTACTTGCATTCACTGTGAATTTTCAGCTGCTGTTGGATGAGCACTGAAACTGGCACTACTACTACTACTCCTGCAAAAAGCACTTCCACCCTTTCTGGGCTGCTCAGATTTGTAGTGACATGACAGACCAGTTCAGAAAAGCTGTCCCAGATGAACAGTAATGTTAAGGAGAGTCAGGCTTGTATCCAAAGACAGGGTGGCCAGAAAGACTTGGAAGGCATAGAAGAATTTCTTATGAGTTTTCTAGCAAGAGTAACTAGATAGTGAGATTTGTTTAATATTTTTGTTCTGATCTTTACACATTGCTGTATTGCAGTAGCATAGAGGATCATGCTGCTTTGCTTTGGCAGTGACCATCACAATGCTAGAAGTAAGCTGTGGGGTACTGGGGTTGCCAGTTCTGTTGTGAAGAGAGGCAAGAAGGAAAAAAAAAACAGATAAACTGCTGATGTGAAAAACACACGCTTCTTGTTCTATCTTCGTAGAGCACCAAAAAAATCATCCTAACTTGTTAGTCTGCAAGAGACAGATTTTATGGCATCAAAAACCTTAGCATGGAGCTCGTAGTTCTAGATAAGCCAAAACTTAACTGGGGTTTAAGTGAAAAGCTTGTCAGCTGTAAAAAAGTTAGATCTCAAGAAAGAGAATTTAAATTTATGTCAATTTATACAGTGCTAATTTCTGCAGAGCAGATCTTGATATAAGACTGACAATTTGGGTCATGTTTGAACTTGATTTGGAGATTGGTCCTTAGTTGTTTTAGATCCAATTCCAAAGCTGAGTTGAGTGTGAATTGAGGATCAAAGCCTAAATGTCACTTTGTTTCAAGCTTGAGGGTCAGAATGAAGGTTCTTGTTTTAAAGTGTTTTTTCCATTGCATTACTATAACTTCAAGTGCAAAATACATCATTGTACTGAAAATCTCCAGTCTTTGAGGCTTAAAAGACTCATTGAAGATGAAGGTGAAACTGTTTGTGTACTTATAAGCATTACAACAAGAGACCTCACTAAGAATAAAAAAGCATCAGCGGCACAGACAGCTCTGGCAAAAGAGGAGCATTGCTATGGAGCTAAGAGACCAATGCTTGAAGGTGGCGGCTCTGCCTGCGTTTGAAGTTGTAGCATCAGTGAGTAAGGACATGCTGCCTTCCCTCGGGGAGGGAGGCTGGGCAGAATGTGTTAGCCTCCAGAGGACTGCAGCTGTGATAAGATAGCTGTTTTTAGAGAGCTGTGAGCTGCTCGGGAGGTGGAGGTATGAATGGGCGGTGGGTCGGAGTTGCTGATGCTGTGCATGGTCCCAGCCAGATTTACCTCCTAGTAACCTGCCTTTGTTGCCCTGCCCTGGCTCCATCAGAGTGATTACTTTCAGCAAGAAGCAGATTTACTGTCTCCTTTTAAAAGGTTTCTTTCCCTTTCCAGTAAGTCGGTCTTGGGTAGATTGTAACAGAGCCAGTTAAAGATTGTGCAGTGAAGAGGCACGTCTGTTTAGAAATTGCAAGGAATGAAACATTTGGCAATAACTGATGTGTCTTTTTTGGCAGGCTCCAAGGAGCCCGGAAAGCATTTTTTTCTTCATTAGTGATCCACATTTTATCACTGCTCTTGTGTTTTGGAAGCCCTTTCAGTAAGGATGAGATGCTGTAATTGCATAAATCCAAGATTTCCCGTTTATTAGGAAGGGTGGAAGCTTTGGATGTAGACTTGATGCTGAAATTATGCTGGTTCTAGGTCACCTGTACATCTCCCCTGAGCACAGAGAGCACCAAAAGCCAAGAAGATCTGTGTCAGTCAGAGCTGCATTAGGTTGTGCTGCCAGTCAGAGGCTTCTGGCAATGCTTTGCCTTGTGGACACAGATTAAATGAAAAAGTTTTTAATTTCAATTCTATTTTTTATTTCAAGCTCAGTGTAAGCTCTCTGTACCTCCAAACATACCCCTAACAACACATCACTTTTGGTGGTTCTAGGGAAACTTGAGGGGTTTGTATAAAACTGTCTCTGGTGGCTTTGAACCAGCCCCAGTGTCTTAATTAAACATTTTAGGTCAGGCGTGACTCCACAGTGAGCCAAATCCTTTGCCTTTGGTGTTTTTGTTTTATTTGATCACTAGACTGTTTTTCTATCTAAAATGCTGCAGCATTCCCATTCAGCTTACTTTGTTAGTGTTAAGAGAGCTGCCCTTAAAAATTGCTTTAACCTATCCTTTTCTGCCTTTATTCAACTTTTCATTCTTGGCGATCTATTTCTTTCTGAAACTTTTCTTTTTCCCATCTCTTGCTGCAAACTAGATTGTTTTCAAAACATATTGCTTTTGTGTTCTTCCTCCTTTTCCCTGAGCCCTTATTTGTATTCCCTTCACTCTCCCTGGCCTGGCTTTTTGTAGAAGCCAACTGCTGCCCAGCCACCCAGCGGTGATTTTGTCACACGAGTAGTTGTGGGTAAACTTTTTTGAAGAGTGAAAAGTTGTGTTGACAAAGGCAGCTTTGGGTTTCATGCAAGTTATTTCCAAGTTCATTTTGTAGTTCTATCAGAGTAACATACATAGAACAGGTTTTGGAAGCAACCTTCCCACCAGGTTAGATTTATAAGCTGTACTTTCTGACAACCCACAAACTAGTTGGCTTGCTTAAGGGAACTGAAGCTGTGAGTCCTGTCAGTTTTTACCCAATTGAGATGAAAAATTAGTGTTCCTCAGCTGGCTCCCAGCGAGACTTGTGACTGTGAGCCCCCATTTCTCAGAAGCAAGCCTTCCCTAGTCACTGGGCGGTGGGGTTGCTTGGGATTGGCATCCTCTCCATCTCGTACTTGGCCAAGAGGGTCAGTGAAAGTGATTTCTGTCCTGGAGGTTATGCCATTTCCCTTCAGCATTTTTAATCACTTCCTTCCATGAATAGTTTCATAGTTAGTTTTCATATCTACGTTGTGTTCAAAAAATTCAGCAAAACGAAAGAGGAAAACTTTTTTTGGGGTTTGGGGGGGGGGAATTCTGACAAACCTTAATAAAAGAAGAAATCAAAATTTTTTTTTCTTGTCCTTTTGCCACTGAACTACAACCGTGTTCTGTTTTGTTTCATGGCTTTGTAGGATCATTATCTGCTGGCTGACCTACAGCATCTGAAATTGCCAGTTCTCTATGAGAAAGTTCAGAGTGCTTGGCGGCTCTGTTTTGGGCTCCTCATTTCCCTGTTTACGGTCATTATACTGGCTTGATTACCCTTTTCAGGCTCCGTTGAGATTGGAATGTGGCCCATCATCTGAGAAACTGAAGAATTTCATACATAAAATATTTACAAATGCTAATGAGTTCTTAGACCTCTAACCAAATGGTAATCATATATGTTATTTAATATCAAATCCACCCTTCTGGGATGACAACCAGTACTTCCTAGGCACCTCTGTTTACTCATCTAGCTACACGAGTCTTGAAAGATCATCCACTGAGTCATCCTGGCCCATGCTGAGTGCATTTTGATCCACCCACTTATCTTAGTATAAGCATCCTTTTGTTGCTTATACTTTATGCTGCTGAGTATAGCTGTGGTTATATTAGGATCTCTATGCAGTGGGAAGCCTGAAAGCAAAGTGGGATCTGATCTGAGCACAGTCTCTGAAAAAAACATGCAAACTTGAATTCAGGACTCCTCCGTGGCCCAGCAAGTCAGTCATATCCTGGGCTGTATCTAAAGAAGCATGGCCAGCAGGTCAAGGGAGGCGATTTTCCCTCTCTACTTGGCTCTTGTAAAATGCCACCTGGAGTGCTGTGATCACGTCTGAGACCCCCAGCACAAGAAGGACATGGACCTGTTGGAGTGAGTCCAGAGGAGGGTTGTGAAGATGATCAAAGGGCTGGAGCACCTCTCCCATGAAGACTGGCTGAGGGAGCTGGGGTTGTTCAGCCTGGACAAGAGAGGGTTCCAGAAGGACATATAGTGGCCTTTCAGTTCCTAAAGGGGGCCTACAGGAAAGCCGGGGAGGGACTCTTTGTCAGGGAGTGCAGTGATAGGACAAGGGGAATGGCTTTAAACTAAAAGAGGGGAGGTTTAGATTAGATAGAAGGAAGAAATTCTTACTCAGAGGGTGGTGAGGCACTGGAACTGGCTGCCCAGAGAAGCTGTGGATGCCCCATCCCTGGAGGTGTTAAGGCCAGGCTGGATGGGGCTTTGGGCAGCCTGGTCTGGTGGGAGGTGTCCCTGCCCATGGCAGGGGGTTGGAACGAGATGGTCTGCAAGGTCCCTTCCAGCCCAAACCATTCTCTGATTCTCTAAGCCAGCCAGTTAGGTATTAGATGTGCTTCGTTGCACATTTGCTTCCTTGTGTGCCTGCATGTTGCAGAGAGAACAGAAGTTGAATTCAAATCATTCGAGTAGCATTCATTTTGATACCTGAACCCCATCTGCATTTTTTGACAGTAGTTCCAAGAGGCTGTAAAATTTGTGGCTTAAACTACTTAATACTCCTAAGATTACTGGGTGAGGACTTCATGATGGAAACATTTGCCTGTGTTGGTGCATTTTGCATGTATGTGTAGTGCCATGATGTATTTTTGTTTTACTTTGTGTTAGAAGGGAACCTGACACCTCTTGTAATCTGTTGTAAAATAGATGGCACTGAATGATGTTGAGAAGAACTATCAGGTAATCCATGGTAATTTTGTTGTGAATTGTGCATGCAACTTCTGTATCTAATATAAATAAGCTAATAACATTAAAATTGATTCAGCATTGCTTTATGTTGGCTGAGGGGATACAGGGTGCAATTTGTGACAATCAGTGTGAAGTATTTATTGCTCAGCTGATGAATGTTACCATTACAGACATGTTGTTTCAACATAGCATGCTTTTCCTGCTGCATCTAGTGTGTGAGATGAAGTTTAGGAGGTCATTTAAATATAGGTTAGCTCTAATGTAATGAGACAGAAGTTTAATTTGTGTTGTCCATGTTAATACTTACGTAATTCCTCTTCTGTTCTTTTCCTACCCCTTTCTCTGTATATGAGATCCTAATGATGACTCATACTTTAGATCCCTTAAGTTTCTATTGTGTGATTTTTTTTTTTGTTATTTTTGATGTAATTTGGAATATCTGAGTTCAGCTGACAAATGTGTGAACACCATTTGGGATCTACAGCAACGTCTGGTAATAGCTGTTTGTGCACAGTGATTTCCAGCATTTCATTCATCGTTCCCTGGAGCTCTAAGCAGCAAGCTTGTATATGCTCTTAGCCTAACTCCAAAACTACTTAAGGCCTGTGTGTTCAATGGAAAACTCAAACTGCATGTGGAAGAACCTGGGAAGCACTGTTTTTAGCACCCTTTGTCCTTTCCCTGTGCAGCAGGGACATCATGGTATTGAAGCAATGAACTTGAGTTTTCCACATTTTTTTTTCCTATTACAAATTTCTAGTAGTGATATGTTTATAAGTGGGGATGGTGAATCAGAGGAGGGACTTTTGAAGGCAGAACCTACGTGTGAACTTTTTGTTCCTAAGAGTCACGGTTGTGTTTTCAGCTATAGTGTTAATAGGTCTTTATCCCCACTCACCTTGTTGCAGGTGTTATATGGCCTTTCCTTTCCATTTGAAACAAGTTTTGCCCCTCTCCCAGACAGAGAGCCAAAGTGGCTGACTGTGCCTCAGCAGAACTGATGATTCCTGGTGGAAACCAAGGTCCTAGAAAATGTTATCGAAGGGAAAAGTATAGAAAAATCAGATTTTAGAGCAATAAAGTGTAGCTCACTAAAATAAATTGGGCAAGTGACTAAAAAAAAGTCTCCAAGAATTACACTTATCTTCTTAGTGTTGATACCTAGGACCTGATAAAGTGATTTTAATAATAAGTCTATTTCATAATAAATTTGGAGGAGTGGGGTGGTTACCATGCAGAAGAGAGTACCTTTATGCTTTCCACACACACGAAAAGGTAGAAATGGAGAATATGTTAGTAGCTACATTTTAAGCTACATTTGAAATATGGCCGTGTTTTAGGGCAGATGAGCAGATCAGTATGGCTTCATACAAGCTGCTATTCCCCCACTTAGCCTGTTTGGTAACGGGTAAGAGAAGCAAGGCTCTGAAGCTCAGCCCTGCCCCACACACAGGGCTGTGGAAGGTGGAGGGCAGTGTAACATACCAGCCACAGGTACGGCAGTGCTTTTTACAAACAAGTTTCCAGAAAAAAACGACGTCCCCACATGGAGAACCAGCAACCAGACTGACCAACATCTGAAGCATGGATTGTCTCTCCAAGGCACTGGCACATATGCTAATCCTTTCATAGACAAGGGTTGCAGCAAGTGGAAATGTTGGAGGTAAATATTTAATGAAAACTGAAATCCTGAGAGGTGCTGGGAAAGCCAGCAGCAAAAGGCTAGCAGATCATTTGTTACAGTGGCAATTCGACGCTGAAACGAACAGTAGGTTTCAAATGGTACAAAGTAGAAAAGGCTGCTGGCATGCTTCTTTCTAAAGCTGCTATTGTAGGAATGATAGTAACAGTAAATAGCTTTCAGATGTGCAGATCTTATGTACGACTATGCAATGACTATGTAGATGTGGGGTCAAGGAAGGGAGATGAGCCAAACTAAACAGGACCTCCTTTAAATGTCTCCAGGAAAAAAAAAAAAAGAGGCAGTAGATCTGAATAAAACACAAAGAAACAGTAAATAGTGTGGGAGGAGAAGAGAAGGAAAATACGATAGCAATATTCCCGAACAGCGTGGTTGCTGAAAGAGGTGCTGAAGTGTTTTACGGATTGGTAAGTTTTTACTGGCTGGAGCACTTTTTGGGAATAAACAAGGGGTAGTTCTGCAGTGCCAGATGTTAGAGCCAGATGTGGAGCCTTTTATGTCCCCTATTGCAGGGAAAAGCCATGCAGTAAAAGCTGATTCACCAAGGAAACTTGGGTGGCTTGCAGTGATAAGCATAGTCTTCGGCTCTATGAGTTTGATCAAAACAAAGTGGTTAGATAAAGCTGTGTAGGTGGGATAAGCAAGATTGTTTCAGGTGAATCCAAAGGTGTGTCAAGCAGACACACGCCCTGAGAGCACTAGGTGGTTAGAAGAAAAAACACACAAAACCAAACCAAAAAACACAAAACCAACCAAGATTGCGGTGGGCCTTGCGGTGTAATAAACCACACAACAGATTTCATCAGGGTTCACCGTCAAACACACAAAGCACTATGGGACACCAATAATAATTAACATCTTCAAGGCTATATTTCAAGGTGAAGCATATGCAATTAAAATGAATGAAGGCTTGAGGGAATGGTTAACAGAGATCTGTTTGTCAAACAATGGTTTGTTCTTTCAGATCTGCTGTATATCTTTGTGTAAATAAATGTATAGCTGCATCAATTCTCTGATAATAGGACGTTAAAGAGATTTCAGATCTGATTTTTTTTTTTTTTTGTGAATAATTCATTGACCATTGTTTGAGTAAAAAACAAAATTTGGTGGAGCGTAACAAAACAGATGCATTTTCCCCCCTTAGCTAATTATTGACTGCCCTAGCAGTTCCCTCGTATGTTCTGTTGGATTGCAGAAAACGAAGAAGGAATTTCAGTCATTACCTGCAAGTTGCTGAGTGTGTTTAATGGGCTGGAAGGTCAGCTGCTTTGTTTCCAGTTCTCACGTTGCAGCAGAGAACCATCCATGGAAATGAAGCACTAAGCCATGGCTTCAAGAAAGTTGGCTCTTCAGCTTATTCAAAACTTGCATGTGGTGTTTGCACTGACAGAGTGTCTCATATGTGCATGGAGGCCCAAAATACCAGACCTTACACATCCATATCTTGAATTTTGGGGTTTTCCTCAGTGCAGAGAGGAAGGGTGGTTTCTGTCACTTGGCATCTTTTTTTCCAGAGAAACCTTCTGCACCATCTTTCTTGGGTCAAAAGCAGTAGGTGAAGCAGCTGTGTTACAGGTTTCCAAGCTTAGAGCATCATGCAAATTGATGAGAGCTGGCTCCACTTGCGCCCTTGTTTGAACAACACTGCTCCTTACAATGAAGTGCCCAGACCTTTCCTTCAGCATTAGCTGCGAGTGCTGCTCTCTAGAGCAGATGAAAGAAGAGACTGTCTGTAAGCGTGCCAACAAGGACAGCACAAGAAGGGAGAAAATGATTTGAATTAAAAAGGATGGACATGACAAGCACATGTGCATTGGATATGAGTAATTTAGAACCACTAGATGGACTTCTGCAAAGAAGGAAAAAAAAAAAACTATTTTAATGGTTGGTGCTTGATTATTTTATAAATGATGTTATTAGATACATCTATCTTCAGTAGCCAGAACTAATGATCTGTCCCGAACCAGGATTCCCTAGAGTAATTATTCTGAGTCATGCCTCCAGGAAAAAAAAAACACCAAGCCCTATGGGATTCAGGATCATATTATTCTATCTAGCAAATGCATGGGTAGTACTTTGAAAGATAACAGTGATGTTTGGATCTCTGTTGTTTTGTTTCACAGTCTTATGTGCCTGAAGAGAAAACAGAATTAGATAGTTCAGCTCCATACCCCAAAGGCTGATGGAAATCGTGTCTCAGATCTGTATGCCACAAAATACATAACGCATAAATAAGTTATAGCTATTCGTAAGTTCTTCGCGCAGTGCTGCATTTTTATTTATTTATTTTTATAACTGTACCCATTTTGCTCATTCCAGAAGTCTAAAATACCACATGATGGCACAAGTCCATGGTGATGATGCTCGTGGCTGTCTTTGGCCAAATCGCAGATCCTTTGGGGGATCTTCCAGATGTAAGGCATCAGGTGGGCATAGACTAAAGCACATTTTGAAATGTAGAAGAATCTCGAAGACTGTGTTAGGGTTCTGACAGCAGATTTTCACTCTAAACGGCTTCTATGGAAATGAACTGCCTTTTCCTAATAATGTCACCTAGATGAACACATGGCTGCATCTAAGGCTAAAACCTATTTGAGCCACTGGGTACCACTGAGCCTTTATATGCTGTGCTGAATCTCTTCCTTCTACTCATTCCTACTAAAGTCAGTCAGAAGCATCTCCTTGTCCCACAGGCTGACTGGGCTATTGCTGTAATAACAGCCCATTGCTCTTCCCACTAGAACATGGCTGTGAGACAGCAGCTGCCATATAAAAGCTGTATAAAGTTGGTTGTTGACTTGAGCAAGGGTCTCCAAACAAGCTGTAGCTTTTCTTGAGAAGTACAGAAATTTAAAGAAAGTCAGCTTAACTCAGTATTTTTGTGCAACCTAATTAGAATGACCTGATCTACAAGAATATGCTAGTTTTTCTGACAGATCCTCCTTCTCTGCATAAGGTTCAGAGCAGGGACTTTCTCATTTTGCCCAGAGGGTGCTTAGGGCAGCGCTGTTCTGCCCCAGCGCTGCAGATCCTGCAAGCAATCGTCTCGCTAGCATGCGTCTGTCTGCATTACCCTGACCTTGCAGTTGTCCCTTTGATTGTAGACTATGTAAGGGGACAAAAACTTGTTCTTGAAAGCTGGGAGCAGTTCTCCCTTTTCAGTCTCTTTGTGTAGCTGTACCAGAAGATTGCCTGTTGTCATTGCCATGTTGAAATAAGGCTTGTTTTACATGATATAACTTGAAAAGGTTAGACTTTTCCAACCTAGAAATTCTGTGATTCTGTGATTCTGTGACTTGTGAAATACCACAGCAAATAGTAGATAAAGATAGTTGTGTGTTTTTTTTTTTTTTTTTCTAATTGCTGCTCATCTCTTTTGGTTTTGCTAGTAATTTAGGCTAAGAGTGTTTTAAGCACAGTACTGCAAATTACCCATTGTTGTATTTTAAACAAAGTTATCACTGGCTATTTTTGGCCGTGGGAGTGCATAGCTTTGAAGCGCTTGAACAAAGTGAAATTCATTTGAAAAACTCCAGACAGAGATTTGCTGTGTTTAAGACATACATTTGGCAACACTAGCTGTTTTTCTATGTTGTTCTTTACTGGACTAAGTAAGGATGCAGCAATATGCATCTCTTGGTAGAAGCTAACAGCAAGATGTATTCTCATGACCCAGTAACTATTGCAGGTATTCAGCTGTTCCCATGGAAATTTGCATTTCTTCCACCGAGATTTCAAATTCACTTTTGCTTTTCATGTACAGCTTGATCCCAGCATAACTCCTTGTGCATGGCTGTGGGCTCTGTCCCCATGGGTGCTGAGCTGGCTCCTGGAGGTGAGAGCAGGAGGAAGCAGTGGCACCGGCAGCCCTGCAGTGCCGCGTGGGATCTGTCCTTTGCTGCGGGCTGCGTGGATGGGAGGAAGAGACTCTGGGGTTTGGGCTGCAGAGGGTTTTGTCATTTATCATCACAAAGCTAGAGCATCTGAAGCAGACTGACTCATCTACTTCCTAGTGACTCACTGTATGTTTTCTTTTTCCTGGGTGGAAAAATAACTCCTGTATTTCTAGCGGGAACGCAAAGCGAGAGCCTGACCGCAGATACCAGTTTATATCGATAAAGGGCAAATACATATTTAGAGGTATTTTTTATTACAGGAGTCCTAGGAAATTTATGCTTATGTGGTTGGAGGCAAGAACTGAGTCAAAATGTGTAATTGTTTCAGCAGTCAAGGCTGGGGAAGGATGCCTGGGCATGGAAATGGAGCAACTTGTTCACAGTCATTTTGAGGTTCAGTGTCGAGTCAGGTGGAGAATACATCTGCCCGAATTCATTTCTGGAACTGTATCCCTTCAGCTGCCACACCCCTGGGGTGTTTCAACTGAGTGTGTCTTTAATTTAGTATGCCAGAATAAGTGAACTTCATTTTCCACGTTAACTTTGTGTTTGATAGTTTTACTTGGTTTTCATCTCTGACAGTCTGAAGAGCCTTTTCCTGTGCCAATTTCTTCTATTTATTTGCTTGCTTTAGATAAGGGACAAGAATTTTCTCATAGGAACTTCTATGTTAGTCTCTGATTTTGTTTAACTAAAAGGTCTGCCTCCACTTGTTTTGTGGTTGTTCAGCGCTGTAACATTACAGTCACACCCCTGTCCTCCTCCATGCTCATGCACTGTGTTCCCAGAGAGGATCTGATTCACTGGTGCCTTACTGGGTATTTACACAAGGGACCTCATAGGGTTGATGAAGTTGAATTTTTTTTTGGACCAAATAATGTTGTCAGCTTCATGTCAGCTTCAGCTTCATGTATTCTTTTCCCTCCAACTTTTAAATTCACTTTTCAGGTATATTCCTGTCTATTATCTGAAACTTTGAAAACCACACCTCAGCTGTCTCTCAGAAGAGCTGCTGTGGTGCTTTTCCATTGCCCCCCCCAGATGAGGCTGCATGCAGGGAAGGCTGCAAATTGCAGGATCGCCCTGCAGAACCTGTGTCTATAGCCTGGCGGGGGAGCAATGGCTGTAGGGTGGGAGCAGGCAGCTGACGTGAGCCATTGCCATTGCCCAGTTAAAGTGGTTTAGTTTTTGAGAATGAAGAGGAAGAATTTTGTGAAAGGAAGGTGCTAAAAGTTCAGTCCCTTCACAGTAATTCTGTTTCTTTCAGATAGCTCTGAAATAAAATCCTCCGCTATTTCTGCTTGCTAAGACTGTGCAATTAGAACTGCATAAATTAACTCCTCCTGCTTATGGCTTACTGAGTTCCTGCTTATGTACTTACTTTTAAGCAAAGGGGAGTGTTAAAAACTCATTCTACAGGAAGTCTAAGTGTGCATGTGCTTAAATGTGAAAAAGTCTCGTTGATTGGCACCTGGCTTGTTGATGGTGTTTTGGTAGATGTGCTCCAGCTTCCGTGTGCACCACTGGGGGTTGGTGTGCGTGTATGACAGTCGATTTAAACAGAGTTCCTGAGATTTCCGCTTGCTTTCTGTTGCTGTAATTCATATTCTTTCTAGCTGCCTTGATAAAGAATAGAACTGCTAATCTTCATTTTAACGGAGGTAAGGGTTACAGCACAGTGCAGGGTTGTAGGATGTGTCTGGCTGGAGCTCAGGGAAGGTACACCCATGCCTGGTTTCCCTGCTTGACATTTGGACACTTGCAGCTCAGGGAAGGAGTGACAGCATAGGTGGCTTTGCTGTTCAGACTATTTTATCCAGAACCTTGTTTGCCACGAGTCATGAAATCTTTGGGGTAGTTCTACTTCTGAACAGGGGCAGCATGAGGGAAAACTTCTCTTGCATCATCTGTCTGCTTTCAACACGTTCCCCCCCTCAAGTCAACTGCAATACATTAACTAAGGGGAAGTGTTTAGTGAGGCACAGCAACATACACTAAACATTTTACGGCAGAATAGAAAGCATTTTAAACAGGACTGAATAATATAGATGCTGCCCATGTTCTTATTGCCTACGCAAGGTATTACATTCAGAGCTTTCTGTTTCATCGAGATGACCTGAGGTAAAGCACCGAAAGAAGGCTGGCTTCAGCTTGTGACGGATGATGCGCTCTGATCAGGAACAGAAACAAAAGTCTGAGCCATAATGGTATTTTACAAAGATGACTTGTTACTTGCTTGACACTGCCTTGCAGGGCTCCAGTATTTAGACTGAAGTGCCTCAAACTATTCCCCAGTTCACCAGCTCCTCTGTAATGCGAACAGCTCTTCTTCCCTACACAAACATGACCTTCAAAAGTCAAAGTGTCTGTAGAATAAAGATAGATGACTTTCAGTTGCAATAATTTGTGTTTGCTTTGCCCGAATTGAATTGTCTTGAAATCAACAGCTGATTTATATGAGGTTTACAGTGTGTCATTGACTTCTGGATGTGTTTCTAAGTGTACAGTTTATTAAACATTAGAGTAGCTCTCACAAGAAGTTAAGTTTTGAATTTTCTTGCATTAAAACTTCCTTTCTTCTACAAAACCTTTTAGAAAGCTACTTACAACCATCAGCCCACAAAACTTAGATAAAGAATTCTTTGCTGACCAAATTTGTTAAACCTATATTAGTGTGAGATGTCACTTGTTTCTGAGGTAGCTCTTACGTAAATTTATTTTAAATTGTTGTTCAGAAACATGAGACAGACTGCCCTAAACTTGCAAAAATATGATTCAAGGTACTCTTTTGTAATGAATCATTGACAGGGCTTGCTCAGAGTTCATCTAAGAAACTTTTCCCAGGTATCAAGTGTGGAAATGTGACATAGGAGGGGTCCACTTTTAAGAAGGGTTTTGGCATCTGTCCTTCATTTCAGGATTTCAGCACTGCGATTTGAGGTTCTCTTATTCTTTCTTCCTTCTCTTTTCCAAATGTTCAGATTTGATAAAAGTGGCTAAAAAAGGACTAGATTTCTGGAAAACAAACCCACACATAATTATGTGATATACTGAGGTAAATCTGGCTGTTGGTGCCTGAAGAAACTGCCCTAAGTCCTGGTTCTCAACACTTTTTTAAATGGCCCTAGGAGACCTCTGAACATGTTAACATGTTTTGATTTTGATAAGTAGCATGTACTTACTGTTGTAGTGAACCAGGGGAGCTGCAGAGAAGCGAAGTGGCTTACTTCTTTTCAGACATCATAGGTGGTAAAAAGCTGAGGATAATCCCTAGATGTCCTGACTCGCTGGTGCATATTAAAACTGTAGAGAAAAACATTCACTCAGCATGTACTGAAATGGAAAGTTTATATATAAATATTTTATAATCTGTCCTGCAGACCCTCAGGATGACAAAATATTAGTTTTGTTTTGGGCAACCATTTCCAACAAGCTCTGTGGTACAGCCAGATGCTACATGAGTGTGTAGGGTAGTCAGAAATAAAAGGTTTTTGTTGTCATTTTTGAGCCTCTTCAAGAATCAAAGCAGAAGTTAAAATCCTAGTTAATGATAAATTTGGCATTTGCTTATGATTGGGTTTTTGCTTCTGCTTTTTGGATTTTGTTCCACTGGGGAACTCTGGGCCTGAACTATTGTTCCTGCTGTGGCAGGGGGATCGGACTAGATGATCTTTCAGGGTCCCTTCCAATCCCTAATACTCTGTGATTTTGTGAACACACGCCCTGCTCTGAAGGCTTTAGTCCTGCTCCCCACCCAGGGCCTAGAGGCTGCCACCATTACATGCAGGCCGGCCTGCAGCCATGGGGAGCTGCGAGCAGCCCCCTTCAGGAGGGGGAAGTGGGAGGTGGGTGCTGTGTGGTGGAGGCGAGATTTATTCGATGTATTCGATTCTGCTACAGTCTGAATCCCCTGGGCACCGGGAGGAGGATGGGGAAGGACTGTAATTAGTTTAACTGGCCACAGGTATGTAACAAGAGCAAACTGGAGACAGAGCAAATTACAGGGCAGATTCTGACCCCAGCTGTTGCTTTAAACAAATGGGTCGTGTGCTGGCCTTGGGGCTGGGTGTTTCTCTGCGCTGGGGCTTGGTCTGTGGAGGCAGATATTCGGAGGTTCAGACTGCTGGAGGACATCGTGACAAATAGAGAGGTTGACCCCACGTGGGTGTTGCTAAGGTTAGCACAGAGCCTTGCCCTTGCTTGCTGCTGGACCTTCTAGGGCTGCATGCGGTCCCTTCGCAGGTCTTCTCTGTGATGATGTGGGGATGGCTGATGTCCACCAGGCTGCTTACAAAGCAGAAAACCTTTCTGTAACTTTGTTAGGTTCCTTAAGTGGGAAGAGTTGCATACCACAGCTGGCCTGCTCAGAGAGGACCTTTGCTTAGCCTCCAGCCTGCTGAGGACCTGTACATCCATGGAGGGCTTGTGCAGAAGCAGGCACGTCTCTGACATCTGGGGCCCTCCCATGGCAGCACTTCAGTGTACCAAAGGCATCTCAATCCCTGTCTGAAGGGCTTTTCTTAAACAGACAAGAAAGGAAAGGGTGGGAGAGGCAGCATCAGCACCCCAAGTGACAGACATTGGGGGTACAGCCTGCAAACACTAAGACTGTCACAGATCCCAGGTTTCTGGGCTTTCCCTCAAAAACCTATTAATTAGATTTTGCTGCTACTTTCTAAGCCTCTCGCCGGGCTTGGCTCTTTTAAGAGCTAATACTGGTTTTGATTTCCTTGTGGAGTTCACCATTGAGTTATTTGATGTGTTATAGACTTTCTCATAAGAACTTGCAGGAAGCTTCATTGTGACTTCCTATGTGTTCAATGCATTGCCATTTAAATTTTAATGGCTGTAAAGGACATACCTTTCTGGTACACTAACCTTAATTTACTTTCATTTAAAAAGCAAAATACAGAGCATGGTTTGCTACAACTTACTTTTGATTTGCGAAAGGTCTTAATCAGTAGAGATCTTGTCAGAATTTTATCCAGTTCACAGAAAAACTTTTCCTCTCCCTCGCACTTTTCTGTCCATATCCCAAGAGAAAAATGTAACAAAAAACATATGCATGTTCTAGATCTAGTGCATGATAAGCATTGAGGCGGAAGGCAGGTTTAACTCCTGTCCTTGACTCAGCAGTCTGTTATTATTTCCTTCGCTCAGTACAGCTGTCTATTGTGTGTATAAATGACTGAGAGTCCCACACAACCAAGGTACAAGACTACTGTTCACAGCAGGTAGCACCTTGCTCTGCAGGCAGTCCCATCAGCTTCAGTGAAGCTGTTTGTAGTGAAAGGTATTAAGTAGTGCAAGGAAGGGCACAGTTCGTCAGCTGTTCCACCGACAACAGATGGGGGCTGTATGGTTGCTGCTTCTGCTCCACTGTGCTGCCTCTCTCTGCCCCGTCTGTCAAGCAGCTGCCCTTGTTTAGTCAGCTATGTTTTATCTGATTGTGCTCTGTGAATGATTTGGGTTTGTTTTTTAACCCAGCTTATTTCACAGGACCAGAGGAAGGCACAGGTAGGCGTATTTTTGACTGCCCTGCTCAGTTTTGCTAAGATAAATCCATCTTCCGCATTATGGGACAGTGACAGGAATAGGGTTTCGCATGGACCTAACTAGCCCAATGCAACTGAAAACTCAGGGTCTCTTCATTTGCGATATATATCATCAGTCTCCGTATGGCGGTATTGACAATGAGTTCCTGTTTCTCCATCTCCTCTCAAGAGCTGGTGACTATGAGCTAGCAGTGAGTTGCTTACCACAGGCTCTGCATCCCCTTGACAGCTCCCTTCTGTCCCTGGACTAGTACAGGACTTCCAGGTAGATGAGCTGGCCAGTGGTGGATGTGCCTATGAGCATTCTAGAGAGAGACGAGCAGAGCTAGAGGGCAGCCCGAGGGTTGTGTGTGCAGCACGCAGGGCTCAGAGGAGTCCCACCAGGGAGGTGGCTCCTCAGCTGCAAACCAGCCCCAAAGCCACCTGCCTGCCTGGTGACCCAGCGTCTTGCTCCTGTACTGTGAAGGAGGACCCTGGCAGAGCCAAATGACTACAGCCAATTTTTGCTGCAGTGGACAGTGTCTCTGCTAGATCCTCTTGCATGAGCAAGGTGTCTAGCCTAGGTGTCCTTTGATGTTAACTATAGGGTACTGACATTTTTCACAGTCTTAATGCTTTAATAACAATTATTTGTCACACTTCAGTTTTTGTACTGCTAGCATACAGCACTGAGATCTCCTGCAAGGCTCAGATGGATATCTTAATTTAAAAAGAAAAAAAATCCTAGCATACTGTGTATATATGCATTTAGAAGTAATTTTATGAATATACAAAGCTGCAGTTCTCCATGAGGGCATTCTCTGTTTCAAAGAGATCGCTGCTACTTATGGCAAGACATCTGTTCTCCGAGCAGCCCTGCAAGGCACTGAACAATAGGCCTGTTTTTTGGCAAGCCTCCATAGTCACCAGCATCTAAGAATAGCATATGGAAGATCTCCACTCAATAGCAGTTGATGTTGATGTGTGCAAGCAGGTGTCTATTTTAATTCTTTATTGTATGAAGTCTAAAACACTTATCTGGTACAGTTCCTTCCTCAGGACTACTTAGTTCATAGTCAGACCCTGGCTCACCACTGGAAAAATGATTTGTGTTTCACGTAGTCAGATGGATAAGAAGCCAGTTGGAATAGCAGAATTCACTCACCCTTTACCAGCAGGGTCCTGGGGAAGCTGGTTGATGCAGCTATGCATTTTGTGCTGGGAGCACTGTCTCTTAACATCTTTCTTTGATCTTTTCTGTCAGCATCCCTTCCATGCAATGTTAAATCTCTGGTGTATAATGAGGGCTAGGATATGCAGCAAATTTTCTGTACAGAGTGACATTGATAATCTAGCCCCTCTGCTGCTTATGTTCCCAAGACTTCTAAGAACTAGATGACTTGGAGATTGCTGTGTCAGGTTTGGTTTAGAGTTGCCCTAAACTTAATGGGAAGAGAAATACATGCATAGCAAGGGCTATGTCTGCACAGAAATAATCTCTTATGATTGGAGTGAAAGAAGCTTATGGTTTACAAGGTAATTTTTCCAATGCTTATCTTCAGAGTTAGCAAGAACTGGCAATTTCTTTTCCGTTGGAAACAATGACCTTTGGGTGGATAAACCTGAGACTGCACCAGTGTGAACTAGAAACCAGAGACTCTGAGCATGGCGTTGGTTGCCTTGATGCTACTGATCTCTCTGCAAGTAGTCCTCCAGATGCCCAGAGCATCTGAGACTCAGTACTTCAAATCCAGGCTGCATGCACAGGGAGAACAGAACCCGGTGCCATTTGGAAACTAATATTTGTGATTCTATAATTTCTTTCACTGCTGAATTAGTTAGTTTTTCTGAGAAGAAATTACCTGCTAACAATCTGGCAGAAGGGTAACTGAAACACCATGCATATAAGGTCTTCTGGAGACCAGTGAGGTTCCTGGAAAACACTGTATGTGGTATATTCTTGTTTTAGGGAAAAAAGGAGCAGGAAGAGAGAGCCAAAAATCAGGGACAAAACTTCACAATGTCATTTGTGATCATCTGGATTTCACAATGTCATCTGTGATCATCTGGTTTTCAGTAGCAGTACTGTTGTAGAACAGAAGTTGTACAGATGATCTAAGGGAAATGACAAATAGAAGACACAAAACCTAATACAAACAGACAAGCATTTTGTTGTGCCCAGTTTGGAAAACTATCGTATTAACGAGTCTAGTTGCTTCTGAGTGTATTTTCTCTACTAAATGGAACATTTTACTGCTCAAATCTGGTCTAGACAGTTTAGCCACAAAATTTTAACATTCTTTTGAGATCATTAAAAAAAAGCTCCAGCCATATTTGAACAAAAGGCTTTTCATTGAAGACCGTCACTTCAGCCGTAGGACTAAAACAAAAAGGTTTTCCCCTGGTAATCGGGCTGCTAAGGAAGAGAAGAATTGACCTGTGGACTAGATGCTAGGGAACAGGAGGAGGTCTTTTCTTTTTGATAGCTGCTCATTTATTTACTCTCAGCCCAACAGCAAGCTGCGGGGGTTCAGGCTAGAGCTCTCTTTGCTTTGGGGCAAAATTTGCCCTTGTGAGTTCCTGTGTAAATCTCCAGTAGTTCCAATTGCCTCAGTGCTGATACTGATTTTAGAAGTGGCTCCCCCAGAGCAGATGAGGGATAAAGATCGTCTGTATCAATTTTAGTAATTGTCTGTCTCAATCCTTAGTAAGTGTAAGAACGGAAAAGTGGAAGTTTAGTTAAAAAAATAAATCTACAAGGTCTCTTTATGTAGTTTCAGTTGCTTGAAGTGAAATAGTTGATATAGCTGAAAATAAGGATGCATTTGAGTGTTTGCAAAATTGGAGCCTAGAAAAGGGGTACAGACGCTTTTCTAAACTTGTAGACCAGTAATACAGGGCTAAATTTGCCTCCTTGTTATCCCAGCCTATGTTCTCAGTAGTGGGTTTTCCAACAAGATTAAGATTGAGCCTCTATTTGCCCTGAACTATAGATCTTGCTTGAACACCATTCAATTTTTTTGTGTTAAAAAAAACAAAACCAACCAAACAAAAAACCAACCATGCCCTATCCTCTCCGATGTACTTGGAATCTGTTCCAAAGATGGTTTTCAGATGAAGGGTTATTCTGTATAGTTTTCTCTCTTTCTATATTTTTGCATTCATTCAGTTTCCAGAAATATTATGAAAACCATTCTGGAAGAAACCACACAGCTATTTTTTCTGGGCTCGCTCCAGAAAGCTGCACCAGAATGCTTGAGTGCAGACCCATAAAGTTAGGCACCTGCTGGTGCGCTGGTACAGTTGTGTGCTGGAGGTAGTTTCTTCTCCCATTGCTGCCGGACTGTTATTGCTGCCATAATCAGGAAGAGCAGCAGGTACTCAGTGCCCTGGAAAATCAGGCTACTTTTAGTTTATAAAGTAAAAAATATATGCTGGAATCGTTAGTATGTATTGAAGTCCTGCAGTATACGGTGAATATTTGTATGCATTGTGCTTTGGTGATTTGACAGATTTGTAAAACATTCATGGATTTTTTTTTTTGCTTAGGTGAAAAACAAAACTAGAGAGGATGCGCTCCTGCTGCAGTTCCCTCTCGTATTTCTGCAGGTGATATTCTCCTGTAGTAGGACTGAGTCTGTAGCTCAGCCATGATCTGTGAAAGAGGATAATTACTGATGCCTGGGGCTCTCACGTATGTGCCATTTAGGCCCTTCTTTCTATTTTAGTACTGATGAAATATCTCTGGTTCCTGTGCAAACACTAGTTTTGTTTCCAAGTTTTGTGGGCACTCTGGTAGGCGTTAACCAAATCCCCAGCCAGGCAGGCCTTTCACAGCTACAGGTCAAAGAATTAATACAGACGCGTCCAGAGTCAGCCTCCAGAAGGAAGCTAAATACTTGAACATAAAGTGAAAGGAGCACATGTGCATAGTGAAAGAGGAAAAAAACCTCACCCCCAGCATAATCTGCCTGGAACATTTGTTGAAGTGTGGATTATGCAGAGATCATTTTATCTCCTGTCATTAGTCATATGGATGTGCAGCCTTTCCTTAAAGGCAATTGGGCCAACAGAAGATCCTTTTAGGAAGGGAGTGGGAAAGAAAATCACATGACGTGGTCTGTTCCCCGTCTTTTGGGGATTTCAAAGGAGGTTTGGTTTGCTTTCTGACAGAGGTCAGGCCTGTGTGAATGAACCCAGTACAAGGAGCGCTGAGTGAGGGCCTGTGCTGTGCGCCACGTCAGGTGAGGTGCTCTGTGCTGACTTTGGGGGATCTGAACAAAAATTATCCTAAAAGTGGGTAAAGGATTGGAAATACTTCCAATATTCCTGTCTGATGCCAAGCTGCCTCTTTAATCCATCACACCCTAATGGGCTGTCCTTTCTTTCCTTGGTGACTTTATGCAGACAGGCTGCATCAGCTCTTTGGACCCGGGCAGCCTGCTCTGGGTGGCCCTGCTTGAACAAGGGGTCGGACATGGCCTCTAGAGGTCCCTTCCCTCCTCAGCCATTCTGGGATTCTGCGATTTTAGACGTGCAAGATACTTTTTTTCACTAGGTCACTGTTGGTAAGGATGTTCACATAGAAAATGGAGCTGGGTTTAATATGGGAGCACCCCGAAGTGTTCCTAGTTATGTCTTACTCATGGAAACTTTCTCTGCCATTTTAGCTGTTTGAGTTTTTTCTCTTCTGTCCTGTATTCAGGTGTAAACTGAAGAACTCCCTGCCAGTCTGCATAGGCTGTCATCTGTTGACCAACCCTTCCCTCTTGGGTTTCTCCTTAGATTCACCATTTTTTTGCAGTTTTTCAGAGTGTGTGGTCAGGCTGACAGCTCCCAGCCTCTCAGGTGCAAATACATCACAGTCAGAAGACCTCGGGCTGTTCCCAGCTACCACCTACAGTACTGGTTGAAGTTTATGCTACTTTTAGTTTGGGAGCTGCATGCCTCTGGAGAGGAGCAAGTTCGCCTGTTGCTTGATACAGATACGAAGCAATCAAAGGATTGCTTTGTTACAACTGTCATTGTCAGAAAATTTGTCACAAAAAAAAAAGTAATTTACTCTTTCATATCTAATTAACAGTGTTACTTTCATCTTGAGGCTTCCTTTTATTATTTTCTTCCTTTCTTGTCTGGAATAAAAGTTTCAGAACCAGATACTAATATTGAAGTTCAGTGCTTGGGAAAGCAGAGAGCTTATATCAAATGTTCTGACTGTATCATTGACTTTGCTTCACACATCAAAGAAATTCATCTCGGGAAAAAAAAAAAGAAAAGAGGGAGAAAGATAATTAGGAAAGCATGAAAAATGCAAGAAAAGCATTGTTTAATTAAGAACAAAATTCATAGACCGCTCTATATGAGAATTAACTCCAGAGAATTTAGGAAACCATGTTTCTATGAGAACTTAAACTAAACAGATCGACTCCTTTTTATATATACATATAACAACAAACATTTGGTTGTAGGGTATAACAGCCTACACAAGGAGAACATTTCTGACCCTGGGGGTTCTTCTCTTCCTGTGATTCCAAGTTAGTCAGCAAAACTCAATCAAATGGGGGAAAAAGCATATTTTAACCATAAATGCAGTGAAGTAGTGGCACTGATTATCAGTGATGTGATAAATCCTCCTTTGCTTGGAATGTTTATTTAAATTGGATAGGATTCTACATAACGTGCTCTTTGTTAGCTGAAAGTTATTGAGAAAGGGAAGCTGTGGAAAGGGAGGCTAGTTTTTTATGCAGAAGATCAAATCCAATAACCATCAGGCTGTTTTACTTCTGATGCAAATTGAGGTGGTACTCGATTAGTTAATGGACCTTTTATCGGATTTAGGTGTATGTACAGGACATCAAAATTTGTTTTTTAATCATCAATCCCCACACTGTAGTATGGGAGGAATACACTTCAGCTATGTGTTTATTAAGCGAGACAGCAAAGTCTCTATCTCCAAAAACCTCAAACAATCAAAATCTGTGTGCAAAGGCTCCAGCCCATATTCATTTCTTTGTTGAAGCTTCTGTGGACTATATGAGACCTCTGTGATTTGGTTCTATTTTTGTTCCGTAGCTGAAAGCCAAATGTGATTTTATGGCTTTGGAAAGCTTGTGGGTTCTTGGCTACTCCTGTTCTGTTTGACACCGAAGGAGATCTCTGTCTGAAATGTTTTTAGCAATGAGATCACTGTTAAGCTGAGAGTAACCAGGTGGTTATTCCTTGAAATCGCATGGAAAAACTTCCAACTTCTGTTAAGTGACTTGTGGTAAGAGTCACAGATGGAGATTACATTTGTACCACATCTTTTTAATTTATTCTGCATTTCCGGGAGGCTCAGTATTAATTAGCGAGTGTATTGGGAGTTCTGCATCACAAGCCAGAGGAGGAGTTACCCTGTCACTGTGCCTTCAGTGTGAACTCCAGATCAGCAGCATGCTCCTCATGGGACCTGGATTACCCAGATCCGTAAAGTCAGGCCTCTTGAAATCAGTGAGTGACAGATGCCACTCAGTTGTGCGAGGGCTTGACCTTCATCTCTCCCTGCATCAACTTCTTTTTGCAGGGCAGCAGCAGATCAGTGCTTTGAAACACCCCTGATGGATGCAGAGGATGGGTAGGTGGCTGGGACGTGCTCCAGGATGCCTGCCCCAGAGGTCCTATCTCAGTGCTTGGGGTATGTGGACTAGCAGCTCTCCAGCACTGCAGGACCCTGGTTCTTCACTGGGGCTTGGAGCTGACCTTACCTTAGAAAGGATTTCCCAATAACCAATCTTTCTCCTTCCCCTGCCCTTTTCCCACCAAGCAAAGCAAAATTGGCCTTTGCAAGATTAAACAACTGTTATGTTCTGCTTTCCATAAAAATAAAGCCGCTCTGTAAATTCGGAGAGGGAGAGAGAGAGAGAGAGAGGATAGTGTCTTTTGATCACACTTGGATTATTTACACCATTAATTTTGTGGAACTGCACTAATTCCTTTTAGAAGCTGGGTGAGGTAATTGTCATGGAAATTTTAGGAGTAAACTGAAGTGTTCTATGAAGATAAAATGATTTTGATTCCTGGTGGCAGATGAAATAGCTCAGTGTGGAGCATTAATATTTATAAAGATAGGTAGTGATAGAATTGATTTTGATGACTAATCCTCGTAGCTTTGTAACCATTACAGATATAATTTGTTAGCTGTGTAAATATATGGTATCATTGTATACACGAAATGTTAACCCAGTTAGAGAGGGAAGAAAAAAAGACTGTTTTTTATGCTTCCACTGTTTATACCGTCAACAGTTCCATCAAGTGTGCTGTTGCAGAACATTTACCAAAATGGCCCCATCCCATTCCAGTGGAGGCTATTAGAAAAAAAAAAAATCTGTGACCTTTAACAGCAGCAAAATCTGTTCCAGCGCTAACACTTTCAAATAACCTTTATCAGGATAATAATGTACTATGGTTACACTCTGTCTATCTTGACATTTAGCAGAACTTTTATCTCACCTTTTGAATCTACTATTTAAAAAAAAAATAGAGAAAAAATGCGCCTGAAATTTTGAATGTAATTGTTTAAATGGATTTTTTTTTTTTGAATAATGGTTCCATAAGGTGAAGAACTGAAAAATCACAGCCTTTTAATATGTTCTTCTCCTAACAAAGATACATTTTCCTTGTCATCTGTTTATTGGATCAATTTTTAAGCGGAATGTTTCCTAGGCTTGTTGATGTGCAGGATCTACAGATTACTTCTTAGTGAACTTTAATTTGGAGTCTTTTGTCAGTTTAGCTACACTGTATATTTGGAATTTCTTTCTTGTGTTGTTGTTTTAGTTTTTAATTAATCTAAGCCCATGCAACTGATTTATGACCCTTATTACATCCTCTTTATTTAAAATGTTTAACCTCAGACACCCATTTAAAAATATATATGTATCTATTTAGGTTTATTTCATAAAGGTGGGTCTTCAGAGACTTTAGTGCATAAGCCCTCATGAAAGATAATTGGAGGTATTCTCCAGAGTACTTTAAACCTTTTAAAACCTCGACCAAATTCTTAAATATTTCCTAGACAGTTGTGGTGCACTGAAATAGCTCCCTTCTTCGTAGAGATTGGAGAGTGTGGCTCAGAAGAAAATGTCCTCTGGAGGACCTTGAGTATATTTACTTTGGTGTAGCAGCCAAATCTTACAGAGAATAATTTTTAAATCAAGTTCCCCCCTCAAAGAGTTTCTCTGTGGCTTTAACTGAAAACTATGCTTGCTTTATTGTGCATTTACTCGCTAATTGGAGCCCAGAAATCCAAGCTGGATTATTTCTAGACGTAGGAGGCATTGCTGCGCTGCTGAGCAGAAAGCCAGAATATGTGGAACGTCCTGCGCCCTGCTCTTCTGCATCCTCTTATTCTTGTGGGTTCCCAGCACAGTTTTTGGCAGCAGCATCCGGAATGGAAAACTTCTCCCTTTTTCTTTTCCCTCCTGCCCTGCAGCTCTTTGGGACGATGGGGCTGTGGAATTCAATCTGAGGGACACACGCACACAAAAATCATATCCTGCAGAGCAAGGGAAGTGTGGAACAAATTGGCAGCCTAAGGGGTCACTCTTCGTTTTGTTTAATTTTTTTTCCTCCCCTTTGTGCACAGTATAATAAAGAAAATACTGCCTGGAGAGCAGGAGGTTTGGAGGCTAAATTGGCTGAGATGAAAACTGGATTGTAACAACAGAGATTTTGTTTCTCTTCGACCTTATCTTGACAGTGTGGTTTCTGAGTATTGCATTACCAAAATTGCGTATAGATTGGTACATGTGTTCCTCATTAGCAAGCAAGGTCTTCTCCAACAAAGTCCTGTAAAATCTCCGTGGGTTTTGTCCATGGACGAGGTCCCAGGAACTGTGTGACACATTCTTGAGGGCTGCCTACTGGCACCTTTGTTTGCTGGCTGTTTGCAGATGTACAGACAGAGGGAACGTGGGCCAAAGCCAGGGGAAGGAAGCCTCTGCACTGCTCAAGCCTGCGCTGAATCTGTGCATCCCACATCTGTGTCGGGGCGCTGCAACGTGCCTGGAGTAGGTAGGGAGAGCCATGCCATTTGCTGTTGGCATCTCATTGCCAGAGGGACTCACCAGTCTGCAAAGCTAGTGATTGGTGACATTTGGCATTGTTCAATGCCTACATCTCTTCATTTCTACAGTTTCATGGTTCTCAGATATTGGAGAACCTTATCCTCATTTCTAGCAGTTCAGAGCTGGGGATGGATACCAAATCTGTATGGGGGAAGAACATAATGCCCAAATGGGGTGGGGAGGGCTTTAAAAAATAGTCAAACAAAACACCAACATTTAATGACATCCCTCCATTTTAAGGTTTTCTTTTCAGTTCAAACATTACTTCTTTTGTCTATAATAAGTTTTATGCTTTGTAAAAGGAAAGCCAAGATATTGTGCTTTTTAAAGGATACAGGTTCCATGGGTGTTGAAGTTCCGATACTTCATAGTCCCGCTCTCTTTTATAGATTGGATTTCTGTTCAGATTACACCTCCTACAAGTGCACTGGCGTCTCACCTCCTGCTTGGTAAAGTCATGTGGCAACAAAGCACATTGGGTTTAAAGCCCAAGTGGTGAAGCAGTTCAGCCTGTAGAAGAAAACAGTTGTAGAGCATTTGCACTCTCTCCTGTAAGAATAATGCAAACTCTAAGTACTCGATGTTTTGGGTTTTGCATTTTCTGTGAAAAAACAGATACTAATGGATGAATTCACTTTATATTTAAAACTTATTTTTTCTGTTATGTAAAATAATGCAAAAGTGAAAATTTTTCACGTGGCCCTAATAAAGAGGCAGGTGTGGGTGGTTAGGTGTGCACACATTGCCAATATGCTAGTTTTTCAGAACAGCACCGATAGATTGCGTAGCACCTTTGTGGCTGGTAATTAAACTGTTGTGAACGAAGGCTTTCCTTGGCTCCTTTCAGGAGTTTCCTCCCCCCGCTCCATTTAAACGCTTTTTGTTTTGAAGTTCTTATCTCCCTTTGGCCATGATTTCCTCTTTCAAAGCTTTAATTGCTATTATTTGCAATTGTGCTCAAGATAAATAAAATCCATGTGTGTGTAGAAGGGGCTGAGTGCAAAAACAGCGTCAGCCAGTCCAGCGACACCTTGTGGGTTGTGCCGGTGGGTCAAGGTGGAGGGAGCTCCTTGAAGGTCCAAGGAGGTGCTTTCTCCTTGCACCACTGCCTTTCTGAGGGATGTGTGCAGGAAGGCATCAAGGCACCTCCAAGCTGGTACTGGAAGTAGGCATTAGGGTGCATGAAGGGTGCTCTGGGGGAAGTGGGGGCTCTCCCAAATGGCCTTAGCATGCTGGGGTGTGTAGTTGGAGCTGGGCACGAAGGTGGAGGATGTGACCTGATCAGAGGCATTTCAACCCCACAGTTACACTCTGAATCCGGTGCCTTGCTCTGCTTTTTTTGGAGCAGCTCATGTACCCACTTCAGCCTTTTAAGACAGTTTTGTGCTTTTGATCCATCCATAGACCATTCAGACAGGACCATAGGGTAATTCCTCTAGGATCCTTTTAGTCTTACTTTTACAAAATGTAACATTTCATGCCACTTTTGTCTTGATGTCCTGTCAAGTGCAAATACAGTCACATTAAAACCTTGTGCATTTTTTTTTTCCCAAAGGAAAGCATTATTGAAGCTTTCTCACAAAGAATCCCTTAGGTACCTGTAGGACTTGCATGGCACCACAACTGAAACTTAAAGAACTGCTGGAGAGACATAATCCTTGACAGCCATTCATTCAGGAGCTTAATTCTGTGTATTTTGGTGCTTGTCTAGATGAACACGTACAAGCACAGTTGAGACTTGTGAGTACAAAGACGAGCAGTGTTTATTGCCTTCAGTAAGCTGCTTTCTGTGCAGCTCATCATTAAACTTTTCTTTCAAACATCCTGATGAGATGCTGGCAGATACGGAGGAGTCCTTTGGGGTGATTTAGAAGAGGGAATAGTCTCAAAGTCGGTAAGGAGAAATTGGGGAAAAATAAACTTATCTGCTAAAGTCTTTTTCTGCGTGTGTATAGCTTGTTGTAGCCTAATGGAGTAAACTGAAGTGGTGCTCTAATAATTTCTAGGTGACAGTTCAGTGAACAACTTTATAGCTCACTGTGGTCTTGAGAGCAGAAATGCTTGGGTTTCCTTACTGATGATAGCCTTTGCCTCTTTATCTCCCACTAGTCTCCTGGAAGACAGCGTTTTTCTTCAAAGTAGTTGGCTTTCCTTGCTAGTACTACCTTATAGTCCTTTCTTTCCAATTGAACCCTTTGGCGAGGCATTACAAATGCTTAGGTATTGCTTTGACATCCTTGTATTGAAAATGCTAAACTACGTGAATTCTATTCTGTCTTTCACCTGAGATGCGAAGAGAGGCAGCAGCAAAGGGAAGATATAAGCCAGGTAGAAGATTCAAAACTATTCTTAACAGAAGTAAGGAAGAGAAAAGCTTAGAGGAAAGTCAGTCTGTGTGTCTTCATTATGCTGATCCAGGCGTGTCTCAGCACTTGTGAGCATGGACAGTCCTCTTAATCATGAGACTGTTTAGTCATTGCATCCAGAAAAAAAAATTAAAAAAAAAAAAGAAAAAAAAGAAAAAAAAAAAAGATTCCTTTCTGTCTTATTTACTGAAAGCCCCCATTTTCACCATCAACTTCGTAGCCTTACTTTTGTGGAGAGTGTAAGCATGTGGCTAAAAGCACACATCTATGTCATCCAGCTGGAGGCAGTGGGATCAGAGGTGTGCAAAATCCTGAGCTGAATTGGGTGAAGTTCTTCAGCAACAAAGTGGAAAGAGCATTTACGTCCCCAGGGAGGAGCGCAGTGTTTTGGGAGCCTTAGTGTAGGTGTTGTTGGACTGGTGTTACCGAGGAATTTGATGGTGCAGACCCAAGTTTTATAGTCATGCTTCCACTGCTTGGCACGTCTCATGAAAAATATCCTACTGAAGTCCGTGGGCTGTTTTGTGGAGACGTGCAACTTGACAGCTGTGGGTGGGTTAGAGAGGTGCGGCATGCATTTATAGTGCAGCGTGAGTGACAGAGATGTCGGCAGCGCCTGGCAGAGGTAATGCGGTGGGTTCTTGGCACTGTGGCACGGAGAAATGTTTCATACCCTCCTCCAGTAACACTTAATGACATATTTCAGCAGTCAAAATAATTCCAGGCTGTTTTATTACATGGTGTGTACCTTAGGTATTTGCCAGTGTTCTGCGCAGAAGGAATGGATTTGGACATTTCCTCCAGCAAGTCAAGGGTTGTCAGAGCTGGGTAGATTGGATGGGCTCTTAGGAAACAGAGAAAAGGAAAAGTAATGCAACTGTTGCTTCTCCTTTCTTACTAACCTGCATTTCTGCAAAGAGTGGTGGAAGGCTTTTGAAGAAACTAATGCAGAGAACCTGGGAAGATTTTCCATGTGGAAATGAATGTGATTGTGAAGATTCGTGCTGGTTTGTCATACTGGAAGTAGAAAAAGAAAAATCTTCTCAGAGTTTTCTTTAATATCGTGTGTTCAGTTCCATAGCACTTTTCAAACCTGAAGAATTAATTTTAAAAAATTGGCATATGTAGGAACATATTGACATGTAAAATTTGAAAACAAAACAGCACACAACAAAATACTGTTGGAATATGTTGGATAAACAGTCAATTACCTTAAGTACATCTTGTGGATGATTATCAGTTTCCTTGGTTTTGTGCTATTAATTAACTATCTTCTGGTTTATGCAGCTAATTCTGTAATTTCCAACTGAAGCGTCTGTTGCAGGTTTACCTGTCCTTTTCAGCTGTAACAACCTGTGTTCTGTGCTTTGGTCAGGAGCCTGGGGAAGCCTCTTTGTTTGCTTTCAGACAACTGCTGGGTAAATTTGCTGCCTGACAAAGTCAGCAGCAGAACAAACTTCTTGCAAGAGTACACAGCCATTATAAACTTTAGGAAATGCCTCCACTTTCTAATGAAAATTAGATTATACTTGAGAAATCAATGTGTGCCAAAAACTGATGTCAGAGAAGAGATTTTCTAACTTTCATTGTACTAAGCTATAAAGAATTTCCTTTTATTTTTATTTTTTTTTTTGAATCAGGATCTGTTCTGTGATGGGGCAAGATAACACTTCATCTGTCATATAAAGTTTACTTGGGCGACATTTTTTGAAAACAGGACTCGGAAACTACCTGAGTTTGGATTTACCAAGCCACAAAGTGGGTGATAGATGAATGGTCAACTAAAATCCTGAGGAATCGCATCTGTTTGATAGGTACAGGGCTGGAGGGATTAGGTGTGCACATGAGGATGCTTCATTATCAAGAAGCTGTTCTGCCAGGGCAGCGACTGGCTGGTGGGGAAGCAGCATGGATTTGTGATTTATTTATATTTGAGGAAAAAAGCATTCCAAACCTGTCAGCCTGAGAATGTAAGCGTGCCATCAGCTGCAATCACTCAGTGTCATAGCAGGACACTGTGTGCAGTAAGTGCTGTTGAAGGAGGCTCTCCTGCTTTGGGGAAAGTGACATCTACAATGTGTTGACCACTTCTTCCTGACACCCTCTGTTACAAGGCATCCAAAAGCCCAGGTGAAGGATAGCTCCTTTTTTATTTTTTTTTCTTTTTTTCTTTTTTTTTCTTCAAAAATTATAATGAAAATCAGATAGCAATTACCAGCTTTACAGATCAAAGTTTTTCTAACTGCTCTGAACTCTCACTGGCTTTGAGAGAGAGTGACATACTGTCTCCCCAGGAATGAGTATAAGAGAGTAACAGCAAAGGCTATGCAAATTTCCTGGTTTCATCAGTGTATCTTCAAATTTCCCTTTTCTTTTCTTGGTATTGCCATCTCTTAATCATCCTAAGAGTGCCTTCTTTGGGGGACAGTGTGCATCAGCGGGGACATTCAAGAAAAGGCACGAGATACTTTGGCAAAAGATACTGTCAGATACCACTGTGAATGGAGGCTGTAGATCTGCAATATGCAAATAATTCAGTAGAGCAAAGTAGTTTACTTACAGAAAACTGACAATAATTCTTTTGCCTTTTCTAACCAAGAGTTTCAGGAAATCTTGTTTTATGTCTTATCGCTCACCTCAGACCATTAATTTAGCCAAGGGAAAAGCAAATCCTCTTTTTCTGTTATGTAAATTATCTTATTGAAACTTAGAATTTTATTCACACAGTATCGAACCATAGCAAAAAATTGGAAGAAAGCAATTGTAATTTTCCAGCAATGCTGTTATAGAAAAAATATCAGAGTCACAGGAAGGAGAGTATTCCAGTTACTTGAGAACATTTTGTGTGCTGTCCTTATATCCCCAAGTCTCACTTGCAGCACTTTATATCTGCGAAGAGCTGTGTTTGGAGTTTGGAAATTGCAGATTTTTGCAGAGAAGTAGCAAATCCCTCAAGTGAAAAGTGTGTTCAACCTCCTATCTAAATGATGTTTCTAAAATCATTATAATTCATCTAATTAACTAGCACGTTCTTGTTACGCTTTTGTGTCAGCAAGTGCAGTATCTGAATTGGCAGGCACGATGGAATAAAGTCGAGTTTCTATGTCTCCCAGAGGATAAAGCAGGCTTTTCAGTCTCTCTGGACAGGATTGCTAAGATTGATGCTGCTTCGTAGAACATGCAACAATTTGCTTAATTTCTTCCTTTTCCTTATGCCACAAAAAAATAAAATCTCCACTGCGGAAATGTAGCAAGTGCAGTAAACAATAACCACTGTCGCTTCCTTTCACCCTAAAAGTAAGGTTAACAGAGCTTGGAAAATTGCTTGAACCAGATGGCGAAGGTTGAATTGCAGAAGCATGTACAAAGCTGTGAGAAAATCTTCTTGAGAAATTAAATCCTGCCCATGTAATGTTTTCCCTTTCCCTGTGCAGACAGCATCTGTGTCCTGCGGTCATACTTCCAATGCAGAACCATAGCGTATTGTTAGTCATTTCCTAAAAATTAGGGACTAATGAGTGTCTCTCACTTGAAAAACAAAACAAATGTGAAATAAATGTGTGTGTGTGTAACACCTGTGTTATTTCTCACATTTAGTGTGCCCTGAGTGCTTTGTTTTTTTGAGGAAAAAAACAAGAGCAACCTAAAAAAGTGATTAGTCTGGCTTTGTGTGGCATTTAATTACTTCTGTAATAAATATTTATATGCTTCTCCAATACACACATATCATCTTTACATTGTATTAAGCAGCAAGACAATCAATATTTAATTTTATGCAAGCCCTAAGCAAAACATGAAGTTAATGAAGTTTACATTCTTGCCAGATAGCCGCTAGGGATTAGTGCTTGTATTTTAGCCAGTGTAATGAATTGGTATCTTGTAGACCTGATTAGTTTCTAACAATTTGCTGCATTTGGAGCGGCCGTTTAAGATGGACGGACATCTTAGGGTCCTTTAAATACATCAGCAGAAGAAATATAATGGCAGTTTACATTTGTCATTCTTTATCATCCTAAAATGTCTGTTGCTGGAAACTGATGCGGTTCGTGTTCTGCTGATAACGGCAATCCTTCCAGAGGATGGATGTATGCAGCTGCTTCTCCTCTTTCCCCTGTGCATGGAAGTGCCTGATGTGTGTTTCAAACAGGCCTGCCCAAATGCATAGCGTTGTCACTTCCTAATATAAGCAAAACTGGGAGGCTAAGCCTCGATAATCTGCAGGAGAGGGTTTCATCTGCTGATAGACTCCACCTCATCCCCTGGCTGTAACTCTGTCAGGTGTGCCTTGCCTCGGTGTGTACCTAGGCCTACACTGATGCCAGCACACAGCTTGACACCTGTGGGCATGGTGCTGGCCTTGGCAGCCGTCCTCTCTCAGTGGGGACATGGCTTGCTGCCCACCTTGTGTGGCACGGGACAGCGGGCTGATGTGTCCCACCAGGCTGAGGTGTCCACTAGTCCCCAGCTGGAAGGTGTGGGGATGTCCTCCTAGGTGCAAGTCCTTGGTGAGGTGCAAGGCCTCCAGGTCTGTGGTGGAGATTCCTGCTCTTCAGCCAACAACCCCCTGCGTGTGCGAAGAGCATCCTCAAAAACCAAGAGGCAGCGCAGAGATGCCCGATGGTGTCATCTGGAGACGGTTGTGTTCTCTTACAGAAGTCCTTTGCCTCTCCTCACATTACTCATTTTGGATAAGAAGTAGCAGCCAGCGTTACAGATGTCAGACATACAAAGGTGCTTGCCATAAGGAATTGGAGGAAGATAAACAGATGTCAGGATCCGAAATAATGTGACAGCTATGGGAGCACTAAAGGAAAGGGAGTTGAGCTTTTGTAGTGAAGTAAGAGAGGAGATATGCTCTGTGTCCACCATGGACAGGAGATCTTGATAATGTAGTTGGACACTTTCTTTTCTTATAGAAAGTATGCCAGAAATGGGCTTGACTTGCTGTAAGTTTGGGTATAGTTAGGTGGTATTTATTATTAAGAGTCTGTATCTGTAATTACTGGAATTTTATGGAAAGAAAACAAAAAGTTTTCACTGTATTTAAGTCATCCAGGCTGCAAAAACAAGTTCCATTTTAATGAGAGTCCATGCATGAAAAGTGAAAACTATTTCCTTACTTAACACATCATTTTTCATAGGTAAAATATTGTAGTATTTTTAAAATTGTGAATGTTTGTTTGCATGTGCTCCCTGGAGCTATTCTGTGTGCTAATGCCTGTGAAGGGTGTGAGCAGTTCTGTGCAGCCAGGTTCTGCGAGGGTTTCTTCAGCCTGCAAAGAATAATCTGAAAAAGCTAACAAAATGGTAAATAAAACTAATCTGGAGACTGTAACAAAGCTGGGTATTCAAAATTGAAGCATTCCTTAAGGAAATTGTTCTGGAAAATAAATAACCACAGGGATGGAGGCAATTCAAGGAGAAATTAGGAATCCATTTTTCAGTAAGAGTAGAGAGCCAGCATGAGCAGAGAATAGGTTCTCAAGATGTAAGCTACATTATTGCAGGTGGGTAATCCAGGCCAGGGCTGATACAGCCTGATCTGTCAGCTGAGAAAGTTCCATGAAAAGCTTTGAAGAAGGAACCTGAGGACTTGTTTGCTGCTGTCAATGAATTGTTTTGGTTAGTAAGTGTTTAATTGTTGTTTTGATTAGTAAGCACTGCCGTTCTCAGCAGATAAATACCTGTCTCAGGGTCAGGCAGCCTTCTTCTGGCAGGTGGTATTGAACAAGCCTAAATCTGAAGCAATATTCATTGGCAAAAAAAAAAAAAAAACAAAAAAACAAAAACAAACGTAAGCATCTGCAACCATGAAAAACCTATGTTGTGTTTTGCTCTGGGGAGTGATGTTCCCAGGTCTGAAGAGAGACCGGTTAATGTGCAGGGACAGATCGGAAAATTTTGAGGATGCTGTTCTTTTGAAGAGGAGGATCAGAAAAATAAAAAGGCGTTATATTGAGTATAATGCCTTTTCTGCTTGTTATTACACAATGTAGAGAAGAATTTAAGCTGTGTTTTTTGAAATGAGGAGACTTGAATACATGTGTAGTGAATTAGCATGTGAATGGTGTGCAGGGTACTTTTATCCGGGAAGTAGAAGAGCAGAGATATCTTGATTAAAAATAAAATAAAAAAATCCATTCTTCAATCTGACCAGTCTTCCTTCTGTCAAAGCGAAATTGTAATACTGTATAAAAGAACTTGTTTGAAGTCAAAAGGATAAGAGGTCTGGCCTGGCAGTGGACCTCACCGTAAGTTTGCTGGTCAAATATCCAGGCCCCAGATGGGTCATGGCCATGACATGAGCATTAGTAACACAGCATTGGTGCAGACAGAGGTAGTCTGAAGCTCATAACGTGGAAGACCATGGTAGGTGTTAGGAAATAATTTTCTCCTTTGTGTTTAGCCTAGCATCAGACATTTAATGGAATGCTTTCACTGTCCATAGAAATAGAGATGGGGCCAGAGTGAGTTGCAAGCTACCCAACTAGACAGACTAATTTTCTACAGCAAATTTTATATTTCCTTCCAAAATTTTGCAAGTTTTGTGTATTCTTGTGTAGGTCCCTTGTCAAAATTACGGCACTGAGTTGATGTGAGCCCACGTCTTCCATTTGACATTTTCCTTCTCAGAAAGCTTACTTTCAAAAGCCTTTCAGATTGCTAAAGCTTTCTCCTTTATTTCTCCTTTCAGCCTCTGCCCCGATTCACACTATCAGCTTTCCCAGACTCCTTTGGCTTTGTGCTGTGGCAGCGTGGCTCTGCGTGTATCTGCCGCTGTCTTCTTTTCATCAGCGCATCCAGCCCGTGCTTCCTCCAGGCTTTTGTCCCAACACGCCGTGTCATTCCTCCATAATGACAGCGGCATTTTCTCATGTTTCTTTTTTTTTGTGGCTCTGCTCAGAGCTTGTGATGCAGCCAGTGTGGAAACACCTGCCCTTTCTTTGATCCCAGTGGGTTCCCTGGAAGCGTCCTTACCTGCCTTTTCTGCATGGGATCTCAGTTCATGTCCTTCATTTTGCTACTGAAAGCCTCTTTCGCCAGTTCAAAAAGTGGCTTTCACTCAGTCCATTAGCAAGCTTTTTTTCCCTCTCTCTTACTTTCCTTGCCTGTGGTCTAGTGTTCTTGGGTCTGGCCCTCTCAGTTGAGGAAGGGATCTCTTGTCTCCTCCGGTAGTGATCGCACACTCCTGTGTCATAGTTGTAGTTAAGAAGTCCACACTTGCAAACTGTAGTGTTTTAAGTGCTGTAATTGTTTTTTATTTATTATTTATTTATTTTTTTTAAGTAAGAACTCCTGTAGAGGCTAATTTTGTCAGTACTTCTTGTCTTCCACGATCCACATCCTGGTGTTACTTGTATTTCCTTAGGCTATCTCTATAAAACAGCTTCAGCCAATTCAATATGTATGCTAGAGGCAGAACCCCATATCTTTCCGCCTCACAATTTGTGTTATTTCAGCAGCAGGTTTTAACAAGGCAAATTAAATTAGAAAAATTGAAAATTTTAATCAGGGTAGTTTTCCTAATTTAAGTTTAGAAGTTAGGTAATTAATTTAAAAATCCCAGGTCTACTCATACATTTTTGTACTGCTACTTTATTTTCATTGCCTGGAGAAAGAAATTTCAGCATTTTTTAGCTAGGCTCTCGATCAGAAGAGGAGACAGAACTTTGCCTGTTGAATACGTTTTTAAATGCTAGCCTAGTTTCTGGGCAGTTCTATTTCAGATCTCATCTGTGCGCCAAACTTGGTGAAAAAGTGACATTTTTCCCTTTATTTTTTTGGCATAAGTTTTGGGGGGAATGAGTCAAGATTCAGATTATCTGTAAATGATTTTGAATTGTATGGATCCTTTAATCAATCATATTCATCTCCTTAAGTCTGATTGCTTGGCCTCTATTCAGCTTGCTTTTGGCAGCATCAGTGCCTGCTATGGCTCATGTTGAATACCAGCTACAATGGGTGAGAAGTTTGAGTCCAGGATCAAGGTAGGACAAACCCCAGCACTTCCCTGCCAGGACAGCAGCATGGCAGCGTGCAGCTTGGTCTCTGTCTGGATGGCAGGATCAGGCTGCAACCCAGCTCTTCTCTCTGACCCCAAAAACCAGGGCTGTCTGCTGCTGGTGCTTTGGGATCAGCAGGTGTCTCCTGGTGTGGAGGGCTCATGCTGCCTGAGAAACCTCCTGCCACATTTTACCTCCTTGCTCTGCGAAGCTCCAGTGGTCGCCAGTGCTGCGAGCTCTCTCCTGCAGAGGGTTTTGCTTAGCACATGGTGCTCTCAGTTGTGCACATGCAGCCTTGTCGAGTAACGCTTGCACGCTGTGCTCTGTCCTGTTGCAGATACCATTTATGTAGCGGGTGTGTGGCTTTGCTATCCAGGGAAGCTGTAGTTAGACATTTTGCAGCACATTCCTGGGCAGCATTTTTTTCTGCCAGGTTTTCTGTGCTATTTTGGGGGTCTTTCTGCTATTTTCAGTGGCTACTCGTTTACTGTGGGCACCCTATTTTGGGAATTAACTAGATGTTTCAGCAATTTGTGGGATTTCCAAGAAAAGTCACCTCTTTTTTGGTATCATATGAGTGTTTCCTGCAACTGCACCTCCATAGTCTTCTAAATTTCATTATATATAGACTTCATAAAAGTGTTGTTGTACATTTTGTCTCCATTTATAGCACAGTGTTATCCTTTATTAGTAATAATATCAGCAACAGTTTTGAGGAAAATTAAGATACCAAATATTTAACTTCCATACATCAACATTTTTCTTTTGCTTTAAATATTTAGTTCTTACATGGTTCCATTTGCCATGTGTAGGGGTTTGCCCAGGAAACGTAAGCACGATGACTGGGAGGTCATGGGAGGAATGGGAGGTAGCTGCAGGCACGGCGGCAGCAACAGGTGTTTGCTGCTGTTCTTTGTGTCAGGTTTGGGAAGAGCCTTGTTTTGGCTTTGCCTGGGTGAGAAGAAAGAGAGGTCAGTGTTTTCAGCATCAGCAGGGGACAGTCAGGTTTTTAAATTGGAGAATTTCGGGTGTTACTGTTTTTATTTGTAATTGGTAAGACTTTGGAAGCAAAATCTCGGGCAGTTTAAATTCATACATTGCTGTCGAAGTCAGTAGATTTACTGAGATATGTACCAGCTGCAGAAGTGGCTCTAGCACTGGAAATCATTAAAAAGAATGAGGAAAAAGCCTAGCCTTGTCCCCCTCCCAGATACTGGGACTTTCTAGCTGAAGAGAAACCTCTTGAGTGGTAGCATGTGTGCACGTGGTCCAACAAAGGGCTTGATCACCCTCCCACCATGGTATGTCATTGGTCAGGAGAGAGTTAGCAAAAAGAGAGCTTAACGAGGGGTTAAAACTCTTGGAAAGTCTTGTTTTGCCCAAGCTTGTTGGGTTGTAACTGGGCCTCTGAGACCTCTGGGTTTCTCTTCCTGCAAATGTCCTCATGGGCAGCATGGTGGGGAAGGCACCAGGGGAAGATGTGAGGACCCAGCAAAGAGGGAGAGAGCTGGTGAGGCTCGTTGGCAGGCCGTGGAAGAAGAAGCTGCTGCCAGTCATGGTGGCTTCTTCCCAGGTGTTTCTGTGGCACGGAGCAGAGCAGAGACACAGGGCAGGGGGAGGACGCGTGCGCCCTGTGTGTGCTTTGTGCACAGGGATGACTCACGTCATATGATTCTCACCCAAACTGAAACAGTTCAGAAAGACACAGAGAGTGGGTGGCTCCTCATGTTGAAGACACAACCTTGCGTTAGTTTTTGTGCTTCCTCAATGAAGACCTTACCTGCAGTGGTGCTTGACTTGCACCATGCATGGTACCGATGTAGTGGGCATCGTGCTCGTGGCATTTTAGTAGCTGGGATTTTAATGAAGTTTAGTTTCAAAACAAACAAATACAACTCTCTTCTTAAATCCCGAGATGCAGAAATTGTCATCCTGTGACAGTGCCTTTCACCTTGCCAGCCTCTCTTGAAGGGAAGCCCGCTGACCCATGGATGAGTCGTGCAGGTATCGCTGGCAGTAATTTATCCTGTCACGCGCGCAGCAAGGAATTCATCATCAGAAATGTGGACTCATATATTTGTAAAGTGTCAGTTTGACAGAAATACTGACAGCTGGCATCCTTCCAACAGGCCAGTAATTGCTTAACTGTGAAAAATGGCAGAAGATAGATACATGCTTTGGAAAAAGAAAATCTCAATACAGAAGTGGTGCTAATGTGATTTAATTCGTAACTCATTGCTGTTAAAGAGTCACCTTCAAGCCTTTGGGTCTATCCTCCCTTCTCCTCTGGCAAGTGGTGTACTTTATGACGGGTCAGTGGCTGAAATCAGGTGGTTTCTTACCTTTGTCCACTTCCTGGCCATATTTTGCGAGCAGGGTAGGACTGACTGGGCTAAACACATTTTACAAATGTTTTTGTCAGGTTACAAAAGTACAGTTATTAAATATTCATGTCTACCGAGGTTGAAGTGGGATCTTAAATATTTAAATGAGTAATTTATGTAAGGGGAATTCCTACTGCTTCCTAAAATGATCATTTTTCATAATTTGCATTTGGATTTCCATATTCAATTAATCTAAAAATCCTATTGCGTTAGTCTTGCTCCCTTCTCATGAGCTCTTTATATTAAAATGTGTTCTCAATACATGCCAGCAGGCCTGTATTTTAAACTAATTATGATTGTCATCCTTATCATACTTGATTACTTTTTCCCAAGGACAGAAATTGCTGGGCAAGTGGCACGGGGGTGGAAATAGGAGCTTTGAGCCAACAAATGTAACAGTGACAGAACTGGGACACATTACCTGATCATGAAAATGATTCAGACCACTTGCAGACGAATTGTTTCCCTTGTTAATTCATGCAAACGTGGCCTGGAGGTTAAAGGAACTGATCCTGGGATCAGAAGATCTGTTTTATTTCCAGTCTGCTTTCTGACCGTCAGCGAGTTATGAATGTGTCACTTCAGCAAGACACTTGCATTGATTTTTGACTTGTTTGCATGATGTGAGGCGAGTGCTTCAGTTTATGGCTAAATTTGGACTGAAGTGATGCTCCCAAGGTTACATAGGAAGGCTGTAAGGGAGCCAACAGTAGCGTCCAGATGTAAACTCCAGTGTGACATATAAATCATGGGTACTTCCTCGGCAAGAATTTTGGCCCAAAGCTCAAGCCCATTGGCTTTGAAAAACACGTTCAGATTTAAGAGAAGGACACAGGCTGTGTGGTGATGGCTATGTGGAGAAAAACTGTAACTGGATTAGGCACTTCTCAAGCTAAATTGGTTAACTCTTGCCAAAGATAAGAGCTAAATAACAGCAAATGCATTAAATAAGAGCTGCTCTGTAGGAATTTTAAATGCAGACAAGCAATAATGTAGAGATTTATTTTTCATAGTGAAGCTAAGGACTGAGCGTTTTTTTTGCTGTAGCTGCTCTTGAATGCTCAGTTTTAGACATAGTATGTTTTATCATCAGCTGTGTTCTTTTATCTTTAAATACCAGCTATTTTGCAGTTTAGTAACTCTAAAATTCTTCGTGCCAAGAATAAGAGTTGTTGCTGTCACTTGTAGTGGAGGAAGGGAAGGAGAGAGGTAAGCAGTGCTGATTAACACGGGCACTTGTTCAGCGTGCCTTTGAGAAAGGCGATAGATGTTGCTGTTCTTGCTGGTACCTGGCACTTCTCTAGTTTTTCTCGCTGAAGCTGTAAAAAAACACCCTACAACCTAAGCCAAAGACTTTCAGCATCCCTGTGGTGTGGCTGAATGAAGCTGTGAAGTGCAGAGAAGTCTTCCAAAAATGTTGGGGGGGACCTGGAGACAGTACACGGGGTTAAAAGCACGTGGGGCAGTAGGGTTCGCTTCTCCATATGCTCTTGGAAGAAATCCCAAACTAACCTCACCCTGTAGCTCAGCTGTGCAGTTCCTCCTACCAAGTGGCTCTGATTAATGGACTTGCTTCAAAGTGACATTCGGATCTGACATGTGGAAAACAAATCCTGCCTGCTAGTGACCGTTCTGCTTCGGTTTCCATATGGGTATGATCCTCAGTAGCACCTTTTACCATAGTGATGTTTTGAACTCTACTCTGAGGCTTCTCCCATGGTTTTTGGCCCAGACCCAGGCCTGTGCTGTAAGGGGGGTGTTTTTCTCCCCGTGGCAGAGAGCAGACTGGGGGATGTTTTCAGACTGTGACATTGCCTTCAAAGTGGCTTGGATGGACGTGGGTCAGTCACAAATTTGGCTACAAGTATTTATGCAGCACCAGCCGTGTTTTAGGAAATAGCTATAATTCAGGAAACAGCCATAATTCGGAAAAGCTGCTGTGTTCAGAGCTGGATTGTGTCATTTGTATTTTGAATAACCTCCTTGCTGTGACGCCATGTGAATCCTGTGGCATTGGTACCAGCGAAGAACATCGGTGAATTGCAGAAGTAGGGAATAAAGTGGACACAGAGTGGAAAGGCTGGCACTTAGGAGAGAAAGGTTATAGAATCTGGCTTTTTTTTTTTTTTTTTTTTTTAGCATTTGCACTTTTTTTTTCTTTTCTTTTATTATTTTTTTTTTTTTTTTTGCCACATTGGTGCAGTTTTAACGTCTTGTTTTTACTTGAATTTTGTCATCCACATGTTATGCTTACTGTGGGCAGTGGAAGGCCATTCGTGTGTCAGGCATTTCCCCCCTTTAATCCTGACCCAAGCTTTGCAGCTGGGAGGAGAAGCGGTGCTGGTTGTGTGAAGGAGCTTGCAGAACCTGGTGCACAGCTCCTTCCGTGTTGTGTCTGGATGCTTGGGAAGAAAAATGCTGTTTGGGTTTAGAGGAACCACTTTGGTCACTTGCTTGTCAGTATTAAAGTCTGTTGGAGTGTCTAATCTCTCCTTTGAAGGGAGCGAAGAAGTCTGTGTTTTGTTTTGTCTGTGGGGAACAAGCAGATGCTGTTTGAAACAGTGCCTATTCTCCCAGAAACGGAGGGGAAAGGAAATGAAGTCTTGCGGTTTTTCCTTCAGTGTTGTCCTTGCAATAAAAAACTGTGATGTAGCTTGTTGACTTTTTGATTAGACAAATAGCTCTGGGAAAACCCTGATGCTGGAAACCCTTAGTCATGTGCATAGCTTAATTCTGTGTTTTGTCTGTACGCATAGCTCACAGATGAAGGAGAGAAACCCTTACGTTTGCTTAGGACTCGCCGTGCTTTTGTTTTGCTTCCCCTTTTCTCTCCGTGCCCTGTGTGTGTTTGTTGGGATTGGCTTGGGTGTGGGCACTTGAGGGTGGGGAAGGCTTGACCCTTAGCTGCTTTTTGGAACGAGCGTGTAACACAAAAGAGAAGTGAAAGGCGGTTATGTCAAAATGTATTTGACCCATGGCAGCATGGTGGTGACTGTGATGCTCTGCGGACTGACAGGACAGAGCTGTAGGGAGAGCCAGCAGCCTTTTATTAGGCAGGCCTTCAAACACCATGCCCTTTGGAGGGTGAACACACTTTGAGGTCGGTTTGGTGAAGCCTTCACACCCTTCATAGGTATTAGGGCTGCTCTCCTCCCTGTGAAGGGACGTAGGAGAGCTGCAGCCGAAACAGTTAAATTGTCCCGACATTGTAAGCAGCAAACCACCCTGTGTTTTAATTCCCCCACAGTATAAGGAGGACGTAAATGAACATCTGCAGTGCACGGAATTAATCCCGTTCATGTGGGAGGATCTAAATAAAATGATGGGTTACCTTCTCTCTGCACTCTTCTTTGTTTTGCAATTACCTCAGGGTGATTAGACGCTGTGATGTTTCAGGTTCACTCCCATCATCATCTACATCCTTTGCAGCCTGCCTTATTTTATTTTGTGAACGATATAAAACAACAACAAAAGAGAATACAGCTGATATCTTGAGCAGCACAATTAGTCAATGCTAGAGGTTTGGATTTATTTTTTTTTTGATATGCACATTCAGCTTTCATTGGAAATTAGCACACATTTTGAGGAAACCACAAGAGCAACATACAGCTAATGTGTTTTCCACAGCGTTAATGCCAATGGGGTTATCATCCTGGGATCTTCTCACTTTCTTTTGCTTTTGGGGTTGCTTCATTTCACGAAAACGTTCATAGCTGAAGTAGAGGTATGAGGCTGTCCTCATTTCTGAGGCTGTGTGTATTTTCCTGAAATCTTTGTTTTTCTCACCCTGATTTTAGCAGGAGGGAAGCCTTAGTGGGACGACTAAATTCCTGGTGCATTCTCTTATAAAGTAACACACAAAGCCTTGGACTATTTTCCATACTCACTGCCTTTAATTGTATGAGGGGATAATTGGGTTTTGTTTAAACATTTGAGATACAGAATTGAAAGTGAGTGTATAAAAGGGAGAGGAAGAATTGCTATTTGTTGAGAAATGAGAAAGCGCCCAGCAGCATCGCTGCTGAACCTCCAATCTAATCATGCCTTTGTGCGCCTGCAACAACACTCCTGACCTCGAACTCTGTCATCTTTCTTAACTGCTGAACTACAATAAAAACAAAACGCCAAGTAAAAACTATAAATACAAACAGGCATGCCTCATGGCCGCCCTGTGCTGTAACTCTTGTCCTTGTAATTTTCCTGCCTCTGAAGCCTTTTGTTCGTTCTGTTGTGTTTTGTGTGTTTTATCTAATTTAGGGCCTCTGCGTGGACAGTGTCTCTTAGGAACAGACGGAGAGTACATCGAGTGACAGTGCTGGGCTGAGCGTGGGGATACCCAGATGGAGGAAAAGGGGCACCAGGCTTAGGAACGGGATTAAAGCCCTGGAAACTGAGGGGGATGCATGGGTGGGAGCTATTTTCTGGTTCCTCTCAAACAACCGAAGCCAAGTCCCCAAGCCATGGCCACCTCATCTCCCCTGCTACTGGCTGTGGGGTGGCCAGGTGAGGTCTTTAGTGGGGTCTTCCTCAGCTCGTGGCTTTGTGAGCGCATTAGAAGGGAGCTGGGGGGTGGTGGTAGCCTAGAAAAGCAGAGGGAAGAGGAATGGTTAGCAGGGGATGAGCTTATAAGACTGGTAGGGCTGTGTGGGGGCAGCAGCAGAACGCTGAAGGAAGTAATTCGGTGACAGAAAAACGACAAGAAAAAGTTAGTGAGTAGAGGATAAAGATTTCAGAAAAATGAATAGATTTTGACAGGAAAAAGGTTATGTCAAGAGCTTGATTAAATAGGAGAGCTAAAAAGTAGTATGTTCTGAAAAAAAAAAAAGTTATTAAATAAGAGACGGCTATTATATGCAAAATTCACGTTGCCATTTTCTCTGAATATTATTTAAACTTTCAGCTTGGAGACCCTGTAATGAAATCTAGTGGTGGGTAAAGCGGTGGTGTGCTGTGTCAGCGCCAATAATGCATGGGTATAGCCACTCGTGGATGGATGTAATACAGTTACTCAGATCATACCTGCATGAGTAGCTGCACCTATGCACACAAACGGTGTCCTTCCCAGTTGAACAGAGTGCTTTAACAGCTTTGCCTGCTGGGACTCAAGCAGTCAGTCTCAGTAAATCTTTCTTTTCCCATAAGCAGTCTGGGTGCATTTCCTAGCTCGTGGGGAGGCACAGGTCCATTCGCATGCGTGGAGCTGAGGTGATTTATCTGAGCTTGGAGGGGGATAATGTGGCAAGCCTTTACTGTAAGCATGAAATCAAATAAGTTTTTTTCACTTGTTGGGTTTTATTATTTAACAGAGCTTTTATATATATGCCTCCTTAGTAATGGCTGATAAATATTTAATCATGACATGGAATTTTCAGCATAAAATGTAAGGATTACCCCAAAAGCAGCAGCAGTCTGAGATTGCCCCTTCCAGGTCACTCCTATCTGCCACTCAACTCTGTGGCTTGAGAAAGCATCAGCTAAACCATAGCCTTTACTATGCTTTATATTATTGAGTTGAAAATGTAAAATATTTTTGATTAAAAGGTGTTTTCGCTCTTTCAGCTTACAATAACTTGTGACAAAATTAACCCATGCAAAGTTGAGATCAATGCAATGCTCTAAAACATCACAGAAACCTTCTCAGTAGCCTTGAACGATTAAAGATAGACAACCAACCTAAGCATTACCTACAAATAAATTTTTAAAATGCACTTTCCAAGCCGATGACCTTCTTTGTTTTAATGATACAAGAATATCTGAACGTCTGAATTACTCCTATACTGATCCATATGGAAATGAATAAACCAAAAGCTAAATTGGCAAGTGAATGTATATCAATCTGGCATACATAATACTAATTTAAAAAATGTTTGACAGTTTGTAAAAATAGCTGTAACTGGGAAGTCATCACTAAGCAGATACACTTCCCATGAGATCCTCAGGGGGCCAGCTTTTGGGCTGACGCTAGTTCACTGCTCTTCTTTATGACCCGGAGAAAAAACATAGACATTTATCGATCAAGTTTTCAGAGGACACAAAAATTAGGGCCGTGGTAAATGGAGAGGAGGAAAACAGCATGTCAATAACAGAGAGCTGTGAATACTCGGTGACTCGGGCGGCAGCAGACAGTATGAATTTTAATAAGGATGAACGTGGAGAGGAATGAAATCTAGATGATGCTTACTGAGCAGGGGACTCTCTTCTGTAGAAAGGGAGGTCTAGAAGGGGTGTGAGCGTGGTGGTTAACCAGCTGGCTTGCAAGGGTACCTTGGTCACAGTGTACAGATTCCTGCACAGAGCAGAGAGCTGTGGCCATGAGCGGGGGGACAGCCACAAAACAAGGTCCCATGGCTGGTAGGTGGCTAGGTAGTTCAGATTAAAAATGAATATGTTTGAGGAAGAGGGTTTGATGTCAAATCAAGGCAGATTTTGTGTTCCTGGCCAATTTGGAAACAAGATGAGTTGCCTATTTGAACGATGGCCTATGTCTTAACTGGGTATTCTTTCAGGGAGGTCTTCTCTGGTCTAGATCATAATGGGTATTCAGACCAGATGCTCAGAGTTGTCTGTTCTGGTTTCATACTTGATGCATCTCAGCAGTGATTCAGTTGCAAGGCAACTGAATTCAGTGGCCTCAGAGTCTAGGCAGTGGAGAATGTGGATTTCAGTAGCCATATGAGTAGACTGCACATATTAAGGTAAGAAGTACAGAAGAAACATGAAAAATAGGTAGCGGCTGCAATTTTTTTGCTGTGTGGACTTGCTCTTGCTTTGCATTAGCGTATGTGACCATTAAAGGAAAGATAAAGTGAAGCACTGGACTGTGCCCATAAGTGTAGGATCACAGGATATGAAGCTGCAGGATATCTCTAGTCCAGCCTCCTGCTCGAAGACGTGTCAGCTGCGAGGTAAGACCAGGCTCCTCAAGGTCTTAAAACATGGAAGGATTTAAAGAACTCCAGTAATACTGAGAAAAAGAGACTTACTGGAACTGTACAGGTTTTTGCAATCCAAAAGTTTGGATTTATACGTGATGTCGATTATTTTGTGGGGAAATTAGCATCTGTTTCATTACAATTGTGTGAAACAGTGTTAGTGAAATTGGAAACAGCCTGAACCATCACTCTTACATGAACTCTTCCCTGAGGGTTGAAAGCATTCAGTTTACTTCCTTCCCCTCTTGTTTTTATATTCCATGTGCATTTCCCGTTAGCTTTCAAGATGAGAAAATCTCCAAGCCAGTTCTGCTAGCAGGCTTATCTTGGATCCTGTTGAGATCCCAGCTGGTAGCCTCACAGGGAGCAAGGGTGGTGGTGGTGAGCTGTGGGGGGAGGCAGGAAAGAGGGGATTGCTTTCTAGGACTCTCTTTATTAGTGCTTTAAGCAGTGCCTAGGGAAGACCAAAATATGTATATGCTAGTAAGTCCATGTAAATTTTTTCTGGGCTGGAGGAGATATCTCACAGGGTTGGTACAGTCTTTCACCCTTCAGATATCTCAAGGACCCTCCTGAGAAAAAAATCTCTATATGGAGATCTCCTCACAAGGATGCTTTCCTTTAGATTCTTTCTCCTGCTGTTTCTAGTTTTCTGCATGAGACCTCACAAAGTGAAAGAGCAGCTTTTTTTTTTTTTTTTTCCCTTTGGAAAAATTTCTACGGTTCTAAGGTCCCATCTAGCAGTTTTGTTGCCTGTCCATCTCCTTCAGAATCACGCTGTCATAGCGATCCTGGATTTTTGGTACTTACTGATCACAAGCTACAAGATTAGTAGAAATTTCACAGTGAGTTAGGCAGCCTATTAGTGACTGAAAGTGAAGGTTATTACTTCGCATGCTAATTAGGAATTATTATTATTACCATTAAAGCTCAGATAGATATCTAGTATTCTGGATCCTCAGAAACTGGGCTTCAAAAGGTTATGAGATTCCTTCATTCCTGTTTAATCCAGGTGAAAACTACTTGCATAGAGGTTATTACGTTATTATTGCATTACGTGTATTAAAAACCTTTGATATGAAGCATATCCATGATATTTGGAGGAAAAATCTGAGGTGGAGAAGGAAGGAAGGTGGAGAAGAAAGGAAGAATTTCTGGTGTTTCCAGCATCCTATTTGGTAGTGGTACCAGAAAATGCATCTTCTGTAACTGTTGCCTGTTTTGATTCTCCTTTAAATGCTCTCTTTGGAAGCAAAAAATCTGTGAGATCTCTCCTCATTCCCCTTTTTCCTCTTGGGCGTGCCCTTGGGAGGAGGAGTTGGTGTGCTTGGCCCATCCACTCGGGTATGTGCAAAGCATAACAGCATTTCCTGGCTGCAGGCAAAGTGCATCACAAGGTTTTAATTGAACTCATTGAAATGAAGGGAGCAGTGGAAGGAGATAGAGAAAGGGGCTAGGACTGCTGAGAGATAAGCAGCCACTGAAGGCTAACACATTCCAGGCAAGCACGGCTCTGAATGGTTTCCTTGTGTTTGGCGAATTTCTCCTTAGAGAAAGACAGATCCAAAGTGCTCCGTACCTCACCCGAGGTTGGTTATAAAGCTGGGCTCTATAATGGAAATACAGATTATGCTAATTGAGATGAAGTTTTATCGTGCTAATGTGTATTTTACTCTTCTGTGTGCTCAAGTGCAGTGCGGGTCTAAGGGAGTTGGCAATGTCCTATTCATATGTAAAATGTTTTGAGGAATCTGTGGCTTGGAATATTTCAAAACGGCCGCTTGAAGGGATTCTTACATATGAAAGCAATATTATCTGTGTACAGCTTGTTGCAAACAGGGAGAGAAAGAAGAGTGTGTGAAAGCATCTTCCCAGCCTCTGCGTGTGGATTTACGGATCCTGCTGGAGGAAGGCAGGAGTGTGGCAGAGCTTCCACCAGGAGATGGAGGAGAGGGCGCCACGGGGGATGGATGTGGTCCAGCAACACTGTGCAGACCTGGACCCAGCCAGCTGAGGCAGAAACCGGCTGCTGGAAAAGTAAAGGATGTTGCAATGGAGTTGATTGTTTTCTCTGTGTCTTGGGATTACTTGGAGTTGAGAAGTATTAATCAGAACAGACTCTGGTAAGGTAGTAAGATAGCAAAGCCCAGCTGTGCATTAATTATTAGTCTGGACCTTTTGCAACTCAGAAGATCAGACCTTTACTATCTCTGGTACTCTTACTCCTTTTAATATCAGCATTTGGCCTTCACGTTGCCAAAGAAGTTGCATCCTTATTTTGTAAGGGGTCATCTTATCCAACAAGCTGCTGCCGTAATCCTCTTTGACATTACGAATGACTGCTCTGGAAGTGATTACTGCAGGATTTCATACTTTCTTTCCTGCTTACCGAATTTAGTGTAAAGAAAGTTACGGTGCATAAGCCACAGTAAAGAGCCACATCAAGAGGATGTGATCTCACTAAAAATATCAGGGGCACTGCTTCAGGGGCAATAAATCTTTGTCCATGTGGGCATGTTTGTAGAGCAGAAATCACCTGTGTCCATCCATTCTGCTTGTGTCAGGTCAGGTGTGCATGTGCAGGTAGCATTTTGCCCTGACAGTCAAGCTGAGGCCAAAAGATGGAGCATTTATGCTCTGGGTTAAAATCACTGCAGCAACTTTATTTTCTATTCTGCTTGGCTTGTGAAAAGACTTTGCTGTGCCTTTTAGTATATCTGTAGCAAACAGGACTTTGTGTTTCGTCTTCACTGCACATCTGTTGAGGAACAGCAAAGAAATAGTAGCTCAAATAGACTGCAGCTGCAGCAGCCATCTTTCTCATTTTGACCTTGATTCAAGATAAATGCTTTTAAAATTACAGCTTTCTAAAGAAACCTTCCTTCTTTAAAGGTTTTTCTCTCTCTCGCTCTGTTTTTTAAATGAGCTCATACATCATATTTTTAAAGTAGACTGGGACTGACAGTATTATGGAAATAGAGGGAAATATAGAGAAAAAAAAAAAAAAGAAACATCTTCTTATGTTTTAAGACAATGCAAATGTTTTTTCCCTGGACTTACATTTACATAGTTTTCATTTGAACTTACATCAGAGAAATGGGATATAGCCAACTATCTACAGGCTTGAAAACTTGGCTGATAAGAAGAACTGAGTAGAGTATTCAATTCTTTGCTATAAAGAGAACCCGGAGGCAGGTACGCCTGCTTGTGTTGTTATAATCAGTATCTAGTAACTGGGGGGAGGCATGTTTGGAAACCTGTAAGCTTCACTAGAAAATTTACAACCTTTCCAGATTATTGCAGCCTCATTCTTCAAAGAGCAAAAGAGCATGGCTAAGTTGTAGTGGAAAAGTAGGAAAAAGTATAATGACTAGAAGCAGAGTTTTTCTTTTCTCTTCCTTCCTTCCTTCCTTCCTTCCTTCCTTCCTTCCTTCCTTCCTTCCTTCCTTCCTTCCTTCCTTCCTTCCTTCCTTCCTTCCTTCCTTCCTTCCTTCCTTCCTCCTTTCCTCCTTTCCTCCTTTCCTTCCATCCATCCTAGATCCACAATGTTCCTTTGTGCATATTCATAATACATATTTATTTCTGAAATACACATGGTTAAAATTGGTCACAATTCCTTAGCCTCTTACTTCCTTTGTAGGGAGTTCCTTTTTTGGTATAGAAAAAAAAAGGAAAAAGGAAACCTTAAGTGGATGGTAAATGTATGTGTGTGTGTGTGTGTGTGTATATATATATATATATATATATATATATAGTTTATGAAGACTTAGAAATAATTCTAGGAGACCAGAAGTAGATCCTTTTCAATTTTGGGATATCTGGCATTGCTAACGGATGGCGTAAGCCTGGGAATACAAAATGATGAGCCTGCAGCTGAGGAGGTCAGCAATTCATCCAGAACTGACCCGTGAAATATTGCAATGTCAGGGAATCTGCATTTCATGCTATTGAAAACACTGTTGTATCAGACAAGTTCTGACCAATTCTAACACAGTCTGCCCTCACAAAAACTCCTTGCTGCATTAAAACAGCGTGTGCCAGTGTGGGACAGAGATGAACAAATCAGAGCTCTCCTAGTGTGAGAAGTAAAGCATATGGGAAAGTCTCTTGATGTAGGTTTGTGGATAATTTCATGAGACTTCTAAAGAAATTCCACATGGATTAACATTTTTAAAAAATTACTGGAAAAAAAAAGTTCCTCATTGTTCATTAGCAGGAAAGATGCTGTGTTAATTTATGCCACATGCAATGTCCGTAGGGTGGCCCGGGATCTAAGTCTCTGCATAATTTCACCCAAGGATATTAATTTCCCCACTGTGCCCAATTAAACCCATCCCCATGCTAATCTGAGAACAAATAGGATAAAATACAAATTTGTTTCTGGAAATTTGTCTAAAGCAAAAAGTAATTAAATCTCTCTCTATTCTTTGGAGGGCATTTACAACCTTTGCAATTAGTGATCAGAACTTAGAAACAAATGTTAAGACTCACTTCCTTGCTGTGCCAATATTTCTTTCATGCAGCTTCAGCCATCGGCCCATGTTGGCTTCCTGGTCAGTGGAAGAAGCCACCCCCAGAGGCATGTAGGTGAGCCGTCTCTGCAGCTGCGGCAGAGATGGAAGTAGGTACTTAAAAAAGAGCCTTAGAATAGACACCTCACTTCTGAAAATGAATGTGGCCTGCAACAACTAATTTGCTTTGTGCAAGCTTTTAACCTCAGTGCCTTTCTTTTTCTGAACTGCGAACTGAGAATTATTGCTTCACTAACTCATGGTCTCTGAACTAGTGACTTTGCTGTTCATGTCAGCAGAAATCATTCCACCACTTAGGTGTTGACCTTCTCTTAATTTTTCATCCTTCACTTTTATTGTATCCATCCACAGTCTTATTCCCGTAGGTGTCAATGGTAGATGAGTGGGAGTGGAAACAGCAGAGGAGGATTGGGTAGACGTGTGGAGTCAATGAACCTGTCTTGCTAAACCAAAATACATCATCCCCATTCCTCAGGTGAAGCTCTGAAATATCAAGCTTTTGGGATTTTTCTTTGCCATGTCCATAGAGCATGTAGCTCAGCAAGGTCTCTCGTTTGTCCTTGGGGCACAGTGGTGTTACATGTGGTAAGGTGCTCCGATCACAGGCTTCTGCTTGTTTCTCACACTGAATAAAACACTGTGTTTCCTGTTACTATAAGGCACGAAGCAAAATCTGGTTCTGCAGTAAAGAAAAAATATGGTTTCATTCTCTCCACTTAAGACTTCGGCATGCTCATATGCAATACCTAATCTGATTTTTACTTTTCAAAAAGAGATCTCCCAGCCTCCAACAAAAAGGCTGCAGTTTAGCCTTAGGAAAATTAAGGAGTCCAGACAAGAATCCTGTCATAAATCCTCGTACCTGTAGTCTTCAAATCAAGGACCAATAATTTAGTCTAAAATCTTCAGCTGAGTGCAGCAAATCACAAGGACCCAAACATCCCATAACATTACTATCCATCAGTTGATCTCTGTGAACTGTTGCTGAATGTTCATAAATGAGTGCCAGAGAGCTATCTGAAATGCTGGTACTGATGCTGCGGAGCCAGAGCTGTGTGCCAACATTTGCATTCAACCCGCATGCTCCTGGTCGCTGATTAAAAATTAACCCTTTCATCCTGTTCAGTGTCCTTAGCCTGATTAGTCTGTTGAAGGGATCTTAGGAATTTTAATGAAGTTTGAAATAGGGTAGTCTTTATTTGTGCTGAGTTTCTGATTTTGTCTGCAATTTGGACTTGGCTAGAGGGAACTCTTGCAGAGCAGATTGTTGTAAATTATTACAGAGGGCTTGTTTTCCCGAAGTACAACGAGACAGTTACTAATTATGAGCTTGTTCAGTGTGATTTTAGCAAAGGATCTGTGAAGTACGTGTAGAGGACTTTCCAAATTGCAAAAAATACAGTCCAAGAACCTCTGACAAACTGGAAAAGGGTGGTTCCTCGGGTCACTTACTTTAACTTCGTCCGGAGTTTCTTCATGCTTGAAGGGTGTTACGTGTGCAAAATATTGCCAGATTGAGACTTGCTTGGTCTGTATTCAAATAGTGACCAGTTTGTCCTGAACATAATTCTTGCCAGTACAGGTGGAATGGTGGTTTTATAATGTCTTTTACAGATGTATGCTTGTGATTGAGCTATGGATGTCTCAGTGTCTCTGAGAAAGGTGTTGGGTGTAGTGCTTGAATGTGTATTTCAATGCTTCATCATGTGTAGCCAGATAGAAGTAGTTTTCTCTGCTGCTTTGGGGTCGTATCAGAGGACAAACTGCGTCAAAATCTTCAGCCCAAGAAAATCTCTAAGCCTTCAAGAATGGGTGTACTTGAATCACTCTTACTTTGCATTAAAAATTGAGGAAGTTTGAGGACAGTAGCATGTTTGAACATATTAAAATGTTCTGATGCCACTATCTTGCCTGGGCCAAGCTATGCTGATTTTTCTGTCTTGGTTGGGTAGAGTGCATTTGGTCAATGATCAGCCCTCACCCAGTTGTGTAAGGCTCTAGGGGAAAGTACTATCTTATGTACCCGCTCATTGCTGTCAGTAAGATGTTGCTCTATGGAAAGCACTAACCCTGGCCTGCAAATGTCAGTGGTTTATTTCTTTAAAATAAGAATGGGATCACATTTTCAACAGGAGTCTCAACATACTGCTCTCAATGCCATATCTCACATTTTTTCCTCACAAGATGTCTTATATCCCAAAGAAGTGGAATGATTTATGTAAACAGCTTTCAACAATGCTGTATTAGGGAATTTCGTCTTTGTACTTTAGACCAACGAAAACTTAAATATTGATATGTCCGTGGATTTTTTTCTCAAATATTTGTAATATGAGAGAGTTAAGTGAGGTGGTGTTTTTGCATTTATTTCTTGTTGTCTTGCAAACCAGAAGTAAAAAGAATAATACAAGCAAAGTAAATGAAACATTACCAAGTAGGAAAGTGGTTGTTAGATAGCAAGCAGGGAACTTTTATACTACAGAAGGCTTGGAAATGGGAGCATTTGACATTTACTGGATTGTGGGATGGTAGTGGTATAGGTGCCTGCTGAATTCATGCCCTCAGCATTTCAAATGTCACTTATTTCTGCAAGTACAATGAAAGAAGTGGCAATTACTTTGTGTGGCTCTTACTGCAGTGTCCTTTGTTACTTGATTCAGCACAGACTTAGGAGAAAGGGTTTCACTTACGCTTCTGGTGCTTCGTAAGAAGGTGCCCTTTTGGATTCAAGTCTCCAAGAGTTTTGTTTCCTATGATTTTTTTACCCCTTTCTCTAGGTAGTCCCAGTGCTCACATACTGTTTCAGGCAAGTAATCTGCCTAGAGAAGTGTCATCGTATTCCCTCTCAGAATTTCTCTGTAGTTCCTGAGAGGGAGAGGCAGAAATTGCAGTGATATGGATTCTTTTTAGTATTTTCTCCAGCTGTTGTTCATCCTTTGGATATACCAAGGACCTGCCCTTCTGGGACCAGGTTGTTGGTCTCTCTCTCTCTCTCCACCTGCCCCCACTATTCCAGGCACAGTTTTTTTTAGCCAGGTGCAACCCAGAGGTGACACCTCCCCTTAGTACGATGCCAAGATCTAATAGGTGCCCTGCTGTGTGCATCCACTGTGTCATTTGTAGCCCTGCCCTTGCTCTGTCGGGTTCAGTGCCCATGGGACGTGGGGAGGAGATGCTGGTAATCACACCAAATGTTGGACCATGGCAGGAGCTTCAAAGGCTGCCTGGTCTGGATGGTGAACAGCGAGCTCTCGGTATGCTCCCAAGCTGTGCCTTTCCCAAGAGTGGTTTTGATTTGAAAGACATACATTTTAATTTGTAGTCATCTAATGGATTGAGATGGTAGGGAAACCTCTTTTTTCTGTGCAATCCTAGAAGTTTTGACTGGGTAGCACTGTGTTCTTGTGCTCACTGCAACTCACAGGTGAGATTGCTTCTCTTAATGCTGGTGGGCCCAGGTGCAGTTTTCTAGAAGTTGTACATGGATGCTTCTGTTCTGAGGTAATGCAAGGCCTGCTATCTATTTATATATATATGTATATGTACATAGGTAGTTATTATATTGATAAGCTTTCAGTTCAGCAAGGCTGTTTATCTTTCTTTCTTGAGAGACTAGTGCCTAGATGATGTGCTCTCCACAGTTACTATTAAATTAATGAATATTGATTGGGCTGACTCTAGTGAGATGGACCGAGACTGACTGCATTTTGGGCAAATCATTCCAGAAGAGGGAAGAAAGCTGTCCTTACAGTTCTCATATTTAAGTGACAAGCTAACAGTTCATTCAGTTGCCCAGTCCTGGCTGAATTCAGGGGACTGCTGATTCTGCTGCAGTATTAACACCACTCTTTAATCATTCAAGGCATTATCTACTGTTGTCAGCTGCTTCACGCACGTGGTGTGTATGAACGGGATCTTTTAATCAGTCCTGGGAGCCACGCGTGTGCACCACTTACCATTAGATTATAATTAACTATAATTATGGATGGAGATCAGCCCAAACCATGAAATGTAGATTTAGATATTTACTATGTTAATAAGAAGATTTGGTGAAGATAAAGGGCTTGATTTTTATTTTTCACTATCACAGTAGTGTGAAGGAGTCTTAGTCAAAATTAATATAACTGCCATTTCCACCCATCTTATGGTTTTCTTTCTGCAGATTGCTATAAATGAGATTCAGGCCAAAGAGGTCATGTCATTCACACAATAAAACACTGCCTCAGCGAAGCCGAGATGATAGAAAGCAGTTTGTAGAAAACCTGGGAGGTGTGTTTGTCCATAGGTGTGCCAGAAAGTCTTCTGTATAAACCATCTTGATAATTACTCACCTAAGGACAATTTTACAGAAGGCACGAGTGGGATTTCTGCTCAGGAAGGGGAAATGTTCCCCTTTGTTTCAATGCCATGGGTACGTTGCAGGCAGGAGCATTTTCCAGGTGTGCACAGCGGTGCTGAGTACAGCTGCACCAGCGCGTGCTGCTGCTGCTGCTGCCAGCAAGCGCCGTGCTAAGCTGCTGTGCTGCCATGCGAGCTCCACAGTCTTGTTCTCAAGGCTTTATTGAAGAAACAACCCAGTTAAGCAATGCTGGGAATCATAAAAAAAGATTTAATGGTTTTTATGAGTAAGGTCCTCCATTAGTATTTAGCTTTTGCTGGGGAGACAGCGGCTTTTGTTTGCTTGTTTACGTTTGGGAATCAAATCTCACACATTGTGCAAATAATTTAATCTTTATGGCTGCTGCTGCTGCATATAAAGTGTTGTTGTGTCGGTACCTGCTGGTTAAGTGAAGCAGGAAGGGATACATTTATGCACGTCACTGTTTACTGTATTTAATGGAAATGAAAAGTGAAGTAATAAATTAGGGAACAATATTCTTCTTCAGTTTGGAACAAAGAGGCGGTGTTCCAGGATCCTGGTTAATCAAAGCGCAGTGACCTGCACACGCTGAAGCTTTCCCCTCTCTGGTATTTAAGTGGAAATGGCGTGTTTGGCTGTTGACCCAAGGGCTCCGTTTTGGAAAGGTCTCTTGTGATGGCGAGGGGGCACCAGAACGGTGGTCGGGGCCCAGCTCCTAGTGCCAGAGCAGGAGTCAAGCGTTTGGGACAACCTCTAGGGGTGTCTCACATCCTCACTTCAGTGTCTTCTTCCTAAACTACTTCCAGACCCTGAAAGCTGACATTACTTACGTGATTGTTTTTTTTTTTTAAGCTTTAGTAGTTTTAAATGTTATTAAAGTTGACAGTTATGAAGGCGCATTGTGCTTGCTTTGCTGTTGTGGCAATACTGTGCCGTGTGTCTAAGCATTCTCAGAAGCTTATCAGGTATTTAAACATGTAAATGAAAATTATAGCCTCTAACAACATCGCTGTTCGAACTGTGAAGAAAATCAAAACATTTAGCCTGTTTGTTTACTAAGCACATACGCCCGAGTCCTGTTAGGGGATGCAGGGAATCTTTGTTTGCTCAGGGAAAAAGTGACACGACACATTATTCGATGATTACCTTCGATTTAAAAATAGATACGGAGTGAGTGAAGGAGACTATTATGTCTCCGGAGTGGAGCTGTGTACGGTGTTCTGTCTCTGCAGAAACTTTTACACTGGTTCATGCTTCTTGACATATCGATTATCATCACGTACAAGCCCTCTGTTTTAAAGCACAGCTTGACAGTATTCTCCAGCTCTCGGCCTGACACCTGCAATAGCATTTCTGTCAGTGGTGCAGTTCACAGCTGTTTCTACAGGACACTTCGGCAGTTTCCTACTAAAAACCTGGCAAGTGGTGGTAAAAGCGTGCCTGACTCTGCTTAGTGCCTCTGGATTCCCAGCAGGACCACCTCCTCTTTACTGCTCGCATCTCAGTTATAACTCAATGAGACAAGTTTCCCCTCATCGTGATGCCTGATGTGGGCATCTGCCTGCCTGATGCTCCTTCTCTAGCTAGCACAGCAAGTGGGGGGCAGAGGAGTGTTTTTTGGGGGGGGGATTTGGGCCAGGTGAGATCAGAAAGACAGCCAAGCTTTTGTTTTCCACCCTTGTAGGGTGTAGAGGGTGGTTGGAGCTGAATAGCTTCTTATTTAGACTTTTCAGACTGTGGAGGGCCTAACCTGAAACTGGTGATCTCTGTTTCTGCTGGGGCTCAGATCAAAATTTCTCATGGAAATGCTTCTGGATCAGCCCTTTGACAAAGCCTTTAGTTTGAAAGTCTGCGTGCCTCCAACTGGAATCCCATAGCGTATGTTGGTTTTTGGACCAGTCAAATATTCAGTTGCAATGCATAGAGCAAAATATAGTTGGGAGCAAGAAAGTGCGGGAATAATTGATTGTATATGCATCATGTACTGCTGAGTGTCTGTTCAAGGAGAAACCAAAGCTATAGGCCAAAGCTTTAAAATCTTATGTTTTAATATTAGGATCCTGGATACCTTTGTATGTAGGCTCAGAGAGACTCAAACATTGCCATTCAGAAATGCCAGTTGTAGGAGTTAATCCGACTGCTCCATGATGATCAGAGGAGCAGGTACCTACCGCGAATGAATTGAAAATCACATCATTTTGTCTTTGGTGCCTGTACCAGAATTTTGGGCCACCCAAGCTGAAAGATTTTGGATAACAGCTTTTATAAGACAGGAACCAGAGAGCTTTGTTTCAGTAGTTTCCATGGTAGATCAAATATTTAGCTCTTGGACCATTTCTATGGAAAGTAAAATTAGTAATTAAGACACAACATTGGCTGTGGAATCCCCTGATTTGTCAGAAAATGTCTTCTTGCCGTAGGCATTGCAATTGGTTACTGCTAACCAGTGTTGCTAACCTGTATTAATTTCAATTTCCTCTTGCAGTAATGCGTAGAAATCCATTTGGGATGGACATTTGCTGCCGGAAAGGATCCAGAAGCCCACTTCAGGAACTGTATAATCCCACCCAGGTGAGTGTCTTGTGGCTATAATCAAACTTTCCAGTCCAGAGTACAAATACAGTCTCGCTTAACTTAAATGTGTTTTGGTCTGTTTTATATCATTTATATGCAGTAGCTGCCATCTGCTTGGAGGAATGATCCTCAGGTCTGCAAAGCTGAGCCATAAAGTTCTACAGTTTGAGCTAAATGCCTGATTTTTGAAGGTTTTTAGTTGCCTAATGATGCAGACTCCTTTAAGTATTTTACTTAGGTACCTAAAAGCCTTAAGATAATATCTTTAGATCTCCTAGGTACAAGCTAAGGCTTCATAATTTAATTTGTCAGTCAATACACAGAGGGGCAGGGTGGGGTGAGAGCAAGAGTAAGTGACGAGACATTCTGTGCATGAAACAGTGAGTGCAGGAAGGCAGAAAATTACAATAATAATATATGAAAATTATCTGTATGGTAGCCAGCTGCCCTTCCTGTCCTGGTTCATTTCTTGTATGAGGTTGAGACAAACACAGTAGCTAACATGTCCTTACTCTACGCACTATTTGACACCTGATGGTCTTGGTGGGAGCCTACAATTATCTGAGTTCTTGTGACAAGCAGTGCAGGAAAGTTATCTGAAATTTGTGCTCCCATTTGTTCCTCTGGATCAATTTATTCCCTACATGTGGGTTGAATTGGCACATTCAGGAACAGCATTTCCTGTTGGCAACTGAGAGGAAGTGCTGCCATTGAGAGAAAATGCCAGCTGACTATTAAACATATTTATTAAGGTTTAACAACCGCCTATTATATATTTATACATCAATGAATACATTGAGTTTTACTAAATTGGCTGTTAAGGAAAGTGACTATCCCAATAAATCTAACTTGTTAGATTTAACAAGGCAGTAAATGTTTTAAATACTATTTGATTATGAAGAGACTGACTATATAGTGTGCAAAATGAAATCTAAGTGATTTAAAGTATTTATGTGAAGAATTGACAACAACTTAAAGATATGTGATATCTGATACGTGGTGGGGTAAAGCTCCATTTACTTGATTACGTTGTTTTTATGAACATACGCTGACTTACTAATTCAATTGGAATTCTGTGCATGGCTGGGAACATGAGTTTATCATACTAATATACTGGCCTTTATTGACCATTATAGAGTTAGCGTTGCGTAAATGGAAAGTGCATGTAAAAGCCCTGAAGAGGAGCAATCAAATGCTACAAAGGAAAAATATTAGAATTTGCAGGTTAAATTTAAAGATTTAAACACACTTTGCAGATGATCGAGAAGGGCGGGTAAGGGAAAAGAGGCTGGTCATTTAATTATTCTCTCTGGGGTCTGCAGTGTGTCATTAAAACCTCCTTGCCCTTTAATACTGTTAATGGCCATCCCGTAAGAGAGAAGCATCCCCATCCATTAAAGGGCTGTAATCCCAGAGCCCTTGCAAGCTTGGCCAACTCAAAAGGTTTTCTGAGCTTCCTGAAGCAGGGGATGCAGCTGGCAACTCCCTTACTGCCTCTCCTTCATTTCGGCATGCCCTGACCAAGTAAAGCATTGGCATGCCTTTCAGGGCTCTCTTAGGAGGCAGCCAGAAAAGTCAGTGTTTGAGTAATTGCAGCATTTCTTGCAGCTGATGTCATACTAAGCAGATGACGTTTTTCACGCTGAAGTGTTTCTGTCAGCTCAGTGCCATCCCTTCTTAATCAAACTTTTTAAGTTTTGTTTCTTTATTTGTTTTTAGAAGGCATTTGCTCACTTTTTGGATGGGGCTTTGGATGCTGCACTCAGTGCTGTAGGGACTAACAAGGCAAGCAAGTGCATGCAGAAACAAGAAAAGACAGCAAGAAGGGGCTGACACATAAAGCAACAGACTGGGGATGACCCCTGGAATATTTCTTCAAATGTGTGGGTCATATTTCTTTTTGCATTTTTGCCTGAATACCTGTCTTGCTTTTCTTAAGGTGGTGGAGGAGAGACTGGTCTGTATTTTGGCAGTGGGGTTCTTGGTTCTTGACCTCAGGAGTTCACCACCAGTTGTAAGGATGGCAGGGGAGATCAGACTCCTAATCTGTCTCTGCAGTTCCTTGCTGAAGCAGTCATGATCTACCATTTGTAAAATCAGCTCAGAATTCAGTAGAATAAATAACTTTATGATAAGACATTTTTTGGCCAAAACCTCTCTCTTACAGATATAAGTAATTAAAATACCTGTCAGATCTTCAACCCTTGACTTTCAAGAATTTGTTGGACTCCTGGTGTTGGGAGCCCACACTTTTGGGTTGGATGCTGATGGCTGTGTGTGTGCCATCACAGAAACCCTTTGGCACCCAGTTTAGCTGCTTCAGAGAAGTGGATTCAAAGAAGTAGATTGAGCAGATATTTGTAGTTCTCCTTGTAGTTCAAGGGAATCTGAACGATTCAAACATCATACTTAGGCTGCTGAAAGATGCCCTGCAGCTGTGTCTTTGGATTACCACAGGCTAGGTGCAGATGTAATTTTTTCATTGTAGGAAACTTTAAATATTTAATGTGTCCACGTGCATGTTTTTAACATGATCTAGTAATAGGAGTACCCAGCTGTGTCCTCTGCTACAGAGTGCAGCGTACATTTAATGTGCTTCAGGTTTCCTCACGTAGGCAGCAATGTGCAACCGTAATTCCTGCGGTTGTCTCCAGGACCCCCAGGAGAGTTTGGCAGGGGAGGGGACTTATGTAGCTTCCTGCTTTGAGATGGTTGGAGGGTCCCATAGGTCCTAGCTTGCAGCCCCCTCCTGGCTGTTCCCTGTCAGGGAAGATGAGAATATGGCTGTCAATTGAAATAAATGCCACATAGAGTCCATAATTATCTCTCAGATTTAAAATGCTGTAGTTTAATACGAGTAAGACTTTTCAACTCCGTGTTCAGCATCAGGTTGCACTGCCCTCGTAAAACCAGATGGAGAAAGGCTGATTTACACCAGCCAAGGATTTGACTACGGCTATTTACTGTGTTGACATATAACAGCCTCTCTGATCCTGCGCTGTTTTGTTTCCTTCTATGGAGTGGTTTTGGTTGTTTGCAGATGCCATCACTTGTCTCTTGGATCTCTTCTTGGTGGATGATTGTGACGAGAAAAAAGAAAAAGAAGAAAAGAGAAGAATTTGGCTTCAATAAATTCTAATAGAGCAATGAATTGGAGGTGACTGAAAGGGCGGCTTATAGGAGCTGAATTTCAGAAAATTGCAGTCAAATTTTCAGTGGACTGATCATAATTGTTCAGACGTTTGGTGGAGGACTTTGGAGGTCTTTTCTAACCTTAATGATTCTATGATTCTATGAGTTAGCAATGAATTAGGACTAAATTAAGTGTCTGTAACAAAGCCCATGTGTTATTTATGTCTTAGTTGAGTACCTGGCCTTTTGATTATTGTAAAAGTAGGAACAATGCTTTTGCTCTTTTGCCTGTTGTAATAGAGCAGAAAGTGAGAAGTGCATTTGTCTGTGGACAAAAGATTTATTTTCTAGGGCATTTATTGCAAGATTTTTCATGAGCACTAATACACCATGAGGGAAAGAAAAGTCAATATAACTGAACTGGATTTACACTGAGTAAGCAGATTTCCAGGCTGTGGTCCTCAAGTACATGAAGACATGTCTCTGAGACCCTGCTGTCATTTTTTTTCTTTCTTTTTCAGTTAGAGGTTTACTAATAAGGTGCAGAGGTACCCATGCCAAATTTTGAGGGCTGAAATGCTGCATTTCTTTAATGGGTTTGTTAAAAAGCCAGCTTGGATCCGTATTAAGTAGAACTATATTCCTTCTGCCACATTGTTGTAATGGAAAAAGAAAGAGCATTCAGCACACAACAAGTAGCAAAAGAGAAAATCTAGATGTAACTTGACACAGTTGAAGAGACTTACAGGAATGTGACATAAACTTGCATTGTATATTGATTTTTTATTTATTTATTTATTTTTGGGGTATACCAAACCCCAAGAATTTAAGGACATGGGTAAACAAATAGTTGCAAAACTTTTTCTTAGAAGACAACTTATGCAGCTGTGTCTTGTAATTTGCATAACTGAGTATAAGCCCATTGCTCCAAAAATAACAGATAATTGTGGATCAGCCCATGGAGCTGGAGTCACCAGAAGTTCAGAATTGGGTAACATCATACTTGAGGCTTGTACACATTTGTGGTTGGCATTGAGCTGTTCGGTGTAATGAAAGCGCTACCAAATTACAGCGAATTGCAAGCCAAAATAGACCCGATGTTAAAGGAAAGGGAAATTGTTGCATCTTTAAGTTAGAATTTGTCTTCTAGTTGTCAAAATTAACACCTAAGTCCCAGGAAATCATTGTCTGGTCTAACTATCTAGACTGTTGTGAGGAGCAAAGCAGAGATACAGTCCTGTATGCGTTAGGATCCACATCCCAAGGATAAGTTTGTTTCAGTTTCTAGTTTGACATTGCCTAACTAATACATGAGTCGACATGACCGTTTCACCAAAGGTCAAACTGTTTGCCATTTGTTATTTTCCTTTTCAAACACATTTCTTTTTGTTGAGGAGCTGCATTTCTAGGTGGCTGATTTTTGTGGTAGCTGGAGCCAGGATGTTTAGTGCTTTGCTAAACCTGGTGAGTCACAACTGTGGACCTCACATTGCCTTTCTGTTATGAAATTATATTGGATTGTTTTGGAGCAGTCGTTCCAAAATGACCCACTTCTTTTATTACTTCCACTCCTTTTCTCCCCTGCCTTCCTGCCAAGTGCAAAGAAAGTGAGCGGTTGCCTTCCTGCTCACAGACAGTGTTTATACATCCTCAGCCACCTCAGGCTGCGAGTGCTCCTTTTTTGGAGATGCCGCATGATTATCTGTGGCTCAGGCTGTCTGGATAGCATCTGCAAACATCAATCCAGTTCAGCCCACATCGCTTAACTTTCATCTGGGTTGGTACTTTCCTATCGTCAAGGTGATCTCAACTCACTAGGATAGCTCTGTGGGTGACTGTGACTGTTCCCGGACAGAAGTTTGTGGTGAGCTTTGCGGTCAGAGCTTTGTGTATGTGTTGCCCACAGCACTTTGAACTGAAGGTTCAAATGCCTAAAAACCCGTATTTCTGCCCTTGATGAGCCTGAGGTACCGAGCACTCAGCAGTTTGTTTCTGTGTGCAACAGCTTCTTGTAGAAGTATAAGAAGTAAAGGGCAGTCATTGAATATGATGAAAAGTCCAGATTATGTGTGGTTTTGTCTCTGTCAGCAGGTGACCAGGACAGACTACAAGAAGGATAAACAAATGATGATAATCTGCTAACACACAAAAGCTCATGAGCTTCCTGAGGCAGGCACATGTCTTCCTTCATCAGTTATACCATGCAAGAAGAACCCGAGGTGCCAAACCACTATGGCGGTGAAGAGGAGGGGAAAAATATTACTTTCCAATTTCAGTAAGACAGGAGGATTACATCAGTGCTATACACTTAACTTTTCTCCCCTTTTCATAAATGTATGTGTATGTTCTGGCTGCCTTATTTCCTCCCACGGACAGCAGTACAGATACCCTAATGTGAACTTTGAAGTACAAGAAATAGCGAGGCTTATCTAAAGAGCAAAAGGTTAGAAATTATTGATGCTTTGCAGTTGAGATGAATAGTCATAGGTGTTCATGTGTTCTTATGAGGGCAAGAAGTGGCCCCAAAGTTTAACCAGTACTGAAAACGTACATTGTGTGGTTGATGCTGATCTTTGTAGGCAGATTCATGCAGATAATAACAGCATGGTAAGTGCAGTTCTTAGTCTCAGTATATGATTGATCATAGATTAAAAACTCCTTAATGGAAAAGATGCAGAATGGAGACATAGGGAAGAAAATTCAGTGTGCAGTGCCAAACTTTGGGAACGTAATCCTGTTGGTAAACAACAATATTGTATCTAATTATCCTCCCTTGCTGTAGCAGATGCCTGCTGATGAAAGAAGAGGTAATTGATTTACTCTGTGGATGACTTCGTATGCAAAGACATTACTTACTGTCGTGCTTGCAAGTCATAAAACAGCAGCTGGACTGGGATGAAATATTACGTTAACCTTAGGAAAAAAAAACCTGCACCAGTGAGAATGCTTTGTTATTAATTACTGATTACAAATGATAAGAGCCTGTTTTAGATGCTGGGGAAATGGCATAGGGAGGGGAGGGGAAGATTTCAGGTACAGTGTGCTTCATAGATCATTCCTTGAGACATGATGGATGCCTTTGTAAGTCAAGAGGAATTAATCAGACAAGTATGTACAGTAACTACCAGTACTTAAGGCCAGAATTATCCTCAGGACAAGCTCATTCAAGTTACTGCAGTGCATTGAGATGAATTTTTAGTCACCTGTGTTTAATAGAAGACTTATTACTTGCACAAAATGAAAAAGTACAATTGTCACTCAAAATAGCTCTGATTTCCCTGATAGGAAAAGAAGCAGCAGAGATCTCTTACAATTTCTCCAGTTCTTGAGTCATCTTTTATTACTTTGAGAGTATATGAGTTTAATTATAAAGGCTTTCTGGAGGCATGCAATTATGAGAAAAAGATTTAGTAATACAGGAGACGTGGCCAAAAACAAAAGGCTTGTATGTGTTGGAGGGGGGGGATAACACAGTTTTCAGATCTGGACATCTGTATGTGATGTCTGGACTCCCTATTAGACAATTGCCTAAACCCACTTGTGCAGCGGGTGGAAAGGAAACCTGGGCTGTAGCACACTGATCCAGTGCCTGACCAGCATCAGTGAAGCTTTTTGTGTTTAATTCTCTCCAAATGAGAGACTGATTTGGTCATGAACATGATGGTTCAGTCAAATGCTTGCTCGGAACCAAGTAGCATTCAAATGGGGAACCTGCCTATCTCTGCATTATGTTCCTTTCTTTCCTCCCCAGCTGAAAGTTTCATGCCAATTTGACCAGTGATGAAAACACAAATAATTATACCTCAAAATGCAGAGGGATGTGGCGGTTTGGAGAATTGGGAGGCAAGGGGCGGGAGGGGGAATATCATTGTTCACAAACTGGTGTAATGACGACAGATTTCTGCCACCTGCTCCTGTGGAGACAGTGCAGGATTTCTGCCTGCACTTAGCAAGCGCTCCAACATCCCTGGCTAAACTGCCGTATCCTAATATTCTCAGTCTAGACCTTGTAATTATTTACAGTGTAGCCTCTCTTGCTCATTTCTGGTGCAGATATTTTCTGGGCAGCTTTCTCCACTGTGTGTAGGGTAGCAACCATATTTGTCTAAACACTTGCTTTTTTTTTTTTTCTTACTGCAGTCTTTGTAATCAAAGAGGTTTCTTAACTCAGTGCAGCAGAATCGTAGACTGCTTGCAGCAGGGCAGGACGATCTCTGCAAATCCCAGGAGCCCAGCTACAGCCTCTCTCTCTCCCTCTCTCTCTAAGGAATTGTAAAGTATCCCAGTAGGCATAATAATGAAAATGAGAGAAGACAGACACTACTCTACTGGTATTGTAATTCTCATTTACTAAATAACTTGACAATTAAGGAGGAGTGGAAGAAGTTGTTAAAAATTGCAGTTATTTTCAAGAGATCAGATTCCCCAAGTCTCCTTTTTACAGACTTACTGTATCTGATGCAGCACCTGTAGACCTGCGAACTGACCTGTAATGTTCATTGATGGACTTTAGGTCTGTACAATATAAATTCACCTCAGTAATGTAACTAGCTGCACCTTACTGAAGCTTTCTTCAAAACGCAATAATTTGCTTCTCTGATTATGCACACAGGTTCAGAATTTCTCCTCTGTAAATAATGCAGACGAGGCAATGTTAAAATATTGCCTCTTGAAGGATGTGGATGCAGAAGTCACTGCATTTTGGCACTTATGTGCTAAGGAACTGAATGGTACTGCTGGGAGGCAGGCTGTAGAGTTTTTGCACAAATGTGTGTAGGCAGTTAAATCAAGCACAGATTGTCTAGTGACATTTTCCAGGTAAGTTTCCTCTTTGCAGAAGTCTGAGCTCTATAGCAGGCTCTTTATTAAGTCATGTCATGGTGATCTGTGACGTGATCTTACAATAGAGTAAGACCTGTGGTGAAGACCTTGTGTGCTTCTCTGTTTGTCTGCAAAAATAAGAAAACTGTACCTTGCCCTGTCAATCCTGTTTGTCTGACATCCCCAGACCTTCATGACGGCAGTAATTAAGAGTGGAGCAGAAGGATGGTGGGGGGACGACATGGCACAGGCTGTGGTGGTCAGGGCAGGAGAAGCAGGGAGCTGAACCTTTGGGAGCAGAAGTCACAGGGGTTCCCCTAGGACTGGGAAATGCTGTCAGTGCTGGCTGCTGGGCTTAGTTTCTTGTTTTCTTCTTTAATCATCAGCCTGAAAGATCAGTTGCTTAGGTAGTCATCACCTGGACCAGCCACACTTAAATGGCTTTTAGTCACTAGCTTTCAGACCTTGCTTCTTACCGATCTGGAGGAGATGTAAAACGAACAGGAAATATAAGGGGGGTTTATAAAGTAATATCTATACATCATTTGAATTCAGCAAAAACAATGTTTGTACTGCATATGTCTTTTTTTTTTTTTTTTTCCCTAGTAAAACAACACTAGCAATTGTATGGGAGCCACTCAAGAAGGTCTTTGTTGCTTGACCAACCTGTAACAGTCACATGTCTCGGTGTGGATAGGATATTTTATGTTTGAACTATTCCTACATTTACAGGACAACGTAAAACTCAGTGGAGAAATGTGGCAAAAATCTATTTCCTTCACACTGGGACTATAATGTAGTTGCACTGGAGGGGTACACTGTCTTCATATTCTCATTTTCCATTATGCTGTCAGTGTAGATGCTTCTGTCCATTCATAACCTTGGGAGAAAAGTGAAACCTGATCTCTTGAAAATTGATGGCAAAACTCCTAGGCTCTGAAGAGGCCAAACTTTTAGTTAAAAGATCTGATCCAGGGGATCAGAAGGGAGCTATAATTGCAGCCATTGTTTTATCTGCCCTTTTGACCATTCTATATATTCTGTTGCAGTAGGAAATCCTGAATGGTGTAAATCTGATGGTGAAGAGATTCCCCCTCCTCTCTCCCCCCTTTTTTCCTGGTGGTGAGATGACTATAGCCAAACCAAAGAGTGTTGGCAATCTTACAGTGCACTGAAGTTTATATATATTTCTGGTGCCTGGAAAATCCAGGAAGGGGTGTTTCTTTCATTTCAATCTTAAATCACATCTGAACACTATTCTGAGTGTGGTTTCTGCAAAGAGCTAAAAGCAAAACATGCGGTAAAAAATCACTATATTCCCGCAGCCAGAATTGCACTGAGATTACATGGCTGCATGGCAAATTAGCAAGCCTCTGTAGCTATCAAACTGATGCCCTAATATAAATCTTTCCCCTCCTCCCTGTAAACGTGGGCTGTGTCTTTTAGATCATTTTGGACAAGCATCTGGGGATGAGTAAGGGGAAGTGGATATTAATTCAATTAGAGGACAGAAGATGAACGTACAAGCTGGCGTGGGGAATTGACAGCGGGAGCTGAAGTAACAAAGATATCTTTAGCCAGGAGAGGACAGTTTCATCTATTCAAGTCATGCTTGACTTTTGCCATGCATACATTTGACTTATGAAACGTTGGTTGAAGGAGTTGTATTTACATAGCAATATAGTTAATGTCATATTTTGGGAACTAAGCCTTGATGTCAATAGATGGATGGAAAGCTGGAGAGCAGATGCACAGTGGTAGCTTTCAGTTCATTTTGATCCATTAAATATTCATAATAAGCTCAGCTGAAGGAGAAAAGAAATGTTTCATTGAACTGGGAAGGAGAAGCTGAAATCGCTGGAACTCCTCCAAAGCGTAACGTCTTACTTAATGTGAATTGAATGAAAGTTCCTGTGGTGAAGGTGAGATGCAGTCCTGGGTACTTCCACAATTGCTGCTTTCTTCCTTGAAGAGATTGTTGTGCCAATGACATCACTCTGTAAAATAATGGCCAAGAATTACTACTTTGAGCAGTTTATGTAGGCACGGCGCAGGCTTTTTCCTTTTTTTTTTTTTTTTTTTCCCTATAGCTTTGGACATACAAAAGCCTGTGTAAAGACTGTCCTATAGTTAAATGCCACATATTTACAGCCTGGTAACAAATCCTTCCACACCACACTTTCCAGGCACGGACACGCTGTCACTGAGCAGATGAATCCCCTACTTGCCCAGGGAGAGCTTGGCCTCCTTCGAGGACTCAAGGGCTCCGGGGTAATGCTTAGAGCTGTATATACAAACGTGTGCTTGTCTGTATGACTGAGAGTAACTCTTAGACTGCAGAAAGCTTAGTGTTGGGTGCGCTGGTGTCACACGAGGCCCAGCCGCCTCACAGCCCGCTGCCTCATGGCCTCGCTGGGCTGGCTCGCGCCTCACGCGGAGCTGGGTGAGGCAAGCGTGCGCCCGCAGGGCAGGCGCGCTCCGGCTGCCCTCGGTGCAGCTGGGGTTGTCTGCTTTGTGTCATGTAAACACGGGTTCATAAACTGTCCTCGAGTTCACAGCTGTGCGCAGGGAGGGCTGGCTGTTTCTTTGCCAAGATGTACTTCTGTCATCCTGCCTTTCCTCCTCCTCCTCCTCCTCCTCCCCATTTCCTCCAGCCTTGAGGTCTCCTGCTCGGTCTAATGCCTTTAACTCTGCTCAGTCTCCTTCTCCCATTCCCACCACTTTATCTTACAAAGACTAGAATATTTTTACATGGGGTACTCTGCAGGTTTATGATCATGGCTTTATCACAAAGTGCAGCCAGCCAGTGGGAGAGCGAGGGCAGACAGTTGATGGCGAAGCAGACAGAGAGGAGAGACTCGTCTCTGAAAATTACGCTCTCATTTATTTGTTTATCTTCAGTCGACCACTGCAAAAACAGACCAGGCAAAGGAAGAGATATTTGTCTGTCTGCTGCTAAAGAGAGCTCAATGACTTGCTCTGAGTTTATAACAGGCAGTATTGCTTTTAATGAGAACACAGAAAAAATCTGTTGTGTCAAGAAAGTAATGGCAGGCCAGGTCGTGTGCTTATTAAAAATGGAGAGAGCCTGAAAAAGAAGCAGTGTCAGATCTGCGGCTTCACCTCCGACAACCTCTGAAAAAGTCACGGGAGGCTGAGATGTAAATGCATCAAAGGGCTTTGTTTTCCAGAGGGATGTAACAGATCTCTCCATGCATCCTGCTTACGACGGCTGAATTGCACAGCTGCGGAGGTGCAGCAGGCAGATCGGTGGAGCTCTGAAGCATCACCTTCCTGCCTTGCACAGGGTATCGTCATGTCCTTGTCCTCTTTGACAGAGCCTCTTCAATTTTCACTTGGGATGCTAAGTGAGTTCCTATATAAAATATTGACGCTGAAGGAAGAAAACTGCCTTTTTACCCAAGTGTAAATGATCTTGAAACAAAATACGTGGGATAAAAGAATGATTTCTTAGGCAGGTTCAATGAATAATTGATTTCTGCTTCTCATAACATTATCAGTGTAATTAAATTGGTGGCTGAAGAAGTAAGACAGAAGGTATCATCTGTTAGACACCAAACCTCTCTATCCAGTCATTGGCAAAGTACTGCCATCTGGCATTAAAGGCCGTCCTGCAGTCATGCAGGTTCACGATCTGTCTTGTCACTAACAAGTTCATGCTGTGTAAGCAGCAGCACGATAAAAATACATGCATTTAGTCAGTTATCTGCACCAGAAAATAACCTAAATAAGCTTCCTTCCCTCCCTGCCAAGGCTGCTACTGTCTTTGGAAGCAGCGTGTTGAAATGATTCAAAATAATAAGCACTCTTAGATTCTTGCTTTGTGCACATAGGCTTTGTGCTGCTCCCCGTGGATGTGGATTTTGGCACGGCCGGGCTGTGCGGAGCATCATTTCCAATGGCTCTGGTGCAGAGCTGCAGAAGGTCACTAACTCTGGTCGCTCACCAAGCTCCAAGACAGTCACTGTTGTGGTTCCTTTTGCTATGTTAAAAACGTGTTGAAAAATTAGAGAGGCCAGAGGGAATAATAGGGGATAGGGAAGCAGTCTGGTTGTGACTGGGCTCGGCCAGCTTCTGTGTGGGACTCTGTTGTTTCTTTAAATGGATTCTGCTTTGGAGAAACGGAGAAAGCAGGGTAATTTCAGAGGCCAAGCAAAGATAAAACTAAGGGGGAGACCTCAGCCTGCAGCTGCAGGCACTGTAAGTAAACTACTCATTTAGAAATTAAGCAACAAACCTATTAATATTGCAGTTGTTGATACTTTATTCTGCAAAACTAATCCTGAGAAGCTGCTTCTGGCTTTCTTCTAAGTAACATGTCCCAGACACCTCAAGGGTGTCTTGGAGTAACATGCTCCCTCATGATTCTTCAATGTCACGTCTGTAAGCCTCAGATCTTTCATACATTAAAGTGTTAGAGTACATTTCACCACAAAGCTAAAAATCCACATGGAGTAGAAAATCTAAGTGCTGAACTGGTTGGTAGGTCAATGTGTAGCTGACAAAATGGTCCAATGTCTTTTAAAAGTCAGTGGAGACCTTTTTGCTGGTTCTTGTAGCTGTTAGAGCTTCCCCTTGTATTGTGCATAAGAGGGTTACATCCAAAGGCTGCTGAAGCCAGCAGGAAGACCCCAATGCTTGCTTTGGCTTGGGGTCAGTCCCTTATGTGAACAATCTTAAGGAAATATTCCATTCACGTTGTTTGCAGCCCTGATTGTGCTATGAATACAATCCTGAGCAGCTGGTGCTGCACAACTGATGTCTGTTCAGTGATACTTGTTCTGTCTTTTAAGTGTGGGAGCATTCATGGTTTCATTGAACCATCATCCTGGTAGTACGGTTGTATCACCACGATGTCAAAGGAGAAGCAGTGGTGGCTGAGCAAGGTGCAGAGCTCGCATGCTGGTGGGCTGCAGCTGTGTTCAGCCAGTGCTGTTGTCTGAGTGGTTTTGCATGATAAACACAGGGAGGAGATCGTGATTCTGCCATGGATATTCTTTGTCATCAGATCATTATGTCTCTGTTTCCACATGTGTAAAACGAGTGATGCCTGTTTACCTCTTTCTTAGGGGCATACTGGTGATGGAATCATTGTCTGTGTGGCGATTATAGAAAATGACAAATGTAATTACTGGTTCCGAGTTAGATTGTACATCTACACAGCTGCTATGAGATGTGTCTCTTAAATTCCTCACTCACTTGAAGTGAAGCCAAGTATTTGGTCCTAACTGTAATGAATCTAAACCAAGATGTAACAGTTTGGTTTTCTGACATACAGTATTGGCACTACAGCATCCACCAGTATATACTGAATCTAAACTCTTGGTCTTAGTAGCATCGGGGAGAGCCAGTGTTTGTGTGGAAGCCTTTACAGACCAAGTGCAAACTCCTTTCTCATGTACAAATATGAGCATGCATCTCCATATCCCCCAGCTGCTGCTGAAATCTATGAATTAGGGATGTGCTCAGCCCTGCCAAAAGATTTGTACCCGTCTGGGAAAATGATGTTTCTGTATGCCCAGTGCTTTATTATGCATACAAAATACATATTAGTAAAGCTGAATTTTGATACCAAAAGATCTGTTTGCATGACTGGGTATGGTTGGCTCTCTGTACTTTCACTGCCTAGCTTTGAGCTAAAAGAAGTAATTCTCAGTGGGAAGACTAATTGTTTCAGCTCAGAATTAAGTGGCTAATCATTAGGAATTCAATTGGCATGAAGTGCAAAACATTAATCATGGCACACTAATGTGTCATTGACGTGGACCGCACTGAAATTTGCTAATTAATATATGTTGTTTTTATTGGAAAGGGTTAATGAGCGCTCAGTTGTTAAACAGGATGTGAACGTGTCAGATGCTGGGAACCAAGGGGTTTGAAAGCGGCTGTGCTGCTGTATAACTCAGAGCACATGGCTTACTGAGGGATGAAACTCTTAGAAAGCTGCCTCTTAACTTTCTGCAGTCTGATACTAAAGTTGACACTAAATGCATAGCTTGAACAAAATAGTGTTCAGTGCTAAATGCTGAAATCCTACATGCCTTGAACACCCTTCAGCCATCACCACGGTGTCCAAGAAAGCAACGGGGTCACGCGTAGCTGGGACGTTGCAGCAGGGCTCAGAGATGCTGCTGCTGCCTTCAAACAGGGGCAGACCTGGTGCTGCAGCGTGTACACACGGCTGTGCTGCACCCCTGCACCGCAACCTAGATGCTGGGGCTTGCCTCTACACTGTCTTGCTGTGGCCTGTATTACCTCCAGATGTGTTTGATCTCTGCTCCGAAACTGCTGGGAATACGATAATACACCCTAATGAATGGCGATGAATATTGAACTTGAATAGCATCTGGTGTAGACTAAATAACTTCAGATAAAGTGGTGCCATTTCCCCGTATTTCCTATTGCAGAGAGTTTCCCAGTTGCTAGCTGGCGGTTACGGCACATCCCCGAAACAAAATTGTTCGTTGTATTCATTTGCTTTGGAGCAAGGCGTGCTCCCGTGTTGAGAATTAAAAGCAGTCTCCTATGTTTAACGCCTGAGGGCACAAATGTAACCTGTTTAAATATCGTTCTTCAATTATCCTTTGGATCATCTGCCTTCCAACTCTTCCGTACTCCGTAAAATACCCTTCTGACTACCTATCAGAAAAATGATATATCTGCTCTTTCAGTCCATTTCCCTACACTGTAATCAAGCCCTGTCTGTATAGCAAAAATGAAAAGAAATGTCTAGCTGCAACAGCATTCTTTGCTTTTATTCCTGAAAAACTGCATTAATGTTCCCTTATCAAATATACCCATTAAACAAATCATTCCATTTCCTTCCATCTTCAGCCCTTTCTACAAAAAAGGTATACCAAAGGGATGCCTAGGCACAGTCAGCCATTCTTCCCTGACAATAAAGGCCATGCTTGATTACTTGATTTTTTTTTTTAAACCACAATTTCATGAAACCTAAAAACGGATTTTTGTAAATTAACCGCTCTTTTGTTTAAACCATTGACCTCTCTTTTGTTTAAACATAGGTAAAAAATTATAGGCCCTTACTATATCTGGTCTAACTCACCATTTACATTATACTGCATGGCACAGCATGCTAGTGGAAATTACACTTAGGCATAGGGTAAAAGCTTCTAAAATGCCTGTCTGTCTTGGGTTGAAATCTGTTTCCAGTCTGGCTTTGGCAACTAGAAAAGTGAGTGATTCATTCAGATTTCTGATTGGTAAGTCTAAAGGATGGACATTTAGGCACTTTGGAAAGTGTGTTCTTCTCTACCTGCATTTAGAGGAAAAGAAACTGGGGGAGCACTTCAACTGCTTGACTTTGAGGTTTATTGTTTCTGTTTTTTGTAGAGGCTTTGCGGAGATCCTCGAATCGGCAAAGGAGTGCAGACCTGGTGTCCTATTCTACCAAAGCAGAGCAGCAGCATTCTGCATCCACTTTTGCTCACCTTCTTGTGGGTCTTGCGGGTGGCTAAGTGAGGTGTTTTTGCTTTTGGGCAGATTCCAGCTGCATCTTGCTGGGCAAGGTGCATCCAGCTGCCCCAAGTTATGTAAAATATATAACCATATATATGGTTATACAAAAATATAAAGGTTGTATAAAACACAAAACAAAAAAAAAATTGGTTTTAAGCACTGTAATTAGAGACATCAGCTTGGTGGTGGTTTTCCCAAGAGACTGCGATACTGTAGGATTTCTGGGAATCCCTGGTGTCGAGGATGTAAATGCTTTTATAAATCTCATGTGGGGTCTCCAGAAGGCCCAGCTAAGCCTTGGTGGGCACCCTGTGGCCTTGCATGCTAGCCCTGTGGTTCAGCGTGGCACCCAGCTGTTGTGTGGTGAGGGTCCCTAAGCAGCAGGGCTGGTGTGTGCCGGTGTTTGCAGTGCTTCATCAGATCAATGCAAAGCAGATCACTTAGCTCCTGCCTGCTTACAGCGTATATACTTCCAGTAAAGTGGAGACAATTGTGTGTGTGTATTCAAAGCAGCATTCATCTTCGTGCAGTATTTGGCTCCAGTAATTATCAGCATTTGGCTGTTCTCAGAAGTGCTGAAATTCTGAGGATAACACGAGCTCCATTAAGACTCTGCTTCCCTATGCATACAGATAGCACGCAGCGTGCAGTCGCTAAGTTTTCCCAGCTGTTTTTTTTTTAATCTTGAAACATCACGTATACTTATTTTAATGTCTGTGAAGGTGTATGAAAAAACAAACCAAACCAAAAGCCACACAACCAACAAATAAAAAGGCAATAGTTTGGGGGAAAATAATATGATGGGGAAATTAATAGGTGTTTTGGGCCACTAGCTTCTGGTAAAATTAAAAATCTGTGATTATTCAGTAGCCAAGGAAAATAAAGCCATGACAGAAAAAAAAAATAAAATCCTGCTGATATACCCTTTTAGAACAGAGCTAACATCAATAATTCTTGCTTTGTGCATTAAGTTTTAATGTGTAGACAGGCTCTCTGCGCATAGCGGGGTGTCTGTGGAGTCATCAGTGAGAGCTAATAAATGCCTGTCATATGAAGAATACATTACAGAGAGAGCCAAGCTAAGTGAATCATTTAGTTACCATTAGTCATTTTTCATTAATATTTTTAACTGTAGTATTATCTGCTACACATTAGGAAGGATAGCGAGGATAATGCCTGCGATGTGCTTCATCCTGTAAACAAAGGCTTCTTCAAAAATACGTGGTGGGATGGGATCAGGGTGATGGCTTCAGCTCTGATCTCATTGGTGTCTTTAAAAAAAAAAAAAAAGACTATAGAAATCCAGCTGGGAAAGGAAATAATTTCATCACGTGGCTTGGCATTAACCAGCACCCACCATTTACATTTATGGGAATCGAAGAGTAATAACTGTGCTGGAAATGGAATACCCATAAGCATGTTTATACTAGGGATTAAAAATAGCATCTAGAAAGGAATTTCCACAGTATCTAATGACCAGTCCGGCCTGTCCCTTTTGGTGTGTGCATCCACTTCTCCAACCATCTTCAGCTGTAACCTTCGAGAAGCTTGGAGATGCACAACTGAAGTGAGGGGATGGAGGCAGAAGGGGGCCAGGAATTGGCCGTGATCCTGCGGGTCCCCCAGGGCTCCCTCTTTCAACACAGAGCTCACTGGAGCAGTGGGTGAAGCTGGACTCTTGATGGTCTGTCAGCATGGAAGTATTACAAGAATAAATATGTTTGATCTTACTTAGGCTCGTAAATTTTTCCCTGGGATAACGAACCTCTGCCAGCTTACACTTTCTGCTTTTAATCTGTTATCCTATATCACGTTCTGTTTTGAACCCCCCCATACTGAATTATATATCCCCAAATGATGGCATGGTTGGGTATATAGGTGAAGCTGTATCCTTCGCGAGGTGCTGTGCAGTTAGCAGGGAGAGGGATACGCGCTTCATTTGTATGGTACAAAGGCTTGTCAGCATCGATTTAGGATTAGTCTCAATGTTTTTTGCATCGTTCTGGACTTGCATCAATACTGTTCCACTTGTAAAACTACTTTCCAGTAATCACAGAGGCTCTGAGGAGAGAGGAAAGAAATTAAACCAAAATTTTAGAAACTCTTGCAAATTACTTCAAACAGTTGTTTTTTTTCCTAGCTGTGACAAAATTGAGAATCAAGTCTGGTGGCTCAGTATCTCTGAAAGTTAGAAAGGGACATTGTGATTCTCTTTGGAAAAATGAGACATTGCCTTTTAAAGCATCAAAAGCTTTGGTCTCTGCTTTTGATGAGTTGTGAAATACCAGCTCCAAAACATGTAATTGTCTTGGAATGAAAATTTGCACATATTCCAACTCAGGCTAATATTATCCAATGGGGAATGTATTCACACTGTAGGAGGAAATATATACAAATTCTTTCTCTTTGTGAAGCAAATAACCCTTCCTACAATTTTCTGTGTAAAGTGTCCCCAATTATTTTATTATATATATTCCCAAAGTAATTTGTACATATGTATGGACATGATTTTTTTTTTTTTAATCTTCTGAAGGATGCTGATCTGTCAGCTGTGAATCTAACCACAAATCAGATCTGTTACAGCTCCCGCTGCTGTTCTCAGAGGATAGTCACCAGGGCAAAAAGAACAGCATTCAGCCATCAGCTCCTTGCAACATTTTCTGTGACTGCCAAGCAGCGCTGTGCCTCGAGGGTCGGGACGTGCCTGTAGTGCAACTGCAGCGTTTGTTTCTATGCACCACTAAATGACTTCTAAATGATAATACTGGCCTGGCTCTGCACCGATGGCTCGAGGTGAGAGCTTTGCATGTCCTGTGTCTTCTCTTCAGAGTTTCTGGGCCTCCAGAGTCTGCTGTCAAGAGCTCCACGAGTTTTTTCCTTGCTTTTGAACAGAGACAGCAACACCAGAAAAAAAGACTCTGTGAGTGCTGACAGCTCCCAAGAGAATTTAACACTGTTTTAAGAGAGAATGAGGTGGACTTATGCGGTAGGTGAGGTGTTTAAAAGCACAAGCTCTCTCCCAGCCCTGCAGGTAACCCCATTCCCATCCAATGTTTCTGGAGGAGACATATCCTCCCTTCTTAGGTGTCGAGGGAGTTGGGAGAAACTTTCACACTACATTGGTTGCAGAAACAGTCTTTACGATTTGATTTTTGAGTAAACCTCATGGGGGTGACCCAGGGAGCCCTGGTCAGCTCCCGGGAGAGCACTGTGGCACAGAACAGTGATCGGGACATGGTGTAAATCTGTGGGGAAGGAAATTTAAAGGACGCTATCAAGCTATAGACAATTTGCGTAGCAGACAAAGCTCAGGAAAAGTGATCAGGGCACATAAATATTCTACCTTTCTGTGCTGCGTCTGTGTGCTGATTATCCAGCACCAATAGGTTCTGTAATGAGAAGAAATATTTCACTGTTTCACATTCTCCAGGGCTTAATTTTTGGAAGTGAACTGCTGATTCAGTTCTACCTCACAAAATAACTCAGTTTGGCAATAATTCAAGGCTAAAAATGTGAGCTCTGACTGCCTGCTATTTATCAAGCAAGCAATTACACGGAACAGTGCATCATTCCATTGAACAATGTTTAAATTCTTCTAACTGTATTTTATAAAGTAATGTCTCTTGGTTTGGCTTTTGTTACTTGGTGGCTTCCAATATTCTGGCTGTAGGCAGCCTGTGGTTCATCAGAAACTTCTGGCAGCCCACAGTGATGGCTTTTCTCCCGACTTCTGCAGGTTTTGAAGGGTCAGGATTGGTGTAGAAACACTGGTGTGGTTTTGTTGCTACTGGCTTTGTCGATCCTGAAGCTAGACTGAATCATGCAGCTAGGTCTTGATCTGCTTCCTGTGTCCTTCCCCTCACTCAGCAGCCACTTGGCACCAAGTGTTTTACCAGAGTACTGCTAGGACAAGGTCCCTCATATATCATATTTATACATCATCTATATATCATCTGTACTTCTTCAGATCTCATGGAGAAAGCTGTAGGGATTTACCCTAGAGACTAGATTTTGACGCTAAAGCTTGCATGGAATGATTTCCCCTTGGTCCTCAAAGACTGCTTTAGCATCTCAACACCTCAAAATTGAAGCTGGGCACGCATCTCCATTCAGTCCCATCTTTCAGTCACGCTGTTGTTTTTCGCTATATTTGCGTAGCCAAACCTGACATCCTTTTGGCTCTTGTAAGGTACAAATGGTGTTGAGTTAGTGCTTGGATGGGAGCATCGTGCTGTGGAGATAGTGAGAGGAGCCTGCTCTGCCCTCGTGGGCTCATTTCCCAAGGCACTGTCGCAGGGCAGAGGTGGAGGTGTGTTTTTTAGGGTTCCTATGAGTAGTGCTCCAGGCACCTTGGAGAACATGGAAGCATAACTGTCAGAAAATAGCTGCTTTTTAAGCACATTCATTTTTGGTGCTGCCCCTCAGATCATGTGCTCTCAGCTGATGACAGGAGGGGCATCGCGAGCTTCTCCTTTGAAGCTCAGTTTGGGCTTTGAAAATTGGGCATTTTTTTTTTTTCTCTCAATTTTCAAAAAATCTTTCTCCCACAGTGTAGTCAGAAACAAATGTTCAGTAGACCCGGGAGCATCCACAGTGAGGCTGTAGTTCCCAGTTTCCAGCTGTAGTTGTGGTCCCTCTTTGCTCCCTATGCCAGTGTCTCAGAGGATGAATGCAATAAATTTGCTGAACTTCTTGACTTTGGTGTGACAAGAGTTGTGCAAGTCTGAAATACTCTCAGCATGGTAGTTTGGTGGTGGAACAGAAGAAATAGGTTCTAATCTGGGCTTTTTAGAGTCAGGACTGGTTCTGAAGGGCTGAAAGCAGTAAAATCCTACAGAAATAGGGGGGTTGGTGGCTTGGAGTTTGTATTTAATTGCTTAACATTGTGTATAAATAAACAGGGCTGTGGAGCATCCTGGTGCTATTTTTGCGTTATTGCTTTTTGGATAAAAGGTGTGGCTTAAAGGAGGAAAATTCTGTGTGGTTTTAGTTTCTATAAATGCCTTAAGGCGGTTTCTTGGTTGAGAGAATGTACAGTGGTCAGCATTAAACAATTTAAATTTTATTAGGAACTTAAGGCTAAAATTGGAACTTTTAAACTTCAGGATTTTCCTGAATTTGGAATATATAATGCTTCTCACAACTGGGACACTGTAATGTGATAAATAATGATCTCTGTAGATAGCCATATAAATTAATGGATAAGCTCACATGGAAAATACGTCCTTCATAGATAATTCTCTATCTCTTGATGAAAGCTTTGAAGAACGCTATCAGAATACCACTTCTCTTGCCCACTTATTTTTCCCCAGTATTGCAGACATCCTAACAAAACCAAAATTGAAGTCCTAAAAAATTGCATTATGATGTCAACCACTGCCACAGGAGTACAAGAGTTGCTTTATCATTGGCAGCTGCTCTTGTAAGTAATGACTTCTAAGCTATACCCCCAAATCTGTGCAGTAAGTCATAGCCTTACAACTAAATCAGTTCAAAATGAAACAGAGATGAAATTCCTGCCTGTTAACATGAGGCTAGAGATGGATTAATAAAATGTTTAAAAAAAAAGGCTGTGGGGGAGAAGCAGGGGGAGTCTGTTGTGGCCACTGCAATAATGAATAAGCTTTAGGGTTGTGTTTCACCACCAAGGGTCAAGGAACCTTTGACAGGGCAACATGGTAATTTTCAATCTTGTTCTGTTGCATGATAGAGATTGAACTGGATTTGCCAGGTGTTGTTTCTGCTGTCTGCTTCCTGAACTCTCTCTTTTGACCTTTTTTTTATTGAGATAACTGCTTGCAATACACCTGGCAATTACTGTTTTTTATGGAGCCTGGGCACATATTGACAGATGAGGAGCTTTGGTGATGTGTTGCTGGCTGATGAAGTACATGCACTAAAACCAGTGTGAGATAAGAGGTGCTCAAGTGAAAACACATAGAGAAACTCCTGCTACCCCTAGAAATACGGAGCACATTTTAATATATCCTTCAATGAGTTAAAGAGCTGGACTCATCATCAGAGTGCAGCTGCTGGTCAGTATTTCACACATTTTTATTGCACCCCTGACTGTAATTTCTGGGCTGTGCTGCCTTGGGCGTTCCCCTGGCTTCCTGCGTTGCTGGATGCCGAGACCTGCGCTCAGCGCCGTTCTCAGGCAAGTGCCTCGCTTCAAGAATGAACTTGCTTAAGTCGCTGCATGGAGGCTTGTGTAGGGAAAGCTGTATTAGTAAATCTCCATCCTTTTTACATAAGACATTAGCAGCAGTTCCAGTCTGCCAATCTGCCTGTGTGGGTGAATACCGAAGAGGCAGTGATTAGGGAAACTGAGCTATGTGGTTGTTCTTCCTTCGCTTTTTTCGTTATTCATAAATTCACAGTTAGTGTCTCTGTAGTTAATAATTCTCTGTACTGTAAGAACATCAGTTAATTAGCATCCTCTCACCTTGCTGTGGGCACTTTTAATCCTGGTGCAGTGTCTTGCCTGGTGTGCATGCGTGCTCTATGCTGGCCTCAGAGCATGCAACTTCTTATTTTTAAGGTCGTTATTCCAGTGTACTAAAACCAGCCATCTAACCTTAAGCGCAGACTTATGAGCTTGAGTATAATTTAGACTTGTTTCATGTTACTTTAAGAACCCATTTAGTAATAAAATCCAAGGAAACATATACTTACATATCTCATAAACAGACAATCCAAAGACAGAAGTAGCAGGAAAAATGATTAACTTCTAGGTTTTAAAATAACTGCCAAAACAAGAAAAGTCAACTTAAAGTTAAATTTTTAATGTACACCTTCTCTCACTCTACTACTCAATGTGTAAATTACACCAATGCAGTCCTGAGCACAATGTTCTAGGGGTTGGCATCCCTACCTATAGCAGGGGGGTTGGAACTAGATGGTCTTTAAGGCCCCTTCCAGCCCACATTATTCTACTTGTGGCCCAGCAGAAGCTATCAGAGATGGTTTATTAGAAGAGATGAGAAGGAAAACCCAGCAACTTCTTGTTCTTTATAATGCAGCATGCCTTTATGAGCAAAACTTGTTCTTCAAGGTTAGGTTCACAACTACAGCAGAAAAAGTGCTGTTAGATTTGTCATACCTGGTAGCTTTGTGGCTGTAGCTAATGACTCTCAAGATGAAGTACATAGCACCAAGTGTGCAACTTAGGACACTCATTTTTGGAGTGGGAGAGAGGCAGTACCATGGACTGTCCATATATTGCTTTCTGCTCTTTGGAGTGAAATGGCAACTTTCATTTTCTTGACTGCTTTGAATTCCATGCAAGTGACCAAATTGTTCCAACCTCATGTTGGGGAAAAAAAAAAAAAAAGACAACATTGGACTCGATGGAAAACTTCACATTTAGCACTGGGCAATCAATTGTTTCTATATACACACATTTCAACAGCTTTGGGTCCTTCTTATAAACGGACTGTTATAAATAAAGCAAAGGGTGTTAGTTATAAATATAGCAGAAAAGTTTAGGTCTAAGAGATGGAAATATATGAAGTTTACTTACGAGAGAATGAATAGATGAAGCCAATGTGTCCTTAAATTGATGGAAACCTTCATTCTGGATTTGCCTTCAGACTCCTGATTCAATCGGCATCCCAGCAGCCTTCCTAATGAACTTATGTTTATGTAATAAGCTTTCTAGGCTTATTAGGCAACACCGAAGTGTTAGGACAAGATTTGCAGCTAACAAGGAGAAAACTCTAACCACTACAAATCTCTCCAACAAACTGGAGAGAACAAACAACAAACCGTGTTACTTTCCTGTAGCACGGAGCAGACCCTCAGCCGGCAGGATTTGAAGGGGTCTCAATATTAAGCACTGAACATTGTACTTTGCAATGGAAGGTAAGTTTAGCCATTGCTTTGAGAGAAGCTATGGTGACAGTGCTGGCTGTCTGTATAGAGGTTTAATTTCCAGCTTCAGCTTTAGGGGATTTTAACTTCTCCCTCATATTTTATTTTCTTCATCAACCTTTGCCCAGTGCCCTTTAGCAGGATTGTTTAAATGCTGCTTGAACATAAACCTACGCTTGCCTTCATCAAAGAAGGTTTTTCTGATGTCACATTCATTGAAATCTATCCCCATTTGCCTGATCTTGATTGCAGTCAGTTCACAAGGTGATGCGTTGTGTGATTCATTAAGTGCCTGGTACATGCTAGGCCTTTTCAAGATTGACAAAATGGGCATGGTGAAAATGTCAGTAATCTTCTCTGCAAATGTCAGTCATTTTCTTATCAGCACACTTCTGTACAGCTATTGTGTTTCTTTTTTTTTTTTTTCTTTTTCACTTTCTTCCCGCTCAGCTTTCATAACATAAAGCAGTTGCAGCAGTAGCTGGAGTTACATCTACTGTTCCCACACTGGAAATCACAGCATTGCAAGAGGGCTTTTCTTTCCCCTGCCTTGCTCCCTCCCTCCCTGCTCTTTCTCTTCCTCTTTGTTTCAGTGCAGCTGAGAGCTTGATGCTATTGGGTCAATGGGGTTTTGTATACAAAGGGGAGGAAGGATGGGGCTGCTGAGGTCAAAATCTCTTCTGTATAAAAATGTGCTTGCTTCAGTTTGCAGGGAGGCTCAGCTGGTGTTCTGTGCCTTAAAAGCACAGTGCTCACCAGCGCAAACTCTCAGAGCAGTTTCAGCAAAGAAAACATGAGAACTACAGGAGCCACACTATCAGTCTCTACTTTCTCGTAAGCAGTTCTTTGTGGAGAAGAAAAATTTAGTATAAAAGCTGAAACAAACTGTATTTGCAATCTAGAGTCAGTTCTCAAAGAAACAGCAATAGCATTTGGTGACAAACCTTGAACTAATACATACTGCTTGCTGGAGTCCTCCTTTCCAATCATCAGCTTTGCAAGAATCTGTTACAAAGAAAAACGTGCAGGTGGAATAAAATAACTATTAATAAAAGCTCCAAATGTAGCGTGTAGAATTTTACAGCAAAAGCAGGCAGTTTCTGGAGGGATATAACTCTTCCTTTGGTATATACACATCATTTCTCTTTAAAACACTGAGTTTATATTCTAATGGCAACAGACCTAACCCTGCCTTTGTGTGACCTTTAAAGACAGTGGAAGCGTTTATTGGAGAGCGAATTGGACCCTTTGTGTTTTCTTCTTCTGGAGCAAGTAGACTAAGATGTATTTGCCTGGAAGTTAAGTATTAAAGACACCGATTCTTTCCGAAATGAGAGAATAAATAAAGAATGTGCTGCTATTCCTGTGATACTTAAGGGGATGGTTGGACCAGATGATCTTGGAGGTCTTTTCTAACTGTAATGATTCTATGATCTGTTGTAAAAGTTAAAACTTTTACCAGTATATAGCAACCTGGAAATTTAGGGAGGTGGAAACCTCTGATTGTGAAATAAATTTCTGGTTACTCTATTGGTGTTGTGTTCACCCTGTTAATGCCCCACACAATTCACAGGAGAGGCAAGGCTGCCAGGTTGGGAAGGGACAGGGACTTCTTCCTACTCTCCGTCAGCATCCTCCACAACGTGCTGTCTTTGGCGTGTTAGGTAGGGGAGGGAAAAGCAAGCCACTTTGTAGGAAAGGATCCAGAAATGTGTTTTCAGGCTGGGTGTATCTATCTGGTATTTTTAGCTACTGCCCTGATGATAGTGTTGGAGCAGGCATTTTGGGTGGGAGGCTCCTGCTCTTGCCTCTGGCTGTATTTGAAGGCAGGGAGGCTGCTCCCACTTAGAGATGGGCAGCAGAGGTTGGTTTTACTCAAGCTTAAAGTGCAGGGAGAATGAAGACAGCTCAAGGAAAAAATAACCTAGCTTATTAGGCTAGGATGAATGTAGTAACTCATTATGGCTGGAGTGCGTTACCTGTGACAGCCGCAGGCTCGGGGTTGCTCTAGGGGCTCCCGATCCCATTTGTCAGAATTATGGACGTCTTGCTTGGAAACACCATTACAGAGCACGTTCCCCTCTTCAGTATATAAAGAGCTGCAAACGCTCTTCCAAATGTGCTCCCTATGTAGTCTCAAACTTGTTTGGTCTTTGTGCTGTCTGAATAACATATTCCATAGCTCAATTGCTGAATTGTTATCAAAATGAGAAAAAATAACAGTATGGTGCTGGGAAAAAGAAACCCATTTTTTTTCTTTATCATTTCCCTTTTTCTGCCCTAATATGCTTCAGAAAAAAAGTCATAATTAAAGTCAAGACCCCACTTTATGGAGCTTCACTTAGTCTGCTTCTTAATAAAATCTTGTGTAATATGCAAATCTCCAATCGGCATTTTGCCTGCACAGTGTCACTGTTCTGCTTTGTGCTACTTCCATTTCTGCTCTCTATCAACAGCAATCTTCATCTCTTCTCTACCTGAAGAGACGATAGAAATTTAAGACCTCCCAGCTTAGCATGTATACTTTAACCCTTCTCTAGCACAATCAATTTCTGTAAAATACAGAGAAGTATAACAGGTAAATGTTGCCAGCCTATTCCAATTGGATGATAAAAGTATTAAGAGCAAAAGGTCATTTACTTAGGTGACATAGGTGGACCAAAAAGTAGTGAGTGCCCCAACCCATGACAGTCCATACAGAATCTGACTTCTGCTTTTATGTTAATATTTACCTGCTTTCTGGTGCTTCTGTGAAGGTAAGTTACTTTCTTCCAGTCCCATGATTGAAGCCTCGTCTGTCCATCCAAGAATCTTTTTTGTTATTGGTATCATTACTGTTAATATTGTGCACTTATAATAGAGCATAAAAGGTACAAATTGCATAAAAATTGTGATTTTTCAAGAAAAATTCTGCATTGCACAAATGAATCAGACAAAATCCCCCAGTCAGTAATGGAGACCAGTGAGCAGTGTTGGAGGCTGCTTTGACACTTCATCCGTACCTGTTCCTCTGATCTTTATATGTGTACAAAATATTTAGTCCAAACACATGACTGTTGGTTTAAAATGACAATTATTTCATTTCAATGTGCACAAAGATATTGCAAAAAACACAGGAATTTGCATAATTAACTTTTAAACCCTTCACTCTATTTTTTCCCCACTAGCTCTCTTGGTGAGGATAACAGGTATTGCCCTTCAGCATTAAAATGGAAGAAAACCAGAGGACAACGTTATTCAGAGAGAGATGTAGAAAATTGTCAACATAGCCCAAAAATGTGAGGTTGAAGAAAAGCTTGCTTTTAGGTCTCCACACTTGCTTTGGGGACTCTGAAGCAGAGGTTGGCTGCCTGAGAGGCATGAGCCTGGCTTCAGACACTGCCCATGGGAGCCCTGCTGTTGGCTTCGGTGGCAACAACGCGGGGGGACTGCAGGGGTTGACCAGGCTGAAGATTCAGTACCCAGAGAGTTGGAAATTGGGAACTACAGAGAAGGCTGAAATGCATCAGGAAATGTAGACAAAGTCCGAGAAAACAATATACTTGCTCCTCTAGCCATCATCTTTCTCCCAGCAAGCTCAGATTTAAGCACAATAGATGAAGAGTAGAGATTAAATCATGTTCTGGAATAAAAGGAAAAATGCGATCAGCATGAGTAACTGTGAATAGCTTTTGCCACTCTGTAATGAAATAAACTGGAATGTGAAAAATAACCGAGGCCATTCCCTGTGGCAGGGAGGAGATGAGGGAGTGGAAGACAAATGCGTACGAGCTTTCTCCTCCATCAGAGAGGAGAAGAGTGACCATTAAGTGCTGCGGCCATCCCGGTCATGCAGCCTGACAGGGGCATGGCCTGCGAGTCCGGGAGGGACAGAGCTGTGCCCAGGGAGCACTGCCAGTGATGGCAATTTTCATCTGGCTGAGGGCACAGGCCACACAGGCCTGTGGGGCAGCCTGGGCTGCAGCTCAGGCAATGAATGGTTGGGTTATTTCCTCATGGTCTGTCTTCCCCTCGCTGTATTTTGTAGTCTGCTGCTCCCTGTGCAGCAGTGGTGGACGTGCAGGGTTTCCACTGCTGGAGGAGCCTGTGAGGAGGCCTGCATCAACCTGAAGTCCTGGGTTTGCCCGATGTCTGTATTAAAGCACAGGTATCAGAGGAACATCGGGGGGGCAGTTGGAGTCTGGGCCCTTTCGACAAAGATCTCGTCCCGTCAGTAGGTAAGGCACACGAGAGGTTCCCCTCCCTCTTTTTACAGGTGGGGAAATGAAGCATAGAGAGATTACATCACTTGGCGGAGATCACAGAGGAAGCTGAGGGGAGAATAACAACTGAATCAAGGTCTCAGGAAGACTGTTCTTCGCCTTTAATTAGTCTGTCAGAAACATGCCATAGTTTCTTATACGGTGTATCAGTAATTACAAAAGCATACACAGCAGCCTGTCTTTGGAGGGATGCCCAGACAGGAAAACAAAACTGTTTGTTGAGCAAGTAATGGGATTTGTGTGGAGGCATAATAAATGAAATTTATTTTAAGGTAGCTTAGCAGATAGATGTTGGTGGGGGGAGGTGAGGCGTACTCCGTACAGTGAGAAAATGCAATAGTTATCATTTTATTCAATTACAGTATGAACATCCCTACTAATTTATTAACAAGTCGTTTAGTGGTTTTCTATGTCTGGAAACAAAATTAATGTTGCTGGCAACAAACACCACATCTAGCAGCGGAGAAGAATGTAGCACCTCTTATTGCTGTGTTTAAGCAGCAGCGGAGCTTGCTGCAAGATGGTGTGGAGCACTGTAGTGTTAGTCCCCTGGGACATGCTTGTCTCACCCTTTTGAGAAGAAAAGCAAGGGACCCTTATACTGAATAACCCAAGTACTGAAGCTTCTGGTAAAGGCAGTGGTAAAAATTTAGACTGAAACCTGCTCCTCTCAGTGACTGAGGTACTCGACAAGAGTGGATTTGTCTTAACCCTCTGGAGAGGATTGCCTGACTGGAGCTCTGAATTGGCAGCGTTATTTAACACACCATATTTTGTAACGATGATCCCATAAAAGGGGAGGGAGGCCAGATGATGACGTTTTGGTATGTCTGTATGGCAAACTAATAATTTTGATGCATCGCTTGGCTCTCTTAATAGTTTCTTTTTAAAAAATATTGATGTTGGCATGAGGAAGGAGCATATTGCTGATGTCCATGGCTTCAACCGAATAAAAACTGGTGCTCTGTGTCAGGAGGATGAAATGCTATCATCTATAATGTCTTACATGAGCAGACAAATGTGTCCAAGTCATGTTGCTTGAGTGTGGATTGCTTCCAGGGGAGGGATTCATCGCTGTGCTACCAGAGAGTTGTGTTAGATAGAAGGAAGAACCAAGGAGAATCTGTCAGTAGTAAAATTTTTGGTATGTGTGCATTAAAGGATTAATGCTGGCTGAAGTTGTAATGCTGTGATGGACCTGTCCAAGTGATCTGAAGGACATCCTGCAGTGCAAGAGGGTTGGGGCTACCCCCCTGAATCTATGCCCCTGGTAAATCTGGCCCTGAGGACTGTCCAGCAGTAAGGTCACTGAGCTCAAGACCCACCACAGCTGCTCTTGGCTCTCGTGTCCTTGTGCTGAGTTGTAGCTCCGCTCTGGGATTCTGAAAACCAGTCTCACAGGACCTCTACATAGAGCTGAGCCTTCTCATAGCTGCTAATAGAAGCTGACTTTGTCACAGTTGGTTGAGAGTTTTCAATAGAAATTCCCTGAGAGTGCTCTGAAAGCTGTTTTCCCATTCAGTGTCATTTCCATATGTGACAGCAGCCTTTTCTGAAGGAACACCCCAAACTAGTAGAAAAAGTTGACTCATCTGCTGCATTACTGAAGAATAATCTTTGTGATCTTCAACTTCATAGTTGGCTTGGTACTATTTAGCCATGGTATTTGAGGGGGAGTTTGGCTTGTTTAAAGGTGGCAGTATTAAACCCCTTGGGTTTAGCTGAGTTTTTCTTGGCATGTAAAAGCTTGGGAGTCCGATAAGGCACACAAGTTCTGTTATTAATGAATTCTTTCATCTAAAACTTATATTTGTATGTGGTGTGGTTGCTGAAGAATAAAAAGGGCTTGCAGAAGAATAACCAGGAGAAACTGAAAAATAGAGACCAACTACAAGATGCCCTGTGTCTCTAGAGATTCTTGGCCTTTTGCAAAGCCAGACGCTTAAAGGATTCATCAGTTAAAATGCAGCTGTTGATAAGAAGCAGTACTTGATTTAAATCCCCATTAATGTCAACAGAAATAATTCCTGTTGACTTAAAAGGTGGACTTTAGATCTGGCCTTGCGCTCCTGATGCAAGAGTCTGCGTGTATGTGAAATAACCAGACTGGACAGTCCTACACGTGGGTTATCTGCCTCTGACAGTTGGAGTGTCAGCTGGAGAATTTCTCCCTTGCTCTGTAGAGTGACTGATGCAAGTAGAAGGGCTGGAGGTAAATTTTTACTTTCTCTGAGAAAATGTCTTGAAGTATTCAAAACTGTCTTCAGCGTGTACTGGCTGACTTCCTGGACTGTTTTGCGGAAAATAATATTGGAAAATAATATTGGGAAACTTTTGGAACTGTTGTTTCAATGACTTGTTTCCTTCCTGTTGTTATTGATATGGTGTTTTAAGTTGTATTGGTATTGTAAGTTGTTACTGGTAGCATGTTCCAGCAGCACAGGGCATTGCAGTGCAATAGGCTTAAGAGAATCTCTCGTGTCCTTTAATCTCCATGAAAAATCACAAATTGGATTAAAAGGAATCCAGTTGATATAAATGCTTACATTGTTGAAATAACCTTTTCTTAACATATGAATCTAATGTGGTTGGTGGTACCTGGTAAGGTGTCTCTAAGTAGCCAAAACTGAACTTTGTAATGAATTTCAACTAAAACATTCTAATTATTTTCCTTCCTACTTTTATACCTGATTAGAACTCAGCAGGAGACAGGGAAAACTCATGAACTCATCCTCTGTGGGATACCTTAGGAAGAGATGTAGCCCTGGTCTGGATAAAAGGGAAAGCACGATGAGTGTGCAAATGAACACACATTTGCATCTGGGCCCTGTAACCACGTCTCCTACATCTGGCTTATGTAACTGCAGGCTGAATACCTACATACAAAGCAGCTGGGAAGTTCAGACCTCTGTGCTAAACCTTCATGTGAATTCATTAAGTCATTCTCCTCCTACTGTATCTCAGGGAATTACCTAAAGTATGCTGGGACCCCAGAGCCAAAGTTACCACTTTTAGGATCACTGCAAGACCACCCACTGCCATGTGCAGCAGCAGCTAGACGCAGGGCTGTTATTTGTCCCAGAGCCTAAAAAAACGGACAAGGCAAATTCTCATAGATGAAACCCCAAATCTCTTTTCATACTGAACGGTTCAACATGGGCAGGACAATTTTCTTTTTTCCTTAGATCTGTGGTAAAATGTGCTGTTAAAACCAATTTCCCCAGAACCACCACAATTCAATGGTGATTTATACACCGAAGCAGATCTGACATTTAGACCCCTACACGCTTCTTTATTATAATGGTATCACCCAGGCTGCTTCTAAATTCAGAAAAAAAGGGATTTTATGGCTAAAAGAAAGTTTTTGCAAAGGTGTTTCATTTTTCAGTAGTGATGCTTAAGATTTTGGTAAAAACAAATAGCCAATTAAACATCCTCAGCCCAGTCCAGCAGTCAGGCAGTGAAAGACAGAAGTGTGTGTTTGCAAGTCCTTGGACTTTCAGCCACAGCGGGGAAAATACATACAGCAAGTAAAGCACAGCGCTGTGATCCATGCGGCAGCTTCACATCTGGGTGATGGTTATAGCCTAATGATAGCAACGTTGATCTCAGAGCAGGTCAATTCATTCTGCCCAGCAGCAATGAGCGTGTTGTAGCTATACCCATAACTGAGATCTATCAGAACAACCTCATTGTATGCGGGGAAGAGAAAGCTATTTACTGACGCCACAAATCTCAACGGAGTATGCCAGGTACCTCTTAAATCAGTGCCTAGCGTCCAAATTGCTCATGAAAAACCTTGAAAGTTTCAAGAGCGGATCTTTGAATGAATGGGAAGAAAACTATGGAGGTGGTGTTTATTTAAGCAGCTGATGCTACAGAAATTATTAGCATTAGTACCTTCGTGTCCTAGAGTCCTTGTCAATTTTCAGTCCTTCGGTGCGTTACAAGGTGAAACACTGGTACAAATGTGTTAACAGGGAGAGCAGCGCATAATGGCAGGCATTGTGTTCGTGTTATGCATTCAGCAACACGCTGTAAAAATTAGCAGAGGAATATGTCAGCAGAATGTAAGCATTGCTTGTCATCTGTCTTTTGGGATTTCAGCCTGGCAAAGGCCCTTGGTGACATATCTTCCTACTTCCCGGTATCAATACAATCAGTACTTAAATATTTCCATATAATTTGTTCCTGGGGGAATACAGAGGATGTGAGAGAGGGAAAAGAGACTGAGATTCCTGATTTACTCTGAATGGTAGTTGCTCCCCCCACCTCTCCCCCCTCTGCTCCTTTCCATTAGTAAATTGAAAAACAGCATCAGTTTTAGGGAATGTTTGATATGAAACAAGTAGCGGGGATGTCATTATAGCATTTTTCTTCTTCAGAGCTCTGCCCACAGGGGCCCATAATCCCAGTGCAGAAGGATGTTGGCTTCGTTGCCCTGGCTGTCTTATGTCAGCAACTTCTTTAGTGATTTTTTTCATGTGGTTTCAGCGCCTGGTTCGCTACTTGCTGCTGAAAAATCAGAGGTGATAGGTTAGATGCTGGTGTATCGTGGAAGACCACCCGAAGACACGGCCCCGCCGCCCTTTGCTGAGATGGGTTTGATATGGGTGAGTGCCAGGCGCAGCTCCTGGCACAGAAGGCGCACTGTGTGCTCCCTCATCAGGCAGTCCGTCTCCATCTCTCGTTATGAACTGCCTTTCTAAAGGCCTCATTCAGGGCTCCAGCACGGCTTTGTGGCTGCAGCTCGTGGCGCTCGCCAGCTTCCTTGGGACAGCAGAGCCTGGTGATGAACACGGAGCTGAAGAGGAAGCATCTCATGAAGGTTTTAAGTGGCATGCTGATGTAAGAGAGATGTCCCCAGCACTCTTACATAGAGAACAGCTTTTTGAATCCCAGGACCTCTCAGGGAGAGGAGGGACATGAGTGTTTTGGTTCGGATGCTCTCTTGACCCGGTATTGTTTGCTCAAGTTTGGAAAATGGCTGTATCTTTTTCTTGGCAGCCTCAAGCGTTCATTAAATTTTGATTCTTGTGTATTTAAAAAAGGCTACAGGAAGATGTACAGTGGTTTTGGCAGAGTTTTCATGCTCATTATCAACTGGAAATGTTAATATGTGCTCGATGCATTTTGTAAGATGGTAAGACTCAGTAGCTGCTCTTGTTTGAGTCCTTCGCTTTCCCTGTCCTTTCAGGCAGCTGTTGAGGTTGTTCCCATAGAAGGATTTTTTTCCTCAAAGAGAACACAGCATGGCAACTGATCAGTGAGCTCAGCCTCTCACTGATATTTTGAGGAACAGGTAAATGCTTTAGATCAGCTGCCATAATGATCCTTAACTGATTTGCCTTTGTGTCTTTCCTTGCATTAAAGGAAAGCCTCTGCTTTACCAGAAGCAGCTTAACAGCTGCTCTGCTCAAATACTCTTATTTTAAATGCACACGCTTTCATAAATCCCTATACCATTTTTTCACCTTGCAAAACATCTTTTAATCCTTTCCTGTTTTCCACACTCCCAGGTTCTTGATCATCTGTTGGGTACCGTAGTGTTTTCCTTGACTGTTAATGAATTCCTTTCTCATGGCGAGTCATCTTTTTTACGGGAAAGCTGTCAGCCACTTTCACCATGACAGGCAGGCTTTGAAAGTAGGAAGAATACAGAAGGATTAAAGTGACGTCTCTCAGCTTTGTCTTCTCATTCATTCCTCTGGTTCTCTCCCATTTTAATAGTCACGAGTGGTGGCATGTTTCTGATGAAACCAGTTATACTAAGATTTTTTAGAAATCTCTGCGGCTGGATGTTTATATTGGCACCAAGGTGTACTTAATGCATATTTTACCAACCAGTGAGCTAATTTGGGGAATCCACTAGCAGCATTTGAATGCCCCATTATAATGTCTACATTTGTAAATTAAAGCTTTGAATAGGTTTGGTTTCAAAGCTAAAAGAATTAGATGATCTTTAGACTGGTGCTGCATGTTTAGACCCCAATACAAAGTCAGTGGAAAATCAATTCATCTTTCCATTTGCCTTAATGGACTTTTGGATCAAACCCATATTCTTAAAAGCATTCGAGTGCATGAGTAGTGTCAGATTTTTAGACGGATTTTTAATTTGCAAGCCTGAGTGATTGCTAGAGGAACACCAGGTATGTGTCTGCAGATGGGGACTTCTGCATCCAACTGACTGAACCGGAGCCGATGGGTGCTTGTATCCAAGAAAAGGGAAGAAGCCCTCTTAAGCCCAGCCTAAAAATCAGATGCTTTTCTAGCTAGTTCTTTAAATATATTACACTTCAGAAATAATAGTGTAAAAAGTCAGTCCTCCTTCCTTAAGAAATGCAGGAAGTTTGGGGAAAAAAAGAGTTTACTCCCTGTGGTGGCTCAGCGCTCTGAAGGTTTAGCTGTGAGCTAGTGCTCCACGCCTGCTGCTGCAGCAGTGCACAAACTGCCTTTACTGGAGTGCCACGAGACTGAAAGGGTACGAGCAGAGTCCTGTGAAAGATAACAGTAAGTTTCCCTGTGCTAAAATAAAAACCAACAGAAGCACTACTAATCTACATCGTTATGCTATAGATCTTTCAAATGCAAATGGTTTATTACTTTGCCCGTACAATAAATTCACTGCAAAAACAGCTCCTTACATGCCTTATGTTTTTAACCTTGGCCTTGACTGCTGAAAATGTTCTTTATTTAAGGCTTCGGATTTCCCACTGCTTGGCATGCTTATGGTTCAGCACATAAGGGGAATTTGATGGAAAGGCTGCGCTACATTTAGGATCAAATTCTCAGTGGCCAATTCACAATGGATGTAGCACAGCTCAGGGAAGGAACTGCTAAGGTTTGTGGAAGCTGAGGTTTGTTCTGCCGAAAAGCAGTCGCCTTTTCAGTTGGTACGAATTGGCAGGAGCCTTCCGTAGCAGATGCCTGGTTGATCTTGTCCTCCATTTGTGTGAAGCTGTCTCCAAGAGCGGCAGTGCCTCCCAGACGCACGGAGCAGCCTCTAGGAGCTGGGATCTGCCATAAGGTGTGGGAGGGCAGCTTTGCACACCACATCTTGCACCTCCTATATATGGATCAAGGGAAATAAGCTACTACAGTTCTGCAGAAATGTCACAGAAACTTTAGTGCCCTGCATGGTGCATGTGTGCGTGCCGATAATTTAAGCAACTACCAACAAAACACGTTTCAGGGTTCTGCTGGGTCTTGATCTTGGCAGTCTGACTGCCAAGTCTGACTGGTGGTGCTCTTTCTTCACCCTACCCTCACCTCACTACAATTTGTATGAGCTTCAGCTCAGAAATCAGAAGCAAAGAAACAAAGAGAAGAGAAGTTATGTGCATTAAGAAAGCCAAAGCCATTTGAAGCTTCTTGGATGACTTTTATATCCCCTCTTTTGCATTTGCTTGTTTGGCTTCAGGCAAGAAAGGGAAGTAGGAAATTTGCATGAAGATGGAATTACATCTACTTTTTCCTCTTTGAATTTACATTGGCTACTCAATTTTTTATTGAGACCTAAAGGGTAATTTTATCAAGGTCCACTTAAGCAGCAGACAGCACATGAGGTCCGGCCTACTTGGCCTAGTCAGATGCTGCGTGCGGCTTTGCTGCTGCACAGGGAGAAGGACAGGAAAAAAATCCCCACTCACCTGCATGACTGGAAGAGACATTGTTTTGTCTGAGACTTTGACAAAGCCCTGGCAAAATGCGCTTGCAGTCTGGATCCAGAGGACAGCCTACCCTACATGTAGCCCTTGCAGAGCTGAAAGGGCACCTGAGGAAGGCTTGGGAGTCTTTGCTCAATTCTGCCATGATGAAGTATTACCTTGGCCCCAGTCCTGAAGTGCTTACATGCTTTGCCAAATTTGAGCTCGAAGCAAATAATGAACCTGGATCACAGGCACGTTCTTCAACTTTAATCATTCTTGTGTATAAGGAGCGCTGATATTATTTGGACAGAAAGCTCCAGCTGTAAAGAGCAATCCTTGCTATTATCAACGAAGTGTTTGCAAATCCTGTCAAACTTTTATTTTGGTGGAGTTTAAAAGTAGCTCATTGTCCTTGTTTGAAATCCAAAGAAAAAAAAAAAAAGTGTTCCAGCACTTCTGAAAACACATTGCACAGAAATACTTTTAAACATCCAGCCCTGACTGGCTGGCTGAGTCCACACAGAAAGTTAGTGGTAGAATAAGGAACTTCACCAGGTTATTCCCCATCTCAGATTGTGTCCCAGGACCTGTTTCTATTCAGGCTATAACTGTTCAGTCACTGGGGAGGTAAAAGCATGCCATATATAAACTGCTATTTTAAAAATAACTCATAACCTTTCACAATTGCTCTCTTATTTCTCTTATTTTCAACTTAGTAAAAATCTAACTGTCAGTAAAAACAAGAGCTCAGGGAAAGGTGCACGAGGGAGCAAGATGGCCAAACGACATTGAAATTCAGTAGAAATTGGGTACTTGAACTCTTTCCGTTTCTTTTGAAAGTCTGAGCTATAGGCCCTGCACTGCAGTGGTGTTTTCTGCAGCGTGGTGAAAAATTGTTTCCTTTCAGAGCTAAGTAAATCCTAATGGTTTAAATCCATCTTTTACATGTGTTTGGGGGCAGGAGGGGATGTTTGTTTATTTATTATAGGATACACTAGCTAGCTGTCTGGGTTCCCCTAGCATAGAGAAATGCTATAAGAGACCCTATTGAAAACTAGTATTAGCAGTAGACCGAGGCTGCAGGGAGCAGTCTGAAAATTTCAGAAAGTATCAAAGTGGATGTAGCCCAGATTACCCTTCTTTTCTTTCTTTTTCTTTTTCTTTTTCTTTTTCTTTTTCTTTTTCTTTTTCTTTTTCTTTTTCTTTTTCTTTTTCTTTTTCTTTTTCTTTTTCTTTTTCTTTTTCTTTTTCTTTTTTCTTTCCCTTTTTCTTTTTCTTTCCCTTTTTCTTTTTCTTTCCCTTTTTCTTTCCCTTTTTCTTTCCCTTTTTCTTCCCCTTCCCCTTCCCCTTCCCCTTCCCCTTCCCCTTCCCCTTCCCCTTCCCCTTCCCCCTTTCCCCTTCCTCATTCCCCCTTCCCCCTTTCCCTCCCCCTTCCCCTCCCTCTTCCCCTTCCTCTTCCTCTCTCTTTCTCTCTCCCTCTCTCTCTCTCTTCCTTCCTTCCTTCCTTTCTTTCCTTCTTTCCTTCTTTAATACACTGCCAGTGTAATTTTGAACAGCACAATTGCATTTGTTTTAGTTGCTTTGCTTGTTCTTGTTTGTTTGAACAACTGAACAATGAGGACCTATCTGAGTGTTAAAGAGCAGCTTCGTTTCATTTTGTCTTGTCCCTGAGCCAAAGTATATCTAGGTCATTTGGGAAGAAATTTCGAATGATCACAAGCAGCATCAGTGTTAATTTCACTTGATTTCTTGCAGAAAGCTTTTGACAATTAAGCCAGCTAATTGAAAGCTGCTTCTGGAATGGGTTGTGGCTTACTTTGAGGTATTACATCTCTGTAGACAAAGCGGGAGCAGATCCTACAGGGATCCTACTGGGATCTGCTGGTCACGGCACTGCTGATAGACTGTTAGGATACAGCAAAATTGGTTGCATGTTGCAATCAAAGATCCCATGGGACTAGCATAGCTTTAAGCCATCTTTGCATCCTGCTGCTCTCTTGGATTACTTGAGCACTGACCAAGTGTATGTCAGCCTTTGGAGGCTGAATTGCTGGAAGCAGCTGTAGGGCAATGGGAGAAAATTAAGGAACGGTTTGTTTGCATGGATTAATGCAGAATTGTCACATCTCATCTGATTGCCTCTTGGTCTCTTGCCTCGCCTTGCCCCCTGCATTTTGAGGTGGGGTGCCTGGCTGTGCCACCTCTGTACTTGAGGGAATGGGGGTCTCAGGTGGCAGAGGGACGTGTCACTGAGCTATGGCTGAATCTGTGCCTTTGGAGTGGGGCCCAAGGCTCAGACAACCCAGTCTTCCCAAAGAGCAGCCTCCTGCCATGTGCTCCTGTGTGCAGCTACAATATGCCCGTACAGTTCTTAGGTCATTGGACTCATTGCAGGGGATTTCATTCATTTGAGTTGAGTGGGCTGTAAATAAACTCTGCAGGATTCTTTCCTTTACTGTTGATAACTTTGTTTTTCTTCCTGAAATTACAAGACAGTCAGTGCAACTTTAAACAAAACAAAACAAAACAAAAAAAACCCACCTTGTTTCTTACCTCAGTCACTTTCTCTGCAAAAGTCAAGGGACACCCACCTCAGGTGGAGAGAGCAGTGAGCTTTGAACTGAATTGAACAACCACTCTGCCTAGAGGGAGGCATGAGAAGCCATGAGCAGTTTTGTACAGCCCAGTGTCTCAGGGGTCAGCTCTCCTCGCTCTGCCTTCTCGCCCCCAAAGAGGGAACCTTTGCATGTTGCAGTTCCCACAAGAGCCTCTGCTCCTGTTTCAGTTTTCATCGTTTACTTACATAAATTGTCTTTTTAGAAAAATCTGCAGGATGTGCCCTGTGCTCACCTATGTATTTTTAAAGAGCTTTTAGCTGATTCTTCTGGTGTGAACGATGAGATTGATTAGTGGAATAAATACCTGTTAAAACGGAGAAGTAAGAGGTCATTCATTACCCTGTGATACTGCATACTGCTTAGTTTCCAGCTATTATGAATACATGAGATACAGGGCTGTTGAAAGTGGACATACAATCCTTACTTTTATACTAATGTAGACTCTAACCCGGGCAATTTAACAGCATCCTAAAAGTCCTGCTTATATTTTACAGGCCCCTACTTTGAAGCGTGATACTGTTAGCACTCAAGATACAATGGACATTAAATTTCAGCACTTGTTAAATTATGCATAATTGTCTCCATACTGCTCAGCTTTATGTCAGGCGAGAGCAAAGTAAGATTTCCACATTAATCAGTGTTTAATCAGAGCTTGGTTGTGCTGTGCCTGTGGACTAACGGAACATGCTCAAGTTCCCCATTATATTTCAAGAGCTATTTGGGATTTGCAGATATTTATTCCAAGCTAAGGAAGCTGGAGGACTTCAGGGTGACCTGTTGGAAACGTGTGGGAACGTCTCTCAATAAGCAATCTGTGACTGCTTTGGCTGAAGGTAAAATTTAGTATCCAGGCAGGCTGGTGGTGGAATAAAGGCATGCTTTCTTCCCTCCTCCAGCACGGGGAGTCGGATTTGGAAGGTGAGGGTGGAACAACGCTGACACTGTTCCTGACACCAGGCTGCCTCCCCTCCGGTAGTTTTCCACAGGGGCAGAGTAAGAGAGTAAGCTGCCTCTGAGGCGAGGCAGGCCTTTAAAGGAAAATTATGTGCATGGAGGAAATGAAAAATAAGGCAAGGTAGTGGCTCCCAAGCTGGTATCTTTGCTGTGTGCCTTCAGTCAGTCTCCAAGCAACCAGCAACGTAACAAGGACACAATGAGTCAGGCTCAAACTGTGCTGTTTCTGCACCTTCGTGTAAAGGTCTGTATATATCCAGCCTCTTCTTAGCTTCCTTTACCCATGTTTTTGTAAAGGCGAAGAGCAGGCGGACACCTGGCTGCCCGGCACGGCCAGCACAGGCTCCTCGGCCAGGTCTCCAGCTGGAGCGCTGGGCCACAGGCGATTGTCCCTGCTTCTGCCAGGTCTCCTGCAGCCACCTTCAGTGCCTGAAGCTCCTTTGCCAGGGACTCCTTTGAATCTGGCAGCTTTACCGAGGCTGTGCTGAGTATTCGTCTTCCTCCTGCAGGTCTGCAGCCTGCCTGGGCTCTGAAAGACAAAGACATGCAGAGGTGGGAAACGATTTACCCGTGAAAAGAGGTGTCTGACCCTTCTAGTGGGCACGGGGAGGTTAGGTGAGGGGCACAGAGTGTGCCTGGATTTACTCGCCCCGTTTTTGGGTGGTGTTGGCAGCACCTGGCATGGGCCAGCACTCTGCTGAATGCCTGCTCTTGGTGGCCACGCTGCTCGCTGCTGGGCTGTAGGAAAGCGTGCTCTGGTAGCTCCGTCTGTCCTCAGTGTGTTGTTGGAACCAGCTCAGCACAGATAGAATAAAAGAACACTTCATGGCAGAGAGGAAACTACTGAAAGAGAATACTGTTGCAAAAGAAGCGCAAAGGAAATTTCCACTGGTTGCACAAGCCCAGCTGGGTACAACCTTTGGCAGCGTTGAGGATGCTGTGGAGGTAGTTGGTAAACATGAGGAATCAGAAGTAGAGTTTTCATTGGTTTGGGTCTGAAAAGTGATAGTGGTACCTTTTAGTGTTTCACACCCTGGATTTAAGTACCTAAGGCTTTTATGTTTGTGGAAGATAAGAAAAGATGCAAAAACTGAGATAGGAAAGAGAGATGCATTGACCTAAGTTAGAACCTGTGTAGCACTTTCCTTCTGGAGAATCCCCTACTATGCAAGCAACATGAAATGTGCTTCAGCTTGACTAATTTGCCACCTCCACATGACAATCACAGGACAAAAAGCTTCTGTGCATGGAGGGAGATAGCGCATTTACCTCAGGCCTCCCGTCTCAAGGCCATTACTGCTCTGCAGCAGCGCTGGGGCAGGTTTGCAGCCCCTGACCAGCCCCAGGGCCGCACAGAGGCAGCCAGGCCCAGGGCTCTCCATTGTCCCTCAGTCCCTGTCTCGCTTCTCAGCTGCCATTAGCTCTTGTAGCACAAGGCCCATCAACCCACTCCAGGCAAAAAGAGTGGAAGAAAAGAAGAAAATTAAAAGCAGTGTTTATTGGTTGCTTTTACTCGCTAGCCCCTTTCTACTGGTAGCAATTGCAGTAGGCCAGTAAGGAAAGCCAAAGCAAACTGGCACTGTAGAACTGTTAATTTTTAATAAAGATGGCTGTCCAAGCATCCAGGGCCCATGCAGTGTTTTTACAGTATGTCTGTAAAAGCTCCTCATCACAATAAGCGTTGGCTCAGAGCTAGCGAGTCCAACCAAGACTCCGTGGGGACAGTCCTCCTCCGCCAGCAGTACAGGGAGTGCCCACGTTACAGCATGGCCCGAGTGGCTTCTTGGTGGAAAAACTCACTGCGTCGCAGACTGTTCCGCTCGCGAGGGGAGGCAGGAATACCTTGACTAAACCTCACAATTTTGGCATGGATAAAACCCAAGGCTGGGCTCCCTGCAGGATGCCGTGGCGTTGCTGTGCTAGCTTTTAATGGAAATTAATCATCAGGCTCCCGCAGTAAACACAGTGGTGTGTGTCCTCTCCTTGCCAGGGCTGGACTGCAAACGGCCAGGACGGCGCTCACATATCATTCCTCTGAAGAGAAATGTCCCTTTTTCAGCAGGGTGTTTTCATCCAGCTGGCCAAGGCTTGGCATTTAGTTTTCTTGAATGGATTTGAGCCTTTTTTCCTTATCTTCTGGTTTAAAAAAAAGGTCTTTTTTTTTTTTTTGAAAATAAAAATGCTTTTGAGGAAAAGAACACCAAAAAAAGTTTATAGATCAAAATAGAAAATTTTACTTTAAAATGCCTTGTTGTAAGGTTGGCTCAGAATAGATTTGTTAATGCTACCATCTTGATCCAGACCAAAAGATTACACTTCCATCAGACAAAGGTACACATTTATTTTGTAAATTCTGTTACGTGTTCTTTTAGTCTACTGGAAAAAGAATCACTGCAATTTATTGTACGTTTTCATTACTTCTTTCCCCATCCCCCATTCCTTACATTCACCTTCAGTCCATACTTTCTATAAAAATAACCCTAATTCTCTTCTGTTCTGGGTAAACCAGTAGCTATTATAAACTAGAAGAAAAAGCCCCTTTCATATTGTTGATATTTGATGTTTGTTTAATTTCAGTAGGGCTTTCTAAAGGTGTAATGCAAGTAGGGTTTATTACTATTTGAGTCTTTAATTGCTGTAGTAATATTTTTTTACAGCTCCTTATTTTTACATTTAAGGGTCCCCAGACACTTTGATTTATTGGCATTGGTGAATGATTGATAAATGATTGAGGTTAAATGAGAAACTGAAGGCATTGTATGAAATATAAATGGTGCCAGAATGACCATGTAGGACCCACCAATATATTTAATGTGATGCATACAACACAGCTGCTACAAGCTACAGCCAAAGCTCCCACAAATATCAACTGTTCCCTGGAAGGGAGAAAAAATGTAATAACAATAAGAGTGTTTTCTTTCCTGCTAATCAGGAGAAGTGTGGTTTGTTCTGTTGCAGTCCAGCTTTTCATTTCAGTGTCTTACGGTGTTTATTTCTGGAATATCATAACCACAAAAGAAAGGAAGGTTACAGACTGGCTTTTCACAGGCACCTGGAGCTGTTAGGCATCTCATTTCTGTAACTTTTCAATAGGAATTAGTTATTTTTGTCTCCTTTGCTCCTTTGAAATTGCAAGCAAGGGGCTCTGTTTCAGGCTTGGAGAGCACACACAACTTCTACTGCCACATGTCATTATTCTGCTTACATACACATTTTGGGCTCGGGTGACTGACAGATACTATATTTGTTATATTCCCTGTATTTTTGACCTAAACCAGGAATGAGTTACACTTGGCAGAGTAAGAAGTAATTGGTGTATATTCCTGGGTGAACACAGAAGACACTTGTTGAAGAAAACACTTCTGCTGGTAGCACTTTTCATAGGTAGCACAGCACACATTAAACCACTATGGGTTGCTTTTATTTCCTGATGCCTTATCGTACGTTGAATAGGTGGTGCTTTAGGAGGAAAAACACCAAGACAAGCTTAGAGCGCCTGTGCTGGAGAGGGGACACTCAACCACCACCAAAGCTGAACAACAAGCATTTATTGTGAGCTTTCCAGGTGCCCTTAGCTGGTTACTTGCAAGGAGTAACTCTAACGGGTGGGCTGTGTGTGCATCTTTGGCAAGCATTGCTGTGGTGTGCAGGATGGTATGAGCAGCAGGGTGGACCCCTGTTCCTGTGGTGTCCCTGTCCCCAGCCACGAATGGCTGTGGCATCTTCTTCATACCAGACCTGGCAGCAGTGAAGCCATGGGATCAGCTGGTTTGCCTCACATTGGTACTTGTGTCCCATCGATGAGCTGATCCAACTCACCGCACAGATGATGCTAGGCAGGGAAGGAAAAACAGGGCAGCCTGCTTCAGCGGGAGCCCCACATTACACCGAATGAAGAGTAACATGGACCTGCACCCTGACTTGCTTCCAGCTGGGGGCTGGAATAAGCCCAGTGATGGCATATGTTTGCAATCAAAAAGTCATTAAAAATTCACACTGACAAGTAACTCGGCTTGGAGTCTATGAAATTGTGCAGTCTGGCCAGTGAAGTAGCCCAGGCTCGATGTTCCTGGTAATCTTTCCTAATCCTGTGAATCTGCAGGAGCTGGGAGAAGGGTAGTTGCTCTGCTTGGATTTTCATTTCCTTAATCTTTTGGGAGTGATTTACCTTCCACCAGCCTCGGCACAGATGTGTGCTGAGGGGCTTAGCTCTGAATGTCATCTTTCTTCGTATGCAGTTTGATGAAACTCGGGAAGGGGGAGAGGGGATAATTAATGATGTCTCTACATTAATCATGTGAGCCAGTGCAGTCATCTGGTTTGGGCTCTCTGATTTTGGTTTATGAATATAAAGGTCATTAAAAGGGTCTCATGCTCAAGAGTATCTAGCAGATCTAAAGCAGATTCTTTTGAAATTGCTGCTGGGAGCTCACGATGTTCCTCTCTCAACCATATTGATAAAGAAAACCAGTTCTCCCCATCTTCTGTTAGAGGTGGGTTCTTCCGTTGGCTGGCAGCCCCTACAGAGCTGACCCCACGCCTCTTTGTCCCACTGGGTGGCCACAGAGAAGTCGTGGCAAACATGTTGTCTGCAGGCAGCGTAGATGTGGAGTGAGGCATGCGGCAGCTTGTGAAGGGTTAGGTTAGAAGAGGTTTATTAGGGTTTTATGCAGCACTCTGGCAATGAAAAATAATTTGATACCAAAAAAGCAACAAATTAGAGGTCGCGGTGATTTGCTGTTGGCAGCCTCTCTTGCCCTTTGGTGCGGCCTGATTGACAGATACCGCGGGCTTTCTGTGAGTGCTGGTGCCACTTGAAAGCATGGTGGGCTTCACCCTGAGCTGTGGGGAGCTGAGCATTTCCCACTGAGCACTTCTGTCTGTCCTGCCCTTCTCTTGCAGGCTGTGTCACCAGAGCTGCTTTCCAAGGGTCCAGGCTCTTCCTAGCAGCCTCCCGTAGCAAACAAGTAGGGATTCCCTCCTGGTTTCCCACACAGCAGCTTTCACCTAAGCCAGAGATGTAACTGAAGTTTGTGCTGTCTCATTTGTCACCAAAATCTCTGTGCCACCCGTCTGTCACCAAAGGTACCTCGAAGGAGGCAGAGGAGAGAACTGGGAGAAGGTGATGGAGAAGTCCGTCTTGGTGCATCCAAGGGAGGAATTTTCCCTTGGAGCAATTGCTTAAGAAACCACGTTCTTAGCAACTTCTCCGTGGTATGACAGTCTTTGGAAAAATTAAAATCATTAAGCAGTCAATCCTTGCTCAGAGTCGAGCTTTAGATAAATTAGCAACTCTTGAAGGCGCAATTTTGTTAATCGCTGACAATTACATACTTTGTTTTTACATTAGGCCAGCTGTGCTGAAAGTTCCTGTGCCTCTGGTGCATTTTCCATTTTTTAATGGGCTCGGTATTCAACCTCAACAATCAGGAGCTGGTTTTTATGTCGGAAAAAGTTCAGTGTGTGATCTTTAAAATTGACTTGGCAATTTTAGCTTCTCAGTATTATTTGCAGAGTTTTGTTTGTTTGTTTATGAATCCCTTCTTCCCTCGTTTTGGTTATTCAAGTACATTCTTTTTTTTGTTTAAGTTATTTTTACATGACAAATACTTCCTGGATCCCAGAAAGAGATGCTTCTGGTTTGGATTAATGTGGATCTGAAAAACTTAGCTGCATACTTTTGGAATATTACACAGTTTGATAAAGTGTGAAAATATGTTTTTATATTTTTATTTGCAGATCGGATAAATGCAGTGTAAACCAATTTCTGAGTTTATTTACTGTCATGCATTTGCTCCGGTATGCAGACTAACCTCACTTTTGGGATGTGGGACAAGGACAAACACAGGACTGTGTAAGTGAAATGGGTGTGTTAGCCACAGCTGAACATGTGGTTCCCAAAGTTCAGGACGTGTAAAAATATGCAGTAAAAATACTGATGTCCTGTGCCAGTCAGACAGTGTCTCTGAAGGGTGGAGCTCCAGAATACAAGTACAGCATTTAGATTTCTTTCCTTTTTATTTTTGTTTTATTTTTTCTTCTTTAGAAAGGGTAATCAGCACAAAAGGAAAATGTAATAATTGTGTTCTTTCCCCTGAGTTAGATGCAGAGCAAGCACACAGTGGCTGAGGGCACCCTGGCTGTAAGGTGGAGAATACTCTTGGGAGTGAACTAGGTAATGCGAATGCAAAGCACTGAGTTGGGCAGTCCAGGGGTAAGACAAGTGGAGAGGTCCTCAGCATCTCTTCATGTCAAATCCGTGGTGGCTGAGCTTGTGGTGTCCACATCACAAGTAGAGGATTGAGGTCCCGATGTGCCAGACCCACGGACTGCCACAAACTCCCTGTTTCAGGAGGGTGGGGAAAGTGCAGATAATTCCCCTCAGTATGGACTAAATGGGTCCACAAAAGGGCATCCAGGGGCTCTCTAGACTGTGTGGGTAATGGGAAGTCAACCTAGGCTTGTGATGGTTGGACTGACCCATCCTCTGGGGCAGAGTTGTGGTGATGTGCATGAAGTGAGTTTGGATACCAGTTACTATCTCGAAGTTTCAGTCCTGCTAGGTACTAGCTGGCACCATTGCTGTCTCAGTGAGCACAGAGCGTGCCAGGTTTCGTACCTTGCGATGGTGGTGGGGGACAGCAGGAAGGTGCATTGCCATGCTTTCTGCATCCTTACCCCAGCAGATCTCACAAAACCTAACTACAAGCAGGAGTTAGCATAAGTGCCCTGTTGAGAGAGGTCTGACTGTGTGACAATGGTGAAGCTTTGCTCCTCACCGGAATAACTCCTTTCTTTTTCATACCCAACACAGGAAGTTTGTGCTCTTATATCTAAGTAATAAATTTATGCTTTTCTGAGACCCGCCATAAAATGAAACCTGCTGTGGATCTGGCCCAAAGCCCATTGGAGTGCATCACGTGGACTCCCGTGGATTTGGTGGAGTTTATGAATCAAACCTTATAGCTTTCGGTAAATTACTAACAGAAAACAATATTTTACTGTTTTTGGTGAGCCACTTGTGCTTAGATAGCTTCTAATATAGGAGCAGTGCCTTCGGTTGGTGTTCTCCATCCCTTCAGAAAAGTAACTTCTGTCGGTTGGAGCAGGTTTTCATTTTTCGTAATTTCAGTAGTTAACCATTCAGAGGAGCATCTCTAGTGACTTTTTCACTCTCCTTGCCCCAGTCCTTTTTGTCTAATCTTGCAAATGTCTGCCATGTGACCGAAAGCCAGAAGTGTGGACTTGTGTTTGTATGTGTGGGGGGACAAGGAAGATGACCTCTCTTTCAATTTAGTAATGGGGCAGGTGCCCTACTGCTAGTTCCCCAGTTAAAGTACTCAGTGATGTTAATATTGCAATCTGAAATTTTGTTCATCATTCATTTGTTACATCATACCTTCAATTTTTTTTTCCTTCTGCCAATAAAAGTTCACACAAATTCTTTTCCAATACTTGTCCTCATGAGCATAATTAGGGGATATTTTGAAGTCCTGTGTTTTACACATATGGTCAATGCAATTCTCACGTCCTCTGCTTGTTTTTAATTTGTACTGTAGTTGGGCATCAGGTCTCTGATCTAACTGGGACATAGCGTTGCTTTAATTTTTCCCTTTGTTAAATAGCATTGTCAAATTACAGACCTGAACTGAAACCTGGTGGGATTAATGGGGTATTTTTTTCCAATTTAATTAGACTGAGGAGATGCCACTCCATTTCTGGGGGTCTACACACAGTCAGTGCTGAGTTTTTCCTGAGTTTCCTTTTAGCTTAAGCTTAACCGATACTAACAAAAGCTTTATTCTACTGACACCAGTTCATATTTGAGGACTCATAGATATTTGTGAGGGGAAAAGCTTTTTCATATGAAAATCCATGCTTTAACTTCTCTGCTTTGCCTGTTCCCTGGGATATTCCTCCAGGCCTTTCTGGCAGCCTCTCGTCTTGAATTGCTAACACACTCCATAAAACTGTGGTCAGGACAGAGAGCCTTTCCTCCAGGTCCCAGTGGAGATGAGCAACCCCTCTCCCCCTTCGAGTGGGAATGTTGCCAGACCCCTGTAAGGAAAATCCATTCCCAGTCTATAGAAGAAGGAAAAAAAAAGCTCATTGCTTCATGGTATTTTTAGACACACTTTCAAACCTGTTGGTTGATTAGGTGTACGCTACCTCGTACACTGTGCTTGCACAACTCCTGACTCATCAAGACCTTGATGAAATTTTGGGGTAATACAGCATCATGAATCCTGACGTCTTTCCCAAATAATGGAAAATCATTGCCTGCATCTTCCACACTTGGTAATCAGGTAGCTCTGCAAATAACCAAAGTGTCCTGAGGTCTAAAGGTTGTCTCCCCAATGCCCCCTCCTTGTTCCTTTGGCAAGTTGTTCTTTGTTGGCTTTGCAGTCACCTCTCTCTGCCACCCATCTGGGGCCATCGTGCTGGACAGCGTGTGTAATCAGACAGAACCAAAGAGATATGCAGGCCTAGAAAAGAGAATCATTTTCTTATGATCTTACTTGATATTTCCAGCCGTTTGTGTTTTGCTTTTGTTTTCCTTTCTGAAATGATAACGAGCCCCTGGTTTTGTCTCACAAGCGCATTCCTCCTCTCTGTCAGTACCAAGTGTAACTCTCTCTTCAGCTGCTCTCTAGCCTATCCATTTCCCGTTCAAACCGTCCAACTGAGGAGTTATTGCTTCAAATCTGCATGCTGGAAATGTCACTGGAGCCCGCAAGTCATTAGATGGTGTGAGGATTTGTTCAAACGTTTATCGCCGACTCCCGCTCCAGGGGGACAGCAGTTTAAGCTGCTGCTGGCAAAAGACACCCCGACAGCCTGCCTGAGTCCGCTGGAGACTGCAGCTTGAAAACGTCCTCTGCCTCCTTTCCTTTAGGGTTTCAGCAGCTTACAGGTGATTAAGCAAACCCCTAACGAGAGAGTATTTGAATTCTTCAAGCTCCGTGTCCTCCCCTTTGTGCCAGCGGCGTGGCTGGAAGTGCACTGCCTCACAAGCACTCCTGAAACGCGGCTTCTTTGTTAGAAACAAAGCATCACCCAGTGCTGGGAGGCAGGCTGGTGGGTCTCACCCACCGCACTGGTGTTCGGCAGCCCAATATCAGAGCAGGTTGGGGCACTTCTTGGCTGGACGGGGCACCTCGGTAGTCTCAGCACCTGGGTTTCCTCACCCATGAAACGTGGAGGGTGTCAGAGAGGCGCTGGGAGAATAAATGCCATGTTTGTAAAGCATGGTGAGCGGTGGGAACGTGTAGGTAGGTGTTACTGTTGTGACCCCTAATGATCTAAACAGCCATTATCCGTGTGGCAAAACACTGTCATCGCCTAAGTCGTGAAGTGAACTTCCAGCCTGTGATTGTGCTGGATGTGCTGCCAAGTAGCTTTCTCCCACTTACCAGGTTTCAAATTCATCTTCTTGTCTTGTCATACGAAGGATCTGAGCAAAGCACCCGCTGGACGTTTAATCAGCCAGTTGCAGTAACAGTGTTTTTCTTTTATGTGACCTCGTGATTCAAGGATGCGAATAAAGCACTACTGGTGCTAACTGATAATACTCAATAAAACCCATGGGTTAGTTGGTAATTATTATACTCATGTTCAGGCAGGGAGATGGAGATTCAGATGAGGCTGGTGACTGTGCAATGTCACACGAGCTTGCAGCAAAACCCCATTATTAAATCCCGTGTCTTCTGGCTCCCAGTCCTGCTTTCCAGCAACAGACGACCCATTCAGTCCCTCATGGAAGAAGACAAAAAGCAGGCTGCTAAACTGATGAGCTTTTTTAAAAATGGTTTGGGGCAGCTGTCTTTGCTAGCGATGATCCTGCCCCAAATGCCTTCCTCAGGGGCTGAGGCCCCAGGGTGAGGCCTGCCTGTTCCCCTAGGGGGGCCTGTGGCCCACAGAGTTTCCAGATGCAATTATCTGCTCTTAAAGACCTCTTTGGTAACTGGTTGCAGCATTAAACAGGGAAAATCTAAGCCTGAGAGAAATGATGCTTAAAACCACTCTTCGGAAAAGTGCAGCAATCTGGTCCTCCTGGTTTCATGTGGATTGGCATGGTAACAAGCATCATTTCTCCCTTTATTACCCCCCCCCCCCCCCAACTTAAACTTTATGTCTGCTATAAAATGTTGTTTGAGAGGTGCTGTCACATCCCTGGCATGGTGATATATCGCAGCAGTAACACAATAGGGATTGTAAGTGTCTGGAGCGGGGGAGAGATCTCGGGAGCAAATCCAGAGGTGAAACCAATGGAAGATTTATTTTGCTCCTGTGCTCGCCTGCTGTCTGGAAGAAGGCTCTGCTGCAGCACCACTGAATCACTCCTTATAGCCAAGTTTTATATTAATAGCTGGCTTGAGTCAGGCTTGGCACAATCAAGCACTTTATTTCCCTCTGTCTGAGACACACATTAACCTTGTTCTTCTTTCATATTAGAGGGTCAGCCCCCAGTTATTCAAATAGCCCAAAAGCTCTGGAGGCCGGTGCTGCACTGAGCCCTCGCACCCTTTCCCTGTCCCGTACAGCTGCAGCCCCTTTGCTGCCAGCCACAGCACAGCATCGTTTGGCCCTTGTGTGCTGGAGGGAAACCTCTCCTCTCCCTTGGTGTATGCTTGAAGTCGGAGGTTGAGATCATCTCTTGTCTTTCCAGAGGAACTCTTTGTCCATGGGGCTTCCTCCTCTGCTGGCATCTGGAGGCATGGTGGAAGCAATGGACCTTCTTACCCCCAAATTTATCCTTAGCCCCATCCTCAGATGCTACCCTGTCATGAGGAAGGGCGGGATTAATTCCCTCTTTGTCCAATGTTGTAACTTCTGTGATGGCTAGGATCTTTCAAAGGGTGGTAACAGGAAGATGTTTTTGCCTTGGCTGAGGTTCTTTGAGGGTTATTGAAAATGCGTTGGTAATCACTTGCTGCCTTAAACTCAGTCCAGCCCTCAGGAGCCACCTTTCCCACTACTGTTGGCTCCCAGAATTCATGAGTTGTTTCTCCTGAAATCATACAATTTAAAAACAAAACAGCTAAAGATGTATTTGCTTTAATTTCCTGTTTAGTTTTTTGAGTCTGAGGATGTGCTTTCCACATCTATGTGACTGCAAGCATCAGGAAGGGCCCTGCTTTCCCCCACCTCAGATGGCTGGTGAGAGCCTCGTTTAGGTATGACATCTAGGCAAGCATGTCATCCAGGTAGCCTAATCCCTTTTCCCTGTCACAAAGGCTGCAAGAATGGACTGGTGTTACAAAGCTTGCTATATATTTGGAGCAGTTGGCAGCAAGGCATTCCCAGATCCTGACCGTCTTCATAATGTGGTCTGTGTTTGAAAAGCTCAAATGAATTCAAAACAATTTTTTTTTTTTTTTACTTCAAGAGCACGTATAAACTGGCTCTGACAGATCCATTGGTCTTTTGTAAATTGAACTCTTGGAGGTTCACATTGCTCTAGAGGCTAAATTATATCCAGTACATCTCTCATGCACAATCCAACTTTGACAAAATCAGTACAGTCATAAAAGGTATTTTTTTTATTTTTATTTTTGTCTGGATTGGCTGCAGGAAGATGACTCTTTCAAAATGGGTGAATGTTCAGTGATTCCTGAGATACCAAACACAACCTGCAAGCACTGGTGAAGTCAGTGAAGCAGCACAGGTTGTGCCCAATGTGCGGTGAAGTCTGCATCAGGTGTGCTCATCCGTACCTTGCTCATACAGTTTTACAAGCACAAATGGAAGCCTCTGCAGACTTAGGAGTTGCAGACTGTGCAGACTGTGTCACACTTTGGGCCCTTCACAGGCTGCAAACTGGTTTGCAGTGCTACATGGGGGCACGGACGCACTGCAAGAGAGCTGGGAGCTGAACTCCCCAGAGCAGCGCCTGGCAGGTCATGTTGATTGAAACAAATGACACATTGAAATGATCCCTCTTGGTTCCTGAAGGATTTCAGGCCGTCTTGCTTTTATTTGCTTGTTTGTTTGTTTATTTGTGGATTTAAAAGAGGAAGGTGTTCCAGTGGGCATGAAAAGCAGGACCAAGAGCAGCCTGAAATGATGCTGGCAAGCACTGGGTGTTTTCCTCACCCTGCCAAAGCACCCCAGGCTTTACTGACAATAATCCTATTCCTGTCCTGTGCCCCTCCAGAGCAATGCACGAAAATTGCACCTCTGTGCTGATTCGTTGTAGTTGTTTTTTAAATACATTCTTGTATGTGTTTAGCCTTTATTAGCCACCATTAAAAAGGGAATGAAACAAGCAACTACAAATGAAGCTTTTATTTCTAGCAGAGCTGGGTTAAACAAATGATCGGTCCTTCAGTTGGAGGAGGGAATATAGTGGTTACAAAAAACAGACCAGAGAACTTACAGGGCTGCTTTAGGGGGAAAAAAAAAATCCCAACCCTGAGACAGTGGGAAACAAGGAGTTATTCAGCTGGTCAGGTGATAGACGCAAATGAGGGGGATAAGGGGTGCACGACCTTGTGTCAAACAGAATTTCATTTTAAATACCTCAGCTTAACCCTGTTTATTGGAAGGGAGTTTATATTGAAAAAGGCAGGATATATGACTGTGCCTATCAGCAGAGACGGGGCATAAAGAGCAGCAGTGTTTGATCAGGCTTTCACAGGTAATGTAATGTTTCCACCAGGAATTAAGCATAAAATTTTTCTAAGTTTTATAATTCAGAGGAGGGAGAAAGTTGTAACAAACAATGGTTTAATGGATGTTTGCAACTCAAAACGGCACACTAAAAAGACACATAATAGTGTTATTGCTTTATAGAGGTAAGGCAAACCCCCCCATCTGTGCAGACCGATACAGCCGTATGCTCTGTGCCAATTTACAGCAGCCCAAGACACGGGGCTGTAATATTTTTTACAGCTTGAAAGACAACTGTAAATGTTTAAATGAAATAGCAAGGAAATTATTAGTGTTACTGCACAGTTAGGATTAGAGCACTCAAATCAAGATAGAGCATGCGCCAGGTAACTGCAGAGTGAGGAGCCGTCCCTCCTGGGAGCTGTGTGTGCTTGGGGCCTGACCAAAGAAGCCAGGTTGTGAGCAGCCTGATGGAGATGCAGGGCTGAGGTAGGAGCTCTTCCTGGGCTCACAGCATGGCCCGAAGCGATGTGCTGTAGGCGATGAAGTCTGTGGGTCATGACATACACCGTAGAAAGTTTTAGTGGGATTTTGCAGAGGTTCCACTGTTTCTCCTGTCCAAGATGCCAATTCAGGCATCTGTGCATGGCACGGTGTTGTATTATGTAGCAGCACCATGTCTCTAGAGATCACAGAGACAGAGACATGCTAAGAGACATGGCATTTCTATAACTGGATTTGGATATCCACAATCACTGGACTGTGGTCCCTGTGGTCCCTGTGGTCCCTGGTCCCACCCTGTGCTGGGAATCTCCTCCCTTAGGAGCCACCCAGTGCCCTTTGGGAGCTTGTGCTCGGGCACAGAAAGATTTGCAGAGCATCTTCTCCTTCTGCCTTGACCATCACAAGCCAAAAATAAGTCTCAGCACCGTGGTTTTGGATATATAAGGGAACAGCAAAAGTCACAAGCACAGTGACTTCAGAAAAGAGTGTCTGCCTCGAACATGGTTGTTAGTGTCCAGGTGTTGTGTTTCAGGGAGGGGATGTGAGTAACAGGGAAGAAATACCAGGGGAACCTGGTTACTCTTTGTTGGTGGTAGTGGTGGTGGCATTTTTTTTTCTCCCTGTGACTGCAAAATCGGCTTCTGGATTGCTAGAAGTGTTTTCTGGCACTCACGTGTTAAATTTTCTAAGTTAGTGCTGAATTATTTGAGCTGGCTTTTGACTTTCACTGAAGTATTTTTAAAGAATTTCTTTGGCTAATCAAAATCATACACTAAAAAAAGAAAAAAACTAAAATACCCAGTGAGGGCTGGAGGATAGAACGGAAGACCAAAATAGATGGAAATTCAACAAATGGCATTTCGGCTTGTTCTTAGGCATGTAAATAGTGACACTGGCTTCAGCTGAGGTATTACTTTGATTACAGCTCGCTCTCACTGGGGCTTGACTGGTTTGTCATCCACACAGAGACAGACGAGATCTCACAGGTGGATGTGTCTGGTGAGAGTAAAGAAGTCAAAAATTTCCTGCTCCAAATGGAGTCAGAACTGGGTAACAGGCATATATAAAAACTAAGGCAAAGTTCTGTCCAAAAAGAAGTCATAAGCAACCCTTATAATTATGAGGTACAAGTTACGATTCTTTAGGAGACTCAACTTGCCTTTCTCTTTGCCTTTTTAAATAAAGTACAGACTATTTTTTTTCTAGCCTAAAAAAGGCCAGCGTATTTCCCTAGGTATGTCCTTACTTTTCTCTCTAAAGATTTCCATTTTTAGGTTTTGAAATACTGGCATGTATGCAGAAGATGTAGGCTGTGTTATTGCAAAACCCAGCACATGTCATCACCAAGCACTTGCCATACAGAAACCTTAAACTCGAAATTCAGTTGGCTTGCTGGTAGTTGAGCTGAATAATTGATTTCTTCAGCTGGTTGGCCAGTGCAAAAAAAATAACAGAAATTTATTTGAGGTCAGTGAAAGGAAGGGGTTTTCCAATTGAAATGAAACCTAAAATAAGGGAGGATTAATTACTTTTTGTTCCTCAGTCCAAGGTGAAGTATTTTTCGTGGAATAGAAAAATAACTTTTTTTGCTTGTTAGTCTTCTGTCACCAGTCACTTTAAAATTTTATTGATTAAACATTTCAACTTCTTACCCGCTAAAAACTTACTTTTTTTTGATTGAAATAGTTTGTTGAATTTGTGGACAGATTTGTATGGCCTGAGGTATATTTTAAGAAAAAATAATTGCCACTGGAATTTTCTCTGCTTGCTGGCACTTCTGAAGTTCTTTCTGCTTCCCTGGGCATTGGGAGTTTCCTTCCATTTTACTTTGCTGTCCTTAGAGAGAAATGGGGGTGATTTCAATCTTTTTCATTATAATGAGCAAAGTTATTTAGTGTGTTTCTGTGTTCAGGTATTTATACTCTCAGCCTACAGCACGTATGTTGCTGAACAAGCTGGGTCCTGGCCTTAGCTTCTGGACCTACCATATGGAAAATCAGTCCAAGTTTCAATCACATCATCTTAGGGCTGTTAAGATTTCAAACCTGGGATATTACATGATAAACCTGCAATAGTTTAGGCACTCATTTCTTTAAATTAGAAATCTAAACTAAATGAAGTCCTGTCCCTTTACTTTGTTAATGCTGCACCTCCCCATCACTAACACAACTAGTTGATACTGTAATAAGCTGGTGTTTTAATGAATTGTTCTCATCTGTGCAAGCTACAAATGAAGTGGCGAGTACATGCAGGTGCATAATTGTAGCTCTCAGAAAAGATAATTTCTAGAAATGCTTGTTCGTTACCACTACTGACTTGAGAGCAGAATGAGGTCATTCAATTTAATATGGAAATGAAATGTAACAAGAGGTGCTGTATGAGCAGTATGAAAGTGTGGCAGATGAAGGGACAGTGGAAGAAGTGTTTGGGGGCTGTGATATTATTCTAGTTTCTTGCTTTACTGCAGCTGCGCTGCACATAATTGGTTGAAAAGTGTTTGTTTTTCTTTTTCCAAAATATTAAATATCTAAGACAAATTAAGGATACTTTTTTTGTGAAACTTGTTTTCCTATTTTTAGCACTAGCTGATTTTCTTTCTTTTATGTGAATTACTATCAATATGAGGAACTTGCAGCGTGAAGCAGTAGCATCCCAATAGTTAAAGCTGTTGAAGCTCTGTATGTACGCAGTGTCTTGGCCCTGGCCCTGGCTGCCTACCATTTTGCAGCCCCATCATGTAAACCCCAAATTCTCAACACCTAGAAGTTGAGTCCCTGTAAGTCAGTGAGTGGCAGCAAATGGGAAATGTCCTGTTACTAGTATGCAGAAGTAACACTTAACCTTGGTGTTTCAGGTCTTACTTCTGAAGACTTCTTCAGAGATGCCTGGAACTAAGTTATCAATGGGCACTTATTGAAATCACATGAAAGATTTTTAAACTTTGGTTATACGAGCCCGTCAGGGCACTAAGGGCCATGGAGCCACAGGTTGAGCATATTAAAAAAGAAAAAATTACATTCAGCACAGTGTCTCTGTAAGGCGTTTTATTGAAAATGTTTTTTTTAAATCTCTTGAGTCTTAAGTGTGAAAAAAAGTGAAATTTGTTCTTGCAGAACAAAAATTTGGAAGAAAATTCTCCATGGGCACTGAAATTGGGGTGTGGGAAGGAAAAAAAGCATCAACAATAATTGAGTCTCAGTGATTTTTATGAGCAGAAAGTGTACCCAGAAGTCTTTTTGATAATTTTAATTGATGATCCATATTTCTTAGTGATGGATAACAAACAAAAGAGGCTTGTTGTTTTTGTTTTCTTAGGTGGTAAAATAAGTGAAATAAAGTACTTTTCCATTCCTCTTTATTAGTCCCTCTGTACGGACGGGTAAGGTGCATCTGATTCAGTATGGCTTTAAGCCCTGGAGTCAATAGGTGCAGGATTTATTTAACTATAGCAGTAGGAGCAGAGGGCTCATTTGCATCTCATATCTGCATGTCTATGACCTGCTGCTGCCTGCAGGCTGCCTGATTAGACCTGACCTTGAGTCATTACTTTGTCTCTTTAGGGCTTCTGAGTAGAAGCTCTATGGGCCCATCTCAGCCCTGTGTATTCACTGGATAAAAACACGTGTAACTCCTCCAAAAGCAGAACACGGTGTGCTGGGGTCACATCATCGTGACAAGGGATGCTGGCTGCGGTGGGGGAAAGGCTGAGCTTTGGGAAGCTGCCAGGAATAGACGAGGCACAGGCAAAGGACACTGCTGCAACCACCAGCTCCAGCCTTGGGGAAGGCTGGGTCTTCAGCAACACCCAGCTTTAGCAACTGTCCCCCCTTCAACCTCTTCCCCATCCTCAGTCCCAGGCTTTCTGCATGCTGAAAATGTATTTGTCCTTCCTGTTGTGTTTCCCAGTGGTTGCTGGAGGAGGGAGGAGCATTATTTTGTGTTTAATTCCTCCAGGAGCTCGGTCCTTATTGATACTTGCCAGGGCTGGGCTGTTGAAGTGTAGATGTGTTGAGCCGAGTGCAGAAATGTCTGCAGGAGGAAGGACAGAGCTTGGTTGGTTTTGCTTTAAAAACAAAATAAAGGCCCAGCTAAAATTCACCCATGGGCCATGGAACAAAAATGATAAATTGCAGCCCAGAGGGTAATTCTTCTGGAAAGGTAAAATCATCTAAAAATAGCACCTTAAAATGAAAGTGCTTCATTGACAATAACTACAGTGTTGCTACGGTGATGCTGGAAAAAAATGAGTGTTGATACTTAGGCTGCCACAGAACTGCTCCCCTCCTTCCCATGGCACGAATCAACTGCTAGTAGTAAAATTACAGACAAATTCTGTGTTATGCTGCAATTTTTTCCTTGTCTGAATGCTTTTCTGTTCTATTGCATGGCACACAGACGGATGAAAAACCAAGAGAGAAAGCACTGAACAAAGTTTATTGGTCACCTTGGTGTGATCTACCTACCTTTTGTCTCAGTTGCAGCTCGATGCCGTTTTCTTTCTATCAGAGCAGCGTGCTTCAAGAACAGAAAGCCTGCAGTCAGGATGAGGCCCAAAGATAACAGCTTGATGGGACTGTTGACAGGGTTTGTTTTTTTTTCCTTTTTTTTTTTTTTTGCCTACAGCAAGTGAAAGATGTAGTGCTGGTGAAATCCCAAGCCTTTTGTTTCAACAAGTTCCAGTCAAACAACTCACAAGGTACACACTACCCTGCTTTGTGAGGATTATGAGAGATGAGAAAGTTGACACTTTAAATTTCTTTTGAGAAAACAGTTTGGCAGTGTTAAAGAGTTTTTCTTTCAGCAAACACAGCAACAACAGAGAGCTGGCTAATACCCTTTTGATATACTCAGCCCCTTCAGGTCCAATTTGGGAGATTTGGAATGCAACACGGCTTCAAAACAGTTGTGACTCTGCAGAGACTATATTTGCAGGCAAGGAAAGCTTCACAATCTTTTGTGTAGCAGCTGAAACCTCCTTAACCGTCTGCCTTAGGTAAAACGGGTAAATGGCTCTGTTTGTACAGCAGCTGCATCTCAAATGTGAGCCATACAGCTGGCGGCAGACCAGTTGCAATGTAGATGATATTTTAATTTCCCCATCAAATGCTGTCTGTAATTTGCGGGGCTTTCCTTAGACAAGTGAAGTGATACTAAAACACACAGTGGGTACTGTGTGATATTTTCTGCCTTCCCGGAGAGCCTGGAGTACGCCAGTTGCACTGTAGACAATGTTGTATGAATGTGAAAGAAAAATAGCTCCATGTGTTCTTAAAATTAAGTTCAACTCCTAGCTGCATATAGACTTCTTGTCTCTGACTTGCTCCATGTTGTTATTGGGTTAGAGCCACCAGCATGTAAAAAATTGACTTCTATATGGCACCTACCCTTACCCAAAGAAGACACAGCATCAAAGTCAGTCTGAGGGGTTCAAGCAGTGATATAGGTGGACTTTCAGAGGGCTTGTAGCCCTCCGAAGCTAGGAATTAGATTTTATGAAGGGAAATTTTAAGAGTGGTCAGTTGGCAGAGTGGGAGGATGAAATGTTAAATGGCAAAGGAGCGTGGTTTTATTAGCTGGCTTCTTCTGTCTTTGCTCCAGGACAATTACTGGGCCAAACTGCATTGAATCCAAAGGAGATGGAGGCATCAGAGAATTTGTCACATTACATAATCTGTTTCAACAGTGACTCAAAGTCATTTTTACTAGTTAGGACGTTTAGCGCTCTCCTTTGTAGCTGGTACTCCAGCAGTGAGGAAGAACAAAAAAGTACAAGAAAGGGAGGTTAGGCTTAGTTTTTCGTGCTGTACATGGGAAGATAATGATGGGTTCTTATTGTGATGAGGAATTGAGTGAAAGGATTCAATTCACAAGAGCATTACAGGAAACTTTTAGAGAATTTCATAATGCTTTCTTCCATGTGTTTATATATAGCATATTGCTTTTGTTCAGCTTTGCAGTGTTCAGGGTATGAAAGGCTATGTTTAGCATGTATTATGATTATGATTTAAAATGATGCTGATCCACGCTCACTAGAAATAATGAAAGACTTCCTTTGACTTCAGCAAGCTTCAGATCAGGCTTGCAAGGCAGGAAGCTCAGAGCTGAGACCTCCCGCATACATCCTAATGCTCCGACACAGATTGCCACAGCCGACAGGGCTGGTAACGGAGAGCAGAATTTGCACTTCTGAATGTCATTTGATGCACATCTGCCTTGCCGCCTGCGGTTGCACACAGAAGCAATACGCCAGGGGAGAGCAAAATTTGGCACGGCTGCCAAGATGAGTTGCAGAAGCTGGAAGCCATGTCCAAAGAAATGGTTTCTTCTTCCCACGGGGTCTGAAATTCAGTGGGAGCCTCACACAGAGGCAGGATACTGCCGTGCAGCTAACTGGTGGCACCGTGCCTCTATCAGAGGCAGCTTCTCCCAGCCACTGCTGGGAGGTGGTAGGTGCAACCCCTGCTTTGGGAAAGGGGAAAGCGTGTCCTGTCTCTGTCCTGTGCTGTGCCTGCTTTGATTACAGCCTCCTTTGTAGCTCAGACATGGAATGAGATCAGTCGCTCTGAGAACTGAAAAGCAGCATTTAAAAGGGCTGCTCATTCTTGAAGAGCTGGTCGCACACAAAGAGGTAAAGGTGTCTGCCGTGGTGGGCCATGTTATGTCCTCTGTGTTGAAACTGGACAGATAATGCAGTTGCAGATTTTCTGACTGTTGTGAGTACATGAAAAGAAAGGTCACAGTGGAAAGATTTTTTTTTTCCTAACTGGAAGCTTAGTTCCTACTGGGGGCTGTGCCAGTGGGAGGTAACACTTAGATGCTGGGTGAGTCAGACTCCTGAACCAGCTTCAGGCAGGGTTAACCAATCCAGCTCTTTATTTGCAATTCATCTTTCAGGGTCTGTGTTTGCAGTGTATGGGTAATATAAGATGGTTTGCTGTTTTACAAAGAGGCCACAGTTGGTCTCCCAGCATCATTGTCTTGATGTGGGTTAGAGTTGCTGAATAATTTGTGTGTGTGTGTGTAAAAGAAAGAAAACCTACAAATAAATCATCTGACCTCTCTGCTCTAGAGAAAGCACATGCTTAAGTAAGTGTAGGTATCTAGAATCTGCTTATTTTACCTCTGGCTGAGCAGTCGGTCTGAATACATACTGTGTAATGTTAGATCCCTCGGGGATGCCTTCTAAGTACATTAAACAACCATCTGCATATTTCTTCTCCTTCCCTTAATGACTTATTGACTTTTATCAATGTATATCATTCCTTTCTTTTCTGCTTTGATGATAAGTGAGTTTGCTTAGCAAATGACTGCCCTGTGATGGCCTCTTAGCTCTCCTTTCAGGGCTCTGAAACTAAACATTTGCTCAAAAAATTGTGAAAGGTAAAATGGTGTTAGCTTGAAGCTTGAAAAGTTCATCCTTGCATGAGTATATCTGAAAGAAGAGTAAGTCATAGAGGGCTCAATCTGTGCTTGCCTCCAGGAAATGGGCTACAGAGACCCTTTTTGAGTACAAACCACTGACAAGTTAACTCTGTGCTTTCACAGGAGTACAGGCAGAGTATTTTTCTAAACAGGGCTGAAGGCTAAAAAACGATCAGATACTTGAAGGGACAATAAGGAAAGGTATGTGAAATTCATTTCTCCATGGGAGGCTGAGATAATCTAAGTCCTCTCTTAAGACCCAGAGAAGTCCTTTTTGCTAGTAGGGTGCCTCTTTGCAGAGTTTTTCCCTCTTCTGTAGACTCAGTGATTGCAGCCCTTAGAAAAGCAGATGTATTTATGTATAAATGTGCCTTACACAGAGAGGTGTGCTCATCTAGAACTCCCAGTGTGCAGTCCTGCTTATAGGACAAACAGCAAAGACCCCATTGACTGCACCAAGTCATGTCCGTACATACTCCACTAAAACATCTCCATGGTCAAAGACTGAGAGGTACCCCAAGCTCTTCCACCCACCTCAAAGCAGTGCCTGGGCATGGGGCAGCCAGCCTTGGTGCAGGCAAGGGAAAAAGAAGCAAAATGGGTGAAAGTTAAGCACCCTTCACTGGCAGTGATGTGTCTCAGCCTCAGTGAACGGGCCTGTCTCCAGTTCTTCTACATCATCGTGTCCTGTTCTTCATCCCTTTCAGTTATTCCAAATAACAGCAGGTTGAGGACAAGTGAGGGGCCAGGAGGACATGACCTAGCCTTCTCCTGCCCTAGGGCTGGTGTCCTTTCCATCAAAAGACCCTCACAGGCTCCGTGTTCCTGTCCCACTTCCTCCAGTAATCACCACGGCTGACGTTAAGGTTCTGTAATATCCAGCGCATAAATTGCTGTGGCAGAATTGCATTTTATATCCAGCGGGATTAAGCTAATCTCTTTTGTTGTTCAGACAGCTCGAAAAGTAAGAGGGACCCTGTCAGGCATTTCAGCCTCATTTTGTAGAAGTTATCTAAAATGTCCTTCTGAATCTTGCTGCACACTTCTATAAAACAGTGGCCGTGAAGCACACGGTCTGCAGCATACTCATGTGATGTGCTGTGCTTTTACTGTGGTTAGTGGAGGTTGAGGAACATGTAAACAGATGTCCTTGAGAACGATCCCAGCCTGGGCCTGAAAAACAGCAACCTCTCATAGAGGGAGATGCAGTTACGTTAATTGCTGGTCTTTTAACAGCTCCGGCTGCTGCACTTGATAATTCCCAAGTGTGTGAAATATCATCCTTGTGTCTTGTGTTTCTGCAATTGAATTGGTGTAACAGAGAGCTTCAAGTGGGCTGCAGACTGAGATTTTATCTTCTCTGAAGCATCAGCTCAGTTAGTTTCTGAGTCCTTGACCATACATGAAACCTGCCCTTCTGGATGTGGTATTGGTTAGGAGGTGGGGAAGCAGACCCTGATGTTCAGATACTGCTTTACTTCCAGGTGCTTGTCAGCCCTCCCTGCAACAAGGGCCCTGTCAGGAGCATCCCCATCTCAGGCAGTGATGATATTCTTCTCATATTGCCTCAGGATCTTCTTTGTCCATGCCCAGAAAGACCAAAGGTCATCACCCTGTTGACTCCTAAAGAACTGCTTAGCGAAACCCTGGAAATTAGGTGATTTTCCCCTACGAGGCTGAGCTGTATCTGGTGCTCTGTGAGATGTACTCATGAGGATGCGCTATCTCAAGTAAAGTTTTGCAGGATGGCCACTCAGAACCAGCTCAGCAAGGCAGCCAATCACCCAAGTCAACTCTGCAACAGAGGCTTGTCTTTAGTGATCAAATCCAGTGTGGAGTCTTTTGTTTTCTTGAATGTGACCTTTGCTTAGTAAGAACACTGAACTAGAGTACAAATATAGTTCTGGCTTTCACTTGTTCCCTTGTAATTCTATGCAAATCTCTGTAAATTTGCTGACAGAGATCCTGACAGTTCATTAAGGCCACAAGCACTTGCCCTCATGGACATTTGGTTTTGTTCTGATCTTTTTTTGGTGTACGCATGTCTTTTTCTAGCTGATTGCAGTAACAGCAGAGGCCATGTGCACACTTGGGTTAGGCCTTAGCTCTGAGTTTGGTGCCATGCCGGTATTATCATTCTCAGTCTTGAGACTCGTTCTTGTATTAGAGGCAGCCTTCTAAACAGTATTATCTTAACTAAACACTGGAGAAGAAAACAGCTTTCTCCAGGGCCCCTTTTTCTGTTGTTTATCTCAATTAAATTAACCTTATTCAAGCTTTTGGAGACCATAGACCAACAGCTCAAAGCCCCAAGGCAGATAGGGTACAGTTTAGTACCAGTACAGACAATGAATAATCCATGATCAGGACATTGGGTGGTCTCAGGTTGGTTTCACCATCCTCCCTTATGTTCCAAGAGAGACAACCGTTTCCTGGTCCACAGATTAACTTCAACTCAGGATAGTCTCCCTGAGAAGTAACTTATTTCCTACATCTGTTGAGCTTTATCTGGAGAACATGTTGATCTTGACTTGACTGACAGGTCTGTGAGTCAGTTTTGTGAGTTCAGCTTTGAAAAAAACTGCATTTGGTTCCAAGAATAAGAGCTGGATTGTTGTTTATGACACTAGATCTGCTGTCCCCAGTCAAGCAATTGACTAAAACAGTCAATGTACTGAAGACTACACATTTTTTGAGCCTACACTATTGTTTTTACGCAGAGAAAACCTCTTTGTATTCTGTAAGAATTCAGTGTGTTTGCATGTGTTTGGGTCAGCAGAAAGCTAAAGGGGATTAGCAGAGGATCATTTATTGTGGGTAGTTGGCCAGAGGAAATATTTCTTGGAAGTAATAGCCTCCTTCATCTTTGTCATTTTCCTTAATAACAACACCTTTTCATTTCATATTCTTTTCCAAAGTAATGTAATTTACAACAATTTTCATAGCAAATTGTTTGGCTGAGGATGAGTTTGTACTTCTCTTTGGAGGCTCTTCTGTTTCTGTAACACAAATGCTCCCTTGACTACTTTTGGTTCCATTGCTATTAAAAGTCATGGTCATCATTAACTTCAAGTTAAACAAGGCTGCATGCAAGAATCCGTGAAAAAAAAGTCAGTCTCTCAGAACTTAGAAAAGAATAGGATTAAAGATGCCTGGTAACCTTAACACAGTCCCTCTGGGTCTTAGAAAACAGACTTTGATTGTATAACTACATGTGGCCTAAGGGCTTTTCTAATGAGCCAAAATAACATGTAGCTCATGATGATAGGCAGTGTGGCACTGGTTTCAGCTTCCTTTCCTTGTTGCTTCCAATGTCCTTTCTTCACACAAGAGGTGTGAGTCTTGTTTGGCCACTGGTCTACACACGGGAGCTTTTGCTACCATGCCTATGGAATTCCCTGTAGGTTGTAAGGGGAGGTTTCCTCCCAGTAGGCACTTTTGCAGACATTAGCAAATACAGAAAGCAGCATATGGCGTTATAATTGCTTTCTTGTCTACCAGGTAGGCAATTGAGCCTGTTTTTTAGTAATTAAAGTACAGTGCAAGCTTAACATTCATGGACATTACTAACTGTCTCAGTAACTGAAAGGCAGCTCCATACTTATCCATCCTTAGCATTGTTTGTAAGGGCCTTGGAACATGCTTGCTTTGAAGCAAAAGATTAAGAAGACAAGCTGGCTAGCCTTAAATCCTTCCGAAATATCTATTCATTTGAGGCTAATGCTTGTGTATTAAGTATGTGAATACCTTGCGGATGTGGTATGGAGCTTGAATGAGGAAGAGGTAGGTGATGTGACTGCCCTCAGCCATGCCTTGTGACAGATCTGCAAGAGATGGGGCTGTGTTGGGACTGGCAGGACATTTGTCGCAGAAGGGCAAGTCAGGTGGTGCTGGCTCTCCTTACTCTTGCATCTGGCATTTAAAACAGACTCCATAAAGGAGCAGTAAAATACAGGGACTACTGCCCAGGTATGTGATTGCTGCAGTATCACAGGATGCTGTTTTCTGCTTGGTCACAGGAGTAAATGTCGCTGTGTCACAGTGTAGAAAAATCTAGTCCTCTGCACCACAAGCTAAAGCCTTAATGACCCTAACCAAACCAGAATATTTGGTTGATGACCTGAACTTCTAATTTTTTACTGACTTAACTGATTAATTCCACGGAGTTTATCATCTTGAGCAAGCCCTTCTCAACATCAGCAACCCATTTCCACAAAAATTCCTCAAGGAAGGTGCATACTTCACCATGTGTAATTCTCCACCCCCGTTGCTTTGTTTAGGTAAATGAGAGCTATGAACGTGTATCTAGTGCAGCACTATATTTGGGTTTCTGTCCTCCGTTTGTGGTGACACTTTGGATAACACAGCTTTACTCAGTCATTTCTTAAGGTTTTAGAGGCAACATGGAAAGATAGTAGTCTGGGAGCTACTACTACTTCTTACGTGACATGAAGTGAGGTGGCCTGGGTCACCTTACCAAAGGCATCCCAATTTTTAGTTAAGGGTCCAGTTTTCAGAAATGCCAAAGCAGTTGAGATGCCTGAGAATTTAATGGAAATCTGACCTTTCATGTAACCTGTTTGTGTGTTGTCACCCATGCTAGCTAGCTACCTAACATCTTGCAACACTTTCCAGTACCACATGGCAAGATTCTCTGGAATCACATATTTCCCCCCAGAATGTGGGGATAATTGCATTTCTCTGCGTTGAGAAACTGTAGTAGTCATGTAAAGAGAGATGAGGATGATTTCACAAGGATCTGAAGGATTCTTTGCACATGAAGGGATTAAATAACATTTCTATTACCTTTTGTAGTTGTTTCTTGAAAACCAGAAGGCACAAAGTGGCAGAACAGCTGCATGATTTTCAAAACGATTAAGCATAGGCTTAATGTTAAACGCACACTTAAGTGCGTTGCTGCGTCAAGATGATGAGCTAAGTTGGAGGCTGATATTTTCTCAAAAATACGTGTGAGTAAGACCTTTCGTATGTGATCTGTTCAAGCCACTAACTAAACCATCTGAATGCCACTTCTTGGATGTGTGCTCTGAAGTAGACAGTGCCTGTAATGTCCATCCATACAAATAGCTCCCTTCTCTTTCCTGGATGAAAGGAGAAGCCTATTTCAGCTTACAGGGTGATGCCAGTTGGAGTGATGAATGACTAAAATGGGTCCGTGTTACTGGATATGTCTCTGATTTGCTTCTAAATCACTTGTTATGAAAAGAATTTAACCTTTATGGAAAAGACTGAATGAAAATCTGCAGTAGTGCTTTGCGAGTGAGATTAGAAAAGAAGCCCAAAATAGGTCTGCATCTCTGCATGGCTCCTGCTGCCCCTGTAATGGTTAGGGTAAAATGCGTACACTTTAGGGGACATGCTGGTAGCCATGTAAAATGCTTGTAAAATGCTTAGACCCGGTGTAATCTAAATGTTACTAGGGCTGGTAATTGCCCAGCAAGGACAAAACATAACAGTGCAAAATTTGGCAGGATTTGATGCTGTTGTTATTTCTGTGATTCTTCTTGTTGCCAGAAGTCCAGTTTGGTCAGGAAATTTCTCCACACACTGCCGTACCAGGCTCAGAGTATAGTAATCTACAGAGTATCGTTTTTAAGCTTTATCCATTGGATATCTAATTCTCTCATTAATTAAAGTGAGGAGAATTTCTCTTCAGGGAGAGGAGGGTGTAATGCAGTGGTGGCAGGGGAAAGGCCAGGTAGGGGTTTGCACCACTGGTACAGAGCACACCTCCATGGGGCTCCCAGCAAGAGGTTTTGAAGGCATGGAGGAATATTCCTGGGTTCCCTGGCCATATCCTCAGCTGCTCCAGACGGTGGCAGAAGGGACCACTGTCCTCTCCACAGGTCCCCACCAGCCACCCAGGGTGCTGCCAGGCATCAGCATCGGCCGTGCTGGAGGTGGAGGCCTCTTGGCAGGGCTCAGTAAAATGGCTTTTCACAGCAAGCTGCTGGAGAGGAGCCTCTGAGACTTTGGACTCTTGCTAAAGAGAGACCACAGAGCAACACGAGGCAGACCGGCGGCTCCCATGGAGCATCCGTCTGTGCATCGGCTGGCCAAAGCTTCCTCCCCAGGAGCAGGGGACATACAGTCAGGGAACAAGGACAGTGCTGTTGGTGTCCCAGCTGGGTGCACGTGTGAGGGAGGTCATATAAATTGCACGAGACTCTGGTCCAGATAAGATTTCATTACAGCAGGCTGTTACCACAGTGTGAAACAGGCTCTTGACTACCATGAAATGGGATTTTTTTTGTAAAGGTTTAACATCTAAAGCCCAATCTTACAATGGCATCCAAGTGAGTAAATGTGGGACTGTATCTAATGCGAAGGCTTACCTGCACTGAACTAATTACAGGATCAATATTAAAACATGAATCACAGTTTTGTGCGATTTGTATCAAGAACAACAGAAATAAATCAAACAGTGTGGAGTATTTAATCTTTTAAATGCTGAGAAAATGTATGTTGTTCTCCATGCCAAGCAGCAGTAAGAATTGCCAGCTGCATTTCATAAGAGTGGAGAACTGTGGCAAAGGGTTGAAGTTCCTTGCCCAGAGCTGCAAAAGGAGCAGGTCAAGGTCAAGGTGGCATTATTCCTAAGAACTCATTATTATTATTATTATTATTATTATTATTATTATTATTATTATTATTATTATTATTATTATTATTATTATTATTATTATTATTATTATTATTATTATTATTATTATTATTATTATTATTATTATTAAAATCCTGATTTTCTCCTGAAATGTGCATGTGTATTCTGTCTGTGGTGGAAGGCGTTCAGGAAGAGAAACTTTTCTAGCAACAGCACTGGGGTGCACTCCATCGTGGTGTCTGGATGTAAATGGGCAGTACGTATCCAGGTTGCTGGTTCTGGATATGTGGTTTCATTATCTTTGTGTCCATCTGATGCCTCTTACATTTTATTTATTTGTTTGTTTGCCTTCAACTCTCCATATTATGGTGGCCCCTGACAACCATTATGCACCATCCCATGTGGCATCTCCTGCTGGAGGACCTTACCCTGCAAGTTGTTCCCACTATAGGTTTCTCCAAAAGAAAGTGGGAAGAAAAAAAAAAAAAAGCTGATTTAACTTCCCACAGAGTCTATTTACCAGACAGCAAGTCAGGTACTCCATGCACCTTCAGCCTGGAGGAGAAACCTGCCCTCAGGCAATGCTGTGTGAGGGCCTCTTTCAAGAAGCTTCATGGGAGCTTCTGGAGCAAACTGAGTCAGACAGTGCAGAGGGCTTAACACTGACTCTCAACAGTAGAAAATGGAGCCATGTTGTCCAACAGTGCCCAGTCCTGATAAAAATTCAGGGCTGTATTCGAATTATTGTCCAAAGCACCTCCAGTATGACTATATTTACTTGGGGGACTAAAAGATGGTAGTGAACACTTTGTATTCAGCGTATCGGAGGGAGATGGCAGGTAACAGAGGATAGTATTTAGAAAAGTGGGCATTAGTTAATTATAGTAATGGTACAAGTGGATTCTCAGCTACGCCGTTCCCTCTGGGCAGGACTGCTTGTTGGAAGCATTCAGCACGTATTTCAGACTTGTGTACTTGTATCAAGTTGCTTCCAACTGCATAAATAAGACTTATTACGTGGAAGTTACTGGCATTATTGGCTAAATGAGAACTAATTAAAAGGGACATAAGGTACCAATTTCTCAGATTGAATGGGAAAGATCTGGCGGGGAGGGGCGTTCTCTGAAGCAATACTATTTTATCTAATGCCAGCTTTGTGGACGGCATCCAAAGAGCAGCTATTTCTCCACTGGAGATTGTACTTTGTTCACCTCATTTACCTAAGTATTCTTAAAGGCAAAGACTTGGTAAATTGACTTTGGACAATAAATCACTGGGATTTATAATCTATGGTGTGCTATAATCTATGGTTAACTGGCTGGAACTGGGGAAGTATCTCCATCCTGCTCCTGTAACTCCCCTGACATTCATAGCAGCGTGATAGGCACTGATTTACAACCCAGATTACTCACATGAGTCTATAAATCGTGCTGTTCCTATCCTCACTTCCTCACCAATCTTCCAATAATATCTCCCAAACTCCTCCACCCACCTCCTCTGCTGCCAAAATACCTGGGCATAGCAGTGGAAACCACTCAGGCATTCCAGCTGGGCAAACTTGCTAGATGGAGAGAGGTTATCAGAGCCTAAAGGGGCAGCCTTCGACTTGAGTTATTGTGAGACTAAATTAATTTTTTTTTTGTACATTAGGAAGGTTTGTGTGTAGTCAGCTAAAGTCTGTGGGCTCTTTCTCTGCAGGTTGCATGGGCTAGCTACACTGCGGATCATTTCATCACTAATCCTAATGATTTGCCAAGAGCACTGCTTGCATGATGCTTTGTGAATGTTGCTTTGGGCACATAACTCCTTCATACCAAAAAAATTTAGTGCATTAGGATGCATAAAATTTCTAAAGGTTTTGATGAAAAGCTTAAAATACTGGGGCAACGTCAACTATTTTTTGTAGTGAAAGCCTGAAGACCAAAAAGGCTTTTGAACTCAAAAGCATATCAGAACATAAACCAAAACATTTAGCTTTTTAGAGTGGAGACAACACAAAGCTTGGGATTTCACAGTGAGCGAGGAGAGCCAGGCTCCATTCCCTGGCGTGGGGATGAACTGTGGTGGCACAGATTGCTTCCCTGCAGCTCACCCCATGCCCTCCAGACCAGGGTGGCTGTATCCAGACCATCCAGATGGCCTGGGTCTGTCTGGGAGAGAGCTGTGCAGCGCATACTGACTATAGGCCAGTGTTGGGGCCCGGGAGGAGTTTGTCCAGCCATATCGGTATGTGAAGTGACCATGGAGTTGAATCTCTTTCAGCATAAAAAGTCTGGGATTTTAATGTGCTGAATGGGGGAGCTTCATCAAGTGGTCTAGGCGCTTAACCCATTTTACTGTGACTCCGAGCATATGACATATTCATGGTGAAGTAACCTTTCCATCACTACCGTGGAGGAGAGCAGAGTAGGACAAACCTTTCTAATTGGCCCAATTCTTGCTATTCCATTGAATTACTCTAATCTGAGAAATTTATCATGTCAGCCAGCAGAGAGCAAGCATATGGGTAACTAACAAGCAGACCACGAAGGGGCGTTCAACATAGCTGCTAAATGGATGAAACCTAATGTGGAGTCACAGCTACAAGAGGTGAAGCACAGCGCAAGTCTGCTTTAATTACAGCACTTGAGTACGGTGGTAATGGACAATATTATAAATCTCTCAGAGAGTTAGGTTTTTCATTACGTTTTTAATGAAATACTGATTAGGTTGTGCTAATTGACATGAGTCCTGAGCAGTCAGAAGCAAATAAACAAGCTGGCAAGCTGGCTGCTGCCATGTGTTGGTATGTCCCATCCTTCCTTGACTGCTCATCACGTGCAGGCTGGTGGGATGCTAAGGATGAAGTGTGGCAGAGGTGGTGTGATAGGATCTGTTCCACCTACTTCACTGTTTAAAGTGCCTGTCATCATTTCCATTTCTCGCTCTTCTTTTTGCCAATTAATTGAATTCATTTCTAGTACCTGCTTCGCTTACATTTTTATTTGCTGACTTGTCTGGGCAAGTAATGGTTTTAGACAGCCAAGTAAAATAGAGTTGTCCTCAAGTCAACTATTGGTGAATGGTTTTTGTATCTAGCCTGGTGGGTTTTCATCAGTTTTTCAAGCTCACTTCATGTTTGTGTCTATAGGAGTTCTCTGCTTGCTTCCAAGAACAGAATTTTGTGCAAACATTTTTGTTTAAGATAATCAGTATACTGAATTTATGGTATGTCTATAGCTGAAATGCAAGCACTGGATGAAATACTTATATTTAATTCTGAGGATAGGAGCCTGAGAGCTTTAGCAAGACTGGCCTTTTGATTTGACCCCTAGTCCTTAGGATTGACTTTAAATTAAGTGGTTGCTTTGGTTTTAAATGAAGATTTTCATCCTAGGCACATAAGCCTAAGTTTCATCTTGAATCATGTTAACCTGGCTTTCAGAAAGTCAGGTTAAAAGCCCAGTGCTTGCTGAAAAGCTACTTGAATTTATCTAAAGTTGATTTTTGGAGGTTTGTTAGCTATTTTAAAAAATATAGACCATTATCTCTTGCAGTGTAAACACTGTGGAAAATGTCACATTTAATAAAAACTGTGACCTCACTCGCAGCCTTATTTTAAATGAGTTTCATTATTTTACTCAATATATTATTTATTCATGTATTCAAATATATTTATTCAGCGAAGGCAGAGATATTTTGATTAATTCAAAGACTAAATGCTCTGTACTTCACATGCAAATTGCCCAAAAAAAAAAAAAAAAGAGGTAAAACTCTCTTTGTACTCCAAAGGCTAAATGCATCATCAGAATGTAATGAATGCTGCTGCTTGTGCGCAGTCGAGTGAGGATTCATGTTATCATCAATCTCTCTGTGTGGCTTTTATTATTATTATCGTAAAAATAAAATCCAGCACATGGGTTATATATCTGCTCGATGCTTATTTACAGACCCCATTTAAGTGGGAACTAGAATAAGTGGTCAGATGAACCATGCCAGTTACTCAGTTAGGTATTACGGGATGACTCCAATAGTTCTTTGCTATTATTTCTATATTTCTATCAGTTTTGCCTTTCTCAACTGAAAAGTAGAAATAAAAAAAATAAATAAATACAACTGTATAGTGAGGGAGGTGGCATTTGCAAAAAGTTCTTGCCGTTCTATTAATTAATTTCCTACTGAAGTGGAGGAGTTAATCTCATTCACCTGACTTTGATGGAAGCAAAACTCTGGCCAATACCCAGCACTTCAAAAGAGCAGGGGCGGTTGCATGTTATAAAGTGTAGGCTTGATTTAGCTTAGCAAAAGGGCCGGTGAATTTGTTTTCCTTTATTTTTAATGTATGTTCAGGGCAATACATGTACTTTCTGTCCCCAGTGCTATGGGCTATGATGTGAATTGCCAATGATGTGGCAATGTGAGGCCAGGTTGTCTGCGTCTGTGCAGGCTGGCGTTGTGATAGGGCTCTCCCCACGGGTACGGCTGGACAAGGGTCCAAGGTAGCAGAAAAATGGGGGCCTATCACTTGGCAGTGTTATGCAGAAAGACTGCTAATGGCATCCACCAGGCGTTTTCCCGAGCGTCTTGCAGAAAACAGCCTTTCAAACTGCAGGGCGAAAATTTTGCTCTCAGATCTGCACCAATTTTTCTCTCTCATGTTGTATTCAGTCCCCAGGAGGGATTTCCATTGACATTAACTGATCCTCTGTGCATTATGGATGTGAAAGAAGAAATTTTTTGCTCAGATTGCAAGGCTTCATGCAGACACAAAAATATGACAGTCTGCAGCAACCCTGTACAAATCTCTGGAAGGAACAGTGGCTTTTTCATTCTGGTTCTTCATAGATCAACCCTGAAACATCAGTCTGAAGGTTCCTGCGTCCTAGAGTGCAGTACAACTCAATATTCTTTATTATAATGATTTTGTACTATAATACAGAAGTGCATGCAGTTATGTAGTATGGAAATTTCCAGCAAATGCGTCTGTTCGCCTTACTTATGACAAGGAGTCGCTAGTCTTACTTCTTTAAAAACATGCTGTAGTTCATCTGAGTCCCAAAGCACAAAGTAGCTGTTCGTGTATTTATTTATTTATTTATTTATGCCAAGGTCCAAATCAGAACATGGCAGTAAAAGCATTTCTATTTCTTTAAATATGTGTTCTTCTAAATTGTGTTAATAAAATCCTGTATTGTACTAAATATTTTTTAATATACGAAGCATGACAAGCCAGTAGCTTTCTATCTAATAATACATTACATATGAGTAAGCTGGAATTACACATCTGCCTACCAAGGCAGAAGAACTGGAAGTTATTGAGTGGCTCTCGTTGGAGATCAGCTTTACCATCGGAGAGGGCCAGAGCTGAATTCTTGATCCTTCATTCACTGGACACTGGATTAAGTGAATTGAGTCTTACTTCAGCAGTACAGGATGGATCATCCATTAATGTAGGCCATTATAGAAGAGAATATTCTCAGAGATGCAGGACTAGAAAACGCTGTCCTCCCATTGCACTTTCAAAGCCCCCAGCACAGCGGGAGTCTCAGGCATGGTAGCAGCTGCTGTGGAAGAAGCCAGGTAACTGCTGGGCAGGCAAGGAACAAAAAATTATTCAGCTTTTTAATTTCTTGACAAAGATAAGAGTGAAGCTAAAAAAATTCATTAGAGAATGGGCTCAGAGGATGTGTCTTTCACATGGGATTTGTCCAAAGTAAGAGCTTTCTGTTCCAAAAATCTGGTTACAGAAATTGGATTGCTACTGAGAGCGTGAAATACTGCCTTGGCATGAACTTTCCTTTGGCTCCCAGTGATAGCAAAGGCAGAAAACACAACCTGCAAGGTTGAAAAACTGTCTTCAGGTCAGAAGTTACCAAACTTCAATGTCTCTGTTATGCTCTTCAGAGGAAGAGAGTATAAAACAAATCCCAGCACTGCAGGAGGCAGAGCACTGCCAGCCTGCTGATCTACACATCAAATTCTTGTTGTCTCTTTGTAGTGCTCACTCAGTCACATCTCCATCTAAACCTTCTGAAGTGGACGCTTGTTTAGGATATCGAAATCTTTGCCTTTGTCATTTTTTAATTCCTCCTGTGTGAAAACTCCGGTGTGAGGCTTAATAATAAAACCTGTGGGCAGCTCTCCTAATAGTACAACTCTCCATCATGTCAGTGCATCATCTGCTCAACCCTCAGCAGAGTGCAATACATTGTGCAAAAATGCTCATATCTGTCTCAGGTGGATATTTTCCTGATAACTACTGGACAATTCCCATTGTTTGTGACTGCTGAAACAGAGTAGCCGCATGGAAGCAAAGAGGTTGGGAGCATCTGTAGATCTTTTGTTTTTTTTTCTTAAAAAGTCTGCTGTGCATTCCCTCATAGAAAATAACACTTTTCACTGAAACTGCTGTTGATGCACTAGCCTGGAGGCTTTTAAAATAAAATCTTTCATAGCTGGCTTTGTGATGAAACAAATATTACCATGAAGAGGCAAAGCATTTTGATATTATTTGTCTGTATTCTTGTTGTTGCTCACTTTCTTTGCCTTTTAATTTGGGTGAGCTCAGTTTCTCCATTACTTTTATTTTTTGATTGGAACAGCGCTCACTGGTGTCACTTCACAATCAGCCTTTCATGGCTCTGGACACTGCACAAACACAGTGGAAGAAATTGAGAATTCCTTGAAGTCACTGTCAGATTTGACATTAATTTTGACAAGTCTCACGGTCTGAACCACAATCTTCTTGCACTGAAATGTAGACACAGTAAAAAAATGTGCTGTGCTCAATTCTAGGCTTCTCAATGGCAAATGTGTTTTTCAATGAGCACTGAACTCAGTAAAAAAATTGAGAAGGGTGGTGCAGAAAGGGAAGCATTAAACTAACAACGATGAAACCTTTATTTTGATTGTTATATTGGTGGATTTGCTGCTCACAAACGCTGGTGTTAATGGCAGAAGACCAGGATGCTGTTGAATATCAAGCTTGGCTCTGGCAGAGATTGACCATGTCAGCTCGAGCAAGTCAAAGATCCACTTCCATTGAATAGAAATAGTGTTTCTATGCTTCATTGTGGGGCTGAGAGTTTGTAATTGCAGGGAATCGCATATACACAGATGTTCATAGATATCCCAAATTAAAGGCTGCTGCTTTATGTTTGGATGACAGATTAATTTGGCCTCTTCATGTTTTTGTTGGTGTTCACCTTTTTGGCATCCAGTGGTGACAGCACTGCTGAGTGCTCTTCTTTAATCTTTAAATAAAATACATGTTTTTCTCTATCTGAAGATCTGTCTAGGTTAGATACAAAAGACAGGTTATTGTGACTAACTGTAGTGTAAATTGCCATTGTCTAGATTTAGACCCGTAAGAACCGAGTCTGGGAACAGTCTGTGGTTTTTCTACTTTGTTGAGCTGCAGATGGAGCAAGCTTACATCATGCCTGCTGACCACAGCCGTAACTAGTGGAGTGGTTTTGCTGATATAATTAGAGATTGCTTTTTGGTTTAATCACTTGCTATTTAAAAGTCCATGGGAGGAACTGATTTACACATTCTCTCAAATTTCACATAAGGCTCAGGAAGGCCATGAATGCACAGAAGGCAGGGCTGTTAAAAAAAGCAAAATGAGGGTATCGACATGTGCATTTTAAAATCACATCTATAAATTTTCCATCCAAAATTACATTTGTTATTCTTTGCAGTAGCTGTATAGCTTTGAGTTGCTTATTGAATTACTGTAGCATTCCTGAACATAAAATTTTGTTGAGTAAATAATTTCAGAAAGTGTTTTCTTACGGTACTATTGAATCTTTTTAATTACCCCATCTCTATATACCCATCCTGTCTGATCCTACACGCAGTTTTTTTAGATCTCCGTGAAGTGATAAGTTATGTCCCCAGCTGCAATCCCGTGAGTTTAGGTATCTATGCATTTCATTTATTTTGTCAATTTGGCAGCAAACCAGCTACACTGGCAAGTTCTGGGAAACCAGATGGTTGGAAATGCTTAAGGGTCAGTGAGTCACCAAAAACCAGGCCTGCTTTGCCGTGGACGCGCTCGTGGGCAAGAACAGAATTTGGCTCTTCCTCTGTGTCTGAGCTGAGAGAATTGGTTACTACTGTTGCCTCCCACAGCTTTGGGGCTCACTGAAGGCCACGTCGGCCCGGCTTTCAGCTGGAACAGCCACCAGCTGGTTCCTAGGTCTGGTGACTAGCGGGAAGGTTGTGTCAGTGACCACCACAGCTTCAGTCCTGTCTGCGGCCTGGGAGCTCTTGGTGTGGCCATGGGTGGGTCGACAGACCCATGACTGCACTTCTGCAGTGAAGTTGGCACAAAGCAAGAATCAGGCTCTTCTGTAGGCCCTCCTCATCCCAAACCTCCTTGTGCAGGTCTGGGGACATCCCAGAGCCCTCCCCGGGCATTATGTCCTGCTCCCACCGATGGCAGCGCTAGACAAGAGCGTTCATGAGCCAGCACCTCAAACTCATCATGGGTTGAGCACAGTACGTAGAATTTCTATAAAAAACTAATTATAGACTTTACTGCTGAGTGCCAAATCCATTTTCTCCTCTTCTGGGAGCCGTTCAATAAACTTTATGTTCTGAGGTAGAGCAAAATTGCCGTCGTTTAATGCAGTGTTTTACTCACGTTCCCTAGCACTCTAATGTCTGATTTTTGCTAATATCCCAATGTGGATTTTCTTTTTCTTTCTAAATTATATTAATAGGCCAGAATTGCACTGTGACCTGATGTTTCCCTCTAGAGGCTTGCTCCCTCTTCCCTGGAAAGAAGCCTGTAGTGTCAGGAGCAGTCACCTGCACAGATCTGTAACCCAGCCATGGATGAAGGACCCCATGGCACCCCCACAGTCTTGACCGAAACGTGCCTTTGCTGAGGGTCAGCAGCCCCTGTCGAGTCAGGGCTGCTCCCATAAGAAGGATCTGGGTGATTTGTGACTCTGTGGTATGCACTACTTGCAGCATAAGTACTCTGGGGTGAGGACGTACTCACTCCTCACCATGGCAAACACTCTGTGCAACATGATTGCTTGCAAAGAAGGGACACAACAGTTTTATGTGGTTTCTGTAACTCTGAGCCTGGGGACACGGGGTGCGATTACATCATCTTAAGGCCTCCATCTGGGAAGCTCTATTAAAGAAGAAAACAGTGCAGCAGGTAACATTTTCAGATGGTTAGCATCTATGTTTATACTCCTTTCACAGAACCATAGGACTTTGTTAGCGCAAGTTCTTGGGAATAAACCAGAGCAAACCATACCTGGAAATGAAAAAACAACCCTACCTAAAATGAAAACCCCGTCCAAGAAATCAAACCACAGAGAAACAAACTCAGAATTGAGGTTGTCACAGTGGTTTTCATTCAGGCTTTCTGAACTGGTCCATTTGCACATGCATGATCTTCTGGCCGTGGATATGTTTAATGGAAGAAAAAGAAGAAACATAAACTTTAGCTGGGTATCGGAAGAAATGCTTCTCTACAAAGACATGCAGTAGGATTATAAAACATTTTCCTCCCCCAAAGCAAACAGGCTTTAAAAATAAGACTAGAGAGCACACTGAATATAGTGTAGTATGACACTGCGTGGCTGGAGGAGGCTTTCAGAGTGAAAACATCTCTTCTAGCTCACGCTTCTGATGGGGGAAGATTTTCGAAGGCACTAAGAGGCCATCAGTAGAGTAACTCCCATATGCAGTTTCAAAAATAATCGTCTTTATAATACTGCAGGTAACATGCCCCCAGTGACCTACAACAGGACTTCGGATGCACCTTTGGTCTCTTCTGAGCAGAGAAGCTGTGACTTTCTGGCAGTAAACCTTCGGACCTTTTGCGTTTCACTGTGCTTCTGGGTGAACAGTAGGATGTTTTCAGGTGCTGATAGTGGGGGTTTCCAGCTCTTAGCAGGATCAGAAATTCCCAAAGCTTCAAACCAGAAGCTTCTGGAAACCAGAAGGAAATTTTCCATTGACTTCACTGGCTTTTGGATCAGGTTTTTGTAGGTGTTTTTTTCTCGTGACATTGCCTGATACAGAGGGGAATTGTTTCTTGATAGTACAGAACCAGATTGCAGGCTCTGTATCTTTTTTTAATTCAGAACAGCTCTGCTTTTATTAGGTTTGTGTTATCTCATATTTTACCACAATCTTGTTTTGCATTTCATAAATATTAATTCCCCAGACAGTCTCTTTTGTTTAATAGTTTTTGTCTATCACAGGCTTTTCTGTTTTCTTTTCCTCTCTTGTCCCACAGAGATGTCATCCTCTGTCATCAAAAGCAAGAACTTCTCTAAAGCAGCTCTGCAGCCCGACAGTATTTTTACTACAGATCTTTGCTTTCTTCTCAGTGTTCTTCACTTTTTAATGGCAGAGTCAGGCTCTGATTCACCTGCTTCCTTGGAGTTGGGGGTTAAAAATCTATTTGCCAACTTTTCTTGCTGTCTTCTTTCATCTTTGTACCAATGTGGAGGTACCAGACTGCTTTACCAGATGCCATTTAAACTCAGAGAGGGTTGTTCCCAGGCAGCCTGTGACTTTGTGTTTTTTATTTCATGGTTCAAAGCTTCCTTCATGCTTTTCTTCACCTTCTATACCATGTTTCTAGTTGTTCCTAATGCAATCAGTAAGATGTGGTAGGCTAAAGCTGGTAGGTAGAGTGTAATTTAAGTTTAGAGTTTAATTTAGAGTTTCATTTAAGTTGTACCCACTAACTAGCTTATATTCACAAACTGTACTTCTTTCAGTACCATACTGGTTGATTTTCAGGGGTGTGGCAAACTCGTATTACCAAATTAAAAACCAGACCAACATGTGTAACCCTTCCTTGTTTGTACTGAAGTGATTCTTCTTTATCCTGGTGCAACATCTTAGAGTGCTCTGACCATACTGAATTTTGGTGACCACTTTGATGACTTTCCTTTACATCTCAGTGGCATATCTGATAGTTGTTTTGATCAATCAGGAGCTATACGTGTTGCTGTAGTACATGCTATGCATTTTCACAATAGTGTTGATTGTCTGTTCTTAATTTCTCATAGGCACCAACTTGATATAGGAGTTACATCCAATGGTGAATATCACAAATATTGTTCAGGAAAGACATAACAAAGGGGGAAAGGTGCAAGTCTAAACCAAACGTATTGAATACTCATAATCTGCTGTTACCAGAATTCTTTACTGCCACAGTTACTCAACCTGAATTTTGAGACTGCAGTTTAATCCATTTATTTGACCTTTAAGTAACTAGGAGGGCTAGAAACTTCAGGGAGAACAAATATTTAAAGAGAGAAGTCATTTTGTAATTCTTCCAGAGAAATACCGGGAAACAGGGCTGAAAAATAACCAGCTCTCCATTCTCCCTCCCCACCTTCATCTTGAAATACCAGCAGAACTACAGAAAAAAAACGAAAGTGCTGGTAACACGGGGTTGCTTTGCCTCGAACCTAGACAAGTTGCACATCACAGGGGCTCCTGCTGCACCTGGGTAGGGAAGGGATGTCAGGAGGTTCCTTGGGAGGCCAAGGCTCACCCCGTGAAAATGGTAGAAAAATGCAGCAACATTGGACCAATTCCCTGTGGCTTGGTCCTCACATCTGGAAAGCAGGGATAATGTGAGGTGCTTTGAAGTTTACAGATGGAAGAAGACCAGATAAGCACCGAGTGTTATTTTTATCCCAGACCTCAATCTGTAATAGTGGCTCCAGATGCAGCTTCAGGAGAAATTATCCATCCTGCCGGCACCTGCAGATTCCTCTGCAGTTTATCTGTGGTTTACTTGGGAACTAGCATTTATTCCCAGTGAATGTGTACATCTGTTGCTTTCAGTCGCTACTCAGGACTGCTCCACTACCTTGCTACAGGGGACAGGGAGATCTCACCGTGTTTCCAACAGCTTGTAGTTACGGGCTTCTGTTGAGTTCCTAAGATTGAGTGATCACAATTGGTCCAGAATCAGTAAGTAGGGAGTAGGGGACAAGGGAGGTCCGATCCTGCCTGCAGTGTTGGGGTGGGCAAAGAGGGAACAAAAGGTGCTCCTAGGCTGATACATAGGATCTGTATAGCCTAGCTGGCTCTTCAGCAGTTTGTTTTTTCTCAGCTAATCTTGGCAAGTGCTTTCTCCTCCTGGAAAAGGTATAAGGAACCTGCCAGCTTATCTCTGCTCAGGTGGTCCTTCTCTCACTGGAGCTGCACACCAGAGAATGTGAATCATTAAAAGTGAAATAGGAGCAGATGTTCTGCATCAGGCTTAAACTAGTGGTGTATGGTAGCTGCTTTATCTTAATCTCCAAAATCCCGTGCATCTTTTGGAGCAGTCTCTTACTCATCCTGTTTGACATTCATGCCTTCTTTTGAAAACGTTTGCATCTTCCTCCTCTGCTCCAAGCCCTCCGTGGGTTTGAAAGTTCAACTTGAGCTCTGGTGATACTGAGTGCAGCTTGCAAAAGAGATGCCGTGGGGGTTAAATAAAGAGCAGCCAAAGAGAGTGAGGAAACAGCAGTGAGAAACATGAGTGAGAAAGAAATTCAAGCAGAACAGTTAAAGCTAACCTTAAAATAACTAGGATTACATTGGAGTCTGCATTGCATTAACAAGGGGCTCAGAGAACACAGTGGCATTAATAAGGTGAATTAGGGGGCCTTGACTGCTTCCACACAGCATTGTGGGGAAAAACAGAAATTGGGGGCATGAACTTGCACATGTATAAAGGTGACGGTGAGGCAGAAGAACAGAGCATCCACGCGGACAGAAGAAGATGAACAAAATTTCAGTGTGTTCCTGGAAGCAGTGAATCCCACGTACCATTTTCCCTTGTGGACAAAGCTTATTTTTAAACAAACAAAGCTAAAGTTAGGTCATGGAGCAGGAAGAGAAGGTCTTTAAAAACAGTAGGAGTAGAGAAGGGGCTCTGTAAGGCTTTCCTGCTCATGCCAGCTGGGGTACGCAGCAGTTGGAAAATGCACATGGGCTGGAGCACAGGAATGGATATAGGGCTGCAGATCAAAGCCTGACCAAAAGCATTTAAGCGTGGTCCTTGCAAATGGGATGTTCACACAGTGACCTGCTCCAGCTAGTATTAACCTCCAGAAGGGATTTAGAAACAACAGGATAAGCAGACTTTTACAAAATCAGTTTTATATTTGAAATGCAAAGCTAAAAGGGTTCGGAGCATTTGAATGCTGTTGTTAATCTCTAGGTCAGCTGTGATGATGCATCTCGTACAGGGCCTGATACGTTCAAAGAGCAAAATCCGCTGTTAATTACCAGCATGTTTGTGGGAGGCATTTGTGCCATGGAAGCCCTCCCATGGGGCAGAGGGCACGGTGGTGCTTGGCAGCTCTCCGTGCCTTGTGAAGATGGGTCCTGTAGCAGGCAACGCCACGAACCGGGGGAGGAACCATTAGCTCTTCATTTGTATGGATACAGTGGGTGGAAGCTACTGCACAGAGTCGCTAAAATGACAGCCCTTTTAGCTGAAAACTGTAATTTAGGTTTGCTTCGCCTGTCAGGAATATCAGCTTTTCCGGCATTATGTGAACTTGTCACTGTCCCCCACCCCTAAATCCTGTCACCTGGCAGCTCCGGAGAAGGACAACCTCCATTCAATGTCCAGGACAGCATCAGCTCCCAGTGCTTCTCAGGAGTCAGCGGGTGCCTTTGCTGCCTGGACTGAAGTCACCAGAGGGATGATGGCAGTTCCCAGGTACCAAATGGCTGTGGGAACCAAGGATGCGTCTCAAACTGCCCTACTAAACTCAATCAGTGGCACCATGTGCTTTTGTCACACTGTGCTGGTGGATTTTTTCAGCCCTACCTGCTTACCCAAGCGAATGTCTTCCAGTGCTTGGGTGCTGTCTGGAGACTCCAGGAACAGAAGCCAGTAGCTGTAGGCATGGATAGCTGGGCTGTCAGATCCCCCATAAGTACATTTTGGCATAAACCACCAGATGCTACATTTTACCTGTGCTGCAAGGAGGCTGCCCGAGCTAGCAGCTGAAGGCAACGCTCACCCAGCCACACAGGAGGTGAAACAGCACCAGGCCTGTGCCTGGGACAGAAGCCGTCCTGTTTCTCCCTCTGCAAAGGAGAGGGCACATTTCCATCTAGCGCACGCTCTTGGCTCTCGCCGTGCACACAGCTGAATGCCTCAACTCACTCCCGGCTTTCCAGCCACGTCCCTGCGGGCCGCAGGGCTGCAGGCTGGCACTTCTCCCCCTCGCCTGGCCCTGCTGCTTGCGGGCTGGGAGGGGGACATGGGACAGGGGCATCTCCCCTCTTTCTTGATCCCCTCCATGCTCAGGGGCAGCAAGGACCCGCTTTGGGGGATTTTACATGCTGATGGGTGCAGAGTGAGAGCTAGCTGGCAGCTGGAGCTCCTCCTGGCCTTAGCTGGAGTCCTCAGGATGCAGGTGGGACAGGGCGTGCAGCGAGGATGCGAGAGCAGCGAAGGGGGAGCCAGGCCTCTCGGCAGATGGAGAGGGCACCGACGGGGCTGGCGTGTGTTCAGGAGCTGTGAAAGGAGCGGGGCGCAAGGAGACAGCACTTGGCTGCAGCCGAGAAGGGTCCCAAAAATGGGAGCTCAGAGTGGCCTTTTCTGCGTGACCGCTTCGGGAAGTTTAAAAAAGACTGAGCAGTAAAAAAAAAAAATAAATGGTGGGGGAAGTGATTATGTGCAATTTCTTTCAGGGTGTAGTTGAGGGAATGGTTTAAAAAAATAGCAGCCATTTAAAGACATACTAAGAATTTGTTCTTCCATTGTAAGCTAACATTTAGTGTGCAGTGCCTAAATGGATCTGTTATTAGATGAGACAGAGACCCTTAGAAATCACAGTAAACACAGCTGTAGAGATGAGGAAAATTAACAAGGCATCATGCTAATAATTGTACCTTCCAGTTGTACTAATCACTGACAAAAGTTACTTTTAACATTGCCCTCGTGCTCTGACACAAGTCTTAGTGTGGCAAGTCAGACGCTTAAAAATACAAGCCAGATCTTTGGGATTTGTCAGGATTTAAAGCAGATTACCTAGGCGTGCGTTCTGCTGCTGCTCTTTCAGTGCTGTGCCAAGGTCTCCCTGTCTGCAGGACTGAGTGACCCAGGGATTCATGAGGTTCCCATCATGGGCCTCCTGGTCGGACCTGCAGGGCCCCAGGCGTTGTCCTTTGGGTACAGCTGGCACGGCGGATGGAGCACGCTGCCGTTTGGGAAGGGGCACCAGTGGCTGGCAGAGAGGGCAGCCTTATGCAGATGGTATTTGCTTCCCAGAGAAGCCTATGGTAGAGTCATTTGTGGTCTGCTGCTGGCAAAGAGCTTCTTTCAGTGCACAAACACTCAAACATCTTTTTTTTTATAACAAAAACAGAAAATCTCACAGAGGCAGACACGGCAAATATTCAGTCTTTTGCTTTGGTCTCTCTCTGGGCCTAAAGTCCAATGTCTGCCCAAACCTGACACTAGGTTTGGACTAAATGCTAGTGGCTGATTTGGAGCTGAGCCTCCCTCAGGACTTGAGTCGCTGGTATTCATCTCAGGGTAGAAGAGATAGATCTAGGAAGCTCTTGATGTTACAGACTTTCCACGTCAACCCAGAATCATTTTTCATTCCGTGGCAGAAAGGTTTCCTGGGAAGGCTATTGTAATTAAGGTTATAAATGGATGCTGGCATTTTAATAGAGAAGGTCCTTTGTCTGCTCACGCAGGGGGTCATCTGGTTCATTTTGAAGAGTAGCAGAAAGGTGAGAGCTTTGGGGTGAACTGTAATTAAGGCTGTGGAGAAAGAGCAACCCAGGTTAGTTGCCTTCTGTGAACATCAGTGAGCAGCACGGACAGAAAATTTATCTTGGAGTAGCGTGTCTTAGTCTGAGCAAAATACAACCTCACCAAAGGAAAGTAAAAGAAATACAGTGATAATTTAGAATAATTTAGTTAGAGGAGAGCTCATAGCAGGATTACACACCCCAATGTGACGGACCAAGGGCTCGGTGGACAGGGCAGCAGCTGCATCGTAGCATTTGCTCTTCTCTCCCAGTTACACCTCTTTACCTTAAAACAGTCCACACAGCATTTCTTGGTGGGGACTGACCCTGTGTCCCTGGCTCATGGGAGCAGCAGTGGCCAGCATGGAGGTGACAGAAGGGTCCTACACACAGAGCTCATCCTGGTAGCGGGGGACAGGGGCTCAGCACAGCTAAAGACGTGGCTTCGTGGTGCCTCTCGCCTCCGGCAGGCTGCTAAGTACCTTGAATTATATGTAAAGAAACCAGCTATGCAGCAACTATCTTCTGTTTTTCTTATTTGGGTTTCAAAAGCTTGGGAGCAATATTGGCGTGTTGCATGCTGAGTTAAAAATTGGAAATGTATTACCCTGATTTAGCATGGGACTGAGTAAATTGTATTCAGTTAAAATAGCAGATATCCTGCTGGGAAGAAAATAAGTATTTCTACTTGACTGTGTGACACCTAAGCTGCAACCCAGAGGTACGAGGGGAGGATTTGTGTGACCGAGAAATCCATTATCGCCGGATGCCAGGTCGGAGCTGGCTGGGGTGAGCAGCACGCTGGTGTCCCATGCAGCTCCAGCCCCCCAGGCGGCCTGGAGGGTGGCCTCCTCCTCCTCAGGGTCTCACAAAGTGCTGCCATGGTGCCGCCAGAGCACCTGCCAGGCCTTGGTCTGTCGCTGGTCTGGTGGTGGTGCCTTGTCCTGAGGGAGGCCTTGTCCTGAGGGAGGCCTTGTCCTGAGGGAGGGCTTGCTGCGAGCACTAGCTGGTCTCTGCTTGTGTGGTCCTGCTGGGACCTTTGTTTCTGAAGGATGTAAAATACCTGGGTTTGCAGCAGCGAGCTTAGCTTTTGAGGAGAGCTTTGTGCCCTTAAACTCATGCTGAGTCCAGCAGCCAGCATCATGAAGCTTGAAGGAGTCACAGGGAGACTCCTGTACACATGGCAGGGTCATTTAGATTGCTCCTAACACCTTCCATGCTGGAGATGCCTCACTGTTTTACAGCACAGACATACCCTATCCTCTCTGTTGGGATTTTTCCTACATCAAAACTGAGTCTCTGTTGTTTAGCTCTGTTACTACACAGTGAGTCCGGAGAGCAGGTTATATTCCTGTCCTCCTTCTGGAAGTTATGTGTTTCTGTATTTACGTATCTACTTCGTCCTGTTTCCCCGCTCCACCCAGTTTATCTCACCCCTACTGCCATAATGTCTTGGAACAGATAAATAAATGTCAGTGTTTCCATTGTCTCCTGGATGCCAGCTCTGCTAAAATGCAGTTCCTCACTCTGTTTTTTAAGGGCTACTCCCAGCCACGCCCTGGCTGACTCCACGCATCCCCAGCCCAGTGCTCCTCCTGGTGCACCACTTGCAGATGTCTGTGGCATGCCTTTTGCTAACTTGTTCTCAAGCCTCTCCTTGAAAACCACTTCTACAGCTCCCACAGTTGTGGAAGGTCCTAGTTGTGAAATGGCCATCCCTGGGGACTGGGAATGGTTATAAGGACCATGCCTGAGCTCCCGTGTGTTACAGGTTGTACACTCAGGTATGGAGCCAGCCTCTGGTTACGTCCGCATGTGTTGGAGGGGAAAGGCTAGAAAGTTTTCATTTGAAAATGAAATTCGTAAGACAGCCAGACCTTTCAGCTTTTTAATATGAGCAGTGATTTATGGCGGCACTTAAAGAATGAGCCAGAAGCGGCCAGATTCATCATGCGCTGTCCTTCCCTGTGGAGGCGGCGGCGAGGCTGGGCTCGGGGGCAGAGCCCAGCCGCAGAAAGGCCACGCAGCTCTGATCATCATCCCATCCATCAAGGTGTCTCTGGGCCCAGCCCCAGGCTTCGTCCACTTCTTTTGGCTGTGAGACAAAAAGAGGATTGGCTATCCGCTGAATTCCTTTCCCCACTCCCTTCCTGCAGCTGCCTTGAAACACTGAGGAGGTGACAGCAAAGTGCTCATTGTACATGTAACGAGAGGCTCCAAGCTTGTCTTCTATATGCTAAGTCCCAAGAAACACACCAGCATTAAGTTTTTGTGCTGTAATTATTCTCAGCTCAAGGCTCCTCTGTACCCAATGATTTCTTACCTCTCAGGTGTATTGCGTTTAAACTCAGTCATTTCAATTTTGCCTGTCCTTTGTTTGCAGGATACCCATACAGCCTCACAATAGCAGCAGGCACAGACATGCTTTAGTCAACCCGTTTGGACAGATCATATGTCTTTCTCCTTCGCACATCCAACTTTTCTATCTTTCTGTTCCAAAGAGACTTTTTACAAGTGTGTACATTCACCTTACCAGCCCCAAACCCTGCTTGCTGCATGAGCCCTGGCACCACACAATTTCTAGCAGAATGGCAATGGAAAGGCTTGCAAATATGTGTGGGGCTACAGAAGTTGTCCTTTTTAAAAAGTCTCACTCTTTTCTTCCTGAATCCATACCTGTATCTCTTATTGTTGGGTGGAGGCTTAGGATGATTAAAAAGCTGGCTTTAACATACAGCTGGTATTGTTTGTTGTCGATCCCTGCTGTGACCCTCATGCCAGAGAGAGCCAGCTTGTGGTTTTTCAAGGAGATGTCGTATTATTTAGGCTCTGTGTGGTACTTTAAGACAAAAAGGCCAGGACTTAATGACCTAGTAGTGACCATTGGCAGCTTCAGCTGCATGTCTTTCTGCCGCTGCATTTCGCCTGGTTTAGTGTTGTTTCTTCTCCAGCACCCAAAGACGAATGAATGCCAGAGTTAATGCTGATGTGTCATTATTCAGATAACTGTAGCCTCTGGACACAAAGCAATGCAACTGCTGGGTTGTTTCACCCTTCCCTTCTACATACATGCATGCAGACACACACATGAGGTGGGATGTGTGTATAGGAGGAAGAAGGAGGGAATGTGTGAAGCAGTTTAGGATTTTTGACAATACAGTGCTAGCAGCTGCAATGTAAGACTGTTTTCACTCAAAAGTTTTGATCCTTTTTTTTTTTTTCATAGCCCTGGTGCATTCTGTATGGTGGGAATTTAAAATGTTATGGTTATCTTCAGTTGCAATAGAGAATTACTTGAAATAAATGCATATTTTGCCTTATCTTTGTGGGGCAATAAGTTCAATGAATTAAATGGAGAAAAGAAAGCAGCTTTGTAATATTTCATGAATTTTCCTTCAGAGGATATAATTTGTCTCTAAAATTTTCTTAGCACAAATGCTCCTAAGTTAATATTAGTTTTATTATCTTATATTATCCAGCCACTCTGTAGAGACATTTTCATAGCAAATTTGTATTCTAGTTTGCCCATCCTCAAGTTGTCAGCAAAGATGTAAAGTATTTCCATCTCCAGCATGCATTATGTGCTTTCTAGTCTGCTTTACTGGACTCTGAACAAATATTGATTGAGGTTTTCGTGGGGTTATTTGAGTTCTGGGATTTTTTGAAAACATTAAATCGAGAATAATATACTATGAAATGTAAAATAAAGTATGAAATATTTCAAAGCTGTTACTTTTTTTTTTTTTTTTTTTCCAGTCCAGGTCAGTTTAATTAAATCTCTTTATCTAAAATTTGCTTACTCTTTTAGATTCAGTGTCTTGATTCACATTACTGTCTGTCATCTATATAAATTGTAAAGAATAATGGTTATGTGTGATTTATTAGAACTACTTATGTTTGGACAATGACATATGAAGCATAGTTGCTTCCCCTTTATTGTCTAATGGTGAGTGTTTTTAAGAAAGCAATCTAGAACTTGTTGCCTAGAATGCAGATATACCAAGTATGGCAGCTATAGATCCAAGCTTTAAAAGCCAACCACTAAAACAACGTCTAAAAGATGTTTATAGGTTCAGGGCAGTCCATCAAGATTGTAACAATCATATTCGCACTTTTTATGTTGAAAATGGGATTGGAAATGGGCATGTGTATAACCTCATGCTAAAAAAAAAACAACACCCCTAAACATTTGGGAAAATATAAATAATATCAAGAAACATTTTTTACAGTAAATGCCAAACACCTCCTGAAATTCAGATGATGTGGTTGATACGCAGGAGGAAGGAGAGCTGCTCTTATTTGAGATTTTTCAGCCAAGTGAAATATTAGTCTCTGTAGATGTCACATAAGTAGGACCATTAGTGCCACCTATAGTTAGTCTGTCTGACACTTTTCACTTCAAGACCTCGCTTTCAGTGGATTATGAGTCTGCTCTGCACAGCTCTAAACGAATACTCTCAAGAAGAAGTTGGTAGAGATGAGCTCTGCTTCATGCTAAGCTGAGCAGTGCTACTGGATAGACACAACTCAGAGTTCAGCGGAGATGCTCCTAATTTTGATAGCTTCATGGACTGCAGGTAGCAGGAATGCCACAGCAACTTTCATAGTTCTAGCACAGGACAGAAGCCAAACCTCCAAACACAAGTGTAAGTGAAGAACTAAATGCAGATGCAAATTCTTTGTTAATGCAAGGAAATGGCAGTATAGAAGGGCATGGCTCTGCAACCCCCTTTCATATTGTTTGTCCTCATTATTCCATTTTAAACTAACTTGGTTACGTTTACCCTTCATCCTGCCATGCCCAATGTCATGTTAGCACTCCCAGCATCGATTATTTGTGAGCCTGGTTACAGTCATTTGCAGAACAAGCAGCAGCTGCAGGCAGTGCAGTAAGAATAAATAAAACCTTGCCTTATAGCAGTTTGAGGCACTTCTTTGCACTCTCATTTTTTACAGGGAGGTGAAATTTAATGAAGTTTGTCAGTTTTTTTTTGAGTGGCACCTTGGTTATTTCTGTCCATCCATTCAAGAAGTGCTTTCATTGCAGCCATCTACATGAATTTTATTGATCTCTGCTCCGAGGCTGCATTACAGTACACTGTTCAATTAAAATAAAATAATTTAAAATGTCCTTGCGTTTAAATCTGAACTTGCTGCTTGACCACCAAGCTTGGAAAGGCCCTCAAAGATTATTTTATCCTGCTGTGCCTAAGCAGTCAGAAGAAAATACCTCCCATCTCATTACTGTAATTTACCTTGAATAACCTTTGCATTTCACAGGCTGAAAGTTGTAAATTCGCCAGCGTATGTGTTTCTGGTCAGTGTGTTCTCTCCAATGCACAGCAGAGAGACAGACCTAAACCATAGCAGATGCCTGAGCTTTGGCAGGAGCTCTGTTAAAGGCTCCTCGGTGCCGTACCTGGCTGTGCTAGTTTAGCAAGAGCTACCTCGTAGCTCCTGTGTGCTCCTGTGTGCTACCAGCCAGGCCAGAGCAGGTGCAGAGCTGACCCCAGGGCACTGGTGCATGTTTGGTAAATGTAGCCGGCCAAACTTTGATGCCATTTCTTCGTATTTCCTCTGTGCTAAAAAGAGAGGGAGACAAGTGCCACTACAAAATCCACGAGTGTTGCCTTTTAAGTGAATTTGACGTAGCGCAGTCTCGTTTGCAATTGCAAAGACGAAGGCTGCGTTTTTCCCCTTGCTCCGAATGCCTGAAAATCTCATTAATGTTGACGTGTGGAGAGAAAGTGCTTTAGCCCATTGATGTAGGAATGAAATCAGGAGCAAAGCACAGCTCTACAAAGATTCGTCTGTAGATTAGGGTCAGAAGCAACCAGTAGATTATCGAGTCTGACCTTCCATCTAATACAAGCCGCAGAATCTCATCCACTTAATGCTGTATTTATCCGAAGAACGGCATCAGAGAAACAAATACAGTGCGTTAACATATTGTAATGTAGCAGTATCTTCAGGCTTTTCTAGTGTTTACCCTAAAACCAGAGACAAACAGCAGTACTATGCTATATGATACTGATGTAAAATCTGCAGAAGGAGAGAGATTTGGGCACTTTATCTGCTTGCAGAGAAGAATTTGTATGTCTGTATGTTTGCACAGGGTTTTGTTTAGTGCTATGAAAATCATTCACTGGTAACTAACCCGTGTAGAGCTGACCGCTAGCTCTTTATCTCTCTGAAAACAGCACAAATTGAAATAGGGATTTATTTATTTTCTCCTAAGAAAAAGTAATTTTCTTCAAACATCTGTGTGGTCCTTGACAACTGCATTCTAACATCTTACTTTGGAAACTCCCAGCCAGTTTCCCTAGGAAATCTGAAGCACATTTCACATTGGTTTTCTCCTCCCTTGGACTACAACACAAAACTGCCCTTGAAATGCACCTGGAAGGCATTCAGGGGGATACCACACACGCACAAAGCCAGTCTAAAGTGGTCACTCTGGGCTATTGCATGTTTTAGCCATTAGCCAACATTTTGCTGAACAAGGGACTAAGGAGATGAATTGAGGAAAGTCTCAAGGAATTCGGAGGAGAAGTGGTGATTGGCCTTGTACAAAATACAGAGGTCCCAGGCTAAACACATAAATGTTGTCCTGGAGGAAAAACCCTCCTGCCCAGGTCTGAGGTGCACCAACGCCGTGGTGTTCCCCATCACCACGAGAGCATTCCTCTGCAACCTACCGCAGCACAGAGGGAGGGGGAGCCTCAGCTGCTCAAGTGTTGCAAAAGCTTTTGCTGCCCTTGGGCGGGTGAAGCCTGGGCTTTTAGGGTTTGTCTGTAACAATACCATTTCTATCTCCCTTCATTCCACAGCTCACACATCCTACGACTGGCTTAGTTCCATTTTTCTGTCAGTAAGATGCTTTGGGGGATCTTGTTGTCTGGTCTGGTTTTTGCCTCTAAAGTGTATTTGAATCCTGTTTTGTTGCTTTCTTTCTTTCTTTCTTTCTTTTTTTTTTTTTCTTTTATATGAATCAGAGCTTCTGGTATTGAAAGCAGAGATTTGACCCATGGCTGCAGGAACCCCCAAGCTGCTGCAGAGCCATTTGCCCAGGGTATTTACCACACAGGGGAGGGGGAAGGCTCAATACAGCCCTGTAGCCAAAGGCTAAATACTCCCACAGCAGATGAATGCCATCTGCATTGCCCTGACTGCTTCGTTGCAGCATCCTGTGATTCATGTTAACCTGCCTGGAAGGCATTAAATAAGCACATTGGGAAGACTCAGCATTCAAGAAGGCATCTCAGACCTCTTTGCCCATCAGGCTGGAAGGTCAATACTTGCCTTACTACTCGGCTTTGAGGCTAAACTAATTACTGTGCACGAGGCTCCTTGAAATTGACAGCTAAGTGGTGTTAAGTAAATGTAAATGCCATTACCAAAACCTTCCCTCCGCTGCTTTGATAAAATTCATCCAGAATATGTAAAAAGACATTTATATCAGTGAGGGCACTGTGCACAGCAAAACACAGTGCTGTGCAGGGACACCTCAGGTAGCTCTGAAAAAGCACATGCAGGAGCCCTGCATCAGCATGATCCTTTACCTGAGGTAATAGACTGTGTTTCCCAGAGGAGTCCAGCACCTGCCTTAGCAGAAAATCTTCCTCCTGTTGCTGTACGGGATATGGTGGCTGGTGGCTGCTGCACAGCAGCCCAGTGGGCCCTGTGGGCTCCCCCTAAGAGATTACAGCCTCTCCAAAGCCTCCAGTAGCAATAATAGTAGAAAATTAGGGAGCTATTAACAAAATAATAAAGGGCTATGGGTGAATATAGTGCTGTGTGTGTTAGAAGGCTGTGTGCTCTTTCCTTCTGTCAGTCTGGCCTTAGCAGAGAGGCAAATTTATAGCTAATATTCTCCCAGCTCCCCAGGAAATCATGTCTGTGAGAATGGTCCCCTTAGGAACTAGCAGGAATCTCCACGGGCTTCATTTCTTTTGCCAAGGTCATAGCCAACAAACAAGCTGAGATTATAAATTCTCTAGCGTAAAGATATCAGCAATGAAACCACATACTGTTTTCATTTCGACAAACTTTCTGAATCTGGTGTCTTCCTACCCTATCTCAGCTGCAAAAAGTCAGGCAGGGTCTGACTGCTGTAGCCGTGGGATGGGTTGCAGAGCGGAGATAGGTTTTCCAGGGCTAAGAAAAGCAGCGACCACATCTCAGGATGTGAGGTTTGTGTAAATACATGTGTCACCAGGATGTGTAAGCTGTTACACTTCTTTGTGTTGGTGTCAAAGTGAAACGGCAGCTTGTACCAAGAAGTTTGGAGACAAAAAAAGCTTTATCTTCTAGCACAGGAACGTTTTTACTCAGCCTCATAATGAACTGTTTTAAGTTCCATACAAACACTAATCTGCTTTTCTGTGAGTTGCTTAGTAAGTAGAAAGGCAGTAAGAGTTTCCAACCTGCTTGACTTACTGGTACATCTTCTCTCTTTGCAGTTGTCCAACACGGCGATTCTTCATCAGATTAGACGAGACCAAGTGACAGACACGTGCCGAGCAAACAGTGTGTCTAGCAGGAAGCGCCGCGTGCTGACGCCCAACGATCTCAAACACCTGGTGGTGGATGAAGATCATGAAATGATCTATTGCTATGTTCCCAAAGTGGCCTGCACAAACTGGAAGAGAGTCATGATGGTTTTGACGGGAAGAGGCAAGTACAGCGATCCAATGGAAATCCCGGCCAATGAAGCCCATGTGTCTTCAAACCTGAAGACCCTCAACCAGTACAGCATCCCAGAGATCAACCACCGCTTGAAAAACTACATGAAGTTCCTCTTTGTACGCGAGCCCTTCGAGAGACTGGTGTCAGCCTACAGGAACAAGTTCACACAAAAGTACAACACTTCCTTCCACAAGCGTTATGGCACCAAAATCGTGAGGCGCCAGAGGAAAAACGCAACCCAGGAAGCTCTGCGTAAAGGCGACGATGTGAAATTTGAAGAGTTTGTGGCTTATCTCATTGACCCCCACACCCAAAGAGAAGAGCCCTTCAATGAGCACTGGCAGACTGTGTACTCCCTCTGCCACCCTTGCCACATTCACTACGACCTCATAGGAAAATACGAAACACTCGAAGAGGATTCGAATTACATCCTCCAGCTTGCAGGAGTCGGCAACTACCTGAAGTTCCCCACCTATGCAAAGTCCACGAGAACTACTGATGAAATGACCACAGAGTTCTTCCAGAACATCAGCTCGGAGCACCAAACGCAGCTGTATGAAGTCTACAAACTTGATTTTTTAATGTTCAATTACTCAGTGCCAAGCTACCTGAAATTGGAATGAGGGATGGGTTGGGGGGAGAGTGGGGAGAGAAAGCTTGTTTTATTTAAGATTTTTATTTGTCATAATAAATATGGAGAGTGGGTTATTTTGTAAATTAATATTTTCTTTTTTTTTTTTTTTTGAATGATGCTGCGAGCAGCACAGTCAAAATTATTTAAATCAACTGTAAGAAAGGACAGCTCTCTTTGCAGGGTAACAGGATTGTGACGATCTAGCTGTAGAAATTAATAATACTGCTACACTGTTTAAAAAATGTTAATAGTGTTCTGGTGAATTTCGTTGATCTTGCATTCCTCAAATTCTAATTAATGTTATTTATACTTATTTAAAACATGGTCTCTTGGTAGGTTTCACTTTAGCAACAGAGATAAGATAACATTTGGACAAAAGGAATCTGGATTTATACTTTCTTCAATTGAGCTTGTCTCTGGATAATAATATGCTTCCATTAGCCTTTCATACAGGTAAACACAGGTGTGGTTCTTGATACCACGTGCTTTGAGAATAATGATGGAAATAATTTCTGCAGAAAGTGATATTGCACTTAAGCATACTAAAAAGCTGTCTTTCTAGCCCTGAGAGGGAAAAAATAAAACAGATTTTGATAGATACGTGATCTCTAAAATCCATGACTAAAAGAAATGTGAATGTATTCTTTGGGAAGTGAAACCATGAACTTTTTTAAAATCTGGACTTAATGGTTTTGTCAATAATATGATGCATCCCATTGTCTCATAATTTGAAGCCCACCTGCACAAATTAATGCAGATTGGCGGATGCTCCATCTGAAAAATCAGCATTTTGAAAGTGGCTGTGGAGATTTTTGAATGCCCAAAGCAATTGGTGTTCACTTCAGTCATACCCAGGATGAGGTTACTAGGGGAGCTCCATCTGCTGAAAGTCATGCCTCTCTACTTGATCTTAGGGTGGGCAACCAGAATTGGCTAACGTGCTCCAAAAACACCAGTCACAATATGTTGCTTTAAAGAATGTGGAGATATCATTTAAAAAGTCAGAAAGTCATCTTCGTGTTGATCTCTAAGCATGCAAGGCAATAAAAAAGGTCTCTAATCTTCCTACATGCTGGTTTCATGGCTTTTTCCTCTGGGGAAGGGGGAGTCTTCTCTTTTCAGTTGTTGCTGATAGGGATGCTTCTGATTTCCCATGGTTAGGATTTCATCTCAGTCAGGTCTAGTGTAAGAGTACAGCCTTTTTTCTGAAGGTGAATGTCTCCGTGGTGGTTGTTTCACTTGTTTTAATGCGATGCCTGTGAGACATGCAGCCCGGAGGGCAGCAGGAGCTGAGTGGGACATGGTCCGGAGTCACCCGTGGGTGTCTTGCCCTGAGACCTGCTCAGGGCCAGCGCTCACCTGCCCTGGGCATTGCACTGAGCACAGAGGAGGCTTTCTTCCAGTACCAGTGCTGGTAACCGTGTAGTCCTCAGGGTGACTGCCTGTGTTTGTGCCGCCAGGCAAGCCACAGCTTTCCAAAATCAAGGGGCAGCTTTGACTGTGTGAGGCTTTGTTAGCCTGGGGTTTTGTTTGGGGAACAGAAGAGAGGTGATTGGCAAAAGGAAGCACAGACTTCAGGTGAGGCATTTGTGGGAATGTTTGAAAGCTGTTTGCTAAAAAAGGGTTTTGAATTGCCTGCATGTGTATCTTCTTATGTTCAAACCCAACGCTTCAAAAAATTAGTGAAGGTTTAGGTAAACTCAGTGGAAGGTAGAGCTGCTGTAGTAGTATCAGAGCCAGATCCTGACAATGTTGCAGTGTACAGTAGCTGATAATAGCTGCTGAATTACGTAGCCTCCAGGACACTACATGGTTAAAGAAGTAACATAGGTCTGTCTTATTTTGTAAAAATAAGTCACTGAGTAAATCTCAGTGGAGAACAAATTAGCATAGCAAACAACAGCTGAACTCCTTTCACGATTGTGCTCGGTCTTACCCAGGCTTTGGGTCTTTATTTTTTTAATCATAGCCTCCAAATAAATCTCTCATCCACTCTGGAACAGGCACAGTTTTTGTAACCCAGGTCCTATTTATAACCCTGATGGCTGGTGAAGCACTGACTGCCTGAATCTGACAGCTCTGAATTCCTGAGTGGTTTCTGATTGCTGACTAGTGCTTTACTTGAAAGCAGTTTGTCTCATTTAGAGTATGTGGAGCTGTTGCAAGTGCCTATCACAGTGTGCCCCGTCTTTCTTTTATTTGTAGTTTGATGGGTATATGTTTGTTAAAAAAAAAAAAAAATTGTATGAGGGTAGATTCTCCCTTCCCCCCCCATCCTGCAAGCTGTTTCTGTGCCTGTTTCGTGTTGTATCCAACAGTGCTAATATTTTTGTCCCAGTTTTTCCTCAGTTACCTGTTAATCCACTCCAACAGAATGTGATTTTTTTTTTAATTTAAGAAAAAAAAGTTGCTTCAGAAAGTAAATATTTTAAAAGCAGGGTGTGCATTCTCCCTTCTTTCTGTACTTTTTGCCTCGCTCACTCATCACCACGTTTTTATCTGTTCTTAAATATTCTCTTTAGCTTCACCGCTTTGGAGACACACACACCAAAAAAACAACCACACATATTTGACAGCTCTGATAAGGAAGCTTTAGGTGAAAAAGCATGTTTAGAAGAGCTGAGGGCTGGGTGCTGCTGGAGCTGGGATTGTTGAAAGCAGTGCTGGGCTCATTCACCCCTCTGCCTCCATGCAGAGGCCAGCCTGAGGCAGGTGCCCAGCTCTGACACAGCCTCCATGCAGTCTGGAGCAGGCACTTAAAACAATCTCTTGCTATTTAAAAAATACTGATCCCAAACTGCTGCAATCTGTCAATTTAATGTTTGATCTGTTCTGGGGTGCTGTGAGTTGGTTGTAGTTTCCTGTTTAAAATGAAGAGCTGAGATACTGGATATGATCATGTCCTGTATGTTGAACGCAAAGCCCTCGTGAGGTTGAAGGAGGACCACAAATGTTAAGGAATAGATTTTATTTGGACTACTGGGTGTGCTGTTTGACTGAGCCAAAAAAAAAAATTAAAAAAATCCCTTTCCCATGACCCCATGTAGGTTGTGCCTCCTCATCTCAGAGAGCTGGTGGCCACCGCCTGCAGTGAGGGGACCAGAGCAGGCAATCCCAGCAGGGGTCGGGCCTGCTCCTCAGCATGGCCTCCTTATAGGGTTCATTTTATAGCTGCGGCCACAGCTGGTCCCAGGAGATGAGCGGGCAAAATTGAAAACACGGATGTGTCCATGGGGCCGCAAGGCCAGCCGGGGAGCCGCTGTTTTGTGAAGAGGTACAGCAGTTACGGTTGAGCAGTGGTGAAAGTAGAGAGGAACCAGCGGGTTCCTCTCAGTCAGTCCCACTGCCCACCTCAGCTACCAGCCCCCTCAAAGCTGCTGGACCTAGGAGTGTCGATCTCCATGCAGGATCTGCTGGTGCTTCCCCATCATCAGGCAGGGCCAGCACAGCCCAGCAGCACCAGCCACTCCTCCCTTGGCTTAGTCCGCCCAGATCACCCCAAGCACCTTAACCTGGAGCCCAGCCTGGATTTGGCCCACCTGAACACAGTGGTGGCTTCAGGGCGTGGGGGGGCCCCCCAAACCTGACTTCTTCCATGTTTCAGCCTCTTCATAAACCATGCCCATTGTCACAAAAACTTGCAAACTGCCTGAACCATGCGCTGCATAAGACCTGTGAAATAATTCACAAGCTGAAGTGCTTTTAGAAGTTGACCCCAGATGTCTTAGGGTTTCACTGTAGTCTGCTGCACTTTTCAGGTACAAAAAGGGACTGTCCTTACTATTACTCTTGTTACAGAGAGTGTTATTTTCTTACATGCATGCACAATACAATGTGTACGAATAATTTAACATCAATGTGGGGTTGGATTTTTTTTTTTTTTACCTATTTGTATGCAGTAGAAGGCTTGTTGTAGAAGAGTATCTCCTCATACCTAAATATACTGTTAATAAAGAAAAAAGCTAAATTATACATTGCCAACACAAGTGTGAACTGCTCATGAATCTTTCCTTAAAAAGCCATTCAAGCCTGATTATTTTTCTAAGTAACTTCAATTAAATTGAAGAAAGAAAGTTCCTCTCTGTGTGCTTTATTTCTGGCTCTTGCTTTCAGGGTTGAGGGTGGGATTTTGTTCACAAGGCTTTGCTTTCTCATAAGGGTTATTGCAGCAGGACAAGCAAAAGACTCAAAATTTGCTGTGGCACAGCAAAGCTAACATCATCTACCAACATCCCTCGTTCCCTTCCTCTCGGAGTTCCCAGCCAGCGTAGATGAGGGCTGTCAATTTAAGACTGTAGGATGCCCAGAAACACGATCCCACCTCAAATGAGGGTGCTTTGGAGCCAGTTCAGTGACATAAACTCCCACTATCTGATGAGCTTTAGGTCATGTTCTTGCCCATCCTCATGAAAATTTTCTAACAACAGCTTAGTGATAAACAGTTCCAGCAGCCCCCAAAACTGTGTGGCCTCATCTGTGATTTTCGCTGAGACCACAGCTAGCCCCAAAGCAGAAACTTCCAACTGGGCTTTGAAGACAAACTTGGGTGAGGAAACCAGCACCGTAAATTATTTAGGCAAAACATACATTTAGGAAATAACTGCTCACTGTGGTGGCTGTATTGGCGGAAGGGACCCTGGTGGTCAGCTGGGACATGCTGCTGCTGCTGCTGAAGACCACCAAGGCTAGGCCAGGTCAGCCGTAGGCCGCCGTTAGATTCCCAGCTAGCCATCACCTGGCTAACTAAGGCCAAATACTCAACCTCTCCCTGTTGGTTGTATGCCTCAGGTCTCCAAATATCATGGTAGGCCATCACTAGGCCCTCTCCAGCATCTCAACATCCCTCTTGAATTGAGGAGGGCCCCAAAACTGGATGCCATATGCTGGGTGCAGCAGGGCCAGCGGAAAACAGGCCCTTTGATTTGCTAGCCCCCCTGCCTCATGAGGCAAACTGCACTGTGAGCCATGCTATTCACAACAGAAGAAAGCTAACGAATAAGAGATACGAAATATACTGAGTAGGTGTCACAGCACCTGTTGGGGCACTCACTGCCTGTCATTAGTGTCCGAGCCCATTCCCACTGCTAACACCCCCCCCCGCCCTAATTAGCAGGCAGAGTTGCAGCCCAGCTTCCTGAGCCGCGCAGCATCGAGGCAACAACCTCCTTGCTGCCAGCACCACCAATTTGTTTCCTCTACAATCTCGATCAGAGAGGGAGGTAATTAAGGAGGTCTCGAGAAGGTCTCAATCTAAGTGAATGCTCAGCCTGGCTCCAGACACTGCGCTGATTGCTCTGCCTCCCCTGGCAATTTGGCAGGCATTACACACACTTCAAAGCAACCCAACCCCGTTCCATCAGTACAGGGGCTAAGAAAGCCTCTGCACTCCTCCGAGGAGTCTACCAGCTTTGGTAACAGCTGTATTCATTCACAAGGGTGAAGTGCCCACTACTGCCCTATGACAGCAGGGCCGTGGCACACCCAGGCATGGGGGAGATGAGTGTGGATCCTACCCATGCCCAGGCAGGCAAAAAACCTGTGCAGTAAACTCAGGGGAGGTGACACGGGGATTGAGAGAGCCTGCCCCTGTGGTCATACATCATGCTCAGTGTGGGCATGACCTTTCATCCGGATGAAAATGCATTTCATGTATTTCTATCATAATTAAAAAAAATAAAATCTGGGAAGCTGGGAAGAAAGGAGTAAAAAAATAATAAAATAAACAAATGCAGCCACCAGCAGAGTAGAAACTAGAGCATATGCTTCCTAAATTGCCGTGCAGGGCTGTTCTCGCCAGCTATGTTACACATAATTACATACAAAACTCCTGATGCCATAGAAAAATAGCTTGCCTTCTCAGTTGCACTTACAGCTCTGCCATAGCTTGAATTTTTTGAAAAACTAGAGACCAGATCTATTCTGCAGTGCTCGAAAGGACAACATATCCTAGAGCAACCTCCCCAAACTGCTTGCAAATCAGTTGTTAAAAATCTGTTTGAAGAGAAGAAACAACTTTATTTTTCCTATTTACGTGCCACACAGCCTCTCCTTTTACCCTATATGCCCTGTGCCAGTCTGTGGGAGCACTCAGGCTTCTGGAACAGGGCACTGCCCATGGCCACTAACCCGCCTCTGCTGGGAAAGTCCAAGGTGCTTAGGACTGAAAGTGGCACCTTATTCACTGAGGATAAGTTTAGAAAATATTCTCATTCAACTATACATCGTTAGAAATATCTTTTTCCCACTGTTTAAAAATTTTTACTAACTTTAATATTGAAATTAGGTTCTCTGTCATTTTTTTTGAGTGAACACAGACTTGATAACATTTTTTTAGGTGTTCAGCAGCACACCGCCTGTCAATTCGCAACAAATGCCCAGAATATTTGGAAAACAAGGCTTTGCATTTCAGGTAAAATGATGTGTTTTTAAAAACTGTATTTCAGTCAGAGATTTTACTTAAGAAACAAGCAACCAGCAAAGCTGCTTCCCTCAGCAGGGGAAAAATCAAAAGTTTATGACATTGTTTCTATTTTTCGACTCATATATAACGCTGTCAGGGTAACGCACAGCTGAATAACGACAATTAATCCATTAGGCTTCAGTTTATTCCAAAACATAGAATTACACTGTGGCAATCCATGACTTTTCAGCTAGCGAGAGGTCTCCATGGTGTCAGCAGCTATTTGCAGTGCCACATCCCTCAGAAGCCCATTGAAGCCCCCATCTTCCTGGAAAGGCTTCCACAAAGCCAGCAGTTAGGCATCACCTCGGCCTTTCTTAGGCTTAATTTAGTCAGACCTATCTTAGCAGAAAACCACTGTACCCAGATAAAACTGGTTGTTTTACTTCTAAAATAGGTGTTGTCTGTTTGTTTGTTTTAATAATGGTTCACTCAATTAATGCAATCAATCAATGCATTTTTTTTTTTGGCCATTTTGTAAACTCACAAGAGACAGTTGTATTAAAAAAAGTCAAATCAGACCATGCAGCATAGCTATGGAAAGGTGAGAGCTCTTTGCAGAGCCATCCATGTAAAAGCTGACACCCGTACACTCAAGAAAAAACAAAATATTTTCCTTCCTCGGATTGTAGGTATATGTGATTTATTGAGAGTTTTTCCTACAGTACTGTGGAAAGAGATAACAATTCAGCTATTGTGTATTAATGTACTTTGCTATTTTATCATAAAAATGTTACTGCTGTATATGCAATAAGATTTTATGTGCAATATGTATCGTTCCTACAGCAGATGCTTTTAAGACTCCCTTTTTCACTTAGGAAATTTTCAAAAATTATATCTGCAATTATTTTTTATGAAAAAAAAAAAAAAAACTTAAAGTCAATGGTGCAAGAATTAGAAGGAGGAACAGCTGAGTGAAATTCAGATGAGGTATTAAGTCTGTGTAATTATGGAAAAGGAATGGGAGGAAAGTTAAGATGCAAAGCCTCTGCAGAACATTTTGGGAGTCTCATTGTGAGATACTTAGAATGAAATCCGAGGACAGTGTTGAAGACCACAACAAAGTAAATGATCTTGCCTCGCTTATGGTGGCATGTTTCAGGTTATCTGGCCACTCTTTCTTTGCCAGGGCTACTGGAAGTGTCCATAAACCTATGAATGACTCACGTCTAACATTAATAATTATTGCCATGCTGGGAAGTGCAGCTGGATGGTAGCACACAGGCTCCGTCCCAGTTTCTCAGCAAGGAGTTACACGCTTTGTTTGCAGTGTCTAATTCCAGTCTAATTTTTCATCAGTGTAAAGACGTCAGATGGAAAGCACTCAGGTCAGCACTTCTAAAATAATTACCTGGTGTCAGGTTTAAGACATTCTGTGCTCGGTTTTGAATGGCAGAGGCTCCACCTGAAGCCATTAGGAACAGTGTTTCCTTCATACCTTAATCCAGGCTGAGGCTGAAATCAGCCTCTTGCTTGCAGGTGCTGTCACAGTCCCTGTGATGGGTGTTACTGCTAACTCCTCTTTTATTATCAAATTGTCATGCAAAGTGAGCTTTTCAGGTGAGCAGAGATTTGCATCTGGAGACAGAGATGCTCGTTTTCCCTCTAGCAGAACATTTCAGTAGATGTACTCAGCCAGGTGTGCTTCTGCTTAGAAGTAAAATAGCACACTCACATCTTCCTTTGATCAAATAAAAAGCCTGGGGATAATTAGCTGAAGAGATGCTGGTGATGGCTAATGGTTTCCTTCTGCGCCAGAGATCTGACTGATGTGAGCTGGGTGTACCTCAGGACAGACGTGAACTGCATGCTGCTGCCTGCTGCATTGCCGGGCCCTTCCCTTTTCAGAGGCTATCAGACCGTGGAGAAGCATCCTAAAATGGGGCATCCTAACCCTCTGCCACTCACAGGGGTTCATTTTTAACAAGTGACCATGAGGGTTTGCTATGCAGAGCCAATGTGGCTGGCTGTTTTCTGACCTTTTTGTATGAAGGCAATTGAGTTTATTGTGGGTTGTTGACTGAGGCTTCCAGGCCATATCACCTGCTTCAGAAGAACTGAATTGGTGTCAGTGCTACGACAAAGCTGGCTTTTCTCTTTGGCTGCTGGCACCTCACGTAGCTCAAGAGAGAAGCAGCCTGACTCCTTCCTAACGCTGCAGGGGAACTGGGCAAGTTGCTGAGCACACAGCTGTACACAACACCACAGCCTTCCTCATCCTTGTCCTGAGGACTTGCATTGGAAAAGAACCCAGAATACCTAAAGGGCTTTCAGAGGTCCTTGTCTAGCAGGAGACACGACTGAACATAGGTGAGGGATACACATAGCCATGACACAACCTGGAAGCAGGGCATCTGGAGGTGTGCTCTGGCTCCAAAATAGTCAGGTAACTCATAGCAAGTTTTGTGCTGAATGCCTCGGTTCAGTAATCTGCCACAGAACTGAGTGTGATGTTGGAATTGAGTGGGAATTACCAGTCAGAAAGGTGAACAGTTATTACGTGTGACAAATGAATCCATGTCGTGAGAAGCTTCTTACATTTTTCTTACAATAGGACATTTTTTTGTTTCTGGCAGGGAGTGCTAAAAATGTTCAGGTTTGTTTCTGTTAGCACAATTCTGAAAGCTATACCTATTCCAGAGGTATGTATGCATTAATCAGAGCTTTAAGTGTAGATTCTGTACATATTAAATATTTATGTAATGCAATAATCTCATTCGAAATACTTTAAAATATTTACATGCCTTAATAAATGTTTAAAAAGCTTTTTTTTTTTTTTTTTTTTTTTGGTACCAAACACCGGTATTGGACTTCCTTTGAGCTAATGGACATTTCTGCATCCCCCTGTGCCTCTAGTAAGACACGAGAACATGGTGAACCCCAAGTGTAGCAGTACCTGCGTGCTGCCCTCCCATACAAAGTCAACAAGGTAAAGGAGAGAGAAAGCAGATGGTTGAGACACCTTGCATGGGACAAAGGCCCATTGAGCAGAGGGTGGGTAGCGCGCTAAACACCTTCAGATGGGTTGGAGGAACTGTTGCATGGACAGGGCTTTTTCCCAATTTTCAGCAACGTCTTACGCTGTAACCAGCACGGACTGTGCCAGCAACATAGCAGCTGTCCTGGTGATTGCTCCTCCAGCAATGGAGCTGCTGGAGGTGAAGAACCTCACGCAGCCAGAACTGTGTGTTGAGTACAGTGCCAGTCCTAGATAGTGCCTGTTCGATGTCAAGATGATATGGTCAGTAAGGTCAAGATGATATGGTCAAAGTAAGGGATTTAGTTCTCTCTAAGGGTCTAACATGGTCACAGATACGTCAGTCTCATGCCCAGAGCCCACAACCAGACATGGTATCTCCCGGAGCAGGGTTTCATGTGCTTTGGCATGGTGGTCTTACAGTGCTCTATAAAAATCTTAACAAAATGAATCAGCTTTCAGCTGTGGGAACAGAGCAAAGGCCGGCTGGAAATTAAACCTAGGAATGAGGCTGTCCCAGTACCTAAATTCACAGCATTTTAAACCTTTCATTTTGCAGAAATGGCATGCAGGTTTTGTGAGGACTTTAGTTAGTTTACTCATTTTCAAAAGCCTTAATGTCATCTATTACAGAGGGGGGACCATAATTTCCATATATATGTTATAGACTTACACTACCATAGCACTTAGTGGCCGTGATGGATGGGCTCTGTAGAAGCCACAATGGCAATCTCGAAGCATTAACAGGCTGAGCAAGTGAAATCTCAAACGGGAGACAGCCAGAAGAGTGATCAGCCAATTTTCATGTATTAGATAAGTAGTTTATTCACATCTCTGAATTTTGTACATGAATTCAGATGATCTCAGTACCTCAGCTGATCTCAGTTATCTAACATGGTTAAGCTTAAAGAGCTAACTTCTATTTTGGAAAATCTCCAAATTCCAGACACACTCTTCTAGTTTAAGTGAAAGCTACCATCCATCTCCCCAGAACTAGAATTAATCAACCACGTCTAAAATTGCATTGAGTAAAAATTGATTCAGTATTCAGAACATCTGAGATGAAGCATTTAATGTTTCTCCAGAACCTTGGATACCGTAAGACGGGAAAAAAAAAAAAAAAAAAAAAAAAAAAAGGATGTGTCAGCAGTGTGAAAAACACCTACTTCGAAGGGAGTGGAAAAAATGGTTGATCTAAAACTAACAAAATTAAGAGGATTCATAGGAAAGTAACCTGGTGGATGATTGCTTCCCAAATATAAGTTGAATTTGTACAAGTATTATTGGTCCTGATTTTTGGAAAATCCTTTAGAATGTCAATGTTATTAGAATGGTGTTCTGCTTTAGCCAGGACATGGCAACAACTTCTTAATCAAAACCAGGAGACAACGGCAAGTATGAGTAAACAGATAAAATCCTTCTTAGATCTTATTTGTAGTAGAACTTGTAATGTGAATCTGAGAACTCACAGATATTAAATCTCACGGCACTATTAAGAAGTCAATTATTCCCAAAGATGTCTATGAAATAATGCATTCAGGACCCTATTTCACTTGTAAAAAGCAGATTTCAAATTATTCGGGGAAGACGCTTCTTTGACTTCTCAAGACTTTCATCAACTCTTGCAGAGAAAACTCCCAAGTGAGCAATTTGAAGACTGTTAAATCACGTAAACAAGCTAGCTAAATAAAAGAAACAAATTTCAAGAATAGTTCGAACTGAGAAATAAACGCGTAAATAGAGCATATGAGGAACTGTCCTGCACATTAAGTAAACAGCTAGTAGGACTGAAACCAAACTAGATTTTTAGCTGCAGAGAAAGCAAAGCCCATCCAGCACAGGGAGTTTACAGCTCTACTTCCATTTGAGAAGCCCTTTGTTCTCCAAGCCTGACAATGCTGAACGGCTAAGGGCTACATTACCGCTCTTGGGTACCCCCCCAAAATATGGCAGTTCTGCATATTTACTAAACATGTTGGTTCATAGCTTAAGTCATGAATTATGCATGTTCTGTTAATATTAGGTTCTCTAGAGTATCCTGCACGACACGATCAAATTTTCATTGAATTTAATACAAAGACTTCATGAATATGAGAAGGAAACTTTCATGACAAACCATGCCTCTACTAGTTCTTTCCTCCCCCAACGTTATGTACTGAAAACCGATTTATAACACGGAGTGTATGTGGAAAAATGATGATCTAAAAGATAACTGAACAGACTGACTCCATTAGGAGTGGATTAGAAATCACAGTTAATAGAGCATATGACAGAACAACCTGGCCAAAAAGAAAAGAAAAATCACACTGGAGACCTCACGTTGCCTCTGGTACCTTCAGTACCGTTATTGAGCATCATCTTGCTCCTTTTTAAGCAGTTGGTAATTTAATTAGCATATTATATTGCTACTTTCTGCTCTTCTAAAGAGACTCTCCTCTTTGCAATAGCAATTTTACCATAATAACAACAATGAATTTCAAACACTTCATTTCACAGGGTGCTTATACTAGCGCTTCCCAATGTGTGTATTATGCCTCATTCTTGGACTTAAGAGAGCTCGCATGGTGCTCAGAACTGAAGTGAAATAGCAAATCCATTAAAAAGAAGATAGGTCTTATTTGGAGCCCTGATTCTGCAAACTATTCTGCATTTATAAAGCCTTAATCCTCATGCCATTTTAATCTTTGTATGAGAAAAGTCTAATTTAGTTGGTAAATTGCAAAAATAATTGAAATTAATTTGCTGCTCACCATTTTTTTCATCAGCATTCTAAAAGCCCCAAAGAAATAAATGTATTATAAACTGAGTGGTAGAGGATATCACAAATTTAAATATCACAGATCAGTGTAAGATATATAGTGATGCTAAAAACCTCAAAATATTGATCTGAGTAGTTAAAAGAAGCACTCTTCCCTGTGTCAAATAGCATAATAAGGCTGTGGAACTGTCTTAGCTATGTAATTACTCTAAAAATAAGCTGGAATAATTCAGTAACTCACTAGATTGCAAAAATCATTTCAAAGCATTGCACGGAAGAAGAAAAGACCCATGGTATAAAATGCTTCTGACTCCAAATTTAAAGCCGCATTTAGTTGTAGTTTAGCAAATGAAATTGTTCCCTTTCAAGCATGCTGATAGAACAATTGAGAAGGTCACAAAATCCTTCAAAATCCCAAACAATGTGCATTTCAAATAAATCACCCTTACTTCTATTAACCCTCTGGATATTTCTTAAGTAGAGGAAAGAAGAGTAGACAGCAGGAATGGCCAAACAGGATGGCTCTGACTGTTACTTGGCATCAGGTAGCAGATAACACCTCAAAAAGGCAAAGCCACTGGAGTTCCTGGCTGGTCTAGCTTGTCAGAAGAATGCAAATGGTACAAGAAGCTGTAGAAGGAGTTTTAAGGTGAATTGCAGATTAAATAAGTTAAATGAGGTAATATGAACAAGAGTTAATAAAAGTGCTACATGCTGACACAAAAGCAAATAGATGTCAAGCAATCAGCCATAGCCCTAATTATGTTAGAAATTATAAAGGGAGGTACAAACGAATCTTCTCCAGTTAGAGGGGAGGAAAATATTTAATTCATTTTAATAAGAATTTGTCATTTTATCTGCAAGCTTATAAAATGTATCTGCTTTGTTAACAAGAGACAGTACTATCTCCGGCTGTCCCTTTCGATTGTATGCTCTGAATGGTACAAAAAAGGACTTGATACCTGTCTTTAATAGAATTTTTGGTAACATTTCTTACTCACACACACATCAAAATAACTGACTTGTACTAGGATAAGCTTAAAAATCAAGTTGGTGGAATGTTGTAGTAAGGCTGACTTGACCAGAGTTAAAATTGGTCTAGCTAGTAAAGTTTCTGCGCAGATGATAGAGTCTCTGATATCCAGTAACTCTTTTGTGCCTTCTCCCATGTTATCCTCGTGCAACAGAATAATATACCCTCCAAAACTTGGGCATAAGAGCTTTTTTCCTTCATACTACTGTGCAGAAGAGCTAGCAAACCTGCATGTTTTTTAAATGCCCCTTCCACATATGAATCAAAAACCTTTCCACATCATAGATTATTTACTCCTTCCCCCTCCAGATGTCTAGGTTTTCTCTGCTTCATCAATGTCACACTTCTTTCCCCACTCAGGCTCCTCTTCAATCATACTTTACTGAGTACGTTCATTTTTTTTCCAGCATCCACCATTCCTCAAAGTACCTCTTTTTCCACTTCTTCTCCAACTCCTTCCAACACCAGCTACATTTTTCTTCCCTTCCTGAAAAACAAGCTTGGCTGTGTCTTTTTTTTTTTTTTCTTTTCTCCAAATAACTACCTTCTGTTTGCTCCTGCCTCTCATAACGAATGCTGTGTGAAAGTTTGCACCTCTTTCTTTCCCACGATACGGATTTTGCTCTCAGTCATGCAATGACTTTCCTCTTCTCAAAGTACCATGTTTCCCATTATGCTTTCCCATCATTTATTGTTACTGTGCCCAGATTGTTCCAGCCTGACCATACATTTCTGCTTGTCAAATTTCACTGGATTTGTCCCATTTGACATTTCCTCCCCAGTTCTGCAATCTAATCACTCACCTTTTTGCAACAGGCTGTACCAACAGTTGTTGCTTATTTACTGTGAAAATATTTAACACAATAAGGATACTGCTATGGCTAGATACCACAGTTCCCTCACGTGTCATATAAGCAAAGATCACAAGTATCTCAAGAAATTTTAATTATTAAGAATTCTGGAAGTCATTTAAAAAGGACTTTAGAATCCAGGAAGTCTAATGAGAAAAGTGTTTGAAATGGCAATTTAGTTGAAATGGCAATTCAGATGGCAGTTCTATTAGAATAAAAAATCTTGCATCTAAGTCTGTACCAAAAACAAATAGCCATTATTGAAAAAAAATAAAACTAGAGTTACATCTAGTCCATTTTAAACAATTTAATGGGAATATTTCCTGCAATGCTACATACAACTATTTTAAATAACATTAATACAAACTAAGAAAAGTCAGAGAACCTGAAGTTAGAAAGATTTCATCTTTCACATAATAAAAGACATAATACATATGATTCATTCAAACAACTATGCCATATAACCGTAAGAAAAAGCTTAAATAAAAACGTTTATATGAGGGTGCTAAAAGTCAGGCATCTAAATCCATGTGTAGGCACTGGATAGCTGGTTTAATTTTCAGAATTGCAAACACTTTCAATTTCCACAGAGTTTAAGGTGACAAACACCTATAAAAGTCCCATTAACACTTATGCACATAATTAACTTAATTCATCTGAGTAGGTCCATCAAATTAAAAGGGACGATTTATATGCATACTTCGCATGACTAATGTTTACTGGTTTACAACATATGCTGATATATGGATTTAGTTGTCTAATTTAAGTCTCAAAATTTAAAACATCTGATCACAACATTTAAAGTCTGACATGTTTATATAATTATGCATTTAGGATGTACGCTGTAGTCTTTAAAAACATACACCATGAGGAACTCCCACTGGATTTTAAAACAGAGCATTTAGTACATTTTTTTTTCCAAAGTGACAACCAGAGTCCTCATGATCAATGTATTATTTGAAATACTGAGATTTAGAAATAAGTTAAATCATTCAGCAGCAGTCATTCCTTACTAACCGTATTACTTCTAGAACTTGAAAACAGAAATCCTGTTAGCAAGAATGGAGATTTTTGCTTTGAAATGGGTGACATGGATAACTCTGGAATTTCAGAAGTTCACGTAACTTCCTAGGTGCCTGAAATGCAACATAATCTTATATACCCTAAGTTTTAATCGGGGGTAAGTATTTATGTTTGATTCAACACCTCTAAATACTTCATTAAAGTCAGGATACTGGCCATCACAACACCATTAATATCAGTTAGTTAAACATTTTTTCAGTTGTGAAATGAAAAGACACTTTTCAGCACAAGGAGTTCTACTAATTCATCCATTATTATCGATCAGGTCAGTCTCACATTCTATGACTGTACTATATTCTCGTTATAATAAATTACAACAGCAAAAATGATTAGGTTGCTCTTTTTAGCAGAAAGAAAAAGGGCTCAGTCCTGCAGACACTTTTCAAGTGTCTGATTTCAGAAATGATGATGGTCATATTAGTATACAATAAAGCTTGAGACAAAACATTTAGACTATCAGGGTTCAAATCGCTGTAACAGTTATTATTGATATCAAGCCTGCAATGGTCAGAGAGTTACAGCACTGAAATTGCAAGTTAAGAACATATCAACTAATCAGGTAACGTCTATGAAAGAGAACTCATCTGAGGTCTCCTAACCACCTCTGTGGGAATATGAAAACATGTACCCACTTTCCTCTAGGGCTAAAAAGACAAGGCAAGCCACTGATTGTTTTTTACCTTCTTCTTTGTCACCACTGAATGAGCGATTGAAGATTGTTCTGGTTTGCACTACACGTAAGAAATTGTTCATTTAAAAGACCAGATCTTTAAAAAATTTAAAATCTGATAAAGGGTTGTCATGTCCTTGGTTGTGTCTACTCAGATATTCTCAATTAGCAGCCATCCACCTTGTTTTCAGTCTGAAGTTCTCAAATATCCTCCTTGATCAATCCTTTTTCACAAACAAAAACAGAACAACAACAAAAAAATGATTAAGGCTGTTTCATATCTGTGTCAACTTGATTTACTCAGACCAAATGGAACAATCATTTTGAGGACCTTCAGATGGAATGATTGATCTCCTCAATATTCCGGGAAAAGTCATTGCATCCACTGAAATAATTAATCGCCGACATCACCATCTCTGTCACCTATGAGCCACAGAAAATGAAAACCTACGGCTAGTAAGGCAGTTCCAAGTAGATCTCCCAGTGCAGTGAGATACGGGATAGAAAAACTGTCAGGATCTTTCCCTTTTTTCCAGAAGTGGTGCACCATCCAGTCGGCAATCCATAGCAGAGTAAACACCTACAGAACAGCAAATGACCAAAATCTGTATTAGTATCATTGGAATTCCACTGAAAGGGAGTCAACAGCCAACATTATTATCACCTTAGTACTTAACAATATTGTATACTACTGCTTTTGAAAAAATTAAATAATTAAGGTGTATTAATTTTGGATTAAAACTCCCCACAACTAGAGACAGGGACACTTAGTCCATTTCTCCCAGGAAATAATGCACACGGGTAGAAAGAACATAACGAATCACTGATAGCATTCTTCAACAGGGCCATTCTTGAGGATTGCTGACAATGGCAAAACAAACAAACAAACAAAAAAACACCAACCAAATGTGTGATTGCATTTTCTACACAAGACATCACTCTGAGTATAGTGAGAGCATAACCGGGGTTTCAAGATCACTCAGAATTGACTGATGTTACCCAGATGAAAGCACTCAACACAGGCATAGCTCTTGTATCCAGACACCTAGATCAGTCCTGAAATCAGACACCATATAAAGAATATGGGGTCAGATTAGGAACATTTTCACCTGGACTGTATGAACCACTGAAAACAGCCTAGCAGCTACTTTGAGGCGTGAAATACCATCTTCAGCCCTTCTGTATAAGGCACACCTGCAATATATATTATGAAATTGTCACTCCAGGCTGAATTCATCCCAAAGTAAAAGATTTCATTCCCAACTGTGAATGCCTGAACATTCAGGAAGTTTGATCTTAATACCGAAGGTATGCATAATTATTAATCCAGTTTTAGAAAAGAATTCTTTTAATGTTGTGCAGCTGTATAATACAAGATTCAGGTTCAGTAGAATCATGTGGTGTGGCACAGCACAAGATGAATGGGGAAAAGACTACTAATTTCCTGTCTCTTCTACAAATCTGCTTAAGCGGAGATAAACTTTTATATTTTATGCATTTTAGTTAATAAGATCTTTAGGAAGCATAAACTTAAGAGTTATTACCATATTGCTTTTCAAGAAGTCTTATTATGTACATTTAGAAGAACAGCAACGAAAGTAGTAAAATGTACAAAATTCATTTTATTTCCTAAGTGAGCAATTATTGAAATAAAAACCATCTTTATACATGTATGCACTCCTTTGCTGAAATACTGATATGATCATTGCAAGACTCTTCCCAGCAATACAAAATACAGTAAAACAAATGTCATATAAAAATTTGTGTTGAAAAAGTTATACCCGATTAATCTTTGCCTTGCAAAAGTACATTTTAAAACACAAACCTGGGGGGTTTGTATTTGCTTCATGAAAAATGCATGGTTTATTTATATAAACATATCTGCTGAAAAAGGAACTCTGTAGTCTAAGCTAATTATGCAAGTCCTAGGTGTGCTTACTGGAATCCAAACAAATATATTTAAAACAGATGTTTTCTTTGGAAGACTATCAGATTCTTTGAGTCGGCTCTTTCTTCTACCACAGACAAAAAGAGGTCTGTTTATAAAAGATACCGTACATTACCATTCCCTACAGGATGTACACAGAAGGCTCTGTAGTGCCCCACAGCAACAATAGTTACGCGTGTTCTATTAGAAGATGAGAGCATTCACTCCAAGAATAACTTATAATGTATTTATATTTCACAACCAATTAGATATAACATACACCATCCATCTTAAATGACAGTATACATTTTTGTCTTTTAAAAATCATTACATGAAAACTTTAGATTTTTCCATATATTTTCCATCCTACAGCAACTGACTTAGACTTTTGTGAAAATTAGGTAGTTTGGAAATTAAGTTCTGTGAATCTTCACAAATAATTATTTTTGATATATTAACTTATGGGTCCATAACATATAATGCAAAATACAACAAACCTGGCTTCTGTAAGTAATAGGAAAAAAGTTATAATGCATTTTATTAACTGATGGTTATAATAGTGTATGATGGCTATTGGGACATAGTCCTTACAGGATAAATTATGGGTCTATAGTTTACCAGTCTTCATTTTGGGGAAGGAATAATGCTATCATCATGCATTTGCATGGCTCACTAGCATTTGAGAATTATACAGATCAGTTTTTGGAAATGGTTACTTAGTTGGTAAGAAAGGTATAGCCAGAGTAGTTGGTGTTGCAAGACAGAAGTCAATCAATGTGACTCAAATCTTTGATGAGATTTTTCTTTTTATGAATGTTAAGGGTGGGGAAGGGGGAATTAAGGTCATAAATCAACTGTTATTTTTCACAAAAATAAACAAAAGCTCTACTATGAGTTTGCTGACTTTTCTGAAAGTAAGACAGTTCTTGAATAAGAAAGTGATAAGAAAAGTCACTTGCAAAGATCTGACAGGTGAGAAAAAAAAAAAACACAGGGCAAACAGAGAAGTCTAAAGGTGAGCAAAGATTAATAAAAAGGAAAGGTTACTAAGGCATAGGTGGAAGACTACACAGGACATTATGAGACAGTTTTGTGGCAGAGTCCTTTTTGCTGGGCTTCATCCGTGACCTCTAATGATTTCAGCAAAATCATGCAGATGGCAGAGCAGTACAAATTCAGCTTACTTCTCCTCTGCTCGCGTTCTATGAATAAGAAAGCCTTCATAGCTTAAACTGAAAGCCAGCTGTTCTTGAGAGAAAAAATAAAGGTATCAACATCACAGAAAAGTCTAATGAGAAACAAAAAAAAAATGAGAAACAAAAAATGGGAAAAAAAAAAAAAGAGAGAAACAAAAATCACCTGTTTAACATGAAATGCTGTAGGGAAGTGATAAGAGAAGTTTGAAAATGTATGCAGAACTGTTGTTCAATATGTGAGCTAATATTTTTAAATGATTTAATATACAGAGGAAGAGGAGAACAATGAAGTGCCTTTTACAAGAACATGAGAGATGAGTAGTAGTAGAATTATGAAACTCAACCGTAGGAATTCTTCAAGACTGAAGAAAGAGATAACCCTGAGGGTTAAGAAAGGTAAAAAAATAACTAGTAGCTATACATATTAAGATCTGACTAAAAAAAAGGGAGATATTATAGTCACTGATAAGGAAAAGAAAGCCCAGAGCAAAGATTGCAAAAATAGAGGCAAAATTCCAGATGTTTTAATATTTTTAAAGGAAGGCAACACTAAGTTATTACTCTTTTGGAAAAAAAACAATCAAAATTGAGGAGAATGAAACTAAAGACATCACCAGACTAATGGAATATAACACGAGTATCCCAATAATGACTAATGTTTTCTGTTTATAAATGTGTATTTGTAAAAATGTGCATCAGACACATTATCCAAAATAGGTCCTCAGAAGACAGAAGACGAGAGACACTGCATAATGAATATAGTGATGAGAAGGAGGGAGGGAAGAAAAGAGCAGGAGATAAGTCTTTATTAACCCCTAATGATGAAGAATCTGAAAATAAGGTGTGTAAGCATGCATATTATTATGGACAGAAAGGACAGAAATGAAAATTAATTCTAGATATTGAGTTTTATGATATTCATTTCAAATCAGAAATATCATATTGAGACTGAAATTGAACACTGATGCTTAAATAAAAGCGAGTCTCACTACTTAAAGCTCTAATCTAATGGTTACAAAACTAGAAATGGGAACATTATACACTCTCAAACATTTTTTTCCTTTGTTCTTGCCAAAACTTGCTTTCATTCCATGCAAATCTTTAGATACAAATAACAAGTTTAGCTAAACAAAAGTTTATTTTGTTTTGTTTTGTTTTTCTGCATGCAGTAAGGACCTCTAAAAGTTATCTGCATGTTCTCACGTAATCAGTTTCTCATGACTTCAAAAAATCTATTATTTCAAATAAAATGCCTCCAAACATTCATAATGCTGTCTAAACTCTCAGTAGCCTAGCTGATACATTGCAGGATGCCATAATAATTTTCTTTTTTCATATGGGATGACCGTGTTTAATCGGGGAATGTGTGTCAAATTCAGAGTAGGGCAAGTGATAAAAAATATAAAAAGTGTAACAATCAACTGCATAATCTCTGTAGGAAAATGATTTGAATCTTTCATGTTAATAATGGCTTTCACATTGATTGCTCTGATTTGCTTTTTCATATGGGCATTATTAAAATTCAGCTACTAGTTTAGTATGCAGAACTGAGACCTTTTAGCAGTTTCTTTTGCATGGCTTAGATGGACAGTATCTCCTGAATCTTATTAGTACCGCTGATTCACCTTAAATTGTTTCCACCTGAAGGTGCATTGCAAAATAGTTTTGTTCCTTTACTTTAGATTGAAAACATAGATGCAAATTAACTGTGGTAACCTCTTTTCAAGTGAATTTTAATTCTGCTTTACTCTCAACCTCACACTGACTTGAAATTCACCTATAATGGAACCATTACAAGATCTGGTAATTCCTGATAATTCATATACATCCATAAAATTCAACAGTAAGTTTATATATATATATACACACACATACACGTACATTTATATTCTATATAATACATATATATATATGGATAGAATTATTACTGAAAAGCCCCAAAAAGACAAAGATTACTGTGTCCTGACTCCAACATCATTCTCATCAAATTGATGATTTAGGTCTTTTAGTGGTTTTGACCCTTCATCAAGTAAATTTTGAAATTATACATTACATTTCTCAGATTTTAAATGGCTTTTGATGACTTAATGTGAAACTAAGTAGTAACTCAAAAGCATTCCTAACAGATCTATGCTGAACTTGCTGAATTTCCATTGCCTACAGCCAAAATTCTGTAGTCTGTGCAGGCTCTACACACGTATCATGTCCAGGGGAAAATAGTCGCTGTCTATCTTCTCCAAGCACGCATTTGTGGCTGGCAGTAAAAAAAAAAAATAATGCTGTTCCCTCTTGCTATCATCGTCTGTGTTTTAGCTATCTTGTGGTTTGGAACCACTGATTCATTCTCTTTGGTAGTGAACATGGATACCTTGCAAAAGATCCAGCCCACTCATTATACAACAGCTTGCTTCTCAAACAACACTCATCAATAATGAATACACTTCGCTAGTCTTTTGTCCTCCTGGACTCAATCCAAGTACATAAATGGATACAGCAAGCAGTTGCGGCATGTCTATACACAAAAGTCTCACCAGTTTAACTTAAATCAGTTTCCAAGCTAATTTAGGACTTTGGGTAATGAGCTTTGGAAACTCCTGATGCTGCAAATTAAGACATTACAAACCCCATGCATTTCTCCACACTCTTTTAGAAACTACTGCCACTATATCGAGGTCAAGAAAAGGCAACACATATGTCTGTCTGACGCTCCTTTCTTAGCCTAACACAATAAACTGGCGTTACAGTGCCAGTGTCAGTGGAGTTGTGCTAGTAGGCCAGACTGTGGCCAGGCATGGACACTGCTTCTGCTATCTGTCAATCCAGAGACAGAAGAACAGTAAAAACAAGTTACAAGGTCTGCATAGTAATTGTGTTGGGAGCAAGAACAGGAGCCTATCTGCAGACTGAAGACATTCTTGGTAATGCCAGTTCAATTCTTATAAAACCTTTGTGTTGCATGTATACAGGCAGTATGTATAATTACTTGCTTTCTGTCTGAAGTGCACAGCACTCTGGTATCCAACCACCCAGACAACAAAACGTAAATTTATCTAAGACTAACACCGCATTTAAGTCAAAAAGATTGTACCATTTTAGCTGAAGGTGTTTCTAAATCAATTGGATTGTATCCATGTAATTTTGTGTGAATGAACTTTTCTTTATTCCACAGCTTAAATCCAAATTCCTGACTGTCTTCTTGCTTTCTTTGTAGCTTTGCCAGACACCCTGGTCTGACCAAGGCAGTCCTAACTTCAGGCTGTTTGCCAGATGTCTGGATTAGGAGTGAAACACAGACCATTAAGTCTTCAGGTATGTTCAACCTGTACCAGCTGAAGCACAGCTCAGTGTGTCGTGCTACCTACAAAGCCTTCTGGAGGCAAAAATGATAATTTCCCTGCTAATGACTTTTTGGAGCCAGGCTCCTACCACTGGCTGCAACATGCCTGGAAGTGAAAGAGCTAGTGATGGCCACATTCAGATCCCAGTGAATCTGGCAAGTCTGTTTCTCATGCTGCAATGCAAAAGCATTGAACAGGCAGAACTGTCCAGGTTTGGACCTTAGTTTCCATATTTCCTTGAATCATGAAGTCTCCCCAATAGTTACATCCTCTACGCTTTGGAAGTAATCCTTCCTATGAGATAAAAAAAGCAGCATTTCAAATGCAATGATAGTTCCTGTACAAACACAATATTCCTTATTTCTATATAATGAATAGTATGCCCCATGAGTTACTTTTCCACACTGAAGTAGCCCATACTGTAGCTAAAATCCTCAGACTACTGCAAAGTCCAAGATGTTTTTAATGTGTGCAGGAAGTAATTATGAATATTGCTGAATTCTTGGTTTTCTGTTGCCTCAAACAGCTCTGAGGCACTGCAGAGGTTACTTCTCAGGGGTAGACACCTGATCTTCCTTGCATAAGAACAACCACACTTCAAAATTACTAATTTGGTTGGTAATAGCTCTGGGAACCTCCTATTGTTTGTTTATTCCCTGGGTATTTAATGTAACTGTGTGTTCAGATTTGCTTAGTAGGTGTGAAAATTCCTTAGAGGGCATTTTATTGGCTCAGTGAGAATATTAAGAACAGAGGCTGCCTTTGAGCGCTTGGAGCAGTGTGCCAGGACTGATGGCTTGGCAGTTCCAGTGTTGCACTCATTCTGCTTCAGGTCGACATGACAGAAGGTGAAACTTTGCTCAGTGCGTAGCTTTATAAGCTTAAAAAATACTTGTGCCCTTGCAGGGTAGAGGTGGGGAGCAGTTTGATTAATTAATGTGTTCTTTATTGGCCCAAAGCCAGACTGTATCTTCATGCAAAATACTGGTGTGTGTTTGTGTGACTTGTTTTTGTAAAATTTTCAAGAAAATAAAATTCCTCATAAATAGATGCCACTCATCAAATCCAAACCTCATTTACGATCAATATAGTGGTTTTCACTAGTGCATAATGGTTTGCTCAGCTACTGTATGCTGCATTATGTGAAGTATCCTACATACTTACAGGTGCCTTTGTACATAGATGACATTCCTCATAATATTTTTGATTTAGATGTTTTCCTCTGATGCCAACATTCATAAACACAGATCAGACCCAAGTCTGAAAATTTCAATCTGAATGCAGATTAATATAAATGTGTACAGTTCTCCCTATCTTTATTAAAACATATTTGTGAAATCCTAGTCTCACTGAAGGGAAGGGGATTTCTGCCTTCAATTTCAGTAGAACTTATTTATAAATGTATTTCAAGAACATTTCAACAGTTTGTATGTCTTTCAAGAACAGAACCAACTGTGCTGTTAAATTAGGAAAATGAAATAAAAGCAAAATAAAATAAAACAGTTTCTGTGGTTTCTTATGTCTAGAAAACCTGAACTGTTTTGCTCATAGAGAATCAGAGAGGAGAAATTGAAGACCACAATACTGTTTACTCATATGACTTAAAATCTCTTAATGTTTTTAGAACAAATGCATGTTCAGAGAAACTACATTTTGTTTTACTGCATAGTGTATAATAACTAAATCATATTGTTAATTGCATGCCATTTTAATTTTTTATTTTCCATAAATATTTCAGTTATTTAACATTCAGGAGACAGAATATCTAAGAACAGGTAGGAAGAGAGTGAAGAAGCTGGTAGGCATTAGTGGTGAAAAAAAAAATAAATCAAGCAATGATAATATCAGAATTGAATGAAAATGAAATTAACTACCTGACAGGAATTTCAGTAATACTGTATAGAGCTTTCAGTGCAAATAAATCATGTTTTATCACTTTGGGAAGTACACTGAAGTTTACAGGCAACCTGAAAAAGTCTTGTTAAAATGCCAAATAGAGGAATTCACATTTATGTTACAAATTTACTGTAGAGATAATGTACAATAGCATATACTGAAAGCAACAGATAAATAAATATAAGTTGTGATTAGAGCTTTCGTGTAAAATCTTCCTTGATTTTTTCAGCTTACTCTAACATTCCAGTTCTAATCTTGTCATTTCCCTAACCCCTTCGTCTCCACTTTAAAGAAACACAGGGCTGGATAATCGAAAATAATACATAGATTTTTAAGATAATTAAAAATCTCTTTCTGTCCACTCTAAAATATATCATGAAATAATCATGTAATCTTACAAAAGTCACTTGATTTTTAAAGATATAATTTTCACATTGCTGTTGTTATTTTTTTTTTTTAATTTGGCAGATATATTTTTTAATAGTGGAAAAATGTAGATAGGTAGTATATTGCCATAATAATTATTCAGCTGCTCATTTACCCCCTCCAGCTAAATATAGGAAATGACTTAGAAAGGGCAAAGTACTGGCATCAAACCTCCTTGAACGCTGGACTAACCGTAATTAACTCTCACCTTTGGGAATCCCTATGCTCTATTAAATGATTATCTCAAACATGGAAGAGAAGGTATTAAAGCTTTCTTTATATGAAGGATTGTAATTCTTGACATCTATTTTCAGATGCCTTCCATGCAAACTGAAAATAAATGCAAAGTCCAATACATTATAAAAAAAGAGCTAGAACGCACATCTTTCATTGCTCAAGAGACTGTCATTCGATTTGTTTTGTTGATAGTTGAAATGACAGTAATCAGCTATGTGTTTTTTCAGTTTTACAGCAGAGCTGAAAAGCTGTCATTGGAAGGACAAAAATATAAAAACTTCTGGAACAATGAGATCAGTAGATGTTGGTTTGTAAAAACAAAAAATAAATGACAGTTTCAAAACTGTTCTTTACTATATCCAGGTGCGTAGATGACTTCAGTGAAAAGGGGAATAGGTATGAGTACTAATATTGAAGTGTTTTCCTTGAGAAATGAAAAATGTACAGTCTGCAGCAGGGAAGCTCATCAGAAGGACAGGTAAGTAAAATGCATTCAAGATTTATGGGTTAATGCAAGAATTTTTCTCTGTAAAATTAAAAGCTGCTGTAATTATTGGTATGTAATACCATGATAATCACTACTAGAAAAATGCCAGAATAATGAAAACGAGGAAAAGAATCTCATTAAATATTTTCAGAAGGTGTCAAAAACCACGGGGTTCCAAACTGTAAATCTGTCAAGACCCATGAGAATTTACAGTGTGTGTGCAATACTGTTACTTGGTTTCAAAATAAATACATCTCAAGCTGCCTGGTACAGCTAAAGACAGAAGGTGAAGAGGGAAAAAATCATCTACAAAAAGAAGAGGGGAAAAAAAAAAAAAAAAAAAAAGCTCTCTGCTTTTCCAGGTGAAAAATCAAGAAAATCAGATGTGGCGTTATGGATTGTAATGGAGATTTATTCTGCAATGGAGACTGCAAAACTGAATGCTCTGATTTACAAAAATCAGGTGTGTGTGTGTATTTGTGCCAGCACCAGCCCTGAACTACTGTGTGATCTTAAAATCCTGCCCTAGAGCTTCAGACAATTTTTAGCTAACCTCTACATTTCTCACACCTTACCCCGTCCTTTGCTGCAGAAGAAGATTTGTAGCCCTGAACATATTATGATTGTAGTTCTGTGAACGGGAGAATCATATGGATTTCATATGGATTTATGCCTTGAGCTTGACTCCCATGTGAAATTGTTGAAATATAATAATGGCTGAAACCACACACACTTCATTCTTACCTTCAGTAGAGACATTAACAGGGACTCTTTTTCTCCACCTGTTTTTATTAAGCTAATAGAGACTTCATATCACTGAGAGACCTGAATCTTAGAAAAACTTGACTGAAATGGGCCAAAGGATTCAAAAGTTATTAGAAAGGAGAAACAGATAGAATAGACAGAATGAATGACAAGGACATCGAGGTGCTTGAGCGGGTCCAAAGAAGGGCGACGAAGCTGGTGAGGGGCCTGGAGAGCAAGTCCTATGAGGAGCGGCTGAAGGAGCTGGGCTTGTTCAGCCTAGAGAAGAGGAGGCTCAGGGGTGACCTTATTGCTCTGTATAAGTACATTAAAGGAGGCTGTAGCGAGGTGGGGGTTGGCCTGTTCTCCCATGTGCCTGGTGACAGGACGAGGGGGAATGGGCTAAAGTTACGCCAGGGGAGTTTTAGGTTAGATGTTAGGAAGAACTTCTTTACTGAAAGGGTTGTTAGGCACTGGAACGGGCTGCCCAGGGAGGTGGTGGAGTCACCATCCCTGGAAGTCTTCAAAAGACGTTTAGATGTAGAACTTAGGGATATGGTTTAGTGGGGACTGTTAGTGTTAGGTTAGAGGTTGGACTCGATGATCTTGAGGTCTCTTCCAACCTAGAGATTCTGTGATTCTGTGATTCTGTAATTTCCTCAGGAAAACACAGTATAAAACAAGTCTTAAGGCTGGAAACTAGGAATAGCATGAAAGAGGAAAATTAAAAGAAATGGCTTTGTAATTTTTACTACGACGTTCCCACTTGCAAAGGTTGGAACCTTTCCAATTATATTCTACGAAAAGAGTATAGAATTCACATATAAAATTAAAATAGTAGCGGTCTTCAAAACCTATCCTTATTGAAATAGCAGTGTGATAAACACAGACAATTCAGGACATTAAAATTATGATTTTTTAAAGGATTGATTGGTGATGATATTGTTTGCATTTTAAAAATAAGTTGGCTAATTTTAGAAACAATGCATATATACATTTAACATACGGATAATTCAACTGTATTTTTATTGTATAACATTAAATTTCTATTTTTGTTTCGAAAGAACAACGAAGCACTACAGTTAATTCAGCCAAGTTTTAGCTAAAAATTGGCTGTGGATTTAGCAAAAATATTTCATTTTATATTAGTGATTTTTCTTAGAGAAATCAGTTCACATTAAGACATTGGTTTTTCAAAAGGCATCTTTCATGAAATGCCACTGCTGGGTGTGGACAGACCAACTACATAGGAACACACCAAATAATGAACACTGTTTGACTGTTTGACAATTAATGCAATTACGATTTCTTGTACGGTGACCACTGATCACTGTTACACTAATTTAAACTTTAATAAATGTTAAAAATGTACCAAGCAATAACATTCTCATCTGCTACATTTTTGACTGTGTTAACTAAAACAGTACCATGAACCATTTTAAGAAACCACTGTGGGAGATTACTTTGAGAATTTTCGTGATGTATTCATTATTCATAAGTGTTACTTTTCCATCTCTCCATCTCCCCTCTAGTTGATTGAAATGATTGGGGTTTTAGATGCAATGGTGCCAAGAAGCATGTGAAAGAAAGTGCAAGATGGATGAAATAATGTAGTCATGAATCTTCTGAAAATCACTCACAATACTGATACACCTTTGTAAGCAATATGCATGTGGAGATAATTAGTTACTTCATAACTGTGCTGAAAGTCTGTAATAACCATACCCTCTTTTACTTATTCATGAAATTTCAGAAATAAGATAACACATGATTTTCTTCAGGAACTTAACTCTATGAGCATTTTCAAGTTGTACTTTTTCTTACCTGTAGCAGAGCTGCAAACAAATATACTGCTATAAAGATAGGAGTTAAGGAAGTGTGGCCGCTTTTCATTAAATGGATGGTGTACAAGAAAATTAGGTGTCCAGGAATCACCAAAAGAAGCAGAACTTGGGCTGATTTGTTATTTACTCCTATAACAACAACAACAAAATTCAGTTAGTCTCTTTAATTACTACATCATATTTTTATTTTAATATAAAAAGACATTTTGAAATTTCACAGCATTGGCTATTGTGGAACAGCAGGAATTATTTTTAACCAAAAAAAAAAAAAAAAAAATTCTTGAGATTTTCCACAGGGGTAAAAAAGTCATCCCTAATGCCTGCCAGTAAAGTTAAGCAAGGCCGTTCCAGGAGACTGTGCAAACTGTGTGCTGTCAATCAGTACATTTCCTACATCTGTTTTGGTTCTGTACTTATGTAATAGCATCAAGTTTTTTTGAGCTGCACTGACTTCATAGAGCCTTTGTAGGAAAGACACTATACTCAAGTCATCCTCAAAAGTATCTTATGTTTCTAAAAGGTAATCCTACATTTACTATTTTCACATCTCAATGCCTCAATGCATTTCCTAAATATTAATGTGTAATACATTCTATTGTAACATCAAATTTCAGTACAGATACTACGTTGTTAGGAAGGGGGAAGTACAGGGAAGAAATAAACTGTGAAGAAAGAATCTAGAAAGAAATGGCAAATGGGGAATGGCAAACAGGGACTAGGCTTGGCAATAATGCCAAAAATAATTAAAGTTTGGTCCAAACAGGATAGTAGATTGAACTCTGGAGTTAAATGACAAAGATTAAGAGCAGGGAAACAAGGTATGTTAAAGGTTGAAATCCTTCTGAGTTGATATCATCAGTGTCCTGCCTGATCAGTCCCTATGTCTGAGTCTTGCCAAAGTTACGCCTTTCTCCCTCTAACTCTCTATGCACCAGCTCCTGCAGGGAGTTGCTTGTGTTTGTCACATGTGAACAGCTGCAGGCAAAGGAAACTGCCAGACCTCTGCTGCCTCTGAATTGCATACAAATTGAGTCTCTCACTGGGGGCACAGTCATATAGGGGGAAAAAGAGGAGACATGAGACAACATTTTTAACAACTAAGCGACTAATACATACCTGTACCAAAATAGGTTCTGCATGGATAATAGCAACCCTTGGCTTCTTCTGGCAGTTCTCCAGGAATGCTATGTAAATGGAGGTAGGTAGAAATTCTGCTAGCTTGAATAGCTACTAGATTACCACCAATACCTGAAATACAAAAGGGAACAAGTGGGAAATTTTCAACTTTTTTTTTTTTTTTTTTTTTTTTAATCTAGTAAGCAATATTTTTACAAATTTCCCCTAAATACAGAAGTCAAAAAGAATAACATTCTGCGAGTGTGTTTGTTATAGAAAGGCTACCACCAATCTCTAAGGTAGTCAAACTTGGGCTACAATTTGGCATATCACTGAATATTTAGATATTTGGTATATCCATGCTATATATTGGAAATTTTGGGGTGAGCTTTAATTTGTAATAAGTGCAGAAAATTCCTTCAAAATGTTCAATCTGATACTTTCTCATAGGTGAAGCTGCCTTTTAAGGCTCCTTGTTATTTGGAAATCCTTCCTGGAACAACAGAAGTAATACATATCTGTACCACTGCTGAATTAGCTCCCTTGCTCAGTGTAGCTGGTAAGTATAAATAACACAGAGCAAATGCAGTCACTACCACAAATATAAATGCAGATTTCTCACACATAGGGCTGGAAAGGACTTGAAGAAATAATCTGTCCATTCCCTTTCGCCACAGAGCTGGATTGAACCATAATCCTTTGCCATTCACAATTCAGGTTGAAAGGACGACCATCTGAGTAACTAATTTTTAAAAGAATGGCAGTGATGAAGACCCTACCTTCTCCATGACAGCTGTTGATGTGCTTCACATGAAGAAAAAAAATACTTCTGTGAAATAATTTTTATTTCAATGAATTGAAAAGTAAACCAACTTGTTATATCAGAATGAAGTAACTCTCAGAATGGAGTAACATATAACTCTTCTATTGTATTGCTGTTATACCTTAGAGTTGTCTACTTGCACATCAGACACGTGCCCTTTTTTCCCAGATTCCTTACATAGCTCTGAGAAGATATGAGTAGGTGGAAGCAATGTGGATATTTTCCCTACTTAGGTAGCAGAAAGACCTTGGTTACTGTAGTTGAACTAATTTGCTTATCTGATGTTCAGGGCTTTGGTCACAGAACAAGTGTCTGTCATCACCAGAAGAAACTATTTGCCAAATCCCTTTGGGGACTGTGGACTGGTTAGGACAAATGTTTAATATTGAGAACTCTATGAAAATGTTCTGCTGCACTTCAGCTTAAAGACAATTCTTGGCAGAACCTAACAAGGTGGTCCAACTTTTAAACAAAAGGCTTCAAATACATATCAGGAAATAAAGTATTAGAAAAAGTCATGGAATTGGCAGAAAAGACTGATTATCAAACCTACCTGCATCTTCAGGAGATAGAGGGACAAAATGTGAACTATCAAAATGTCGAGTCAGTCTTTGCAAAGAATATTAAAATAACAGAATAACAGTAGGTTTTTTTTTTGTTTGTTTGTTTTTTAACAAACTAGAGAAAGAGAAGTAAAATAAAGGATTTATATAAACTATAAGAGGGGCTTAAACAACATCAAAAACAATCCAGTAGGGTCCAAAGTCTATTTTCTGAATGTGAACAATAATGTTGATACTTCTGACTAATGAGAATAAGGTAAGAAAAGAGAGACAGAAGTAAAATGAAGGATCAATGCACTACATTTGGATGGAGATCAGAAAATTTCTGTGACTGAATTACAAAAAAGCTGTTATGTAAAACTGCATTTTAATAAAGCTACAAAGCTGGGGATGGTGCCATACGACTAGAAAATATGAAACAGTTTCTGCTTTAAAAAAAGAAGATAAAAGCAATCTGGATAATTACAAGCAGGCTAGAAACTGCAATAACTGATCTATTCAAAACAATATTAAAAGATAAAATTAGTTAACTCTTCTCTCACTATCCTATCTTTTATAGCATTAAAAGAAGAAATGAAAGATAAAAGTAAATAGGGCTAAATTTCCAGGCATGTTTTGAGGTTTGTGGCAATGCAACCATAAACCACTTTGGCACAAAAAAGCAAGATTTCACATACTTCCTAGGATGTGTGCAATTTCCTCTTGTGGCTGATAATTATCTGTTGCAACAAATTCAGACAAACAGAAATATGAGAGATGATCTGGACATCTTTCCCTCATTAACAACAAGGGAAACCAAGAGAAAAGAATTAAGGAAAATGGAAATTTTCCCTTTTGAAATGGCAATGAAACTGGCTAGACAACAGAGACATAGATTTGATGCAGGTGCGCTGAAATTTACAAAGCTTCTAGAGCCCATACATCCTGCTGAGTCTCAACCAGCTAACGGCGTATGGTGATGGGCAGCAGCAGTCATCCTGTCCCTTAGTTCTGTGCACTCATGTGCCAATTCTTCCTACTAACTATTTTTGAACCTCTGGGCCAATTTCAACCATGTCTGGCACAAGAATTACTTAGTACTAAGGAGTTAATATTAATTACCTCCAAGTATGGTGCCTGACAAAAAGGAAAAAATGGCTAATCCTAGGTAAATAAAGATTCAAACCCACACCTCAGTGAGCCAAAGGCAGTAACAAAAGCTGTATAGTTCTCAGCATAAGCATGCTAGGTGCCCAGTCAGCACATGGCTTGGAGCTAGGCGTGATGCCTCTTACTCAGCCCATGGTTAAGTGATGATGAAGAGAAAGGATAGTGGCCAAAGCAGAGGGAGAACAGAGAGAATATTGTAAGCAACAGGTATTGCAGGGACACGAGGACACAAAACGCTGTGGATTGAATGGTGCTCTAAAAAACAAACAAAAACAAACAAACAAACAAACAAAAACAAGATAGAAATCAGCACAGAATCAAATTCCATTTTTTTGCTGGTCTTAGAATGACTTGAGTAAAGCTGTGCTTGCATTAAATGAATCACTGTGTACAGAGATATTCAGTTTGTTTTCCTCTAACAGCAGTTACTGTGCTTGTGAAGTTAACTCAGCAATATCAGATTTATCAGATCCCCACAAGAAGCAGAACACAGATAAAACTGTGTAGGTTGACTAGATGTCAATACAGAAAATTGATCATTTCTGAGCATCTTCTGAATGCATAAAATGATCACGTGCTCAGTAGCTGCTCATATGATGAAAATCGCTGCAGACATATATATGGACTGTTTCCATGATTTTAAGTGAGAAAATGTGTTTCCTGAAATTGTATTGTAGTCATTGTAGCACATACTTCATAGCAAAGACTAACTGTTCATTCTCATGAGTACTAGATCACAGAGGAAAATAATTGCTTTCAAAAGTAAAATCCTGCACCTGTTACCCCGTTCCTCTCAGGACAGCAGATGTGTTTAGCTTCAATGTGAGTGCTACTTTGTCAAGAAGAAGAACAGACATTGCTAAAGTGTGAAGGACATCATGCTGACTTACAACATTAAAAGAAAATTGAAAATCTCATCATTTTATTGAGTCAGTCAAGGGATAAGCAAGAATTAATACCACTTCTGATTTTTTATTTTTTTATTTTATCACGGTTCTTTTGTTTTGTAAAACAAGCACGCAAAACCATATTTAACATAGAGCCAAAAACACATCATGTATTTGTGAGTATGCCTACAGGCATGATTCCACTAAGCATTATTTGGGAAAGGATTTTTTTCTAGTAAGACCATGCTAGTCTGAAAACCACATGAAAAGTACTTTGTATCAATGCATCTTAAAGAATATTTCAAAGGAGACCTGTGTCTCATTATTCTTATTAACATTTTACAGGTTAAAAAAACAAACAAAGATAGAAGTTAAAGGAAGCAGGATGGGTGTTGCTGATGCAGACTCATCTCAGATCACCTAATGCTCTGGGTACTACACCAGGCTGGTGTTGTGTTTTTTTTTTTGTTTGTTTTGTTTTGTTTTGTTTTGTTTTTGGTTGGTTGGTTGGTTGGTTTTGCTGTTGTTGTTTTGCACATATCTTATACTGCACACTTTGGGTACCATTTCCAAGGGAAAACTGGAGGAATATCTGACGTACCAGAGGGTTGTGCTGCCATTCAGAGGGACCTGGAGAGTCTGAAGAGCTAGGCTGAAAGGAAGATCAATGAAGGGAAAAGCAAAGTCCTGCATCTGGGGAAGAACAAGCCTGTGCACCTGTGCAGGCTAGGAGTTGACTACCTAGAAAGCAGCTCTGCAGAGAAGGCCACCAGGGGTCCTGGACAAGACATTGGCCATGACCCAGCAACGTACTTTCATGGCAAAGGCAGCTAACAGTATCCTCAGCTGCATTAGGAAGAGCATCAACAGCAGGTGGAGGGAAGTGATGCTTCCTCTGTATTCAGCACCGGTGAGGTTACATCTAAGTAGTGAGCCCAATTCTGGACTCTCCAGTACAGGATATGGACCTACTGGAGCAAGTTTAGCACAGGATCACAGGAACTGGAGCATCTTTCATATGAGGAGAGGCTGAGAGAGCTGGGACTGCTCAGCCTGTGGAACAGAGAAGGCTCAGGGGGATCTTATTGATGTGTTTAAATACCTGAGGTGAGGGATGAAGACAAGGGAGCCAGGCCCTTCTCAGTAGTGCCTGCTGACAGGGCAAGAGACAATGACAAAAAAATGGAACACAAGACATTCCATCTGAACACACAAAAAATCAAATATTTACAACAAGGGTGATCAAACATTGGAGCAGGTTTCCCAGAGAGGTTGTGGAGTCTCCATCTGTGGATATGTTCAAAATCCAAGTGGACACAATCCTGGACAATGTGCTCTAGGACAGTGCTTGAGCAAGGGGCTTGGCCTAGATCTCAAAATGTCCCTTCCAGCCTAACTGGTTCTGTGATTTTATAAAAAAGTAAATAAAGCCAGCTCTTCCTCTCAACATTATTTCAGCTATGGTTCCAATGAACAGAAGAAACACTGCTTACTTACTGCTTTTGAAGAACAGAAGCTTCCATCTAACCTTAGAAAAGGAATCTAACTTTGAATCTTTAGCACACAGGTGTACTTGTTTCCCTGTGCTCTTCCAAAGTAGCTCACCATCCTCCACACACTACTGGGAACCCCTTGCTCTAGGATTAGTTTCTCTGCAGGCAGCCAGACACCCAGAATCAAGGTGCTCCAAAGCCCAAGTTCACTGTAGATACAGCCCTCTACATCTTATAGAAACCTATCTATAAATGCTCCATAGGTAAATTGGTATAAGTTATGTTGCAGTAAAATAATACAATTACCAGTCTTCCTCTCAGACTTCTGATTCTTCTAATTCAATGTCATGATGCATTGCCTGACTAAATATCACTTTGATACTTTAATTTATCCTTAGCATATCATGAATGATTCACAGTCTTATTTAATATCCACTTTTCAAAATCTGGACTGAATACTGACTTACTAGTTTCTCTTCTGCTTTTCATTGGTGCTTGTCACTATAAATCTGAGTGCTTTGCAAACATGAATGCATTTAATTTTAAAATATACCCCTGAAGTGATATTTTTATACTGTCTGCAAAGAACATTTTGCAGTTTTTGGTAATGAATGTGAAATATTTAAGTCATTTTGTTCTGAATAAGTATTTAAACCAGACTTTTCATTGATTTCATTTGCACCAATGAATGTTTTCATTTGTATCAATCAATGTTTAATATTTTTGTAGGTCACATTCAGAATCTACAATCAGATATTCCAGAAAATAAGAATAATTATGTTACTACTGATTGGTAAAAAATTTGTTTTAAGGTACTTCTTTAACACTGGGGAGATCTGCATGGTAAGCAAGAGGAATTTTGCAAAGCAGTATTCAACTACCTTATATATAAAATTATGTCCTCTCCTGTAGCTTTCCATCTCATTCTTTTTTTTTTTTTTTTCTTCCCTTAAGTATATATAAATGAAGATGGGTTCCTGCAGAAAACTACCTTCCTGAAAGCACTGAGAGTACAAGATAACAAGATAAAGCCTCAGCTTTAAAAACCAACACCATAACCATTCACAAGACTATTAAGAACAGTTGCATGATGGGGTACACAAAAAACTTTGTAAGAATGGCAAACTGTATGCACATCAATTCACTGAGATTGAAGGTCTTTATAAATTCACTTCTATGGAGAGAGATTATCAGTCACAGAATACTGTGCTGTTCCCAAGCTTCTACACTACAGCTTGTGCAATAGGACAAAAATCTATTAATACCTATATAAGGGTAGAATTAGGCCAACAAAATTCCCAAAGAAGAATATTCTTACCTTTTCACCCTCCTAACCACAATGTACAGCAATACAGTCAGTTGTGCCAATTAAGTTTTTGTTTGTTTGTTTGTTTGTTTGTTGAGTTTTTAAGACAACATTACATATGCAACCCATTGCATTTTAAAATTGAGTGGTTTAGGTGTGATTTGGCTCATAAATAATTTTTATCCTATGCCTAACTGACAAGTATTCCTTGACTGTCAAAAAATGAAAATATTCTGGATATGCTTGTGATGTGAAAACTAATGATTACTGAAATCTTGTAAAAAAATAAAATACTTGAAAGAACTCACAGCTGAAAGAACAGCACAGACTATGCAGATTTACATGTACAACTAATAACTAAAAAGTAGTAGAACTATAACCCAATAACGAGTCAGAATTAAATATTCAGAATTAAATATTCAGAATGAAAATCCTCCTCCATTTTCATTCCAAAATAAAGACTGAATTATAAATCTCGTGTATAGGTGCTTTCTAATTCTATTATATTCTGTGCAATTCAGGATGCAGAAAAGTTAATTTCCTACCCAGACATATTGCTCCAGTACCACAGAAGTACACTAATGTCTTCCCTTGTAACTTACAGAGGAAAATTTCAGAAACTCAGCCATCTGAGACAATGATTGACTTCTAATCAAAGCACTTCTCTGTTGTATGAAAGCTGAGAGTACAACTATCCTATAGCAGATTAAAATACATAAAATTATTAAAAACAAATTTTATTTTTTGAGGGGGAATGATTTCTGGTATTTTCTTTCCATATTCTCTAAAGGAAACAATTTACAGCAAGACATGTCTGAAAAGCCTGAAAGTCTGTCCTTCAATTTATCCTATTAATAGATTAAAAAAAAAAAAAGATATGGTTTGGGGAATATATTACATAAGCTTAACTTTCATCTCCCAGACAACAGACACTCATTAAGTTTTGTGTTAAATTTTCTCATACAGGTTCTTCATATTCCTTGATCTACGTTTATTTCCTCCACATACCAAGGACTATGTGCAGCCAAAGAGTAGGGAATATTACAACAGATTTATGTTACCCGTAACGACTCTTGTTTCAAATGATCTGTAAATGCAAGTTTCTCTATACGAAGCCTTCAAACCATTTCTGGTTTTCAGTTGTTTTCAGAATTAATTTGCAGAACCTCCATTCTACAAAATGCATAAAAATGGGGTGAAATCTAATCACATGTTATTTACTATGCAGTAACTCTTGAAATAAAAATACTTACAAGACATCTCACAATATTTTTTAAGCATGAAAGGAAAATGGAAAGTGGCTCTGTCTAGTAATCTCAGTTAATTTCAGCTGATTATTCTGAAGCATATAATTGTATAAAGCATTATCTTTTTTTTTTTTTTTTTTTCTGCACAAAAGGAACTCAGTTACTTGCAAATTGCAGTTCCTGAGCCAAATTCAACAAACTGTGATGCTGTAAGTGGATTTGCAAATTTTATCCAGCTCTTCCATTAGAAAACATAACAATCTACTTTGAGTATCTAGGCTGAAGCACAGCCATGCTGGGATTTTAGCTAGTTTCTTCAGAACTTCAGTATATCAAACACAAACATCTAAATTTCAACTAGATTTAAAGTACCACAATGGCTAAAACCACGAAATGATTTATGTACTTTTAGAAAGCACAGTTACGATTTAACCCAACCAACCATAGAATTAAAAATAATTCTTCATCTCAAGAAATGTGTTTAACAGGGGAAAATTGGAAAACTGGTTGTAAAATACTGCTGGCCACCAGCAGTAAAGTTGACTATAAATGCCTGCCTGCTTCAGAACTATTTTAATATTCTTGGCAAAAAAATTGTAGTTATTGTTAATAGGGGTAGGAATCTTTGAGGTTGTTCAAATTCCAGACCAATATTTCTTAAACCAAAAGATGTATGGCTCCAAACTGCAACGTATATGTGATGAAAGTGACTTGTCCCACATCTAAGAATATGAAAACCACTTAGACAGGACCAGATTGAATGCTACTTATGGGCACACAAAGGAAGCCTAACACCTGATGACTTTGCAGTGTATGATGTCCAGGATTTCACAATATACAACAATTGGCACTGAAAAAAATCAGCAACAATTTGAAATCTTGGACAAACACACACTGTCCTGAGATTTTGGCTGGACATAATCCCAAAAGGTTACAACATTTATTTTAGGTTTCCTTGTTTCACAGGAACAACAAACTTCAAAGTAGGAGAAAGGAAAAGGCATCTGAAAACCATTGTGAGTGGGAAAACCTGCAGCTACTTTCACTGCTTATGTTTACAGTAATTCCAAGGACTAGGAGAGAAAGCTTTCTGCAACAGTCATATTTAAAAAGCCTTCTGTGAAGTGGCCTAGCACACCTTTGGTTAGTAAATGGGCGTCAACAGATGTATTTTTTTAACTGAAAGATTTCCTAAGCTCCAGTTTTCTACACTATACTGACCAGCAAAATCAAAAGGAGCCAATAGAATTATGAAAACCAGGAAAGCCTAATCTAACTGCAACTGAAAAAATCGCTTACCTACAATTTCCTTTTTCAGGATGTGTACCATAAAGCAGGCACGCTGCATCCTCTACACAGAATGTATTTTCTTCTATATTTTCCAATAGAAATGCCTCTATATTTCAAATTCTGAGGTCTGAGGAGTTTAGCACACACATATGACACACTTACTCCCTTCTGCTCGTTTGTGGATGAGGGAAAACCAGAATTCATTGGTGCTTACGTTGTTGTCCAGTGGCACTGCAAAAGCAGCATTGCTATTGCTGATCATGGGTTGCAGGCCTTGCACTAGCTTTCCCTTACGCTAGCAGCACAAGGCTCTAGTCTTGGCCTATTATTGTGCTTGTTGTCAGCTTGTTAAGAGTTCCAAAATGGAGCTTGGTGTGAAGCTACTCTCATTACAACATGGAGTTTAAGACTGGGATAGTAGCTGAAATGTACAGACAGGAGACTATAAACAACGTAATGATGGTCCATCACAAGTCACTAAAAAGTTTAAACCTTGTGAGCTGGGAAAAGATTGCTTTACGCATAACAAGAAAAGAAGCAGCTAAGCATGAAAAATCCAAATAAGCAATGGGGTAAGGTACCTGGTGTAGCATGGAAAAAAACATTCTCAGGCATTGCACAGTAGCTTGGGGGGCAGACGCCAAAGGCTGAGAACAGCCTAGAAATATAAAACTTCTTAAAATGAAGGCAGCTTTTATAACCGGGGTGGTGCAATTATCACAGCAATCATCATCAGAGAAGCACAGTGGGACTGTCACAGCTACAAGCCGACTTTTAGCCCCAGCTTTTCCTCTCTCAGCCTACCTAATTCTTCAGGGATCTTTTGACCCGCCAGCTAATCATCCATGGCTATGTATAGCATTTGGCTAGTTCTTTTTCTCTAAAGATAGATCAAAAGAATGTATGCACATTGCCTTAATTCTGTTCATAAACTTATGAAAGAAAATTAGAAACAAAGTGGTACATTTAACTTTTTCTCTAGAGGCATGTTTATAGTAAGCTGTCATTCCTAGCAATTAAAATGATTTACTTAAGTCCAATCATTAACTACAAATTTTTAAAAAAGGTAAAATGTAAACACACACGCAATTCAGCTTTTACAACCAATTTCTGTGAAAGAAACCAACCTTGAACAGGATGCACAGTTCCACTTACAAGGGCAGTTCATAACTACTACAGGGTAGCAGACCATCATCACTGCAACATCTGGTAAGAGTGTGGGGTCTTGAGAAAGGCCTGTATCCATCAGACCTGTATCCAGTGTAGGTGGCAAGACTAGAGCACGAGAGTCTATAGAGGAAATCCAGACCTATTCTACTACGTACTGAAGCAGAGAGAGACGCCTACTGTAGAACAGTATAAAGCAGTCATCAGACAGTTATTTGCTTTTGTAATCAAGGGATGTCGTCTAGGAAAGCAGTACCCCTGGTAAGAGTTTTGGGTGCACCTGCCCCAAAAGAAAATACAATCCTCTTCTCTTAGGAAGCAATCTACCACGGAGGACTATTACAAGAAAGCTTTCAAATGTAAAGCAGGAAAGGTCAAAGATCAACATGGTTGCCCTGCTCTTTAGGTATCTGGAAATCGAAATGGAAACGCACAAAAAGTAGATGCAAGTACATGCAATTTTGAATGAATATAAAGGAAAGGCTCAGGCAAGGAAGCATAAAGGCTGAAAAGTAAAAATGAATTTATAGTCAGCAAGGAACATAAGTGGCAACACTGAAATGCCTTATATTTAAAGGAAATAAAAAAGAAATACAGGAGCTTAATGGGAAAGAAGAATAAGCAGCATGCTGTGTGGAAGACTGAAATACTCAGTTCCTTTTTTATCCTGGCTTTGTAAAAAATGGTGATGCCTGATCGTAAACTTGTACATTTAAGTCTGTACAGCCTGAGGATAAATGAAATGTAGAGCATCCTTAGAGAGCTAGATGAACAGTCCATGAGTTATCAGTGATCATTTTTGCAAACCGATTATCTTGGACATTAGTAAATACCAGAGGGCTGTAATAGGGAAATGTATCTTTAAAAAGGACTAAAAAGAATGATTTGGGGAATCTGTATGTTTGTAAAATTTATATTCCTGACAAGTATTAGAACAAATTATTAAATAGACAATTTGTAAGCACCTAGAAGATATGAGAGCAGTAAAACAAAAGCTAACATGAATTTACCAAGAACATCCCTCTGTCAAAGTCACACAATTATCTCCTCTAACAGAATGGCTTGCCTAATGGGCACAGCCATAGATATACCAACTTTTAACTGTTGCAAATTGTTTTGATGCTATCCCATATTGTATTTCCAGTAGCAACCTTAAATCTAATTAACAATTAGATCTGGGGCAAAATGTTTCAAAACCCAGCATCAATAATATTTTTATTATCAAAGCAGATGAGCAAACCAAGTGGTTTTAACTTATTTAATTGATAGCTTAGAAAACAAATAGAATATACCCCAATGGCATTTGCAAAGGCCAAGTTAAGATAAGCCAAAGCACTTGATAAGCAAAAATCAGAAGTTGGAATCATCTTGATAGTTAGAGAAATTGATCAAAAATCAATGCATAAAAGTGCAAAATAATGTAAAGAATCAAACGTAGAAATACAAAAGGGGAAAAGAGCAGCTAATGAGCATTATTGTGGGAACAGATCCAGTGATTATAATTATTGCAAGCTAAACATGTATCAGTCACATGATACTGTAGCAAAAAAGAAGCTAAAAATTTGCATTTTGCAAATGACTACATCAGACTAATAAGATATTATCTGTTCATGTAAAATTTGCCTTGTTATTTTTCTTAGATGACAAAACTATTTATGGATGAAATTGTCATGAATAGATTCTTGTGCATCTGGAAAGCACATAACAAACATGGGAACCAATATACATCTTTCTTAAGAAATCAATTTGCCTGTAGCACCCCTGTTGGCTCTTAAACCTAAATGCAAGTAAATATTGAATTGCTGTTTTGAAAATTTGCCCTTGGCCATTCAAAATAAAATCATTTGAAATAAATTATCATCTAAATTTTCCTCAGCCATAACAATTTCAATATATTTGATCACATCATTTTTGAATATACGTCTTCACTTTCACAGTTTCTTAAGGCATACTTCAGGCTCGTACTTCTCACTTTCTCCAGCATGCTTTAATGATTGCAATAAATAGGACCAAAAAACTCTCTTTAGGTGTTAATAGGCTTTTATCAAACCAAAGCATATCAATCAATACATGGCAGCATATAATCCTGTCTTAGTCTTACCATTAATTACTGGGGTATAAACAACAATTCCAACCAAGTTTGGATCAGATACAGTAGTGTCCAGAATAAGGCCACCAATACTGAAAAACAAAGTACAATATGTAGAATCTGGCAAACAGGTACATTAATTAGTATTTCAAAACTTTTTTTTTTTTTTTTAAATAATTTCAGTCTTGTAATATCTTCAAGCCATGATTTTCTGCTCAGTTCATCTTTTTTTCCCCATTACTTTGTCCTCTGCTACAGACTAACATTGCTACAGTTGCAGATTTAGATATTAAAATTGACTTCTTGTATAACAAAGACCATAGAATTTCAGACAATCACTTGACTTTTAAGATTCATAGCTTTCATTTGATTAAATCACCTCTTAGATCAGTGTGCAGTTTTGATAGGAAGCTGCAGGAGATGAATACTTCACTGTTTCTTTTATTTGATACAGTACATCTCTGTTCAGTCATTTCCACAGGCTACTGCTGGCTTCCCCACTCATTCCCATCTACGATTTAACTATGTAACTTCATAATTTTTGGAAGGCTGAAGTTTATTCCCACTCTACATTCTAGGGGCTCCTTGAAAGTTTCTTTCAAGCACAGTCAGGTGTTATATAAGATATACAGAGACACAGACGAGAGACATCAAGACAAACAAAGACAAATAGACTTACCTGCTTATAACCATGGCAGTTATAACAGGCTCCCATCCTGAATGGAGAACAGTTCTGGTAGCTGGGTGTTTGGCAGCTATGACAATCCCCATAGGAGTCAGAGCCAAAAAAAAGGCACCAACTAGAGGAGATACGTAGTAATATGTCTCTAAAAAAAAACAACCACAGAAAAACAAAATAACTGCTTTGCTTTCCAGACATTCATAAAAGTTATTCCTAATGTAGAAGTCTAAAATAAATTATATTCTACATCATTCATTTGAGGAATTTTCATAGTCTTTAGCACTACTGTACCTAACTTTTCAACTACTGCATCAAACAATATGGTGTAACATCTGCCACCTGTGATCACCTTCTCCCATCCCATCAAGGACAGAACTATCTGTGTAAAGTATAAAGTTTTTAAAAACATCTTTATATGATGCTTGATGATAAAAATGCAATAGAGATGTGCAATATAAAACATTGTTATGTCTGCTAAAAAAAAAAAGAAACAACATATTGAAAATGCATTTTGTTTATATATAAATTTGTAGCATATGTAAACCTCCCTCTTTCCAAAGCACAGATAATATGCTAATCTCCCCAGAAACAGCATATCTAAAATGATGCAGGCACAATATGTAATACTGAAACATTTATATCAGTAGTTCAGTTGCTTTATAACCTGTCTGAAAGTCTGGAAATTCACAGCCACAATTCTGCTGCCTGCACCTATCCATCAGACTGGCATCATATTTCATAGGAACACAATTGCAAATATCAGTAAGGGAGTACCATCATAAAACAAAACTAATAATGCAAAGGGCTGCCTCCAGAAAGAATAATATTTTTCAGATTAGTTCAGTCAGAGAGTCCCATCCACTCAGAAGCTATCCCAGTGATCCAATTCAACTGTGGCAAATATACGTATAACTTACACAAACACCTCACATTTACATACATTTAATTTTATGAGCAGTGTGGCAGTGTATTTAATATTAAACACTTTTTGTTTAAACTTTCAGAACTTGGACAACTCAATGCAAAATATATTTTAAATAAACAGGTTGAAGTAGTTCACATAGAACACATAAACACTTGAACAAAGAAGAATATCCAGTATGTATAAAAATATCCTACCCAAGCATTATGGCTTATTACAAAGTCTGCAAGTTCCAGCAATTACTACTTTGATGTTATCTTGGTGAAGGGATGGAGAACAGCTAAAATTACTCCTGAAAGAATTGCTGTAGTGTTCTTGGAAGTCACTATCCTTCTGCATTGACTGGTAACAGCCTCTGCAGCAGAGCCAGCAGAAAAGAGACTAAGATTCCTATCACTTTGCAAGCTAAAAGTAGAAAGCTATCAGAATGAGAATGAGACAAAACCCAAAAGAGAAGTAATTTTTCCTTTCCTTTTCTAACTACTCTATAGTATATTATCTGCTTCCTTTGTGGTGCCTTTTTTTTTTTTTTTTGTCCTTTTTTCCTTCTTCTATGAACTAAGAGGTGTTTAATGTGAAAAGATCTGACTCAAAAGAGTACACATAATACATTACTCCTTTATTTGATAATTACAGCTTTTTAAAATCAAGCTTATAAGAGAAAAATATATTGATGTAAAGTTCTTGACCTCTTTGTCATGTGGACCACTATTTACTGCCCAAGTAAATGCATTCATCACTCCACTTGCGAAGTAGAAAGATCTCTGTGCGTACTGCAGTGGGTCCTGTGGAATGGATTTCCTGTGGAAATCTGTTTACGTAAAACTTTTAGACCTCCTTTTTTTTTTTTTTTTTTTTTTTCCTTTTTAAGATGTTAATCACATTATGTTCCTGCTACTTGGTCTCACTCCCTCTATGTCTGTTCTGTCTGAGAACTGGCTGAATGGCAGGTCTCAGAGGGTTGAGATCAGTGGCAGGGGCAGTAGCTAGCAGTGTCCCCTGGGGTCAATACTGGGTGCAGTACTGTTTAACTTACTCATCAGGGACTTGGATGAAGGGATAGAGTGCCTTCTCAGCAAGTGTGCTGATAATACAAAACTGGGAGGAGTGGCTGATACACCAGAGTGCTGCAGTGCCACTCAGGAGGATCTCAACAGGCTGGAGAAATGGGCAAAGAGGAAACTCTTGGAATTCAACAAAGGCAAGTGCAGGGTCCTGCACCTGGGGATGAATAACCCCATGCACCAGTACAGGCTGGGAGCTGATCTGCTGGAAAGGAGCTCTGAGGAGAAGGGCTTGGGGGGTCCCAGTGGACGACAAGTTGGCCATGAGCATTGTTCTCTTGAACAATGTTCTCTTGTGGTCAGTGTTATCCTGGGCTGCATCAGGAAGAGCATTGCCAGCAGGTCAAGGGAGGTGATCCTCGCCATCTGGACACAAACTTGGGTTTGTGTTCTAGGATCCTGCTCGAGCAGGGACGTTGGACTAGATAATCTCCAGGGGTCCCTTCCAACCTCAACCATTCTGTGATTCTGTGATTATGACATTTTTACCAACACAAGAAAGGAAATTAAAGTTCAAAAAGGTATGGCATTTTACAACAATTTCTTTTTTAATCCCAATAACAACTTAAATAACTTCTTAGAACATGTTGAGCAGAAAAGAGAGGATTTAACTATCATCAGCAGTCTCCAAGCAGGGAAAACTTGTCCAAAAATATAGTCCAGGAATTACAAAGAACACTAAGAATAAGCATTCTTCTACTCAAAGTAAAATACATTGTATAATTCCTTTCTTCTGGGAAAAAAAAAAAAAAAAAGTAAGTACAAAGATATAACAGAAACCAGTCCAGCAAATGAGCAATAAATACTAACCAAGAGATATTTAATAAGCAGCTTATAAATAAATAAGCGAAATATGAAATATATGTATGCATATATCATCCTGCCACATAAATGTTTTCTAAGATGTTTTAAAAAATGAAAAAAAAAAAAAAAAGAAGAGAAGAGAAGACAGTCTTGCTAGTGTATAATGATTCATGAACTATAACCAAAATAAATACAATTTATATGTGCAGTGCAACAGGACTGTACTATTTCAGAACTCAGCAAGCAGCCAGAAGCAAGGGCAGCTTTACAAGTCTTAGAAAACACAATTAACCCATGAATGATTTTCAGTCCTTTCACTAGTTGAAGTCAACGTATTTTAAGTTAGTGAACAGTAGCTACTGGGAAAAAAAAAAAAAAAAAAAAAGTGTATCTATGTAATATAACACAAGCTGTCATTTTTACAGCAAACAAAGCAAAAGTTAGATGAACCTTCAAGAAAGTGAATTGATGTTTTATAGCAGGAAAAGAAAAAAAGTGTGTAGTGATATAGAAGACAATATGAAAGAAAAGCAACTGGTGGTTTTTTTGCATACCAAGGCATGACTCAACAATACTCAGCAATGGCTTAAGTTTGTTCCTCTGAGTCAACAACAAGTAAGAGGAGATTTTTTTTGGCCTTATTTTTCAATGTTTTAACCTAAAATAACTTTTATACCTGAGGCTTTTAAATGGAGTTGGACATACACCAGATTATAAAAGCTACCCTTTGCTACAAGACTGTGTCACAGCTTTTCCTGAAAAGAACAAAAGTCAGGAGTGGTTCTCAGGAGTGGGGGATCTTCAAGGGCAAGATGAGGCCAGAGCTTAGATTATTCAAAAAGTTGCTAGTACTTTATTGGAATTCCCTGTTTAATTAAAAAAAAAAAAAAAAAAAAAGAGAGAGAGAGAGAAAAAGAGAGCTAGAGGGAATGACAAACAAATAAATAGGGCATCAGTCATCCCCATGCTGCTAAACAAGGAGGAAATCAGGTATGCTTACTAATAAATTTACAAGTTTTAGCCTACACAACTGAAATTCACCCTACCCAGGTTTGAAGGCAAAGACGATGTAAAATTTAAGCTTAAGGCAGCTGTTCCCTAATAGAACTTTATATTCGACTTCCCATCTATTAAGTTTAATTAAAACCAGAACTGTAGAAGCCATTAATAGTTTCGAAACATATCACAGAAACTGTCACAAGTGAGCTATGATAGGTTCCAGTGCCCTGCAGACTCTGTGGAATGGCTCAGCTCCCGTCTGACTCTCGGAAAGGACTTTCCTTTAGCTAGGGGAGACTCTGCTGGCAGAACAACTTACTTGAATCTTAAAAGACTAACCTCAAGATGCATCTTTTGAGGAAGGTTGGGCCATCATCCTATTCATAGTTAATCCACAGAAAAAGAAAATTTATTCTACGATAGCTGGAGAAGGGGCAAAGGGAATAAATGAGTCCCCTTTTGGGACTCATTTCATGCCACTTTAGAAAGCTTTGTGCAGTTTAGCTTACATAGCAGGAGGAAACTTGGTCAGCCCATCCTGGTGGCTCTGCTATAGAGTTTGTAACATCCAAGACGGTAAAATCAACTCCTAAAAACACTCAGTATCTCTTCAGTGAACTCCTGACTGTGACCTTACATCAAAAAGGAAGGAGGGAAGAGACAAGTCCTTGCTGATCTTCAGTTATTTTAACCCCTCATCCCTGTGGTAAAAACACTGACAGCAATCACACAAGCAATCGGGGAACTCAGATGCTTAACATTTTGCTGCTTATGCAGGGTGTATACTGTGGTGTACTGTTTGGTGCGGTGCCTCTGAAAACACAGCCTCTAGGTGTGAACGGGAAATGCTCTATTTCAGAGGCAAAATTAGGAACCCGACAGTAACGATGGGGGATCCCGCCGTCTGGCTTCTCAAACTTGATCCGTGGATGCTTGAGAGCCGCCGGCACGTATTTAATCCCCGCTCCGTGAGGAGAAGAGGGCAGCTTGAAGCCCTCACAGCGTTACAGGGGGCAAGCAGAGGGGTTTTTCTGCCAGGGCGCCCCGCTGCCGTCGGCGGGCCTGGGGAGCCCTCTAGCGCCCGGCGGGCCGCCGCACTGACAGGGAGCCGGGGAAAAAGGGTTTTCCTCTAAAAGAAACTCCTCGTCCCCCTTCGCTGGTCAATGAGGTGTTTAACAGAGCACTGAAAGGCGTCGTGATGTTATGGGATGTGTTTAAATGGCTCTAACGCGCAAAAACGTGGAAGTTTTTTTTCCATTTATTTATTTATTATTTTTTTTTATGCATGCTGAAGGTCTGGCTATCGGAGACTCTCTGTGAATTAGCTAACAGATTCAATTGGTTTCAGCGTTTAACGGACAAGTTAGTTTACGATAATTGTCTCAGGAAGGAAAATGATTAGATTATCTCTGAGGATGCGATTCACGGAGTAATTTAGAAGTGCAGACACAGTCCTTTCCAGGGCATTAAGGCAGAGCTGTTAACCTGGTGCCATTCAAATCCCCGGCTCTGATAGGTTTGCCATTATTTTTGAAACAGCCAAATGATTTTTTTTAAGAGATTGTATATATGATGGGGGACAAATGAGATGTTTAATATGCCCCTAACCTGGGTAAGTATGCTACCGTCCTTTTTCCTTGCCTCTTCTAGGCATGCCATGAAGCATCTGCTGTACACCTCTGTTACAAACAAGCAGAAAACATTTAAATAAATAATTTCACCCTTTCAGGCTTATTATTTGAAAACTTTGCATAGAGCTAGAACCTTCCCTCTTTGCCAGCACACTTGAGTAATCAGGCTAGTAAATTGTAGGTGAAACTCTTTCATTCAGAGGACAGTTTAGAGGTGGACTCAACCCGCGTCACTACTAGCTCATAAACCGTGTACTTCCTTATAACATTCCCTCTACGCTTGTTGCTCTACTTCTGAGAAAGCAGAGAAGTGGCAGAAAGAACATAAGGACATCTGTGCTGAGTGAAGCCAAGAGTCTCATCTAGTCTAGCATCCTTTTTCTGACCATGGCCAACAGTTAAGGCTTGTGGAAAAATGGTAAGAAAATGGCAGGTTTACAGCGATGCTTCTTTCAGTGTGCTCTGCCAGGTTTTACTGCTCTTTGCCTCAGGGATGGGATTTCATCACTCTACTTTCTATCTGCATCTTTCTCTTCAATACTCCTCCATAGATTCTTCTCTGATTAATTTATCCGACAAGGTATTATTATTATTTTTTTTATAATCACTTTGGTCCTCTTAATATATGCTGGCAGTAATATCCACATCCCAATCATATACTATGTGAAAAAGTTCCTGTAATGTTTTAAAAATAAAACGAAGCATTGTTGCCTGATCATTTTCTGAATGCCTTTTCCCTGCCTTTCACTGCTTTATATACTTCTCCTAAACTGAAGCTACTACAAACTTATATTCCTTGTTACTATTTCATAGTTCAGCTAAATCTTGGAAACCACGCATTTGCAAGGGCTTTGTGGGTCGTTCTTACTTTAGAAAGTCTCTCTGTTTCCTAAGAGAAGAAAATATAAAGACATTGAACAAATATAAAGAGCAGAAGCAGACATTTTAGTGATAATTAGATAATTACTGATATCACCAAAGGAGAAACATTTCTAGAAGACCATATAGAAAGAAAAGTGGGAGTAACTCTTAGAAGCATACTTGAGAGCACTACTCCTTCCTCCTGCCTGTGTGTGTGACCTGCTTTTCAGCCACAGTGGCTTGATACAATGTGAGTGTCCAGCTGTAAAAATAACAAAGGACCAATTCAAGCTGGCCACACTTCTTATGTTATTCCTCTAAGAGACATTAGGTCACCTGTAACTAGAAATGTAAATTTCTAAATAGACGTGAAAAGAAGAAAGACGAAAGTCCAAGTTTCTTTCCCTATCTTCTCTTTGAGTTTGAGTTTTTGTTGTTGTTTTTGGTGGTGGTAGTGTGTTTTAAGAAGAAATAATGTTTTAGGAGAAACTGAAATATTAGTAGTAATTATTAAATTTTTTAAAATAAGAAACATACTGTGCTAAATTTATGTAAAGCACAGGATGCAATACTAGAAGTATTCACAAAATGACATACATTGTTTACATGCAAATGACAAATGTAGCTGCTATTAAAATCCAATTGTGTTCCATAAGGGTGCACCTAACTAGGTTTTTCTTGTAACCAGAACTGAAAAAAATTGAATGGAGTAGAAGAAGGTGTTTAAAAACAGTAAGAATCACTATTACTCATTCACTGTATTTGAGTCTCTGTGGATTCAACTTAAGCAATTTTATAGAGAACATTACAATGCTCCAAAACTAATATTTGGAAGGAAAAGCTCTAGGAAACAAATTAAACATCACTGGTATATTCATTATAAAGTCATTTGCAGAGTGAAATTTTAAAAGACAAAATAAAGTGTGAGCTATGTAGCACAAGTGTCTAAGAAACCTCACTTGGAATACTTACTAGCTGAAATTTAAAGTGTAAGTCCAGCATTAATGACTCTAAATCAGGCACAGACCTGGCAAGAAGAAATTTAACCATAACCCTAGCCCCAATCTAATCTTAGCGTTAACCCAAGTTTGGCATCTTCTGCCAACTCCACAACTCCCCAGATAGGTAGTACATGACTCCCAGTAATCCTGGCCAGCTTTCTGTTGCCTTCCATCCAGCTGCTATAGCAGCTTCCCTGGCACTTCACTGACCAGCACATGTTCTAATTTTGAATTGAAGTCAAATCAACCATATCAACTGCAGGGACCTGAAATCTCTTTTATGTGGAATAACCCTAAGCTACAGTCTAGTAGAATTTGGGGCATAGCAATAAGCCTACATTAAAAAAAATTAAATTAATTATTATCCCAGCCCTAGCATTAGCAACGGACACTACATTTTATACAAATAAGGTGTTTCTCTGCTGTTTTCCTCACCGGAAAAAAAAAAAAAAAAGTTAAAAGTCTTTTACTTTTCACTATAAGTCTATAAACTTCTTTATAAGCAGTATTTAGAGGAAGTATTTGAGAATTAAGTTACTTTATTAGGATATAGATTTTAAAATACATTAAAATATAGTTATTAAATACACAGTGCAATTTAAGTTTTAACAAAAATTAACAAAAATATTAAAAATGGATGTATTGCACACCGATGCATTTAAGATGACATGTCAACACATTTAAAATATGCTAAATCAAATACCAAAAATACAGAATTATAGTCTGAAAGTGAAGAAAAATGCTAAGTTACTCCAAGGCAGCTTGAGATTTATTTACGTACCTTTTCTGATTGATGTAATATTTACATAAAACAACTCATTTTTTTTAAAAATGAAAACGACTTTAAAAATGAGCACAGATGTAAAGAATATATGCAGGGATGCCAACATATCTGGTAAAACTATCATGAACAGTACAAAATTTGGCCTGTGCTATATTGTACTATAATTGCCTACAGTTAAATATTTTAAAATACAATATACTTTAAATAGCTTCTCTGGAAGGAGTGAGCTGCAGTAATAATTTAATTTTGAATATGTTTCTGAACAGTCTTTTTCTCCTGCAAGAAGATGTTCTCATACTTTTTGTTTCTTCATGGGGAATAGAGGAGGATATGAAGAAACAGGAAGAAAAAGATTGATTTTCAAGTTCCAATTTCTCATTTTCCAAGCTCATCTCTCTTTCTCTGACAATCAAGAATTTCGCTACATCTGCCAAAATACAAGCATGTTTTTAATGATAATAATTATTGGCATATTCATTTTCAGAATTCATCTTGTGGCAATGAACCTTGTTCAGTAATCTGCTCCTTTATGAGAGTAGGATTTAGACACTTTGGGGCCTAGAAATCAGAAAGCCAGTTTTCTAAGGGACTATAGAAACATGCAAATAGCTAGTAGAAGAGAAGAAAAGCAGACTGTAAAATAAATAAATAAATAAATAAATAAATAATTTGGACCTGTTTATGTGTAATTCCCCTGCTCATAGCTATAAGTGGGAAAATAAGCAAATAGTGAAGAACTTCACCAAGAAGCCAGAGAGAATTCATGCATCAGGCAGGATTAAATCATTGTTTTCTGTAGTCGGTAGCCAAGGAAGGCCTTTCCTTTGCTGCTCAGCTTTTCATTTTTTCATTTCATTTCATTTCATTTTTTCACCTTTCATGGAAGAACTGCTGTTCTGAAGAAAGCTAAAGCTATATTTTCAGATTTACGTTTGAAATATATTCACCAAGTTTATTAGACAAAACAAAACAAAGAAAACCAAAGACAGTCAGATCATTATTTGGAGAAGCTGGAAGTAGTTACTTTGTTCACTGAAAAGCAGAAGGAAATGGTGGGAAAGCTTGTAAAATCATGCTTGGGACCAGGGAACAAGAGGGAGACATGGAAGTGTCAGTGAAACAGATAGGAAAGAGTGGGGAATATATATAGGAAGCAGGAGTAGGGAAGCTGAGGAAACAAGGAGGTATTGCAATACTTGATAGGAGTCAGAAGGAAACTTGTTTTGCGTAATTCATTTAAAAGTCATAGCAATCACAAAGCACAAATTGATCTAAAATTATGCTTCACTTCTTTGAATACATACTTGTAGTCTTGCTATCATTACTTATGTTACTTAAATTAGTGCCATTTTGATTTCCAAGCACATGTATAGTTGCAGCTCAAGATATATTTGAATGGTGTCTAAAACCACACCCTACCAAAAAAATAAAAAAATTCTCAAAGCAGAGCTCATCTCCTGTAAAGTAGCTGATTGAGGTAGCCAATTTAACACCTTCCCCTCAGTGCAAAAGGACAATTCAATAGGGCTCTGGGAAGCAAATAATTGATTCAGAGATGGGCATACAAGAAAACCTGGGTGAAGACAGCTTCCCCTCTCCTCCCACCCCAAAAGAAAGAGGACTAAATTCAGCAGCTACAATTTCTAATTCACGTGTAGATTGGCTGTGATACTGTGAGAGTCTTTTGCCTATAATGAGGTTGTGCCAAGACAGTAGTTAGTGATTAGATAATAATATAGTGATTAGATAAAAAGAAAGAGCATGATATAATGTTGAAACCAAAGATCATTCAATCATTCAACAATATAAAGGTTGTCAAAAAAAATGTCAGTTTAACATATTTTCTAAGCTTCGCCTTCCCTGCCTTCTCCCCACCACCCTCACCCAAAAAAGGCTTCTAGGGAGATATATACTTAGAAATATACTTACCAAGGCAAGTATAAAGACCCTGACTTATCCATGCTAGAATAGCAAGAGTGATAAGATCTCCAAAACTTGCTGCTATCGGAGTGGCAACGTTGTCAGGATTAATACCAGTTTTCTTTGATCCGACAATAACTCCAACCATTATTATTCCTAGAGTCAATGAAGAAGAAAGTATAGTAATCATATCTACTGTTGTAATCCCATAGGAAATTTCAAAATAATGGCAATTTCAAACCTAATAAATAAGAAGTCTGTGCTTTTGTCCCGTGATGATCATTCTTCTCACCTAACTGATTTCTGCATTTTTAAATTTTAGCCATTCTTAAAAACAAAGTTAGATATTTGAAAAAAATCCAATAAGTATGCAAAAAAATTGAGCCATCTGTACAATCAACTATTTTGCTTATGGTTAGAATTAGCACAACTGAAATCATAAATCAACCACTTTCTGAAGAAAAAAAATATTCAGTGTATTATTTCTACACTCCATTAACTTTAGCTGACTGAAATTTAAATGGCTCCACAGTGAAAACAACATAAAATTAAATACTTGGACGTCAGATATTGTGCAAGGTTTCCAGCTAAGTACTCAACACCAAAAGTCAAGAAGCTACACAATAATTTAAACTGAAACTAGGCAACACATGAAAATGTAACTTGCTACGCACTTAAAGCATTACAAATTGAAGCTGTTGGTTTCTATTTTTTTCCTACATACACCAACACTAACTTTTAAACAGACATTTCCCTACTGAATAGTTACTAAAAATAACTCACATTGCTATTAACATCCTTCTTTGGCATAACTTGAGTTAATTTACCCCTCATTATACAATACACAAAAGCACTTCAACTGTGTATACTATTCCTCATGTTATTTTAAAGAAATTTTGAAGAACTGGTATTACAATTTTCATGTATTTTAGCAAGTAATAGTATGTATTGTAGCGTAAACGAGTTCATTTTCAGAGAAGCTGCCTGAAGAGTTACACTCCAAGAAACTTGCAAAAGAACTGAAATGATCTGGTTTGATCACAATATCTGAAAAGCACCTGTTTCATGCATAGGAGGCAGAAACTTAGAAAGTAATTTCCTGTGCTGGCCTATCACCAGATAACATTAAAAATTTCTCTTCATGTCTAGCTTATACATAAGTGGAAAAAACATGCTCATGTTCCCCTGTTCTCTGGCTGCTCTTCATTTTGTTACATGATCAAATTTAATGGCTTTGGAGTCACTAAAGTGTATGCTCTTAATTTCATGCCAAATATTAACAATTTTGCACTTTTCACTTAATTAAGCATATCAAATTAGTAAAAAGGAAGCTAAACGTTTTACTTGATTTGCTATTACTAAGACTACTGATAGCATATTTTCATTAAGAATATGTCAAAAATAGAGGAACCTTTTTTTCCCCCTTCATGTCCATTAAATACCATATTTGACAGTTAAATATGTCCTGACAATTGGCAAGAGAAGCTTAATTTCATCACGACATGTGGCTCCAGGCAGATACATTGGCACTGTTTGTAGAAGGGGACTTGAACTTAATCCAGAACTTTCAGATAGCAAGCCAATTTGTTAATTTCAGAAACAAAGCAAAACACAAAATAATATATAAGCAGCATGGATAGATAACCAGGGAGTTTGGATTCAGCTAAGTTAACATCTGAATTCACTTGAGCTTATTTACAAATAAGTTCCATGTATTAAGTGTTAAGAACATACTTTGTACGTCAGTTAATATAGAAAGTAGGGGAAAAATTCTCCATCCTATTAGATGAAATCTAAAACCATATTTTATTTTATTTTATTTTATTTTATTTTATTTTATTTTATTTTATTTTATTTTATTTTATTAGACATGCTGAGGAGGTCAAGCAAATCAAACCTTTTCGAAAGAATATGACAGATAATGTAATATTCAGGCCTCTATGGAAACTGCAGAAGGGTTTTCTACCCTCAGCTGTGTTTCACATGTATTACAGCTTGCTGGACTTGAATTGTTAACGAACAGAAACATAATACACACTCAGTATCCGCAGAGAACTGAATAACTGTAAAAAGTAACATATACACTTCTTTTACCTTGTAAAAGAGAAGCAATGAAAGCAGTTGCTACACTGCTAGAACACAGGAGGATTGAATGATCAAAGCGGTATTTGCCCTCTGGAATCCAGCCCAATATAACTGCTGCCACTGCTGCCAGAAAACCAACTACTGTTGCCTGAACCTGGGAAAGAAAAGAAGGTGAACGTTTGTTTTTTAGTGATCAGTGTTTCTTAAAAATAATTGAGACTTAGGAATATTGCAGAATCATTCTCTGTTATTCTTTCCTCCTATCTACATTTTTTTGCAAGTTGTAAAGGGAGCATGCTCACACACTCTGTATAGACAATGATAACCCTATATGATCAAGAAGAAAAATCTTATGCTAGCAGAAAAGGCTTTACTGATAATTCAGAGACCCAGGAATAACAGAAGTCAAATTAGGGAAAAGAGCTGAGGAATTACCAGAAGCCAAAAATGAAATGCCCAAAGAGGTTCCTAAGCCACTTAAAACAATGAAGTCACAGCATAAACATTTCAAGTATTTTTGAATATTTTTTTATAACATACAAGTATGAAATAGTTCTAAAAATTAAGAAATAGTTGCTCTGGAGAACAAACACTCCTTTGTTCAAATGACCCAGCTATTTAAAATATTATTTATTATCAAAAAGCTCCATCACATACTTTTTCTTTAAATATCAAGTCCAATGAAAATACAGCATTGAAAGTATTTGAGAGGTTATGTTCAAGAGGTTTTGCTAAACCTGAATTTTTTCTCCAATCTTCCTTAGAAATGCTCTCTCAGAAAAATTAAAAGGAAGTACCCTTGGTGCAGTCACAAAGAATACTTTACCTCTTCTTGTGATACATGTAAGCTCATATTGTTTTAGAGAAGAACTACACTGTACCAAAAAGAGAAAGAAAGAAAAAACCAAACATACACAACCCCTGTATGTTAAGTATGAACCAGTGTAATAGAGGTAGTTTCCTGTTAACATTGTCTGTCTCTATACTTGATTGACTTCTAAAATAACTTCATTCATCTAGAAAAGTGAATCAAACAAGTCAATTTATTTACCTGTTTTAAGGCTAAATTGCCAATTATTAGGTTCCATTTCTCAATGGGAGAATCCATTTTTCCAATATTTACCTGTCAAAATTACAGGAGAAATTTAGATGTTTGGGTTTAATCTTACATTTCTTAGAAAATGCACTAACAAGGCAGAAACCTACAAATTATTCAACTCTCACCGAAAGATAGACATTTTGAAAGCAAGTGAAAACTGTGCTGCACTTTTTCAGGTTAAGCATTGCTGTTGATTTAAAACTGTATTCACACTAGCTATCCAAGAGCAGCTAAGCTTGATGCAGTTTTACACAGTAACTTGTTTAACATTAGCTTATTGTGCAAGACATACTAGCTGCCTTGTGTTCCAGGAATGGCCAGGCAACACCAGTGATTAGATCAGTGGCTGGAAGGGAAAATGCTCAGTGTTCAGTCACTTTAAACTAAGCTTGTTTTTGTTGTCCTTTAATTCTATGAGCCAATAAAAAAATGCACAACTATGCAGTGTATGGACACAAACATTCTCATGCAAGTATTTTAATTGACTGCAGTGGAACTACTTGCATAGAATAACTGCAAGTGGTTACAGACTTATGATGCTTTAAATGATATAGGTCCAGTCTTAAAGCAGTAGCTGAAAAGACAGCAAATGAATTATTCTAACAAATGAACAAACACAATCTTTTATAATGTATTTCAAACCTGTATTTTTTGAGTTAGAGGACAAAATCTGAAGATAGTATGTACCACTGCAGTATAATGATATTTAAAATAACTACCTTCTTGTAAAAATGGGCTAAGTTTTAGCATAAGTTTCAGTGGTGTTTCCCATACAATCCTAACCTACAGGATACTTTATATTTCTCAAAATGCAGAAAGTCTTAATGCATATTTTCCCTCTTTTTATAGTTTCTTTATGATCAGTTTTATACTTCAATTCCTTTTCCACTTTGTTCCACTTTGTGATATTAATGAGTTGTGAGGAACAAAATATTAAAAGAAATACCAGCTTAAGAAAAGGAAATGTAATAAGACACTTTATCCCAATCTACACTATAAATACTTTACAGTGTTTGAAATACAGTCAGAGTTCCACAAATATATGCATTAATTTTAAGTACTACATCAATATTTAAGGAAATTTGGATAAGAATTTCCCTTGCGTCATTCTGAAATATATATACTAAATGAATTAAACGACAGGTTATATACAGCTTCGCTTTTTTTGTCCTTCAAAAAAGTTTTTGGAAGAAAAGCACCCTATCAAACCAGTAATCTTGCAAAGAACTTAATCCAGGCTTAGAGAGAGCTGCTACCAGAAGGCATAGTTCTTTTTCCCCACTATCATCCACACATTCACCTTGTCTTTCTTGAACCAGGTCCACCAATTTCATGAGTGAGTTCACAGGAAGTTACAAGTCAAGCAGACTTGCTTGATGGTTTGATGAAAAACACTCATTCTTGTGGAGTAAAAAGATTTGTTTATTTTTTCTACAAAATGATCTGATCCATCCGTGGTTGCACAAATGGGGTTTGGAAGGAAGAAGGAGAGCAGGAGCACTCCTTTCAGTTGAGACCAGATTTATTGTAAGACTGTGGAATACACACACCTAAACAAAAGGCTTATAAACTCTATAAATTATAGTCAGATTGCTAATGCCTAACACCAGTAACACGTAGTCAAAACAAGAGAGTCTGCATAAAGTTTACAGGGATGTCTGGATGAGTGGTTCTTGTTTCTTTTGTTTTCATTTATTTATTTATTTGTTGTTGCTATTGTTTTCACTTCCTCTTAAAAAAAAGAAAAAGTAGTAGGGAGAAAAGGCAGCAGTGCGAACTGAGACAATGAGAATGACTCAAACAACAAAACTACACTGAAGAATACAAAACACACAATATAAATAGTATGCTTGAATGGGCAGTTGGCCTAAGCACGTCTCATACACTTCTGCCAGCACAGCAGTGGGATAAGAGAGAATTTCACATCCATACCAACACCGAAGAGAAGTGCAAGCTACACCCTGAAGTTGATTGAAACCACAAAGATGATTAGTTTACAGCCCCAAGAGCACAGACACATATACAAATTCAGCTGCAATTATAAGCTAGCTGAGCAAGAAGGGTATGAATTAGTTCCAATGCTGACGTCATGCTGGAAATGTCTTCCTCAAAGGCAAAGCTATTCACAGAGGCACAGTCTTGTATTTAGTGTGTACTTGGTGGGAAGCTGGTGTCAGCAAATTTAAATCAGAGGAGAGAAGATTAATCATACAACTCCCTCCAAACTCATACTCCCTCCAACTGCTTAAATATGCCCTGAATTAATATACTCCTCCAGTTTTCACTTAGGATGAGGATGATAGGAGCAAAGGTGAGATGGCTGAAGAGCGTGCAGGTCAATGAAGTTAATGTGAGGAGTGCAAAGGCCAGAATAACCTATTTCATGGAGATCCAGGAGATCCGGCATGTAAAATGCAGGTCCAGTATCAAGGTTTTTGATGGAAGTGTTCAGTAGGAATGATACAAGATGATATTGCACCTGTTTTAAAACCTGGGGGAGGCAGTGCAAACAGGGTGACTGTTCTAAATTCTCATGTGGCAATGAAGCCCGAACTAAGTTCAAGTTGTCACCTGTACAAAGTTACAAGTAACACGTAACATATCCAATAGTATTTTTTGTGTGTTTGTATGTGTTGTTTTTTTTGGTGTGTTGTTAGTTGGTTGGTTGGTTGGTTTAGAAGCATTACAGAGTTCTTTTGTATTGGTTTGCCTTTGCAGTAGCTCTCAGAGAGGATATAGCAGGCTCATGGAGCTGTGCTCATTGCAACTGATGTTAAGATGTTAAGTACAGGTGAAAACACAAAAAAGAAAGTTGCAAGTTTTTCCCCGTTTTCTGACATGTAAAACTGTCTTTTTTTTTTTTTTTTTTTTTTTTTACATTAACCTGATAATGAATGATCTATATTGTTCTTATTTTGTACAATGTTGTTCTTGTAGCTCTCCACTATGTTGTGCACGTGTGCATGCACACTCACCACAACATTTTCTGATGAGCTCTTCAGCAGCTAAAACAAATTAGAGCCACCATTGGCAAAAAGGAGAATGGTCACTGAACTGTGGCAAAGCCCCTGCTTCCTTCCCATGAAGGATGTGCAACGAACTTACAATATGACTAAGGTAATCCTGGAAAGTATTTCAGTCATCTGTGTAACTTACTCCAGGAAGCTGGGTCAGACAAGGAAGTTGGAGGCATCAGAAAAGAAGCAAACGAGAAAAAGAAACCAACACAAGTCTGTTCATACAAAGCTGAGAAACAGTTTGGTGTTGGTGGTGCTATGACCATGACATCAGGAAACGCCAAAGAAACCAAAGCTCCTACATGCCACAAAACATTGTCTGAAGAAACGTACACTTCACTGACCTCTTCTTAGCCACCTAATTTACCTTCGTAATAGCAAGCTGCAAACAGAGGTGGCTAACCTGGTTTTGCCAAGCCAGACATGGCAATTTCTTGTATTGAGGTGAGGGGAAGGTTTTCATGGCATGCTTGAATAAAACCTACTGAATCATCAGCTGACTTATGTCTTGATGAGATTTAATGACAGTGGTAAGTGGCCCTGGCAATACTCCTCAAACTAACCCTTTTCATATTGGGCTGTCATTAGGAGGGTTGGGCTTCAGATGGCCAAACTAGCTATGAAAAATCACATTCAAGACATTTGCAGATCACGTTATCACACAGTTACTGGGATACTTTTAAGAATGCCATTCTGGGCTGAGCAGAAGTGTCCTGAACCTCATGATGTCAACTTCAATCACTTGTAATGTCAACTTAGCCACTGAACATGCAGCCAGTGTTGTGGAAACTCTAGTATCAACTTTCTGTGTGTGAGGGGGATCAATTCCTGCATTTTTGGTAACATTCGATGGATGATACAAACTGGGGCTAATGTTCCCAGTGCAGACAAAGGGTTTATGTGATCCTTTTCCAAATGTCCCCTGAGAGCTATGAGTTTCACAAATGACATTGCATTGGTGATGATGGGGTAACCAACCACTGACTGGCCCAGAGAATATGTGCTGGAGGCATGATCTGACAAAGGTCAAGGATGTAATTTGGACAAAGAATTAAAGATCCCATTAACAGAAACAGAAGAGGTCAAGATGATTCTTAACATCTTTTTAATCTTTCAGTTAGGCACTAGTAGATATTGTGCCCAATATCTAACTAATATCTACTAGTAGATATAGTTAGTGCGTAACTATATCTACTAGTAGATATTAGTTAGATATTAGTTAGTGCCTAACTAATATCTACTAGTGCCTAACTAATATCTACTATTCCCTGAATGTGCTTTTCGCTGTGCAGTACAATCACTTTCAACCCTCAGACCATGAGCTGTAACAGTAAGGAGCAAATTAAGCAACATGTCAACCCCCAAAAAAGTAAGTTAGAATATAAATTAATGTGTGACAGTTAAAGTAGTAAGGTTAAAACAGAAATTATTTTTAAGAAACAGTCAGAATACACAGAAAAGTAACAGCACTAAAATCAGACAAAACAAAACTGAATAGCTAAGACTGCTACTGACAAAGATGCAGTACATGTCAATTTTTATGCATGAAAGAAAGGCTATGGGGCAAAACTCACTAGTTTCTGTAACAGGCATGACACCAGCAAACCTTCACAGGGCTGCTAAGGTTATGTCCATCACAGTGTGCATTTGGACAATAACTCAATATAATGTAATAATGAAATGTATTAATGACAGAAACCTGGGAGGCATTGTCAATACGAAGCACTGAAATATACAAAAACCGAGTGACCTTGAGGATTACAGCAATGGAAACAAATGAAATTCAACAGTAGAAGTGCAAGGTTATGCACTTACTGACTAACAATATTTATGCCAGAAGATGGGAGAAACAACTGGAAATAGCACAAAAGGAGAAATACTAGGACACAGTAATTGATTACGAAGTAACTATGAGGTCTAAACCCAACACTGCTCAGAAAATAAATCCATATAAATGAGAAAGTTTCAAGAGCAATTTTCAAGGGAAATAGGGAAGTGCTATTCTACAATGCCATAGCAAGGTCTCATTTGGAGTTATATACACCTGTGACCAAACATTTTATAGTAAGATTCATTCAAGCAGCAACAGGCAGAGAAAAGAAGCCTTGCTGGAAAATGGAAAGTTTATCTTAGAAAGGTAGTGTCTTACACTACCCAGTTCAGGTACTACAAATAGTTTAGTCGCCTAATTAGTTTATAATAGTTATTCACACACGTAGAAATATTTATGCTAAAGTAATCCGGATTGCTTGGGCTAGAAAAATGAAGGTATGGAACATCTCTGGAGATGCAGAAAGGAACTATGACAAATACATACAAAATGAGACTGAAAATAAAACAGTTATGCTATGTTACAGTGCTGACCCCCACACACCAAAAAAAAAAAAAAAGATCAAAAAAGAAATAAAATTATTTAGCAAGAAAGTAAAAAAAAAACAATCTTACAGTTTGATCAATAAAGGTCTGGAGTAGCAATTTGAGAGATGTTTTATTTTGGTGTCAAGAGGTCTTTGGAGTAATATATTCAAAATATTCATGTTAGCATATTCAAACCCCATCAAGGCCAAAGACATCTGCCAACCTGACAGAATACAAACGTAAATCTCAGTAATCTACTTTATCTTTTTTGAATGATGACTCAGAAGAGACCAAACAAGTAAAATTTTGATATGTAAAGATTGGAAGACGGTTGTCTTTTTAACTTTGCAATTTAATAACAGATTTAAAGAATTCCCATAAAAGACAGATTAAGCCATAAACATAAAACACTAGAGTTCCCAAGATTTGTTTTCAAAAATTTACAACACCTATCTGAAGGGTGAAGGAGAAGAGAAAGTTACTTACAGCAGTTGACAGCCGGGATGCCAAGGTCATTTCCAAATTTCCTTTGAGACCAAGAAGTGCAGGAACCAAGATAAAAACTTCAGTAACATTCTTGAACACATCCCAGTGCTATTTAAAAGATACAGTGGGAAAAAAAAATCAATTGAAAAATTCTCTAATTCTCTTTAGGCCTTCTTAATGTAATGCCAAAAATTCTGTAACTCATAATTAAAGTCTATAAAAATCGATCTTTGAATACTAGACCTGTAAGTCTTTAAAGCAAGAACTGTTATCTATCTAGATAATATAGAATTATGACTGCCTACTACTGTTTCAAAGACCAGAATACCAAAAGCAAGAGATACAAAACTTCCTAAATCATTGCGTCTCCACTACTGTACTTTCTTTGCATCCTTTAAATAAAGACTAAGCAAAGGGCATTGGAAATTTTTACTCTTCTTGTTGTATAAGTATTTATTTCTTACTCTCTCTGAAAAGAGTTCAAGTACTTAATCTGTTTGATGCATGTAATTTCTGTTTGTATAGTGCATGTTAATTTTTGCCACTTTAATTATGCTACTACTTCAAAGCCATCATCAGAAAAAATATATGAAATTTAATAACATTTATTTTATAGCAGAAAGCTAGAGCTAAATGACAAACCTAGTTAAAGAGAGATAATTAATTTGAAGCTTTTTTAATGACTTTAAAATAATACCAAAATAATATTCACCGCTTTTGAAAACTGCTCTTAATTTACAATATTTTCATCTGCAGCTGTTTAGAAACCTCACGTTAAAAAACTGCAAGGAATAAGCTGTCAAATGGACAGAGCTTGTAAGTGAAAAAATGGCTTCTAACACTTTTACTTTTAAGTATGAAATTTAGATTTCACACTTATACAGATTTCCAAAACCCTGATTTTTTAAAGCAAATGAAGACAAACTCCAATATTTTTTGTGTGTGTTGAGTTCTCAGCATAGAAGTGCTCTACTCCTTCCTATGTCTGTCTATCGATGTATTTAATATGTAATCGTGTATCATCTTAAACTGAACTAACAAAACCACAATGTAAATCATCTGTGCATTCAGGAATTTGCAGAAATTTGTAATATGATAGTAAATAGGATCAATTCTCAAATGTAAACAAGATCTCAGAATTTCCTGTATATGAATTCACATACGTGTATGTACTTACAACACAGAAAGAATAGTCACGAAGAGGTTTGTAAACAAACAAACACAAGCTTAGTATGCTTTGTCTTCCTTATGTTTTCATTTTCAGAAGATTTTCTATCACATTTCAATACCCTGCTCTACTGACATCATAGTTTTATGCTTAGCTTAAGGTGGAAAAAGCTAACATTGGTTATTTATTTTTGTCTTTTGTCACATTTCTCTCATGCATGCCACTGAACTGAGAAACCAAGAAAGATTACAAGTAAAATAGAAGGAAAAAAACAAGGTAATATCTCAATCCAGATTAAAGAACAGCTACCCAAACACTTCTGCTCCTTTCAGAGAAGAAAGGCATGGCAAAACATTGGATTGGAAGCCAGTAATGGCAGTAGACACAACTGCATCTTTTGGCTGATCATTAAGCTGTATCACAACAAAAATCACATACTAACTGTGGGAAGGGAAGGGAAGGGAAGGGAAGGGAAGGGAAGGGAAGGGAAGGGAAGGGAAGGGAAGGGAAGGGAAGGGAAGGGAAGGGAAGGGAAGGGAAGGGAAGGGAAGGGAAGGGAAGGGAAGGGAAGGGAAGGGAAGGGAAGGGAAGGGAAGGGAAGGGAAGGGAAGGGAAGGGAAGGGAAGGGAAGGGAAGGGAAGGGAAGGGAAGGGAAGGGAAGGGAAGGGAAGGGAAGGGAAGGGAAGGGAAGGGAAGGGAAGGGATCATCTAGTGCAACTGCCTGACCAATTATGGGCTAACCAAAAGTTAAAAAATGGTCACCTCTTCCTTCAAGTGAACTTTAAGTATAGCTAAAGGAATCTATAGAGACAGAATGAAACAAAGCAAAACCAGATTGATTTCTCTACTGTCTTTTCAGTTTGAATAGTGTGGTTATTTCATCTGTTTGAATATTTTTTTTTTTTTGTGCATCTACTCATACAGGAAGAGAGAATGTATTAGATTAGTGTTTACGACAAAATTCTGGTTTTGAAAAAAAAAAAAAAGGTAGGAAATAAAAGCAAATATAGCCTTCAAGAAGCAAAGAGTAGGCAAGAAAGTAATTTAGTCCATTAAGCCTTCCCTAGCTATTACTTTCTTCAGAATTTTCTTCAAGTATCACTGCACAAAAAATACTTCTAAGGCAACTTTTATTTTTAACTCTACCGAAATGCTGCAAACACCTACAACTGTGTTAAGCTAGAAAGCACTCTTAAAATGTTCTCTATGATATAATGTTCCTATAAAAATGTTCCTTAACTCCAAAACAGGTTTTAAAAATATTATTAATGTAACTCTTAAAATTCAGAGAAAGTTGTATTTTATTTTAATCCTGAATAACTATCATCAGTTAAATCTGCTAGCACATATCTACCACAACTATATTTCAAGGTGGAAGTGACTTTGCAGCCCTGTTCACACCAATAATGTTTTTAACTTCAAGTGTTCTGTATACCTAACGCTATATAAAAAAGTCACTTCCACTTGAATACTCAAAAAGCTCTAATGCACTGCTTATGAATTTCATTCATTATATGAATTTAATGCACACTTTCACATATGCATTATCATAGACCAGATCTGCACGTTATATCAGAAATTGCATAGACTCAAAGCACACATGGAAATGAGGTAATAAAATAAATTCTCCTATCTTTTTAAACACCTATGTATTGTGGCGTCACAATTAATTATAATTTCCACTTAAAGCTGAATACATTTATTACTGTCGAACAAATTTTGAGCCAATGCATGTTTGTGATTATATTTCTATCTTCAGTTAAAGCAGATGGTAACAATTTTTTTTGTGTTGTTTTGTTTTGCCAGCTCACTGTGGCTAACCAACAACTCTTACCAAGTCCTGAATGACTCCAAATGAAATATTTGAACTGTTTAAGACAATTTTGGGGGGAAAGGAGTTCATAAGACCAGAATATTACAAAGACCTAATTACCTCTAAATATAATGAACATTTACATTAACATGCCTTAGAACTATAACACCCTCAGATTACCTGTTAAAAAAAATATCTTCCAAAGCAAATACCAACCTGCACAATGTCCAAAACCATGCCTGCAGAAACAGTTCCAAACCCTGCTAGCAAGAAAGGTACAAGTATCTGCAATGCCATAATACTACTAGATTCTTTGGGTTGTTTTCTACTCCCTTCCACAATAATATCTTCATTACTGTCACTAGACAGGTTGTCTTCCTGCAGCATGGCATCTGTTTCTGAAGTGTCCATTCCATCACAGTAATTATAACTGGTAAAATCATCATATTTAGGGCTACAGCTGGTTGGGCTGTGTCCATTACTTCCATGGAAAGTTGGTTCTGCAAAGTGATGGTACTCTGTGTGCTGGTCAGATCTAACATTATAACTGTGTCCTGCTGGCTGTAATCCATCTTGCCAGATACCATTCACTTTTTTGTGTCTTTCATCCTGGTTTATTTGGTAAACCACAGGAACCATACTCAAAAGCAAATTCAAGAATTTATCAGACTGAATTGTACTAAAATTTATGGTCCAGTTTACAAAACCTTCTCTGTCATGAACTTTGCTGTTTGTTTTGGCAATGGTAGACCTGCCTTTACAGTTAGTCATAGTGCTACAGAAGTACAGGTTGGAAAAGCACTTTGTTCTTCAGACGTCAGCGAAGAAATCTTGTAGATGAGTCATCAAGTGCCACGCTTGATAATTTTAAAACAGATAAACTAAAATGTTCCATTTTTGCATGCAAAAAGTTTTTTTCAGAGATCTTAGATCTTCAACGATTCCATACGCATGTCTGGATCTGGAAAAAAAAAATAAAAGTACATATAAAAACTTGAAAATATTTTAAATCTCTAGAGAAGGCACAAGATATTAGTTTAAATTTTTAAATCACCCTCTACCTCTTCAAAACAAGTGTTTGTAGACAAGCCATTCTCCTCCAACCCTCAACTACCTAAGTTGAAAGAAATTAGAAGGAAAAAAGAGAAAATTGGTTGGTGAGGAGGTTTCGCAGATCAGTGTGCTTTCCAGTGAGAGAAAGATAAAGCAACATGGACTGTAAGTGAATTGGTGAGGGCCTAACTTTTGCTTTCTTAAAGTCCAGAAGTCCATTAGGCAAGTGCTGTGTTTAGTCCTAGACTTCCAGTGGCTTTGAAAGCAGTAGGTCCCCAGAGGAAACTGTTTGTGGAAGGTGCACAGGCGTGGTAAAACAGAGCCTACATGATGCACTGTGGTGCTGCCATTGTTCCTCATACCCCGTGCTAATGGCAGGGAGCACAGAAAAAAACAGGACAAAACACCTTTCAAAACAGATGTGATATTCTGGGTGGCACAATCTTCATGTATTGACAGCCTCTGCTCCTCAGCCCTGTGAAATGATCACAAGCCAGTATGGGCACATACAATTCAAAAGCATGTTGATTTAAGATCTTACTGAATTTGTTCTGAAGCAAGCATATATATTACATTAAATATAAAGAGATACTATATATATAATAAAGCTGGATGTTTTTAAATAAAATAATACAATAACAAGGAAAGAAGGCAGTAGTGAAATTCAGACCAACTCCCTGACTACAACTGCTTATATTTGTGTATAAACTAAGTTTATATTAGTATATGTAGTATACCAGTGATTTAAAAATACACCTGCAGCACTATACTCATAAATATGGTATACTAAATTTTAATTAAAATTAGAAACGGAAATTGTTAGGAATTAGGATAAATAAGAAAAAAAAATATTTTTTGCACTAGGTTGCATGTATTTCCTGAAAGATACTTTATTCTGAAGTCTAGTGACCACTAAAATATTATTACTTGATCAATACTAACACCAGATGTGGCCAGTTTGTTTTGTTTTCTGCAAGTCATCCAAAGACAATATATCTTTTATGTTTAGTGTGATTTAATGTGCATTTATTTCTGATCCCAAATTGCTGTTAGGGTAGAATATTAAACAATAATATATAGGCAGTCTCAAGTCATTTGACATTTCCTCCATCACAAGCCACTTTACCTTCCTCTTCTTTAGTTTTCATGTTGCAATAATAGTTACAGTAATTGACTAGAAGTACAACAGTATTCATTTGACTCCAAGTTTTGTTGACCTGTATTTATTACTAGACTCTGTGAACACAAGTAAATCATTGGTACAAACAAAGAACAAAGGTTGGGCAGACTGAACTAATACAATGTTGGATAACACATTTCTACAAGCTCAAGAGAAAAAAATCTATGGAAAGCTGGAAAAAGTTACATTTTTATGAACTGTGGGACATAAAAATAGTTTAGGGTTGGAGGATTTTTTATCTATTTTCCTATGAAAATAGGGCTCCTAAGATCATGTATATGTTATGATGTCTATACTTCCCATCTCTCCATTTCAATGTTTTTAAATCATCCAATATTTTTGAAGCAATTTCAATTACATTTGACAGAAAATAGAGATGTCAAAGCTTTTAGTTACTAGCAGCCTTACAGGAGAACCTGATTGGTGCCCTTGCTGTAAGGCATCTTCAAATGTGAGTTAGGATAATTCGCCTACATACAGCCACAGCAAGTCAGCTTCAAATCTCCTGCTGCTTACAGAATTACTTGTTTGGTTTTTGTCAGTGAGGAGACGACTCAGACTCAACATGAAGACTTTCCCTCTACCGATTGCATTATCCAAGAAAAATTCTGACCAAGAAAATAATATTTTAATAACAACAGTGGAGCTTATTGCTTGATTTAGAAAGAAGTCGAATTTTGCAAGAGAAACAAAACCAAAACCAATATTTTTTTCTACATGTCAAAAAGAGGAACCAAGATTCCTGAAATATCTTTTTTGCCGCTCTGTAGTAGTTTGTGCTATGTTGAACCTTTTGTTATATATAAAAACTCGTAGGCCTCAATTCTAGTTTCCACACACATCATTATGAGGAACAAAACAACAAAATGACCTTTGTTGCTATCCCAGAGGAGCTCTAACCACAGTCAAAAATGGTGCTTGGTTATGTGCTACAGAAAGAGAACAAGAAGGAGCCGTTTGGTTTCTGCCTGGCCCAAACAAGGGTAAGTAAAGAAAGTAAAAGAAAATATAAGGTGTATAAAAAAAAAAGACAAGCAGATGTGACATTAAACTAGCAACTTAACTATTATCAGCATCTGTGACAGCAGAGTTTTGTAGAAGGATTAAGAGGAATTAGAGGGAAGTTCACGGAAATGGTGGAAAATCAAGGTTTCAGGAAGGCTGTAACACAGGGTGCTGAAGGTTCCCAGCTGATTTATGAAGGTGCAAAGCAGCACATGAGTTCTGCACAGGGAAAATTTAAGATTGCTTAAGCCAGGTGACTTTCAGTCAATCACAAGAAGCATCCAGGTTAGAGATGAAAGAATTCAAGAATGGGACGTGGAACGAAAATAATGGGAAGTGTCCAAGATAAAAGCCACATAGCCCCACTCAGCCCCACTCTAAGGTTTTTTAGGGGTGGTGGGTTTAGTTTTTTTGTCTGAGGCAGAGCGGAGGAGTAAGAAATTAAAGATTTAATTTCATTCCCAGGGAAATACATTGAGAAAATTTCCCAATAGCTTTCACAAGGCAGAGTCTGGCTGTCATTGTGGTTACTCCAATGTCCTCCGGTCACATCACCAGAGTGCTAGACTGCTGACTCATGGAAATTATTCATTTCTCTGGAACTCCAGCCAAAAATATTTGGGTTAATTGCCCATATCTTTATACCATATGGGGTTTTCTCTTTGTAAGTCTAAAGTCTATACTTTCTATTTTTTTAAGATATAGATCTTTTGGGGCTATTGTGGTTTAATTTAATATGAGAGAGTATTAACAAATAGAAATCACACCTAAAAAACAAAGAAGGGGGACAGAAAAATGATCCACTCAACTGTAAAAGTTATAAACAGGGAAAGAGGCTGGACTGGGTGGCTAACAGTTGAAATGAGCAAGTACAAAGCAGTCCGGATATTTTTCCTACCAAAAAGACCTGAAATGCCAAAAGGAGGTAATGGTAAATGCTAAAAAATGAGAACTTTAGAAGACAAACTGAAAACTTACAAAATATAAATATACAATGAAGAGTAATTACATCTTTAAAGCAGAGGAAATAACTTTGAAGCCTTCTGAATGTGAGCATTTGTTTCTAAAAACCTGCTCCAGCAAAGATAATCTTCCAAATGTCATCTGATACAATCATTTTATTCTGAGTTACAGGATGCTAATATTGCTGCAGTTTTAGTTTTTTGCTTGTACCTACAAAATGCTTGTACCTACTACATCTAAGGAACAACATGAGCTCAGGGATTAGAAGTCCCTAAGAAGCTTTATCATTGACAAGAACAATTGCGATTTTATTGTGTTGTCTAGAAAAGATATAGCCAGGTAAAGGAGCGAGCACTACTAGAGTAACTCATGTGAAATAAAGAAGGTAAAAATATCAAAAATTGCATCCAAAAATGTGAGGAGATAAGTGAATCCGGTTTCTTGCCATATAATCAGAAGGTTAGAGAGAAAGGTGAAGTAATAAAGAAGAAGAAAAAAAAAGAGATAAAGACAAAGATCCTTTGAGAAGTCAGAAAGCAGCCTCAAATTTATTATACTCAGCATGTTATATGTGAAATGAAAGGACACCTTGTCTTTCTGCCTACAAGCAAAATAACGAGCTCTGCCCAGAGGATGAATATAATCATTTCCAACTCGTTATTGTTTCCTAAATAGTTACATTTAATAGTTCCTTCTTTTCCTTCATTCACTTTATACCACATAACAATTACTGTGTGTTATTCACCTCTCTTTCTCATTCTTGCAGACACACACAAATAGGAAACAGAGTCATACCCTGCTGTGTGCTGAGGACGTGTTCCTGAAAATGAGACACTTAGCAATCTGGCACACAACAAGGCAATTTTCTCCACGAGAATTAATACAACTAATGCACACAGCAATTTTTAAAATACACACACAGAGACAGCATGTCTGATGCTGAAACTGGACAGGCAGAAGGAGATGGTGTGGAAAATACAGAGGACCACCAGCTGGAAGAGATGCTGATTTTTGGAAACGGATAGCTGCCTCAGGAAAATCTCTCATACTTCAGCCATGAGACTGAACACCTGACTGTTATCAGATTTTTCCATCCTTCACCTTTGATTGACTTGATTGGTCTTGTCGCATCTAAGGAAGATGAGGATGATAAGGAAAATGTCACTGTTCAGGAAGAGGCAGCAAGAATGGTCTCCATTATTACCCAAACATTGCTTCAGTCAGGATTAAGTTCTCAGGAGCATATCAAGGAGGCTCTTACACGCCTTCCCAGCACCTAAACCGACTGGGTTCTGCGGCTGAAAATTTGATCGTACAGCAATTAGACTGCTGACGGCTGATTCAAAGCATTAAAACAATCCCCATACTTTTTAAAGTACCTTCAGAAAAAGCGGAAGAGGGAAGAATGTTGAAGCACAGAATACAAAACTTTTCTAAAGTCAACATTGTGTCAGGCTAAAACAAATATTTATTGAAGTCTAAGGCTGGGAAAATTAATTTTCAGATTTCTTTCAGGGTCTGGCTAACAAAATGAAAAGATAACACCAAACTAAATAATACTGAGAGCTTTCACAGGATCCATATCTAATCATACCATAGTACCCGTTTTTCCTATAAGCTGCAAACAATTTTTACAGGTAATTTTTTAAGGCAATAATAATCTCTATGCTGCACTTCTACGTGGCTTACAATAAAAAAACATAGCTTAAATGTGTCTGAGAAACACATCTCAGTACAAGAACAAGCCTTGGAAAGGGATATTCAGGCATGTTATATGAAACATTAATGAAATACTGAGCTTTAATATGTTGACATAATAAACTGGTAGGTACTACCTTAGAAAGGGCCTTTCTTTGGACAACAGACTATGTATGCGATAATTTCTTCCAGAGAAAATTCAAGACTCTAGCTTTGCTCATTTTCACACCTGTTTGTAATACACTCCTCTTCAAAACAGTCAGCATCCCATGCACATGTACAGCAACGGGAATTTTGCCACTGATTTAACTGAGGTTAGGATTTCATCATTTGAGACATGCCTGCAAACACCATTTATTAATTAAGGAGAGATCCTGGTGTTTCTGGATTTTAAATTTAAATCACCATATGTAAGTTTCACGGAGGAGATGTTGATAAATGTTTTTAAATAGTTTTCTATACCAGCTTGTGTAGCTATTGAATATTTAGTGTTTGATTCTTTTCCCTTCATGGTCTGCTTCCACCTATTCAACACTGGGATAATTACAACGGAATGGTCACTGCCATGTCTATAGACAGATATAATGAAGGCGATTACATGAGATGGCTGTGCTAATATTCAGAGGGACCTTGGCAGGCTGGAGGAACGGGACAAGAGGAATCTCATGAAGGTTAGCAACAGGAAATGCAAAGTCCTCATAGTGAGGTCACACTCCAGCGCAGGCTGGGAACCCAGCAGCTGGAAACCACCTGTACGGAGAAGACCCTATTGGAGGACAAGCCAACCTTCAGCCAGCAGCATGCCCCTGCTGCAGAAAGGTCAAGAGCATCCCAGGCTGAGCACTGCCAGCAGGTGGAAGGAGACAATATTTCAGTGATAGCCGTGGTGAGACACATCCGGAGTGCTGTGTCCAGTTCTGGGCTTCCCAGTACAAGTGAGACATGGGCACGGTGAAGCCAGTCCAGCGAAAGGTTATGAAGATGATTTGGGTATTGGGAGCACCTGATAGGTGAGGAGAGACTGTGAGAGCTAGAACTGTTCAGCACCAAGAAAAAAATGATGAGGGATCTTGCCAAGTGTACAAATAACTGGTGAGAGTGGTTAAAAAGATGAAGCCAGACTCTTCAGTGGTACTGAGTGAAAGGATGAGAGGCAATGTACACAAATTTAAACACTTAAAATTATATTTATACATATACATATAAAAGTGTTTGTTTGTTTGTTTCTTCCTCTTTTTGTTTTTCCCCACTGTGAGGGTGGCTGAACACTGGTCCAAGCAGGTTACAGACTCTCCATCCTCAGTGATACAATCCAACCAGACAAGGCCCAGGGCACCCTGCCCTAGTTGACCCTACACTGAGCAGCGGTGGCTGATGGGGCAGTGTCCAGAGTTCCCTTCCAACCCCAACAGTTCTGAGGTTCTGAAGTCTGGAATGTGACATTTTAGGAGATTTTTTGCAGGTTCAGAATAAGATTTACAAAGGTGATACAGGATCTGCACGGCCTCTTTTCCACTGCTATGTCTTGTGTATGTACAAATTCCTGGTATCACCCTGACATCCTTATATCAGCTATGGCTAATCATTTACACTGCTGATACGTCCTGGTGAACGTATCAGCAGAAAGTGAAAGCTACATCAGTTCACCTCAGCATATAGACAGAGTAAACAGACTGTATTATTATTAACCAGTTTGTAGCATCCAAATCCTAAGATGATGTGTGTGCTAAGATTATTTATACCAGATACTTAGTGTTTGGGATGAAAAAATGGAAAACATGTTGAAAAATAATAAGCGTTGTGTGCACAGCAGATAAACAGGCATCACGTACCATTTTTTAAAATATTATGTGATATACTAGTTAATATGGCGTTTATTTTTTGGCAGCTGTAGGTTAAATCAACTGCAAAAGAGACGAAAAAAAATAGATGAAACAACCTCCAAATGCCTTCTTGAAAATAATGAAGACACTGGAAGAGCAGCCAGCCTCAGGCTCAATTTTCAGACAAGTTTCAGACTGCTGCATTTCACTTCCTGAACATGGCAGCTTTCGATTTCTGCCCCGAGGAAGGGAAAAGCAGCTGTCAGAAAAAGATTTGGTTTGCCTCTGCACTTTTAAGGCAACTCAATTAAAAGAGACCAAAACAGAGCCAGAAACGAAGCGGCAGGCTGTGAAATGCGGTCAGGTTGCAAAATCACCCAAACGGAATGCCAGCACGAAAACTGTCTGGCAAATCACATCCAGACCATCAAAAGCAGGTGGGGAAGTTTGAAACAGAAGAGGTAGCGCACTGCTTTAGATAAGTAACCATTAGGTGCTTACCTGGATGAGTCCTAGCTGCACTATTTGGGATCCTGATTACAGGTTTCTACCGTCATCATGAGGGAGGGATGAATTGCTTATTAACTCAGGCACTAGGATACAGACCTCCCATTGTTTTGGGGAGATAATGTCCTTAAGTATTTGAAAAGAAAATGATACGTGTTATTTTTCCTTCTGAAATGTCTACCAGTCGTACCGTGTCATTATGCTTCCAGGTTAATAATTTCTTTGAGGCAATATAAGCAGGGAATACTGCCAAGACAGGTCTTCCCATCTAATCTCATCTTTTCACCTGCATTACTGAGCTGGTAAAGCGAAGATAACTTAGGATATCTACTAACAGCTGTTGGGACTCTTCATGTGAGAAGACTTTTTTTTTTCCCCCCTGTATCTTTATGATTTATTACTGATACTAAGACTAAACAATAATTTAATTTTATATGCTGCACTTATCAGAGCCTGGCTAATAATATTGTGGTTTCTAATCTAGGATCAAATGTTAGTGAAGAGTACAGGACTGCATCCTGGGCAGCACAGGAGGCACGAAAATATTTACGGAAATTAGGGAAAGTGCTTGCAGCTCCCACTTGAAGGTAATTGAGAATTAATGATGGAGCGGAGGAAATGACAGAAAGCTCTTATGTTTTGGCAGGAGAGGATGGAAAGAGCGCGAGCGTTGTGTCACCACACGTTAATCGCAAAGCTCGTAGACTAATAAAAAAAAAATATATATAGGGAAATAAGGAAGAAGGTGATGGTGGCAGGCTGGTCGGGCACAAGCTCCTTGCTTTTCCAGCGACCCCAACCAGACCCCGGCGCAGCTGGAGGGCGCCAGGTGGGACCAGCACCAAGAGGGCGATGCGGGCAGTGCCTCCACCGACCCGGCACGGTGCCGAGCAGCCTCGGGGCAGGCCACAGCACCGGGGCCGAGCTCGGGGGCAGGCTGCGGGGCCGCTGCACCCCACAGCACCCTGCTGGGGCCCCGCGGCTCCGCCCGGCGGGGAAACTTTCCCGGACACCCCCCCCCCCCTCTGCCTCTCCCCGGTAGGGCGGCAGCTGGGTGGGTGGGTGGCCGGCCGCCCCTTACCCCTTTACCTCCGTCCCCGTCCCCATCCCCATCACCCCCATCACCCCCGTCCCCTTCCCCTCGCCGCCCCTCACCTGGGCTCCATCGCGGCGCTGACAGCTGCGGGCGAGGTGAGCGGCGCCGCAGCGAGCAGGCGCGGAAGCGGCGGGCGGCCCCCGCGATGATGTGGCCCCGTGATGCGCCGCCGCCGCCGCCACCGGCAGCCCGCAGCCGGCGGAGGGGAAGGGGAAGGGGAAGGGGAAAAGGGGCCGGGCGGCCGCCAGCCACCAGCCACCCGCCCGCTGCCCCCCACCGCCGCCGAGAGGGGCGCCCCGCAGCCCCCCGGGGAGCCCTAAGGGGCGGCGGAGGCAGCCCTGGCCTCGGTGGGTGGGTGCGAAAGGTTTTCTGGCAGAGCTTTCCGAGTCAGCAGTTTTGGCTTTACTTCGGGATTTTTATTTATTTATTTATATATATATATATATTTTTTTTTTTTTTTGTTACTGTTTTCGTTCCATCCCGCAGCGCGGTTAAAAATAGCTTCCGAAGAAAACGGGGTTTTCTGGGTATTTGGGTCAGCTGAGATGTTCTGGCTCTTGTCAGGCCGCCCGCCAAGCGCTTGAGTGCAAGTCTGTGTGTACCACGCCTGCGATCAGCTGCCCCCGCAGTCAACTGCCCGTCCCAAATGAAGCGCCCCTCACTGACTCGTTGTGTGGCCAAGGACTCGCTGGGCCCTGCTAATCAACCCTCAAAACCCTCATCTGGAAACACACTTGTTTTTTTAGCTTAGCACATTAAAATGGTGGAGCCAGCTGAATCTGTGCAGATGTTACCGCTGTTGGTGTTGTTCCCCGACGGCTGCTCCGCGCTTCAAAGCACCGGGGATGCCCGAAGTGGAAAACGAAAGAGAAGAAAGAGGAAGGAAGGGCAACCTGGATTTAACGATGGTGGCAGCAGCCAAGCCTGCAGCATCTTTTTTCCTTTCTGTCGACAGACCAGAAGAGAGCACGGGCAAGGCACCAAGTATCTGCCATCAGCTGGAGCTAGCTGACTCAAGGTGCATGGAAAAGCAGCAGCTCGAGCACAGGACGATGTATTTGCAGGACAGCAGCCAAAATGCTCTGCACTGCGGCAGCGGCACACAAAGTATCACCATGAGCTCCAAGTTGAGACTGCGTTGAAGGAATGAAGCAGCCCAAACCTTAGGGCTATCAGTTCTTAAGCCACGTGGACTACAGGAGCTGTTGTCCCCTGGCCTCATTACAGCCACATGCACCTGCACCTTGTGCTATGCAGCCTGGGAACCAGCTGGGTGCTAGGCAAACCAAGTAAAGCGTGCTTCTGCTGCTGGTATTGCTGACTGCAGCTTGGAATATACGAGAATAGCACCCGAGGGTGCTGTTCCTGGCTTGTCTCACTGCTTGCTTGGGCGTCTTGTGCAACTCACCTCATCACACCCTGCTGGAGGTTCCTTGGCTCCACAGTGTCCCTCCCTCCGCTCAAGTCGCTTTGTGCCCGTGGATGAAATATGTTATTTGGGGCTCATGTGTGGTTATTCTGGGCCAGGAGCAAATTTAGAGCCTTGGTGTTTTGTGGCCCACCACGAAATAATTCAGTCCTCAGCATCTGTCAGTCTTCAAGAGCGGGCAGAGGGATCCTTCTTGGAGGCTGGAATTCCGGAGCACGGCTGGGCAGAAAGGTGGGAACCAGGCAGCAAATTCATAAAGTTTCACATCTCCTACTAGAGCAATAGTTACCTGAGTACTCCTTGTCCTCACGTTGGGCCTGGACATCCCATCTCCTCCCTTAGGAAGCACTCGGTTCCCATTTTAGGGCTTTCCAGCTTACAGACAGGGCCGGGAGCTGCGGAACAGCCCCGAGCTGAACCTGGCAGCTGCAGCACTCGCTTTTCCAAACGACACCTACAATCCCCTCGGGCTCCCACATTCAATTCCCCAGATTCCGATCATGAAAACGGGAAAGTTACCAAAAAAAAGGCGTTCCACCAAGATTCCAAAGCCTTTTTTTGAGTTATTTTTCGCTTTGAGGCACCCCCCCCCCCTCCTCTGGAGCCCGCCAGGAGTCGCTGCGGGGCTTTCCCCGGCCGCCATTTTCCGGCCGGGTGCGCGCATGGCGGCGGCACCGGGCGCCTCCCGGGAGCTGCTGGCCGCGGGGCGCCGCCCAGGTGAGGGGCAGAAACGGGGCAGGGGAGGGGGCGGCGGGACCCCCGTGCTCGGGGAGGGGGCAGCTCCGCCACCCCTCTTCATCTGGGCCTCCGGGCATCGGGGCCTGCAGCCGGGGTGCCCCCCTGCTTCGGCTGGCTTTCTCCCAGCAGCTGCGGCAGCATGTGGTGCGGAGGGCTTCTTAATTTGAGGGCTGTCTGCTGCCTGTTGTTGTAGCTGCTGTGGCTGTAGTTGTGGGGTAGGGCTGCTGGAGGGCACCTTCCAGCTCAGTCCCATGGGATCTGGTTGTGAATGCTGCCCTGAGTTCGTCTAACTCTGTTTTGTACCTGTCTGCTGTCACGCTCTTTGTGGTAGCAAATGCTAGATGCTCACTGCCTGCTGTCTACAGGGGTACTGGCATGTCCCAACCCAAACAAACGTGAAAAAACAGCACTTGGAGGAAAGCAGACTGGGATTTCTGGAGGTAGAGATGGCTGAATTAATCCTCATCTGTAGGTTTGGTACAGAGAAGGGGGAGAAAGAGCAGCAAGAGAAAAGCTTCACCCTTAAAATGTGAGATTTGTGGTTGGTGCAAATAAACATTTAAACACCTGTTTGTTTCCAGGACTGGAAGAAACATTACTGATTAGTTCAAAACATAGCAGCAAGAAGGCCACAACTTTACAGACGGTTAGGATGCCAAGGAGTAATGGTAAGTATAACTGCGTCTGGGGCAGTGGCAGCTACTAGCTATTTTATTTAACAGAAGTTATGTTTAACAGTTCAACAGGCTTATTCATCTGTGAATCTGTAAATATTTCCTTGTGTTGGTGAAGGGAGAAACTTTCATGTTCTGTTTTGTTGGTGTTAGATTCTTTGTTGCAGTTACGCCTCCTACAGGTTTATTATGTAACTGCTGTTTCTGCAAAACCAGATTTGTTGTGCTAGGTGTTGCAGTTTTACCTTTTAGAGACATGCTCAGAGAAAAATCCCAGTGTCTGCATACAGTGAATTATCTAGGCTGTACCTTTGGTCTTCATTTATTCAGCTACTTTCAAATTCATGCATGTTATGTGGATAATTTTAATAACTTATTTTTTAATGAAGGTTCTGCCAGAATGATTAAGCCGGACCATATAATATTTCATTAATAATAAATTAATTTGAATGCATGTCTTTATGAAAATGACAGCATTTCAGATGTACATTATGCCTGTTAGAGTCCTTTGAGTCCTTCAGTCTATACTTTGTAAGGGAACAGAGGAGGACATAATTTTATTTCCACTGGAGGTAATGCTGATGCGGAAGTTTCTCAAGATGATATTCAATGCATTATTTTAAACCATGGCATTTACTAGCCACATTTTGTTTTAAGAATCCAAATGGAATTGTAGGTGTGATTTCTTCACCTGTACCACATGCTGACCAATCCTGTGTCTTTTAGCAATTTATGTCTTGGGAAATTGAATACTATAAAGAATCCTCCTATTAAAACATAAGTTGACAGTTGGAAATTACAATTGAAATGGAATCTGTTTAGAAGCTCAGGTTTCTGAGGTATAAATGTATAAGCGATTATGTCTTTTTATAGATATGCAGGTGGTAATTATTTCTGTTTCAGTTTTGGACAGAGTACAGAGCTTTTTACCACAGATGGCACATGCAAATGATGAGCTAAGAAGAAAAATGGTAACAGCACCAGCTCATCAATTTGATATTGAAAATCTAGACGGCGCCACAGAAAAAGTTATAGAAATGGTAAATACTATATATTTGGTTCTATACAATAATTTTAGATGCAAGTAAAATAATCCTCTGATCTTAGAAGGAACTAGGCCGAAGAATAGTGAAAAAACAAAGATTATGAGAATTGTTGTAACATGCTGATATGGCATGGGTAACGGGCAGGATTTTAAAAAGATTTTTGATATGGCAACATCTGACAAAAGTCTTGGTTTTATAATAAACGAGCTAGGAAACCTAGTCATTAATAGCATAGTGCTATTTACAGATAATGTAAGAAATGTATTTGCATAATAAATATGTATCCTGTATTTTGTATACTTTGTATTTACATGTGTTTATATACATGTATATATCTATATGTGCATTTAGTATATTTAACATATTTTGTATAAATATGTATTCCTGTATTTTGCCTTGCAGCGTACAGGAAGTTTTTGAGGTGAGAATTGTCAGTTTAAGACAGATGCTTTCAGAGAAAAAAATAAACAGACCTCAAATGATAGCTCTGCATATGGAAATATACAATCATTTTTGCTTCAGAAAATATCCTGGTGATTTAAACTGCTTGCTACTTTGTGTTGATGGTTGCAGTACAATCAATAATACTAAATTATATGATTTATATTCATAAATATATAAACCCTTTATATGCATATATCATGACCCCTTTTATGCATTAAGTGGTTTGATTTAAATTCTTTACTGAATATTAGTTTTGATGCTTACTGCTCACCAGTTTAAACTTCTAATTTAGAATGAATTCAGGTATGTATTCAGTTCTCTTTTATAATGATACAAAAATTCCTTATGTTTGTTATTGGGCAATAGAATTACAACTTTAATATTTAGGAATCTGTTTATGATACCTGTCATAATCATAGAAGAAGCCAAAATTCTAACTGTGGTTGTGGTTTTCTTATGCTAGTAGGGCTGATTGATTTGTTTTCTTTATATTTTACTCAAATTATAAAAGTGATACAGAAATGTATGATATGTTAACTCAGTTTTGTTTTTGTTTTTTTTTTCAGAATGTGGCTGTAGTTGAACTGAGTGGTTCCGATACAGATGAAGAGATACTAACTTCAGAAGATGACTCAGAATCTGAAGATGACTGTACAACTGATGAAGTGACAATACACAATATTAAGTTTCCTAAACAAAAGGAAGAAAAGGGCAAAATAGAAATTTTGGACAGCAAAGAGAATGAGTAAATCCATTTTTATTTTTTTTTTAAAGAAAAACAAACAAACCAACTATGTTTTCTTTGACAATTTGGCCCTTAAAACTACCTTGTTTCCCAGTGTGACACTTCCCAGGATCACATAAAATGCTTTAGTTTGCACAGAGGAGAATTCAGGATCTACTCATGGCTCTGAGGCAAGCTGCATCTCTGAAGATTAAGTACTGTCTTATTCATCAAACAAAATGGAAATTCCAAGCTTCATCATGAGGTTAGACAAAGTGGCTAGAATCTGGGGCACTTGAACAGGAAGGCATGCTGCAGAGCTAGTTAAGAACTGTTGCTTTGTTGAATAAAGATTCTTGTACTGTACTTAAAATAAATATTTGCTTCCAGGGGAGGAAAGAGGTAACTAGGAGAAAAATATATTTTTTTTATATGGTGTCCTGTGAAATGTTATGTACCATGTCTTCAATATTAAACATTACCTTGAAGTACAACAGAGGTTGTCTACATTGCATTCATGAACACCAAAGCAGTGGTTGGAGCCATTTCAAGATGAGGTAGCATGGTAAAGGACAGATTTGTAACAAGCCATGACTTGAGAGAGTTTGACAAAGGATTACGCACACTTCTTGGCTTGTACGGAGTTATGGGTGGGTTGCTGCTAGTTCCTAACTAGCTTGTATCTGCAATGTTTGTGGCTATATATCCTTGGTACTTACATGTACATGGTTAAGTCTGCCTCTGTGGTGTTAAAACTGCTCCAAGCCACACTTCTCATCTCACTTTCTCTATCATGTTTTTGTCCTCTCCATTTGGTTAACAACTACCATTGCCAGAAGAATAAGGTTAATTTTCAGTATGCGCGTACTGAGGCTGAACTAGCTTGAAACAGCTGTGGAACTGTAATCGGTGAAGTTATGTCTTATTCGTACTTTCCTCAGATTGATCAAATACAATGATTTCAGCTGTCGAATTTACTTGACAGATGGCTTTGCATTTCAGAAGAATCTATGATGCCTCTGGATATCACAGTTTGTTTCTTAAAGGAATTTTGTACTTTCTACACCATTAAAGTAAATTTTTCTATATTGTATTTACTCAAGTATTAAATTTAAAACATCATGACTTGAAACCTGCCATTATTTACACCATTTATTTTAAATCCAGCACTTAATTCTAGAGCTTTCTTTTATGATCTGTTTGGTAGTGTTTCTGATAAGAAATTACAAGGATTCTGGTCTTTCACAGTGTGGCTTCTTAAAAATGGAAGGGGGGGGGGCACAATTCACTGCGATTAGCTGATTAAGTCACTGAGTGGAATGGAAAGGGAATGGAAAGGATGGGAAACTGAGGGAATGGAAAGGATGGGAATCAACGAATGGGGCTGCTACTTTTAATGGTAGCTCACAGATCATATTAAACTCTAGGTGGAGTTGCAGACTAAGAAAAGCAAGCAGTCCTTGTAGGTTTAGTTTGTTGGATAAGGTCTTGACCTGTTCAGAAAGCTTCAAACTGAAGAAAGTTTGAAAGCCAATGTCTTAACTCAGTCATTTTAAAAGTGATTTTCCAGTAGGTTAATATAAAACGGTGATAACAGTCTATCTGCACAGACACAGAGTGATTTTAATCTGTTAATGTAAACACCTTTCAAACTGCAGGCAGATCACATGTTCCATATCAACAAAAAGATAGAAAATATTTTCAGTAACTTTAGCTTGATATGCATAGTTTTAACACTGATGTTGAACTCTGTATGTGTTATACAAAGATCATAGTAAGTGCACTTCCTTGCATTGATTTACTTCTTATGGCACGAAGGTTTTCTGTACTGCTGAAGAATCACCAGAGCAGAATGTTTAATTGCTACTGTAAAACTTGAACTCGTTTATAGCAAAAATGACCTAATAATATGCATATTTTAGTTCAACTTTAAGTCAAGCTTTATGACTAAAGATTAAAAATGATCATGTAGATACTATGTTCACACAAATAAGTAGTAGGCATGTGAGAACTTATCTTTCAGTTGTGGTTTGGCTTATTTTTTTAATACTTTTTTTTTTTTTTTTTTTTTGCTTGTGCTTACAACTGCTACTGTTGCTGGATAATTTAAATAACTTCAGGTTAATTCCCAAATACTTCTGTCTTTCAGTGAGACTAAAATTTGGACCTGATTTACGGAAATTTATCTATGGAATGAATGTATTTTTTTTTTCTAGTTGTAGCACTGCAGACAGCATATCCTGGGCATGGTATTTAGTGCTTTGTGGAGTCCTTAAGATTAAAACTTTGCCAAAAGTTTACTTTCCAAGTGAGGCTGTTAATATTCCACAGTGATGGCCTTTGTTCTGAGATATTCATGAAGAGCTTCTTCACCTGTACAAGCACAATATTAATCAGTTAGAATGGCAGCTAAATGAGAGCAAGTTGTCAGAGAATCTAACTAAGTCATTGAAGAAAAAAATCAAAATGCTTTAGCCAACATTTGAGCACTTAACAAATGATGAGAAACTAATTAGTTTACCGTCCCCCTTAGATTTACAGAACTGGTTTAACAAAAAGAGACCAAAACCAACAAGTGTGGAAAGAAAATAGCTGGAATTTAACAAGCAGTCACTTGGGTGGGATTGAAGTGGCAGCAATCTCTAGATGGCAACGGGGAAGACTCATAGTTGTATTTAAGAAGTTTGGTTTGCCTTTAAGTTTCCAGATAAAAATTCTGTGTAGAAGTTTTTAATCTCTCTCCCTCCCTCCTCCCCCCCTTTTTTTTTCTGGTAATATTAATCATTTTGGTTTCTACAAATGTCTGATAGTTGCTAGAAATTCAAAAGGCAAAAATCTGTTGCATTACTGTGATAAAAAATTCTTTACTTTTTCATTGCCATGAGGCTTGATCTGCCCAGACTTGTAAAGTTTCTTTGCTAGACTAAACCTGACTTTTTTTTTTTGAAACATTTTTTTAAAAGAGAATATCTTCATGCAATCTTTCTCAGTGCTCACTGGCAGATTTTGATAACATTTTGAGGCATAATGAAATTTCTGAAGCTCTTACAAGTTTAGAGGAGAGACCTAAATTAACAGTCTTTCAGAGGAAAAGGAAAGAAGATTTTGGCCTTTGCTGCTTGACAGCATTTTGTAGCCTGCAGGCAGCTCTGGATAAGCTGTCGTTTGACTGCTTGAGAGGAATATTCTGTATGCTGTAGCATTACTTAACATTTGTACAGGAGGGACTGAATTGGAGGTACTGAGGTGGGAATATTGTGAGGATGAGAGAGGAATTAGATTGCTACCTGGAGGAATGTGGGAGATGCAGGAAACACATCCATAGCTCATTTTAGCAGTTCGTGGCTAAAGTTTTTTTTTCATTGATTTGGACTATTGGATAAGAAATGAGGTAGAGAACAACTTACCTAAATCTTTTCCAAAGCCAGACTGTTTAAATCCACCAAATGGTGCTGCCACATCAGTTTTGTTATATGTATTTATAAAAACTGTCCCAGCTTCTAGCTTTTCACTGATATAGAGCGCTTTGCTTATGTCTTTTGTGAAAATGCCTGAAGCTAACCCGTATTCTGTGCTGTTTGCCCGTCGTAGCACTCCATCGACATCCCTGTGGGAGAAAGAATTGATTTACTTGCTAGGAGGTAAAATAAACAAGTATTAGCAAGCTTTCACCTTCATTTTCATTGAAACACCTTTTCCCATGCACTCTCTTCTCCAGTTAGCTTTGTTAAAGACACCATTTATTAAGAACTACTCTCTGTATCAATCTGTCAGATTTAAGGAAATTCATACACTTGCTTCAAATTTATAAAGCTTGTGTTTACATTTCTGTGTAAGACTACACTGAGAAATGTCAGAAGAAAAGTTGCGTTGTGCATACTAACTTTGCTCAGCTACAGCACAACTTGGGGATTACAGCAATACAAAAACATTTGTAAAGCAGAGCTTGGCAGCAGGTTTATGCATCAGTTTGCCAAAATTTGCAAGTTAGCGGAGAATAAATTTTGAATCTCAGCCTTCTATTGTGACATGTCTTTTCAGGACATGTTCAGAGTGCTATTTTTGTATTTCTTCTCCATATACCTTCAAAGTTAAAATTTCAAAATCTTGTTGCTATACATAATTTGTAGATATAAAGGTGTATCTATGTGGCCAGGTCTTCAATGCACTTTGATAGTGCAGAAAGATTAAAGCAGGTCGAAATAGTCACACGATGTTTTTATATAAGGTTATCTCATCTGTTTGTAAAATAATTCCTATGATATAAAATGATTTTATGGACTGCCAGTTTTCATAGCTTTATTTACAAAAATAGTGTTCCAGTTGCGCACAATGCACAGCAGCGCTATGCAGTCCTTTGTGACAAAGAGAAGAATAAGCAATTACACGGGGAAAAAAAAAATACACGTTTTGTAATTTGATCAAGCTGTTGCAATTATATAAGCTCCAGTAAAAATATTACATTAAATACAAGGTCTTATTTAAGAAGTGGCACTTGAGGTTGCCTTCTACTCCCTTGCATGCTTCTAATAGCATTGGTTCTATATTGACATGGAGAAGGATACCCCATACTAAAAATTTTCTGAGTTTAGGTGGAAGAAGACCTAGGGATTCAGACAGATTTACAAGATTAAACAAAACCATACTACATATTTTATCATTTCTATACTATGTATTTTATCATTTCTATGCATAGGGTGAAAATGAGGAAGTAAATTTTCAAACAGTCACCAGAGGAGGACGTACCCATTTTTAAATTTGGAAATCACCATCACAGGACCAAAGGACTCTTCCTTGGCAATATACATATGATCTTCAACATCTGTGAATACGGTGGGTTCCATGAAGAAACCTAAACAGAGGATAAAGCATCATTTATTTGAGCATGGACAAAATGCTTTGTGGTTTTATATCATCCAGGCCATCAGTTTTGCATACTTTGACCTCGTAGATACACTGAGACTTGAAACAGAAAATAGTAAGAGTGATATGAATTAAGTATGAATAGAAATGCATGTGTGTAAGCACCGATAAAACTTCAGCACAAGGGTTAAAAGAATGGCCTTGATCAGAACAAAAATATGCTGGTTGAGCCCAGACCAGAAGGCCTGCATACCACAAGCCCAGGTGACTCCTCAGGGGAAGACCCTGCACTGTGGCATCAGGAAGACAAGGTTATGGCGCATCACAGAGGTCACTGCTTTTCTTGTTACCCAGCAGGAAGACAGACCTAGCCATAAATATCTGTATATTCCAAACAAGGAAAAACATCTGATGGGCAACAACTTTGTGTAAGATTTATGGAGACTGAAGTAAAGAAAATTTTAAGACAAATGCTCACCTAATAACAACTGTTCATTTCTAAGGGATGTAATAAATAAATAAATAAATTAGTTCATTGTTGCCAATCATGAATTGTCCTGTTCTTAGACATAAATGATCCTGGCCACCTAGATCTTGGTGAGCAAGCGTATTTCACTGTAGTGGGTAAAATCAACTCCCAAGAATATGTGTAATCGCCTCCTCCTTCCCACTTAATTTTGTTACACTGATTTCTTGTAGCTACAAGTCTCCACATTCTTTTTCTTTGGGGATGAATTCATTATATTGTAAAATTCAGACACAAATGTCTATTATTCATTTCTGATTAATGACAGATGTCCATGAGAAAATGCTGCTTTTCCATTAAACTTAATACACATATTCTTTATATAACAAAACAGACTTTTGATAATAGTACCTAAGGCAGACTCTGACAGCAGTTTCCTCAGTCAGCTTTAGTGTTTTGTTCATCTAAATGTAATTATACTTCCAGCTCTTGACAGTTCAGTGATGTTCCAAAAAAGGTTTCAGTGCTCCACAAACAGTAGGAGTAAATGATCATAAGATTCTAATACAGACTAGATTCTGACTCAGTTTTGTATGTTACATTTCAGTTGCACAGGATCTCTTAATATGAGACTTGAACACACTGTTCTCAAGTGCTATCTTGGACTAACCTTGTACTGTTTCTATGATATTGCTGCTTTATATAAAGCAGCAGAGACAAAAACATTGGCTTTTATTTAAAGTGTAAAAATTTGAAACATCTTTGAACAGTATCTTACCTGGTCTACATACTTGCTTTCCTCCATACACTAGGGTGGCTCCTTCTTTTACTCCAGTTTCACAATATTGCAGCAGCTTTTCCAAATGCGCCTTGTGATTTTGTGGACCATGATCCGTAGATCTATCCAGCGGGTCACCGATTTTCATTTTTTTAATTTCTTCCACCTATGGGTAACCCAATTAAAATAAAGTTATAGAACGTGAAATGGTTGTTAAAGTGACCAGTGACTGAGCATGCTTTCCTGATAGTGTTTTGAAGCTCAGCTCAAAGAAAGAGCTGCACTCTTAGAAAGTGAATGCTCCTCCCCTTCTGAAAATAGACTGTTTATATAGTCTTGTGTTTGGTAAGCTCTGGTCACTTCTGTAAGTTTTTGATGTTGCTTTCATGTACTCATTCTCTCCCGTTATTATGAAAGCATCTAAACTGTTAGCTTTTACCAGTGGTAAATGAGTTATCACAATAATTTCCTGGTCTTGAACTATAGAAATGAATTCTCCAATGGTATGGTATGGTAACTATTGGATTTTTAAGAATGACTAGCTACGAATCCAATATGCCTTTTTCAAAACTTCATAGCAATCTTCAATCACACGGACTGAAGCTCAGTTGTGGTTTTCATCTTACTTTCTTAATGAAATATGAAATATCACTGAAGGCACAATATTTATTTCAATGTTACTTATCTGTGCTTTACTGATAAAAATATCTCCCTATAGTGTCTTCCTTTTAACCCTGCAAGAAGGTCACTAGAAGTAGTATTGTCTACCCTAAGCAATAATGAGAAGTTAAAAAAATTAAAATAACATGAAATGCACATTTCTATAAAACTAGTGGATCGTTGTGCCATGGTAACACATCTGCTTAAACTTTATTCTTACCACTTTTCTAACAAATTCATCGTGGATTGACTCTTCCACAAACAGCCTGCCAGCAGCAATGCAGTTTTCTCCTTTGTTGAAATATACTGCTCCCATACCCTGATCAAAGGGAAAAAAAACAAACATTCATCTTTATATACTTATAGGCATCCTCTTGTTCATTCACTGTTTCATTCTGTTCCCTTCGGATGCATTCTATGCTTGTAACACTCAAAGTGTGATGCTTCGTATAAAGGGACATCATCAATTCAACAAGCAGACTAATCTTATAACTGGCAAACACACTGCTTGGATGAACCCATTAACTCTTTTCATTTCCATCAGTGTTCCACAGAAACACCTGCTACAGCATCACAGCTAAGAGAGCTAGCAGCATGACCAGAAAAAACTGTGTTAATCCACTGAGCAAAACTGCTCGAGTAGATAGTCACTTGTAATGGGGTGAACATTACCTCACTGTAATCTGCAGTATACCTTCTATTTCAAGAGTGTGGATTCAGAATCAATGCAGTATGTTCCCTTTTATTTACCAAAAATTTGTGCCTACTATTGTTTTTCCTGGGGGAGTAAGGAGGTGGGGGAAAGAAAGGCAGGAAAAATAAAATTCCCTCAAAGTTGTTTTTTGGCTGCTTCAAAGACCTAGAGTTTTGGCATAGTATGTATGATGAGGATCATGTGCTAATGCCAAGTGTGTGGCAAAAAGTCACTGTTTTGAAAAAAGCTGTCAATGTTATGTATATCTTAGGCCAACCTCTGCATCTCTACATGTGAAAACAGTGGTGTGACCAAGCAGTGCACTGACTACAAAATTTTAACTTTTATTTACACGCATACTTCACAGTGCAGGCACTCAGACTCTTGTCCTGTCAACACAAGCTCAACAAATGTGGAAAGTATGTAAGTTTCTTCCTGCTTTCTGAGGCCTTCATTTAATTCAATTCAATTCAATTCAATTCAATTGAAAAAATTCAATTAATTTGCTTCATTAATGAGCAAACCGTATCTGTTGTCATTTTGTCGAGTCAAATCACTTGAGCAGGAAATAATCTTAAATCTACCAAATTTCTTGTTTGCACTTTTTACTTTGAAATTTTAAATGCATTACAGCTGGTTGGGAAAGTGAATTATGTGATTGATGGTGAATTAAGAAGCATTGTATGGCAAAAGGGAGCTCACTGTATATTTTAGCTCACTTTCAGACTTTTATTTTTGAATCTTTTTTTTCCCTTTTTTTTAAGCATCAGATTTTGACAGAAATAATTTTTAACGTGTTAACTTGGCTGATGAAAATACTTTCTAATTATATTTCATGTATTGTCCAATATATACTTGTAGAACAAATCCATGTCTTTTTGGCACAGCATGTACAATTCAATTGTGCTGGCATAAAAAACATCCTACAGAAAGGGAGTCTGTTTTCTAACAGATTACACAAATCTTCATGCAAGGGTTCCCTGCTGCAGTTTTTGACAAAAAAAAAATAATAGTATTGATATACTCTGAGGTTGTATCACCAAGGCTTTGGGTATATTTTATTTCAAAGTCCATTACCATTTTTACAGCTCTGTCAAGATCGCAGTCGTTGAATATGATCAGTGGTGATTTACCACCAAGTTCAAGTGAAACTTTCTTCAGATTAGTGGCTGCACTGAAAAAAAAAAAAAGATTATGTAAAAACAAGCAAACAACAACAACAATACCACAAACTTTTAAATAGCTGTTTTCATTATTTCCTTTCAATCATAATTAGTGAAAATATAAAGCTCTACTTTCTAACAATGACTTAGTAAAATTCTACATACATGTAAACAACCATGTGTAGTTGTGCTTGGGTATTACTGCTACATGCAATATATGGCCAATAAAGTATTTAAGAACTAGGTAAAGTAGCATTTATTTATGAATCTTATGCTGCGAGTACCTCTTCATGATCTCTTTACCAGTTGGTGTAGAACCGGTGAATCCAATTTTGCGAACGTCTGGATGTTTGGACAGGTGCTGTCCCACTAGGCCACCTGGGATGGGAAAAACAGCTTAGCTAGACAGTACATAAGCAATTTTTACTACTCCAGCAGTAGCACTGTACACAGAAAGAGTTAAGAAAGAGTCAATCAAGTTAAATATCACATCCTTATTTATATTTACAGCTTTATTCATATGACTATGAAAATATCCTGTTAGTTAACTTAAATCACATTAACATGTCCAAATTCCCTCATTTCTCTGTTCTAAAGAGTATCTTCTCTAATATTCCACTGTAGGTGGAATGATCAGATTCATAACAAAGCCTGCCCTGTACAGTTACTCTGTCACTTTACTTCTTCAGGGGAAAGACGAAAATGGTGTCACTAGGTAACAGGGTGTGGACCACATTATTTATAGTGACCAATAAGCATCTTACCTGCTTGCTTTTGGTCTCACAGTCATGTTTAAATACCTCCAAGTGATGATAAGATTAGGAGAAAAAATCAAGTCTTACAATCAAGTGCAACATGTTTCTCTCTAATATATTCCTTTTCAGAGTATTCATACTATTTGTGTGAGCTTGGAAAGAGTGTAGGCTGACAGCTCTTACCACTAGTTAGAGCCAGGTGACATACAGAAATTTCCAATTCAGTTCTGGAAAGTCATGAAATCGCTGTATGACACAGGTGCAAGCCTACTACCTACAAAGATAAATGAACTCATGTACCAGGTCTTCAAAGGTACAATGCTAGTTCACCAGCTTTAGCATGAACTATTCTTCCCAGAAAAAAATGGTCAGTTGAAGTTTTACCTGAACCAGGCAGAATATTTATAACACCCTTAGGAAATCCAGCTTTAGCTGAGAGTTCTGCAAACTTCAAGGAAGTCAGAGGTGTGACCTAAGTAGAAACACTTAGATTAGGCCTCCTATTTTAATTAAATGCACATCAATAACTATTACACTCAGTACTTCTTAACTTCAAATTATTTTCTGCAAGAAACAACAACTTTTAATTTGCTGATACCGTGAGGAAGAAGATGGATTCAAATCATTCATCAAATCATCATAAATCATTCTTGCAATGAGATTACTACCATCAGAGTAGAATTTAAGACAATCAGTATCTTGTACCATCATGGCTATTTATATTAATATACATGCACTTTAAAACATAGAACCGGTTAGCCTATGGATGAAATCAACTAGGGTGCATAAATCATTTTGCCTGAACAAAAACTGGAGGACCAGAACCATTTGTACATTTCTTTTAGTTTTACCTGAGCTGGCTTGAGAACCAATGTGTTGCCTGCAGCCAAGCATGCCGCACTCTTCCATGCGAGCATCATCAGTGGGTAGTTCCATGGGATAACAATTGCACAGACACTTAAAGTAGGGAAAAATGGGGTAAGATTACAGTTTTGAAGGCAACATTTGAATGATTTTTCTGTATAACAAGGCTGCCACTAAGAAGAAAAAAGTGATACTTACCCTATTGGCTCTTTCTTGGTGAATGTTAGATTGTGGTTTGGCCGGGCCTGGTTAATTGGAATTGTAGCACCCTGAAAAAAACAAGAAACAAAACAAAACAAGACACCACAGATTAATACTGGTACCATTTAAACATTTTGGTTTCAAATAGAATTTAAGTAGCTATATAAGTATGTTTTGGAAAGCCAGAGAATAGTCTTCAAAACCAGAAGCACTTATGCATCAGAGAAAGGAGTAGGGATGTTTCTACTGTAAAATTTCCTGCTAAGACTACTGTAACCAAATCCTGATTTTCAGTTAGGTGACATAAAGGCATAGATAACAAAAATCTGGAAGAACATAAAGTGAGAATATAATGGAGGAAAGAAAGCTGAATGATATTCCTGGTTGTGGAGCTTAAAGGTACTTGCTGTTGAACCTGTGCTGTTTGCTGTGGTACCAAGCATATTTAGCAGCCTTGGCTAGGACGTAACAGAGTACGAGGCTCTGCACTTAGCAGCAAGACTGGGCCACAACAATATTCTGTTTCATGGATAATCAAGAACTGACTAAGCATGCATATCCTCTGACTTCTCAAGTAATTTCTTAGATATTTGGAGTCAGACTTTAAATCCGTATTCTCCAACTGAAAGCAGACACTGCTTTTGTATTGTCAGGAACATCCACTGTAGGTAAAATTCTAATTTTGTTTTATTTTTTTTCTTCTTTGATTACTTTGCTAACACTACTTTTTGGCACTGTGTCAGCAGAAAAAAAATGCATAGAGAAGTACTATTATTGGTCATTTCCTTTACACATTCACTTGCCTGAATTTTGTCACACCATCCAGCAAAGTATCTGAATGTTTGCACAGACATTCCAATATGGGTCTTCAAAGCTAAAGTGTAGACTGCTCCTGAATCAATAGACTCTATGGTTGCTAACTCTTCTTGATGTTCTTCCATCAGGTCTGCAAGTCTGTAATCAAAACATTACAAATGCACGTCAAAGAGAAGTGACTTCTAATTATTGAGAGCATAAAATGGTATTTTGTGTGGCAAAGAACTGTAACTAAAATAGCATTACCACTGAATCTGGAAGTGCAGCATTGCAGCCACTGCTCATTAATGTCAGCAAGAGCTTGAGCAATTGTTTGTTCAAGTCTGCAAACGTCTTAACGTGGACTGCAGTATACACTGGATTAAGACTAGATCTGTGAAAACTTCACCTGGTCATTCAATTATGGTTTTGCAATTGACATTAGAAAAATTGCTCTCTCTCTGTTGTACTACAAGGAGCCAATTATAAAAAATCAGACCTGTAAGTCAGAAAACAAATGCACAGTAACATAAGAAATGTCAAGTAATCAAAAGTACTGAGAAGGGCTAGTTAGTGTCCTAAATTAAGACTTGGGAAACCTAGCATCATAATACTGCTTCATATTGTCTGAACTTGGACCAATTGCTTAAGTGTTAGATGCTTCAAAGGCACATGGATGTTCAAAGATATAGACCCTAAGCTGTAACACAAATTGAATTTTATATGCATTGGTACATTTGAAAAATCTGTCTCAGGGTCTCCTTAGGCCTAAAGTTCTCCATCTATTAGATTTGTGAAGCAAGATGGTGGAGCGTAAGTAAGACTGTGAGTAGTCTGTAATCTGTGAGTACCTGTGGTAAATGCTGTTGAATTAACAGTAGCAGCAGAAGTATCTCTTCTGTGGTCCCCTGCTCACGCAGAAAGGTACATTTGCATGAAGGAATTTTTGCATCCAGGTCTTACGTCTCATATAAAAGTAAAATAGGTGCGGCAAGGTTTTTTTTAAGCTTCTGTCTGTTTTGGTACTCAGGTGTATAAACAATGCTCTCACGTGATTTTAAGAGGTTAACTAGGTGCATTTTAGATCCTGTAAAGAGCATTTGAAACTGGGTGTGGAAACTATTTTTTCCATTATGTCATTTCTGCACACTTAAAACATTTTCAGAGATGTAGAAAAATGCCCTTCCATACCTTTTTAAATTGTATTTTCAAGAGTCAGCTACAGGTCAGGGCATAAGCAGCACTGTGCAAAAGAACAGGTATGCCATGTCAGGCACAAAGGAGGAAGTTCCATTTACTGCATGCCTCATATCTTCTATTAATGATTCCCTAGGACAAAGTAGCAGAGCTAGAGGCTTTAAAGGTATAAACCTCTCCAGTCTGGCACTCAAAAGCTCAAGAGGAAGAAAGGGCCTTGTTTGAATTAAGGTGGACTGGAGAGAGACTTCATTCATACTAGGAATGATTTGCAACATAAATATTCTGGTATACCTATCCTGGAGAGCCAGTCACCTAAGCAGAGAACAGTTTAATCCAGGAATAACCAGTGAAGGGGAGTTACCTTTTCAATATGCCTAACCAACATAGCTCTGCTTGCAGGTCTTTCAGGTGTAGAACGCAGAACAGTAGTCCTAAGATATTCGAGGTTTATCTCCAGGGCAGAGTTACCCTGGGTTTTCAAGCACTCTACATTCCTAGCACAATTTAAATCCAAGTTTGTATATGTTTTGAACTTTGTACACTTTTGAAAGTTTTAATTGTTAGTTGTGGTGTTTAATTTTAATCTGAGTTTTTAATATTAGTTTTGATTTTATTTTTCTGTTGTGATTTTTTTTTTTCAGTTTTGCAGGCCTTTTTTTTTTTTTTTACTTTATGAGACAAACAGCATTTTCAACATTGCTTTCATTCTGTATTGCTAAGATGCCTGCAATGTATTGTAAAGCATATTAAATACTTTTTTATTTCTCAGTTACACCTATTTGGCACATAACCTCCTGGCACAAGGTAATACAGGCTTAATAAATACAGCAGTGCATATGGGCATACTATGCAATATTACATTTTTTGAAAGGAAAAAAAATCCCTCTCTTCGCTACAGATGAACATGCAGTTTTTTCAGCCCAGTTGACTTGGCCAGGACATCCAGTACTAATGTTGACAGGCCTGCAGGCTACAGCCTGCAGAAGAAAGATGTTCAATAGATGTTCAACACAGAACCTACTTCTTCATGAGTTCTTTGGTGTAGGAAGTTTCAACTCTGTTCAAGATCCTACCTTCCTTAAAGCCTACTTCTATGTCAAGTACAATAACTAAGCTATCTGCCCCATGAATAAGAACAGAATATGCCAAATACATTTATTTCTCTGTGCTGAGAATTTATTTTTCATCATCACATTAGCTAACTGTGGACCTGTGGCAATCTGCTTGTTCACTCATCTGTACTCTACTTACTCATCCATTCATGTGTACTGAAATTGAAAAAAGGACACCGAAAGCAGTAAAAACACTTCATATAGCTCCACAAAAGAGGCTGTCTTTATAGGGAAGCTCTGAAGCTTCTAGTTAGGTCAAGTTTGCAAGACAGTCCCCTACCAGTGCTTGCTCTCTGGCATCAGAAGTGTCATGCTGCATATGGAGAATCTTCAGTAACTGGGTTTTAATTAGCTGCCTCTAGTGTTGCCCTTGGAGTATCTAGCTAGTATGATTGTCCCGTCCTTCCAAGATCACCTCTTGCCCTTCAAGGATCAGAAACCATCACTAAAATACCATTCATGCAGCATAATCTCTGTCTTCTGAAATAACAACACAGACAAAAGGAGAACCAGACATTCTCTAGGGCTGACACAGTGAAGCAAATTCAAATGAGAACTGAGCTGGAAGCCTCTCAGCTAAAAGTGGGATTCAGCTTACAGTGTTTCTACACTGTGCAATTCTTCCAAAACAGACCATAAAACATCTGCTAGGGTGGGTCTGTAGCAGGTTAAGAAGTATGCTGGTTTATGTACATGGAAAATCTAGCATCAGTTACAGTCAGTTGCAAAATTAGTGGCAGTGTGGCTGTGTGGTTACTGTAGTTGGTGCAAACACAGGTACTGAAGTAAACTAGGCGACAAAAAGATAACTAGTCTGGTAATTATGGGATTAAGAATATCCATCAAGTTCGGAAAATCTGTAACAATTCTTCAGAGGAATAAAACAACATGATTTTAAAAAACGAAACAAACACAAAACTGCTCTTTACATACCTGTACATGAGTCGCCCTCTCTCCCTTGCATTCATTCTTCCCCATTCACCATTTTCAAATGCCTCTTTTGCTGCTGCCACTGCTTTGTCAACATCAGCGAATGAAGCAGAAGATACACTGGCTATTATCTGTCAAAAAGTACCGATGTGTTAGCTCAGACTGAAAGGCTACTACGCTGTGTGCAAGTTTTTCTTCCTAAACTTCTTGATAGGGTATAAGCAAATAATCAATATTGTCAAGCCTACCATTTGTCATGGGTGAATCATGCTGCAAGAAGTTCAGACACAGCTGACACTGGCTGAATTTCACAGAATTGTCTAGGTTGGAAGAGACCTCAAGATCATCGAGTCAGATGGAGTCAATAAAACAGAGTCAATAAGATGGAGTCAAAGAGACCTCAAGATCATCGAGTCAATTTGGAGGACAATGCAGGGACTCTGATTCCTACATCTTTCTTCACATCAAGGCACATTGTCTCACTGATATATACACAGTATTTTATGACGATGGTGTTCTATCAAGTATACATTGCAAATCCTAACACAGAATTGCTATGATTTTTAGTCCTTTCCATTATGGAATTAAAATAGAAGTACCAGAATCTGGCTTCTGATGACAGTGACATTTGTGGTATTGATTTCAGCAGAATTCAGTTACTCCAGAATTAAGTGGCATACAAGGGCATCAGCAGCGCTTATTTATAATTCTGAGTCACTCAACCAATATTCAGTGTTTTTGAGAGGACGAAGTGGAACTGTATTTTCCTCTTGAGAGGTCATCTTTCTAACTGGGAATTTAATGGGATATTTTAAAGTCACATTTGCCCTAAGACATCAGCCTTGTAAATAAAAGTAAAACAAAAACTGTTCATGACTGGCAAGAACTATATACAATATCCTAAATTAAATACTTCTTTAGCAAGTAAACTTCAGCAATTTTTGTTTGCAAAGTTAAACAAGAACGTAAACGAGGTAAACCATAGAGCTGGGCAGGGAGGCTGACATACTAGTTGAAGTGGAATTGGGTTATTTTTAACATGCAACTTGATTGAAATGCAAAAGCTGTAGAATATACAAATTGAGAAGTAAACTGAAATTTAAAATGATTTCTAGAGGTTCTTTAATGTATTTATGGTTTTGAACTTGGCAATATTTGGTATTTCAGATTTTTTGTAGGCAAAGAAATTGAAATAAACTGGTATTGATGTTATAATTGATATTATTGATATTGATAGTATAATTGATATTATACTTAAAAATTACTTACTGATCCATCTGTTGGATTTATGGTGTCATATGTTTTTCCATCATCAGCATTTATAAATTGACCATTTATGAAACACTGGTATGGCATATTCACAGTCATGTTGTTCACATTTTTTGAAACCTAAGAGCAAAATGAATAAGATATTAATTTGACTTTTTAATAATTAAGATTTTATTTTAATAATTACGATTTTTGGTATGTACAGCCAACATCCGCCCACATTTTAGGATGTATATATGGCTGTTAGGAATGACCAAAAAAGTAAAATGAAATTGAAATCATATTCTCCATTAACACCAACGCCCATACTCAGAAGCAGATTTCCATAATTTTTATCATCGGATCTCTATGGCTAAACCCTGGTTAAGGCTGGTCCCGGTGGACTTGAAATGAACATGTAATTCCCAAATTCAAGTATTTCTGCCTTGTTTAATGATGTGATGAAACACACTAACCTCTCTTCACACAAAGTTTTCAATCAACACTTAGGAAAAAAAACTAGCACAGTTTGCCTCAGGACTGCAGAAGGTTGAGAACCATTCTGACTGAGGCATACTGGCAGGACAGAGCAGGGGAGGCAGGAATATCTGCACATGTGAGAGCTACTCTAATGTGCGTTCTTGATCTCAGTTTGTATAATATTGTAAATGATGTTACATACATACTTCCACTCCAAAATGTAAATACATAAAACTTGGGGGGGGAAAAAGTTACAAATAATTTGCATGACCAAATACTTGTATTTCCACCAGCAACAAACAGTCTAGGAAAATGCATTGTCTATCTTTCCAAAAAACAATGAGAGTAAGCAATGACAGCAAAATAAAAGGTCTTACATAATCAATGACCAACTCTTCTTCTTTGTCCTCTCCTCTGAGTTTTCTGACAGCCATCTGAACAAAGTCTGCAAACTTAGTGGCCATATACACGTCTTCATTCTGTAGCTGAAGCCCACTATATTTCTGTTTGATTTCTTCTAGCATTCTGAAGATTTTAAAAAAATAATAAGTAGAATTACAAATGGAAGAATTATTGAGATAAACAAACCATTGTAAGTTAACACTGTTTCCATTAACTTTTGCTTCAAAATGTTGTAGTTTTGAGTAGTTTTTTTTTTTTTTTACCTGACAACATGCATAGAGGATGCTCCAGATTTGAAGAAGTCTGTGGAATCCTCAATTACAGCGATATTGCTCAGAATTCCTTTCCAAATGGCCTAATAATATACAAAAAATGTGGAGATAATGATGAACAATCCTCTAATTGCAAGAAGTATTTATCAAGCGGTATTTTATAAGGTATCCATGCATACAAAGTATATTATTTCATAGGATTATAAAACAGAAAAACATTTTAAGAGGATCTGGAACTTTCTATAGATCTCATGTTAGCCAATAACATAATTATCACATACAAAAAAATTATTTCTTCCACAATAATTTCACCTAATCAAGCACACAACCTGAATGGTACAATGTTAATAATTTTCAGGCCAATTTTTAAGGCCTTTATTCTCCAAATATATTCCTGCTGCATTATGGAATGTGCTGTCAACAGAGGTTGGGATAGCCTGGAGAACTTTGTGACTGGATGGAGGCAGCTGAGCAGAGCTGAGAAGTAGTTTAAGCTGAATGCATCAGATAGACATTTCTGCTAATGTGAAAGGTGAAATAACTGGTAGAATGAAATTTCAATAAATTATAATCAGGCTTCAGAGTCAGCAGCTCATGTCATGAACTGAAGAGTTCATCTTTCTTTTAGCTGTTTTCTCAGTCAATAGCTCCAGGCAGCATTTTAGTTGCTGGCAAGCATGTTCAAGGTAATCTTGGAGAAGCAGTTTAAAACATCAGTGCATCAAGCTGCTTGACTTGTGCCAAAAGTTATTGGCTCTGTAGCTGAGCTAGCGGAAGGGGAGACATCTGTGATTCAGTTGCTCTGGCACGAAACCCAAACTAATCATCAACGTGGCTTCAATCTAAGCACATGACACTCATTACAGAGGGGAAGACTATGGAAGACGACAGCAAGGTGCCTCTTGCCTTGAGAGATTTCTGCTCCAGCTGCCCCATCACCACATCCCTCTGCAAAGTAGCCTCTTGTGTGTGGTTGTGGCAGAAGACAGCACAAAGGCAGAGGAGAAAACTGCTGCTTTTCTCTCTCAGACTGCTGTTCCAAGACTCCCTGAAGCTTGTCCACAAGAACCATTCAGACTGCATCCAAGTGAGTGCTACCACAGTGAAGAAAGAATCTCAGAACTATGAAGGTCTAGAAAATCTCACTGTTGTGAGACAAATGTCCTTTTGTTTCTCCTCACTCTACACTCACTCCCACCTTCATCATTCACAAACTTCTACTATCACTGACCCTGTGATCACTGTCTTTGTACCACTTGTATCTGAAAGAAAATTTGATAGGGTTACGTGTAAATTTTTGTATATTCTAGTGAATTCTCATGTCTATCAGAATTAATTTCAATAACTAAAGATTTGACCCCATACTCTTCAAAAAACAATTTTCGTGGTGAAAATAAAAGCCATGCCTTCCTTATAATGAGTACACAATGCTTTTGTCTGAAGTAATATACTACTAAAACAGTTTATTGAATTACCCTAATATCTTCTGCCATCTTTTTTTCCTCTTCTGTAAGTTCCAGGGCAGTTGTTTCATCAGCAGAGAAGTATTTAGATGCAGGGATCATTTTTCCATCCTCAAACTGTAGGTTTCGCACTAGTACCTGAAAAATGAGGGGATATGACTTTAAATTATCTGGGAGGCAATACATCATTGTGTGGAGAGTTTTTAGTTACTGATATGGTCATGGAAATAGTAAAATAAATGGCTTGTATGAAAGCTGAAATGATACAGGTAATTTGACAGGTCATTCCTACTTGTCTTCAGATTCTTCCCTAGCATTAATACATTTTAATCCATTGAAAATGAACATGGATTTAGTTTGAAGCAAAACATGAATGTCTTTTCTATAAAGATGTCTTTTCTATGCAGCTCAATTTGTATAGCATAACAATTCCACACTACCTGCACTTCTTGCTAATTTATTCCATCCATACTCATGTTTGCCAGGGTGAGCACTTACCATCTTCCCATCATTACCAAAAATGACCAGGCCATTCTTGGTTACAAGTCCAGGTCTTGAAGCACCTTTTATTGCCAACTCTTGCCCAGCAGGCACCGAAGCATCAAGTAATGATGATCCATAAAAGGTAACCACCTAAAAAGAAATTGATTTAAAAGTACATAGATTCTAAACATGCTTTAAAATCCTAATGATGAAGTGATACTTTTTGGAAGCTTTAATATAATGTGAAGTAATAAAATATAAGTAACTACACATGGAAAACATGATATATCATTATTTCTGTATCTTTGCAGCCCAGGACATGTAAAACTTTGCAAGCTGTCTAAACCTGCAAAGCTGCTTAGCTTTAACATTGTGCAAGACTAAATCAATGCAGAAAGTGAAGCAATTTTTGTCAGCACATGTCCAAAGTGAGAGACCAGCAGAAGCCTGGCTGTGAGTGGTTGAGTCCTGATCTGCCTCCAGGCTGGAAATGCTGAATGCTGCCTCTCATTAGTCTCTTCTGCTCTTTCTGGGCTCTCAAATCAGTCCCTCAATATTAGGGCAGAGCCAGGCTTTTGGAGCAGACTAGCAACATCTGGCTGACAAAATTTGGACATCATACACAGGAAATGTGACTTTAGAATATTTTATGCAAGTAAAATGCGGATCAAATGTGTAATGATTTTAAAATATAGAATAGAATCATAGAATCACATAATGTCTTGGGTTGGAAGGGACCTTAAAGATCATCCATTTCCAACCCCCCTGCCATGGGCAGGGACGCCACCCAATAAATCGGGTTCCCCAGGGCCTCATTCAACCTGGCCTCGAACACCTCCAGGGACGGGGCATCCATAGCTTATCTGGGCAGCCAGTTCCAGTGCCTCACCACCCTCTGAGTGAAGAATTTCCTCATAACCTCTAATCTAAATCTCATCTCTTTTAGCTTAAAATCCTTCCCCCCTCTCCTGTCATTATCTGACTGAGCAAAGAGTTGTTTTCCATCTTCTCTATAAGCCTCCTTTAACTACTGCAAATCTGCAACATGAAAAGGAAGTAGTTATTTTGCGATTAAATTAGATAAATTTATTTCTGTAAATGATTCTAGTATTCTTAGGACAAAACTGTTTTAAAAATACTTGTTGTTGTTATTTCAGTGCTCAGTGTTTATATGCTTAGTGTTTCATTCTGCTGTTATACTGTGATGTTGCCCACTGTACAGCATGGGTTTCTTTACACTGTAATGCATACCTACTTCCATGAATGACTGGCACTGTTTGATTCTACCCTTGCTTTTCACTGCTTTGTACCATTCATACTATTTTTCAGATACTGCTCTTATCCTTCTTTTAAATGTACCTATCACAAAGATGTTACCTACTGTGTTCTGTATATTTGTTTATGTGCTTGTTCTAGATATATACAAAATATACAATCACCAAATGAGAGCTACTCTAACATAACTCAAATTTGTATTCACCTGTATGCAGACACCTTTAGCTTTTGTAATAAAAAAGTCACAAATAGAGTACTGAATTTACAGAGCTTACCTGGCCATCTACTGTTGCCCATGCTCCAGGTACTTTATCATGCCCTCGGATCCAGTTGTGCAAAGCTGCTGCAGGTTGATCCCAGGAGATCTAGGAAGTCAAGACATGTCAGCTAATTCTTCTTTGTTTAGTTATAAATCAAGTTACTAAGGCTTTCCAAGCTACAAATCCCCCCCCCACCCTCGCCTCTTTCTTTCAACTGTTAAGAACACAGAAAGGGTGTGGGCTAATACAGGAAGATCAAAGAACTCCACATGGCTTATCATCAAAGACCTATCAAGTAAGATGCTCTTTCTAACACTTCTCTGCTCTGTGCAGCCTTTATCTTTCCACAGATCCTCCTTCTCATGCTAATATAATTAAAACATAACTCTTGCTACTAGCTATTCATTCATAAATAATTAAAATTATGATTAACAAATTTACTAAACGCAGTATAAATATAAATAGCATATGTCAGGGTAACACCTTTTGCTGAACATGATCTATTTATTGCTTGGTTCTTAAGTTCTTTAAAAACTTTTATTAAAATACTGACTAATCATTTACTGACCCTTTATAAATTGTTTCATAAATGGAATCTCTACTAAAAGTTGCAGTTTGTAAAGAATGTCATATATACTTGAAATGTAACACTAGTGAAAATGTATTGCTTTATCTTTGCAAGTACCATGAGTATATGTATGAAATGAATTAAATAAAGTAATAGAATATCTATTAAATAACAAATCTCAAGTGTCCTTCCTAGTTAAAGCACAAGGAGTATTCAGAAGCAAGCTAAAAGCCAATGAGAATAGTTTTCCAAACAGGACGTTAAGCTAGTTCAATCCAGGGGAGTTTCTTATATACTATATTTAAGGGATGAATGCAGCAATTGAATAATAGATACAATTTAAATAGATATATTAAAAAGTACAAGGCACTATGAATCTTTGAATTCACTGAAGTTTTGCATATACTGTTCACATTTGTTAGGTCCTCATTCTCATTATTTCCTGTAATTTAAATAATGACATGAACGTTCCCCTTGGTCAGCTCCTTTTCATTGACATTTTAGAATAGCTGGGAGTCAAAAGCAGTAACCTCATCAGGTGTTCTGCTAGTTCCTATGTACGGGGTCAGTATGTGTATGGGCACGCCAAAATTTTGGTCCATAACTGTTACATAAGGTCAGAACACTTAAAAATATCCATGTGGAAAGCTATTTGTGTCTAAACTAAGTCAGGAATTGTGATATGATAAAAAAGCATTAAAATTTCAGGTGAAAAGGAGTATATTCACCATGGACAAGAGACTGAAATTGTTGGTAACATTTTTTTTTTCTTTTCTTTTCTTTTAAACTTCTTCAATGGTCTAGAAAAGGAAAAGAGGGTATTACAGGCAGCATTCACTATCATTTTATGGTGGCCTTCCCAACCACAAAGACTCAGCTAATGCAGTAGGGATAATTATATAGTATATGTTGCCCATGCTCCAGGACATGGGCATTATTATTATTATTATCATTATTATTAGTGTTGTTTGTTTATAAGACCTCCTTGCTTATTTGTTTTTCTGGTAGGTGCCAACACTTATTTTTCCTTACATCAAACCTATTTCTGGCAGAGAATATAGCATGGATTGTTGGTAAACAAACTATCTCCATTCATTGCTGTATTTAGAAGTATGGCAATGTTTTAAGAAGTCACTGAAGGTGCAGCTGCTATCTAGCTATTTGTAGATGATCTGAAGTAGGTCACCATGTTTCTATATATATGTAACTGCTGGCAGGCAATATGAGCTTAACCTGGGGCTTCATCTCAGAAATATGAGATGAGGAAACAACTGAGTTAAAGCCTATATTAATTTCATGTCACTAGTATTGAAATATGAATTAGAAACAACTTTTCTAGAGATAGGCAGTAGATAGGCAGTAGATAACCACAGCGTTATTTAACACTACCTCTGCATTTTCCTTTTTCTGGATCCCTTCATATGTCGCCCCTTCTTCAGGCTGAGGTATACGAGGTGCCTTACCATCAGCAATTAGATCTACAGCTTCCACCTAAGTAAAAAAGTAACAGACTTAAAGTTAGCTTGGTTTCCCTTTTTGAACTCAGTCATACTTGAGACTGACTGCAGAAGACTGTCTTCCACAAGAACAGGTTTCTTTACAAAACTTGGATTTTCCAAAATCCAGGGAACCTATACTGCACTGATTAACATACATACATGTACATACTTCAACTTCTTTGACCAAAAAAAAAATAGCCTTAGAAATTTGATTGGAGTGCCTAGTTACCATGTGAATTGCAGCTGCCTAAATTCTGCAGGACCAGAACTTAGCTAAGGACAGAATGAGGTTCTGTATGTTTGCATTCATCTCTTTCCTTTTTCTTTCTGCAGAAAGATATTTCACTACATTAAAGTAGAGAGAGAGGAAAACAAAACAAAACAAAACACCTCTAATGATCCATGCTGAGTATTTTATGCATTTTCTTTTCTTCATTTTAAAGCAAAGCAAAACAAAACAAACCAGAAAAAAGGACACGTATACAAAGCCCAAAGCAAGTCCACCAAGGCTGTGAACTTTAAACACCATCCTTCTCTTTTCTTCAGCCTCACCCCTAACTTTCTGTTCTCTCCAAGCCTATAAAAATTTTCACCTTGTAAAAACATTCAAGTCTGTGGGAGAGCTACACTCGAGACAAATCTGACCTATTGCCTTCTGCAGAAACAGGATATGCTCTGCCCACTGCCAGCAACAAATATTCTTAGGCCACCTCCTCAGCTGTTGTGAAGCAGCAGAGCTCCTCTGAGCTCTAAAATTCATCTGAACACCACAATCTGTCTTACCAAATTTATGCATTTTGTACTTCCTCTTCCTTTCTTTTTCTTTTCAAACTCCAGCAGATGCTACTCTTTTCATTTTAAAGTGTTGATATTTAATACAGGTAATCATACCATAGCCTTTACTCCCTCTGGGAAGAGAAACCGGTTATACAGATCATCCACAGTATCGTTTTGGCCAACGTCACATTCTCGCTGCAGAAGTATTGGTCCAGTGTCCAAACCATCATCAGCCCAGAAAATTGTAAATCCTGCTTTCTTATCTCCTTGAATTAAAGTCCTGGAGGTAAAAGAAACCTTACAGTAAATACAGGCAGTATGAAAGCAGTCAAGCATATCCATCCTTTTGTTACATTTCTATTTGCTTTATGCAGAAAAGAAAATTTCAACAGTATTTCATTGCTCACTACATAGCCAGGTACCCAAAGTTTTGATACTGTTGATGTGTATTTCCCCAAAGTGACATAAGAAAGACTACAACTGAATCCAGAGCATTTATCACACAGTTCATTGTGTTATTTATTTTAAGTGGATTATCAGTGATAAGACACATAGAGAAACAGGTATGCAATAGTTGTGACACAGTTTGAAAGATGGAACTATCTAGACAGTATATTTTCTAAATAATTCCTAATTGTTTACAGTAACTAGCTAAGCTTCAAAGCTTATCTGTAGGTCAGCAAGGGAAGCACAGCTGTCCCACAGCTGAAAAAGAGCTAAAGTGAGAGTGGAAAATGATGGATGCTTAAGAAAGCAGGAATGTTTAAGAACTGTTTAAGGAAAAGTCAATGGGGGAATTTATGTCCAGACAGATTCTCAGCTGGTGTGCAGGAACATAGCACTGCTCATACCGCAGACCTACGCTGATTTTCATCAGCTCAGGATCTCTCTGAACTTGAAGGGAATTTCAGCTACATAGAATTTTGAGTTTTCTGTTGGAGCTGCAGGTGCCTCAGAATGATGGAATATCAAACCAAAGTGCTTAAGCAAGCAACCAGAAGTGAAGAGGTACAACTTTTCTGCATGCTTTTAACGATATGTATGCATGCAAACACCAATACCATATTCTGTAAGACATATATAATATAAATATTCCCTTGGCAGTCCATGTTTTGACAGGATCATTCGAGATCTGGCTTATACACATGAAAATTCACAACATAAACACTGAAAACTACATCATGAAAAAGAAAAAAAACATGCATTTGAGTAAAAGAATAAAAAAACCTCTGAATACAGTTGGAGAACTTAGCAGTTACATCAAAAATGAAAATTTGCAAAAACTTGTGTAGTCCGTGTGAGATCTTTCACACATTTAAGCAGCATCTCATCTGTTTTATATTATCTAAGAATACAGAAAGAGCACCCTGGTGAGAAGTACATGTCCTCAGCATTGCATTGAGGAAGAATAAAGTAATGTGGGCAAATGCTGCTGATGCTGAGTAGACAACAGGATGAAAATTACAGTGAGCTCCTTCCTCTGTGCACCATGTCCCTCTGAAAACAGTCGCTCATAACAAAGTGGCAGCAGGTGGAAAAGGCTGTAACTGATGGAGGGAAGAACCCTCAGTGGCTTAGGACCTTTGTTTGTGGCTGGTGTCCCTTAGTCTTGCCTAATTCCCACTGTTCCCCAATACATCTTTAAATAATCACCATGCCACCTGCACAGTTATTTTTAATTTGTTTCTTCATATTTAGACAATTTCTTGTAGAATATAAACATTATGATAGGGCCATTTCTGTTGTCACAGGAGTGCTAGATCTGAATCCACCGTGTTCATTATTGCAGGGTAGTTCTTTCACAATAACATTTCGAATCCAGCTTTGTGCATTGCTCAGGATGATAGTAGGATAAGCTTTTCTTCTTGTTGATTCTTTTCTCTCTCTCTTTTTTTTTTTTTTTTTTTTTTTTTTTTTTTTGTGCATATGTGTGTGTGTGAAATCTTAAGCTCTGAATCATGCACTGTAGACAGTTATCTAGTGTTTGTTTGAAGGGGACAAACTGTAAGGGTACTGTCCTGCCTATGGAAACTATATGCTGTTGATTTACCTATGTGAGTAAAATATATGAACGGACAGATCACATCACTGATCTTCCAGAATAACAGCTGCACTTGCAGTGGAAATCATGCTGAATCTCAGGTATGAAGAGCAATTCATGATCCAAATACTCAGCTGCTTCAGAGAACTTGCTTCAGAGCAGTTGCAAGTCAACAGAAATGTGTCAGCAATTACATGAGTAATGGGTCTGGCCCAACATCCCACCAGGACATACACGTAGTTTTGATGAACAGCATGCAAAAACTTACCAGTTGATTGCAGAAGCTCCTCGATGCCGTGGTAGGATGGATGGATGGTAAATAATTGAGCCATGTTTTGGGCAGTCAATAACATCCATAGGGATGAACTGTGTACAGAACGGAAGGACATTTAGCTCTGCTCCAACGGATTTGTAGGCTGCAACTACTTCCTGGATAGGCTTGCCTTTAGCTCTCCATCTGGGAAACTTAAAAACAGGAGTGCCGTCCTTCTCTGCTGCCAGTGCTGAGGGACGAGAATATTTTTTTGTTATTTCACATTTTTTTGTTAAAAGCTCAAATTCAAATGAGATATGACAAGACAACTCAGATCATGAAATGTAATACGTAGAGCCCTTTGTACTGTTCTGTATGGTGTTTAAAGTAAACTTTGTGCTTGAATGTTAATTTTATTATTATTTTATTATTAACATTCAAGCATTAATTCAAGTATTAATTCTGTCACTGATTCTCATTCCTACAAGCTTGTGTCCTTCTCAACTTTTAAGTTCACTCTTATGGCCTGGCTCATAAGTACCAAGGAAAACATAAAAGAATGATGAATGTTATTGACTGTTAAGCAATGACACTTCATTTCTTGTCCAATAATTACATTTATGGCAACTGGTTTAGTTTAGCAGAGCTAGGTTTACATTTAAGCAATTTGTATGTGAATATTACTACATGCTCATCTCAGTAGCATCTTGCCATGTGACTCAGATATTAACAGATGCTAGTGGCCTTCAGTTATTTCTTCAAAATTCTGTTTACTGGTGATTTCTGGATCTGTTTCCATTTATCTGTGTGACACACAGCTACACTCAAAATTAGGCTGAAGGCTGAGAAAAATCAACCGCATTAATTGCAGAGAGAACTTTTAGGTGTTTTATAAATTCCATTGTGCATTTGCTTAACAACCCATCACAGGGAGGACAGTAGAGTCCAACTCTACAACTGTTGAGTTGGATGTATAATTGAAACAAAAGGGAAGACAAGAAGAGATATGGACAATTTACCTAATTTAATTTCTATTTCTAAACACATTTTTGTACTTCCTTCCTCTTTTTTGTATCTGAAATTGAATCTTGAGTTTGGCCTGAAGCATCTTTAGCCAACCAACTTAGGTCTTAAGTAAATACTTAAATATCATTCCATACTGTGCATTGGAAGTTAGCATGCACTGCAACTGCTTTTAGAAATAAAAATGATAGCTGACTGAGGATATAGAAGCATTACCCAATTTCAAGTGAGTCTTCAGCTGTTTGGATCAACAGGAAGTAAAAAGCAACAAAACGATAGGAGAGCAATAAACATTACACAGCTTAGTTAAAATGGCCATGACTGAAATCAGTGGAAGAGTTGCTGTGTTCCATTTGCTAGTTTAACTGTATAGTAATAGTTCATGTAAAGCAACCAAGTATTATGGTATGCCCCCAGAGCTGGATGGTTAAATTGTCTTTTTCTAAATTAATACCTCCTGTAATTCTTCCAGTGTGTGATTAACTCTTTTAAAGAGGCGGGGTTACAGAATGTAATAAACTTGAGAACTATGTGCTAGTTTGGGAGTGCCATAGCCCAAGTAAGCAAAATTTATGTTTAATTCTTCCCTTATAAGAGTTGTGTAAAAACATGTCAGGACCCGACCAAAATAAAAAAAAAAAGCAGAAGAAATGCTTGAGACAGCTCATGGAAGGTAATTTTAATTTCTGATTATCCAGAAAGGTAAATTCTTTTCTGGCACTTACATTTGCTAATCCTATTAACTCACCATTTTCATGGCACTGGAAAATAAGAGAAAGTTACAATTCAGATAGTGACCCCAAAGAAGCTTCTTCATCACACTACGTTCTGTTGCACAAGTATGGTTCTGAATACCTGCCCAGCAACTGTTTGTTTAGGAGGTCCAGAAAATCATTATTCATCTTGGCATTGTAAAAATGGAGAGCAAAGCCTCTTCTACTCTTTTCAGTGGGTTTTCCATAGTCCAGGTGGAAGAGAAATAGGCTCTGCAGGTACACTGCCGCACACAAGCTTGTCAGAAAGGGCAGAAAGCCAGGGATAAACAGTCTTGGCTCCATGCCTTGAGTGTCCCAGACAGCACCATGAAACGGGTGACAGACATTTGTGCTTGAGTACAGGCTCAGCAGCTATTTGCTGCTTCTCCAGAAAAGAGAACAAGCCTGGAGCTAATACAGCCTATAGGACTGTTCCTTGAACCTGCTTTTACATATTTTGCATAGTGTTAAGATACAGATCTAGTTCAAGATGATTACCTTTAAGACACACGGATTAATTTGTTTTCTTAATATCACAATGTATGGCCCTGCATGGCTAGAAAAAAATTTTAAATAGTGATTTAATTAACAAGGTCAAACTGGTTCTGGGACTTGTGTTTTCATTTAAGCATAGTTCTTGTGCTGAATTCAGTGTAATAAAGGCAAAATATGCAAGTAATTCCCATATAGACATGACCTTCTCACGAAAAGGCAGGTTAGTTATGTATGTATGTATGTTAGCATTTAGATGAAGGTTACACTTACCCAAAGGATCAGCTTGTCCATTCTTGTCAGGCACTGTGAATACTCCCACAACTTTATGGCCTTCTTTTCTCAGCTTGTTATAAACTTCTTGTCCAAAAATGCTTTGACCTATAAGGGCTAGCTTTAGCTTATTCTGATAAGCCTGATCAAAAGAATTAAAACAAACCAATTATAGGATGCAAATTATAGATGTTGTTTCTTATATTTCTCTCTTGCTCTTTTTTGATCAACATTCATTTTGATTTAAATGCAACAATCTTTTTACCTCAAATGCCTTTGGAGGAAAAAAAAAATCAACTTTTTTCCTATTGTTAATCTATCAGAAATAAATAAATGAGAACACACTGAGCATAAAAGTGTCAGTTGATATTGTCACTGATGTTTATATTGGTTTCCCATAATTTGTATTAGACAAACTCACTTCACTCTATAAGAGGCATAACAGGCTCTATGACCTTGTTCCTAGTCATAACTAACATGATATGAAATACAAAAATATTTTTGAAACAGGTATATACAACAGTTTTTCTAGACATAATTTAGGTGTCTGGAACATGCCCTCTAAATCTATATAATTAGATGGCGGCATATAATTTGTGGTTAATATAAACACACAAAGAAGACAAGCTTGCGTTGTTCCTGCCAAGTTAAAAGCAGTGATCATCCATTTGATCCTCCTACACTGAAATACCACTAAATACGAGGTTCCCTTGTTGGACTTCCCCTGACTTCTGTGTTTGCTCATCAGTACACTGGATACATGCTTTTACACTTCTTTAGACTGAGTAGGTGTCAATAACTGCCCCAAGTTCTGATTTTTAGGATAGTTAGAATCACAATGCTACTATAATACCAGATAATCACCTACTGCTATTTTATTTAAGCTCTTCACACTCTGAGAAAAGTGCTAATTCCCTTAGACTTCCTAAAATCTAAAGAATGGTCTTTTGCAGGACTCCAGCTTTGAGGAAACTCTAATTTTAATCCTTCCTTTTCAAGGAAACACCAGATGAAGCACAGCGTACATTTTCTGGGCTCGATGTAGCCCGTGTGAACAGGGAAGGTGGGGAGAACCCAGCTTCAGTGAATCCACCTCAACTTTGAAACTGTTCCAAGACCAATAGAGTTTTATTGCGAACACTACAAATACATTGATGCTCTTCAACATACTCCAACATCTCACAGAATCATCTAGGTCGGAAAAGGCCTTCAAGGTCATCAAGTCCTATCATCAACCTGACTTATTAAGTTCCATCACTAAACCATGTCCCTCAGTGCCTTTGTGTTCCTCTTTTGTCCTACCTCTAGCCCCTTGCCCCTAACACCTCTATCCCAGAAGTATTATTCCTGTGGCTTCAAGGTGAACTGTATTAGGGTATGGAGACAGATGGTCAGTGGCCTGACAAACTGTGGCTAATTCATAACTGGATATATTCACAGATCTGGTTCATTGCAACACCACAAGCCCTGATGGATGTCCACGAGGGGCGCAGGAATGAACATGGTGTGGAACTGCCCTTGCAAGCACTGCCTTTGCATTTCTCGTCAGCTATGACTGAAACCTTTGAAAAACAAATGGAATGGCAGACCTGGTCATGAAGGAAAGCTTTGCACACAACAAACAAAAAATCTGCCTCCCATCAGCTGCATCAGATGGACACTATTCTTAGATTTGGACCACTAAAAGGCCTCCTCTCAGGAGGCCTGAATGAAGGACAGAGTATAAATCCACATTCCCACCTTCATCCTTAATTTCGTCTTTCCCAACTGAACTTTATCCTGAATGACCCATTAGGTGCCATGAGCACAGAGTGATACATAGGAATCGAGGCGATATCTGAGTGTCCTGACCACCGGTATTTATTCTGTGCATCGGCACTTGCAGGTTTTTCTCCTGCCTCCTCTCTTTCCTTTCTTTCAGAGGCTGGGACATAAGGATGGCTTGAGGAAGTGGGTTATTAATTGGACACCAGGTGATCTGCATTGCCCATCAGATCAAATGACAAATTCTGTGACAAACAGAAATGTCCTGAAAAACAGGTTACTCAAAACCACAACCCATTTCAATGCAATTCATTTCACAGTTGAAATATTATGGATGAATTCTGCCATTTTCACGTTACAGTTCAGTTGTGCAGATGGCCTCAGGGAAAGGACATTACAAAATGGTAGGCTCCACAACAGGAATATTGAAGCTTGCTTGTTATTTTATGCATACCATTTTTATATAAACCAGTAGGAAATAACTATTTGTCTCCAGAGGCAGTGTTTTTCCTCAGAATGAAGCTGCATAGTAAAACCATCCCTGTGTTACAGCATTAGTCAGCATGCCTGCAACTGCAGCAGTAATAAATAGTTGCAAAGGTGGACATAACTTGGGCTGTCGGAAAACCAGATTTTTACAGCTGGCTGGTAAATGTCCTCTGTGAGACTGGTAATGACAATATTCCCAACCAACACTGCACTGTTGGCAGTAACGCCTAAAATACATCCAGTAGTTTGTGGACAATAGCAAAGACAAGTTCTGGATCTGAATTACAGTGAGCACAAGTTATCTTTGCGGTGTTTATCTAGTGAGGCCCAGTGGATGCAGATAGACTGTATTCCCAATGCTTTGTGACCAGTATATTTACTTTTACAGCAGAAACACTGCAGCATTATAAAAATTAGTCATCAGATTTTCTTAATCATTTAATTATTTTAAGTATAGCAGGCAAGCAGGGGAAAGATTAACCTGCCAGCTCACTGAACATGTTTGGCACAGTAGGAAATCCTCTGATCTCTGTGCAGTGCTATTTTACAGCAGTAGCCCAACCAGTACACTGAAGAAACATTAAAGATAGGACAGATATGAGTTACTTATTCTACTTTCATCCTTTTGCTAGCATCCCTCAGTAAGAACACAAGACTGGAAGTGACCTTAGCTAAAAATCCAGTGCTCTGCCATCACGAGCAATGTTGTATGATTGCTTTTAGAGATTTATCCAACCTCCAGTTTAAATTACTTTAAAAGTACTCACTGCTGTACTGTCTTGCTTTTCTGATACTTGGCGATCTTGTAATTTACAGTCCAAATGTATCACCACTTTAAGTGCCACTTTCTCTTCACTTATCCACAAAGTGTTAATGACACATGTAACCTAAACTTAACTCTTAGTTCATGTTTCCCTGTGAATAAGTCTGATCCTCATATTACATGGAACTGCATACCAGTTCCCCTCCCAAATCCTGAGTTGCTGTAAATACTGTTTCGGTAAAGCTACACTTGCTTAATTCATGCTAGTAATGGAGCTGAGTCAACAAATGGTGAGAAGAGAGAACACAGTCTCCAAAAGGACAAAAAATAAAACTGGCCAAACTGAAGATTGCAGATGGGCTAACTCAGAAAGTCCCATATCCTAACTGCAGTGCACAAAAAGATTGTTCGGCAAGAAATCAGCTCTGCTGTCTCACCCAGCAGAAAGTTACTCAGTTGGAGACTGCCTTCAATTGCAAGATGGATCTTGTAATTGGGCTACAACCAGCAATTCTCACATTACTTCTCCAATGAATGGTACACGTGCATTGTGTGATTTTTATTAACATCTGGCTTAGACGTGGCGGTTTGCTTGTCTCGCCTTAACACATGCACTGTCATCAACAGAGAGCAGGTGCCAAACCCACAAGTCAGCCATGCACAGGATATCTGTGGGGTTCAGTGGGAGAAATCCCGTATGTGGAAAGGCTTACGTGATCAGACCACAGATTCAGTCCTTTGTCTTTTGTCTTGTTTGAAAACTGACAACTGCCTCACTGCAGAAGATCTAATAGCCACTCTCTATATCATTTTGGAAATTCTCCTCAAACGTTTTTACCCAAGGTGAGTTAGACGTGTGACAGTGAGAAATCCTTTCAGAAGAATTCCATATGGACATGACACCCAATTAAAAGTGAAAGTTCAATAAAATTACAGGGAAATGAAAACTAGATTGGTGTTTTCTTTCTTAATGAAATGGCAGGTTTTGGCAGGATATGGTCACTAGCATTCATCATAAAGTCGTAGACAGGAGCTCTTTAGAGAACACCAAAACAATCTAGTTGAATAATGTGCTTTGTGGGTACCGGATCATCACCACTAGCACTTAATACAGTCAAGCTTGTTACTGTTTCTGTCAGGAGGTTCTGTTAGGAGGTTATGGTAGGTTTCTTATCCAGCTGCTTGGCTGACTGTGAACATATAATACTCATTAATAGATGCCTTTCTGTTCTTGGGAAGGTTAATGGGCATGTATTATTACCGCAGATTTCTTGCTTTATTTTTGTTAGGATGCCCAGTTCCTACTTGTAGGAAACAACAGAGCACAGGTAGTTTAGAGAGGTCTGACCTTTTTTTTTTTATTAGTTCACCAATCATAGAATAATGTAGTGAATTTGACAGTGCTACCAGATAAGTTGATGCTCACTTCACTGTAATTCTGTTGGTTTCCTTGTCTGAACTTTTTCTTCTGCTTTAACCTTCTATTTTGCTTACATTGTAACACAGATTGATATGCATTGGGACTAGTTCGAAATAAAATCTCTTTTCCTGACTCAAGTGCTTCCTATTGGGAAGGAGAAAATAAGATAAAGGTAAAGGTCACAAAACCTTAAGACTACTTGTAAAGCAGTCTTGTCTTGAATGCTCAGATTGTCTGAAAGTCCACTTTCATTTCATGGCTTGGGTTGGAAGGGACCTCATAGAGCATCTAGTTCCAACCCCACTGCCACAGGCAGGGACACCCCCCACTAGATCAGGTTGCTGTGATATGAAAGCGTAGCTTTTTTTCATTGCCCTAATATGAACGCATAGCTTTAAGTTAAATTTTCCAATCTGAAAATTCTGGCCGTGCCATCTGTTGATACAGAGCTGGAACTGATTCCACAATAGCTCATTAAAATATACACATCATTTTGTTTGCTTCCATTCTGTTTTTTTTTTTTTTTTTTTTTTTTTTTTTTTTTTTTTCCTTCAAAACACCCAATCCAAAAGAAAATTAATCAGTAGAATTAAGCACCGTATAGAGAAGCAGCCTGACAAATGCTGGCGACTATCTTGTCAAGTTCTACTGCCTAAAATTGGAAGACAAGTCCAAGAGTTGCATTTTCTTCTTTCATAAGAGTCTAATGCAATAGGACATTTGCAGAGAAGAGTATTTATTTCATAGCTAAAACCCATTTTCTGTTACTGTCTCTTTTGTACATGGGTATATATGCATGTCTAACAGTTAATGGGGCAATCAGACTTCATGAAGGCTAATGTTTGGCTATTTGACAGGCTATTCTGCTGTCAAATAGACGACAACATTTTATTTCTTCTCTGTAAGAATTTAGCGAGGATTTTAATATTGCTACATCTTCTCAAGGATGAATTTTAAATCCTGCTGGCTTTGAAAGCTTCCTTTCTGTTGAGCATCCCCCTGCGTGTGCTAAATCCCGCTGCCCCAAGCTGAAGCCTCCCGTAGAGCCTCCTTCCCACCGCTCCCCCAGCAGCCACTCGGTCATTCATTCCCCCTGCGGGCACCGCTGCCTGCAGTCCCCGAAGCCCCTCGTTAAACCCCTCCGTTCCCAGCCTTCCCGGAGGGCTGCTGTCCTTGTGCCAGACAAAGAGCACTCCTCGGGGCAGCGCAGATCCTCTCCCAGCCTCAGCCTGCCGGGGCGGGCAGCCGGACAGCCCGCAGCGGGCGCTGCGCTCTCCGTGCCTTTAGCGGGACGGGGAGCGGGGCTGGGGGCAAACCGGGCACCCCGCAAAACCGCTGCGGGGGGAATTTAGGCCGGCAGCTTGGCAAGGCCCCCGCTGGCAGCCCCGGGCCCGGCGGAGACAGGAGCCAAGGGCAGGGGGCCTGCAGCCCCGGGCAGGGCTCGGAGGGTCCCTCGGCGCCGCACCCCCACCAAACCCCCCGGCCACCCCCGGCCTCCCCCTGCCCCTCGTCCCCCAAACCCTGCATCTCCCCTCTCCCCGCGTCCCCTTCCCCCGGCTTCTCACCGCGCCCGTGGTGCAGATCGTCCTCAGCAGCCGCGGGGCCGCCCGCAGCATCTTGCGGATGCTCCGCCGGGGGGGCTGCCTCCCCCTCGCCGCCCGCCCGCTTCCCTCCTCCCCCCACCCACCCCCCTAACCCCTTCCACGGCCCCCCCCGAGCCGAAGGACGAGCCCCGGCACCGGCACCGGCGGCACCGGCGGCGGCAGCGCCTCGTCTGATGCAACCCGCGCCGATGCCGCTGGCTCCGCGCCAGCCCGGGCGGCCTCGGCCGTGGCGCCGCGCCCCCGCCCGGGGCCCGGGCTCGGTGGGTGCATGGAGGAGGTCCCACACCTGCAGCGAGGCACCCGTAATCCCCCCCTCTGTACCCCCACGCTGCCCCCGGTACCCCCACGCTGCCCCCGGTACCCTCACAGCCGCCCCCGGTATCCCCACGCACCCCCTGAGGGGCAGCCCCCCGGCGGGGCCCGAGGGGTGGTGAGGGGAGCCCCGGGGGCTGGAGGAGGCTCTGGGTGAGGTTTGTCACCCACTCCCAGCCCACGGTGGCCTTGGGAGCAGCGGTGACAGGGGAAGGACCAGGCAGGTGATCGGTTCTCACTGCAAAAATGCCAGTGCTGGGCTTTCTGGAGCCCCGTGTTACTGTCAGCATCACTGGATATGCCAAGCAGCTCATTTATTTAATAATAATAATAAAAAAAATCCTCCCTGACCTCCTCTGAGGTCCTCTCGTAACATAAAGTTTTTGACCTTCGCACGTTTCTAAAGTTGTGACAAAAGCTTCTTGTTGCAGGTATGGAGAAGATTGGGAAAATACGCATTCAAAGTGCCAAAAATATCCTAAAGCAAATGGAAATGACCCCAGAAGGACCATGAAGAGCAAAACAGCAGAAACCGTGGCAGTAGTATAAGCAAAACTGCTAACTGGGTCAGGTTTAAACCTCAGTAATATTTAATATTTGTAAATAGAGGTGGGAGCAAGGCTGAAACACACCCTGTTTCTGTCAAGAAAACAAGGAGGAAAGAAGCAGAGAAGTTGGTCATCATATGGCTGCCTTGTGAACCACATCAGAGAAGTAAGTGCAATGCTTATGCCAAATTCATAACATGCAGAGATCTTGTCACAGTAGAAAACAGCAGAAAAGGTCTTGCCCAGTACTCGCAGCCATTTCTCATGGCTTTTCTGCAGAAGATCTGTGATAGCAATGCCCAGGGTTTAACTACAAGGCCCCCATCCTCTTCTTTGGGGAGCTGCAATTGTCTGGCCAGACCTGAAAGAAGAGCGTGGCCACAGAGCTGCTGCTTGCTTCTCTGTGCTCAGGGATGTGGGAAGCAGGGTCACTGCATTGCACTGGTCTTGCAAGGAGAGGTGATGCTTCCCCCATGGAGTACAGCAACACGAGGGTTTGTTTTACAACCCACATCATTCCTCGATTTACTTCTATGTAGACAAAATATACCCTGCCCCTTACTCAAGGCAGTCGTATAAGAATAGGTGACATGGAGTGGAACCTGCAGAAATTATAACTAAAACAAACCACTGGACTTTGTTTTTGCAATGAACATTCAACACAGAGAACCACTAGTCAGTTCCTGTAATTTCCTCTCTTCCTAGGTTTAAAACCTAGCCAACTACTTTCTCCAGTTGATTTAAGTTTATTCTCATGATGCCTTCATGTGGGGTATGTGGGGACTTACTAGGCTATGGAACAGTCTACTGAGGGCATCAGCAAGTTCCTTTGTTCTGAGACACTGCAAAGTGAATTGGTTAAACTTGTAGAATTCATCAAAAAGTCCCATTAATGAGGAAGAAGAACACGTTTATAGAAGTGGTTCCTTCCCTATTATCCATGGTATTATGAGTTTAAAAAGAAGGGTGTGCAGTAATTCCAGATTTTCAATAAGAAAGCTTCAAAATTTTCCTTCCTGGCTTATTTTTAAAGCCCAATGTGTTCTATTGTTACTGACTACTTCTATTGGATGTGGCCTCATATCTTCTAATTATCTCACATAAAATCTGTTAAACTTCACCATTACAAGTGTTTCCTTCAAACAAACCCTTTTAAAATTGCATAATGAAACCATAACTAAATAAAACAGAAAATAAAAGAAAATGGCCTGCCCAAACCCTTAATCTTGTTGGACTAATGCACCATTTAATTACTACAGGCAGCATTCATCTGAAATGCTTGTTGTTATTTATTTATTTATTTATTAAAATTAGTGTTTTTTTTTTTGTTTGTTTGTTTGTTTTTAAAGAAAGATTAAAAATTGCACAGTTTGATAGGTCATGTTGTATCTCTCCAAGGACTATACACATGCATGCACATAACAGTCCTTTTGGCAGCTGACTGAAACTATGATGTACACAAATAAAAGGTACAGGCACCTGGTCCCTTACTAAAGGAACTACTTTGCTACCTCAGACAGCAGGAGGAAGCAGCATAGGGCAGCCTTCATACAATGATCCAGTTGCACAAATTCCATACAACAGAGCGCAAACAACTTCTGCTGTTGGCTGGCATCAAAAATGCTCCTGTACTACAAAGCGTGGAGCTGGATTCAAACACTGCCAAAGTTCATGAAGCTCCAGGTCCTGGTTTGTGATCCCAAATCCTCTCCAACTACAATACCACATACTTGGCATTTAGCAGTTGACATGCAGGCTTACGGCAAAATACCCGCTGTTCCTAGATAAGCAATTTGTAATGACTCATGGCTCTATTCCTTCTACACCCACAACACAGTACATACAACACTTCACGTGCCAAGCATCAGCTTTGTAATTAGCTGGCATACCTTAGTCTCCAAAACACAACTCCAAACCCACTGAGAAACTAATACATCTCCATTTATCATGTCTAGATGGCTTTACTTCACAAACTATTAAAATACTGGGTGACACAAAGGAAAAATCAGTGGAGCAGGTGTCCATTGTCAGCAGAATCCCAGTATAAGGAAGAGGAGGGGGGTTAGGGTGCAAGCTTTATTTTAGATTTTGTAGTAATGAAGAGGGGTAAGGAAATGAACAGGGATAAGGACATGCTAAATCACATGCCAGCAGGGTATTTGCATGCTATCAGCTTTTTTCTTGTGATCAGTGATGAACTCATCATATGCAAGGGTGTGCAACTCATATGCAACTCATCATAATGCAAACTCATCATAATGCAAAAAAAAAAACAAAAAAAAACAAACATACAAACAAACAAACAAACCAAAAAACACTTAAATTGAGTATGTAGAATTTCAGGGATCAGCGTAAATATTCACAATCGATTCAAATTGGAGGTTTCTTTGTCATGCAGAGAATGACTGCATTGATGTGTCTGAGAATGAGCAGTAGTACCTTGCAAATTATAAACATTTCTCATTCATTTGGGGAGAAATCCTAGCTCTGGTGATTAACAGCGTAGATTTTTTGCAATTGATTTGTTACACATTCTGTACATTGTTTTCTCTCTGGATATCTTTCTGGTCTCGTTTCTTAAATCCAGAGGTTAACTTGAAGGAAATTGCAATTATCCATAGTAAGCTTTCCAGCACTGCCTTCTCCCTAACCCAGCCAGCTTCTGTTCCCTACATTCCTGGTGACGTATGTCCACAAGTTGCACAGTTATAGGGTGCTACGTATACTGATGTGAAACGCAAATACCATTCAGCAGTTAAACATGCTTATAAAACAGCATGCTTGCAAAGCAAAATGTGTTTGTATGTGCAGAAATGTACAGAACAAACGTGAGACCTAACCCAGCTGAACTTTATAAATCCTCACTGGTTTCTGTAAAGCAAAAGTTTCTCAGTGTCTTTAAAGATATCATCAAGAGTTGGCACGACTGCTGCGGAAGGCTGTGTTCCACGGGATGCCGAGTACGTGCACATACTGAAGTACTTGGGAAACTGCTCGATCTTCCAGGATTTGTTTTCTTTTGAAAACCATACCCTGGGATTTAGCAAATGACTGAACTAGATCTGTATAGGCTTTTTGTCATTGGAAATCAGCCTCGATGGGGATTTTCATGACGAAGAAAGATTTGGTCATAGTTCAGACCTTAATTCCTCAGGAGTACTTTACAGTTCATCCAGTTTTAAAGACTGAGTAATTAAAAAATATAAAGTAAGGCTTTGTACTGGTTATTCCCTAACTATGTTAATTGCATGACAAGTTTCAACTCAGATTTTGTACAAGAGCAACTTTTCTTGTTTTGTCATGTGCTAATGCAAGATTTCATGGGAAACTTTAATTTCTTGTTTTTCTCTGCAATGTTTATATATAAAACTGTGGGGTTTAGTTTGTTTGTTTTTCCTCCATTTGGGTCTTATATCCACTCCAGGCTAGAAACACACATGATAGCAAAGTTTTCACAGCCTACTCATACAGATTTTCTGCCAGTTATACAGCCGCCTAAAGCTGTATGTTTGGCATTTCATTTTTTCCAGAGTAATCAAAAGGGGGTATATATTTGATGAGGAAAGGGAATTACTTTACTAATTTAAGCAGTAGAAAAAATTATCATGTTCAGGTGCCTTACTCAAATGCATAAATAGACTTTTCTCATATTCCATACAATAGACAAGAAACTACTTTTGTAAAATTTGATATTATCTTTGTGGATCGGAGTTGCAAAGAGCAAGTCTCAGACAGTAAAACTTTTCTGGGAATCCTGCCATAAAAATTGAGGAAGAACTTTATTTAAAATATTCAGAGAGCTCAGCATTGAATGTTCCACAGACAACGAATGTATAGCAGAGCTGGTTTCCTGCAGATTCAGCAAGCCAAATGCTTTCTCCTATAAGTAAGTACAAGTCTGTCAAGCTTGGTGGAACTCTGCCTGTATACACTAAAAGCAATTTTTGCTCTGGATGCTTTCACCATTTTTAAAAAATAAAATGGTTCCTGCTCAGATGCAGTGTTAAAGTTTTCACTGAGCTGTCAACTATCATGAAAATTCTGTTAAAAATACCAGGTAACTGTGTTGTCTGATCTTTAGTGATGGTTCTGACTGGGATAACTTCAAAGGAAAATAAAAGGTTAATACCTCACACAGTCAAGCTCATGTTGATTTACAAAGTCATAGATAACTAGCCACTTCATAAATAAAAGAGTCATAGTACCAAGTTAATTATACTGTATTTTGGACTTTATTCTCTCAACTACCCTTTCTAGTACTCAGGTATAACAAATAATTTCAACCAGTACGTATTTATGTAAGACACAGTTCATGTGAAAGTTCAATATGAAATCTTACTTTCATGGTCATTTTGGTCTAGTCAAAAGAAACGATTGCTTTATCAAGTGTGCCTCTTCAGTAATATTTAAATTACCAAAAATGACTGTGTTAAACAAAGCCTAAAGATTTTTCTGACTACCGTATTTTCTGAAGACAGTAACAGATATTGGAACAATCTTCTTATAAGCTTGTACCAAATAAAAACATCCTGGTACACGTGAAAGCCCTAAGTTGTCACCTGAATTTCAGAAAAGATGCTCATGAAATGTATCAATAATTTCACATGTGCAAACAGCATATGGCCACTCACTGATCAGTCAGCACAGTAAATTTATCAGCCAGAGCCGAGCTAGACTTGCTGTCACTGAAACAACAGGCTTCAGGATGAAGTCCAAGTAAGATTTCCAGAAGAAGCAGAAATTCCACCAGCATCTAGAATTGACCTAAATTTCAGTGTCAGCAACAAACACTGCCACCTAGTGTTTCACAAGATAATCGATTAGGCTTTGAAATTACTGACTGCATCGTGAATGCCAGGGTAAAATGTCACTGGTGTATTTGAGTCTAATTGTGATGTTATGAGTTATGCAGCCTCCTGCTCCTTTATAAAAAATGCATTATATTAATAAAATGTTTCCGAAAATAATTTCCTTTCACTGTATTCAAAATAAGGCTTGCCTCTGATTACGCTACGGTTGTCCTGGCGTATTTAGTGTGGTCCCTGTGTAACCCAGCTACCTGGGTTACCTGGCCTGCAGCTGTGCTGGTCCCAGCCCTGCAGTAAGCAGCCCCACAGCGTTTTACCCTTTACACTTTCAGCTCAGACCCGGGGCAGTGGTGGAGTCACCATCCCTGGAAGTCTTTAAAAGACGTTTAGATGTAGAGCTTAGGGATATGGTTTAGTGGGGACTGTTAGTGTTAGGTCAGAGGTTGGACTCGATGATCTTGAGGTCTCTTCCAACCTAGAAATTCTGTGATTCTGTGACTCTGTGCTTCTGCAGGCAGGGCCCTGCTGAGTACCATCTCTATGCGTTTCAGCCTCGTGCTGAAGCCATCCAGCAGAGCTCAAGGACCCATTTTTCTGAGGCGGATCAACAAGATGTGCTTGGTGACTACTTTTTAAGCTGCCTGGCAGCCCGCGCTTACGGGCGGTTTTCCACAGCCGATAGAAAAAAATATTGTAAAAAAAATAAATAATAAAAATCCAAAGATTGTTGCAAAAGGCTTTGCTCCAGCTCTGACTGGCGCCTGTCTCTTCCCTGCCCTCAGCACCCCCCCCCATGCCCGCTGAGGGGCCGGGCCGGCGGGGCCCCGCTCTCCGCCTCCATTTCCCAGCGGCAGCGGGGCCGGAAGCGCCGTGCGCCTGACTCGGGCGGCGGGGGGCGGTGGTGGCGGCGGCGGCGATGGCGCTGGAGACGCTGTCCCCGGACTGGGAGTTCGGCCGCCGCGACGACGGCTCGCAGAGTGAGTGGCGGGAACGGCCTGAGGGGACGGGGCGGGGCGGCGGTTGGCGGGCTGAGGGCTGAGGGGAGCCGGCGGCCATCGCCGCCCTCTGCCCCGGCCGCCCCCTGTCCCCTCACTGCCTGGGTCCTTCCCCATTTCATCTCCTCGCTCATCATTATTATTTTTTCGAACCGTTTCTCCCTATTTAGCCGGAGAAGGCAGCTCGGGATAAGTTAGCTTCTGCTGATGCAGGGTTTTTGGGGAGGTCGCTTGCTGTTTCCCCTGTAGAAAAATCCCTATGTGAGCCCTCGTGATGCTTGGCGCTCTGGCAGCATCTGTCAAAAACCCCACATTTCTCCCTGACCTACTTAAACAGGGGGTTTGTCACGCTGGAAGCTGTGCCAAATTAACGGTGCCAGGTGTTGCCGTGAAAATGTGTCACTCGTGGGCCCAGTGGTTGATGTACAGAGCTATCCCCAGGGATGTGGCTGCTGGTACCGCGCGCGTTTCATCTGGCTCTCAGTGGAAAACGAAGCTGCCCTGAGCTGAGCTTCTTAGTAACTCTCCAGCTGTGGAATGCCAAGCGGGGCTTTTACACAAATTGTCAGGTCTCCCTCTTGGTCTTTATCGACGTTGAGTGCAGCCAGGAGGACCTCACGTGCCCTCATGCGCTCCATTACCACCATCTTGCCAGGGAACAGAATGCAGCTCTCAAAGAAAAGCCAAAACAAAAACCACCGAAGAACTCTAATGACTTGAAAATTACTTGTTTTTCTGTCTATTTTCTCTTTATATCGCTAATCTTTAGAAATTACAGTCTTCTCAATGGAGGAAACAGGACACCGAGCAAGTCCGGTTTATTGCATCTTTGTCCTAGGTATTTATGGACACAGCACTTGCAAATCCTGCCGGGGCAATAAATTGCCTGAATATTGACAGTGCTGCCTGTATGGAAGAAGATTAAATGAAGCTGGGGGAATCTGTACTGCTGAGTGGATCCTTGCATTGTTCCAGCTGTAAAGCTTTCATTTTATCACCAGACAAGAAGCTAAATCAAACTTTATTGTAACCAGATAATGCCTTATGAAGTAGGTCTTTTGCTTGGAAGAAAAGGAGGATATCTCTGATTTCTTTTTCTTTCTCCATGCAATCTAGTTTGTTTAGGAATTTTTTTTGCATCTTAAAAAGTTTCCCCCATCTCCAAGTCATGTTTTATCAGTTCAACTCTACTTACATCTGGCTAGCTAATAGTTTTCACTCTCATGTCTACTGTAGAAATATGGTGATAAACTATTCAAACCTGTGTCTTTTTTTTTTTTTTAATGATCTGTACAAGGCAGCAAATCAATAACCATCTATTTGGCAATACTTATTATCCTTTAAGTTGAACTATAGCATTGTTTAAATGCATCATTTGGCTGTTGGAAAGGAGACAGCTTGTGGGTTTCTAGCAGAATGCTGCTGTGAGATTTTGTCTGAGGTGTGCTGCCTGTTTAGTTTCAGGGAATTGATTTGAAAAGCAGTGTCCATCTATTACTCTTACATGATTTTTAATTGTTTTTTTTTTTTTTTTTTTCAGTTCGTCTTATAAAGCCACAATACCCCTTTCAATTTCTCTGCTCTTAGCTTTGCCTTTTGTTTTTGTGTGAAGGGAGAAGGTGGAACTGGGGGAATAGCACAGCAAGCTTCTATAAGAATTTAAGTTTCCATGCTCTGCAAAATTGTCTCAGAGTAAAGTACTGCAGCTGTCACGATGGCTAGTTAAACTCCATCCTGCAGGGCTCTGCATCCATCAGTTTTACTGTTTTATCACAGCAGAGCTTCCAGAAGATGCACTGGGAGGAACCTGGAAGATGGGCCAAACTGATGGAATAAAACAGTAGGATGGTACGACACAAGGGATACACATCTGTGTCTGGACTGTGTGCTGCTAACGGAGAGCTTTTTGTTCACTTGCTTATCTGTTTACGTGAAATTCAGTTTACTTATTTTGATGGCGCCTGTACATCAGCAGGTCCACAGGTTCAGGTGGAGCCCCATGGGCTGGTTTGCCATGCATCTTGGTTAGACTTTTGAGTCCTTTAAGGTTCATGTTGCTGCTGGTTTCAAATTAGTAGTTCAGAAATAGTTCAGGAAAGTTTGCTCTTTACAGCAATAATTTTTCCTTCTCAGTTTCAACTTTCCTGTGCAGAGAACTTTTCATCTCTCTCCATCTGTCTTTATTCATTCTTCCCCGTTACGCCTGGTGAAGTACATGGATTTTCTCTGCTTCCAAGAAATGTCCAAAGGATCCTTGGTTTAGCAGCACTCTTCCACTGAAGTAGCCAACTACCATTTATCTCAGTTATTGGCAACTTACATGAGTAGAGGTTAAACACACCCCCAAAAAGTGTATTTTATACATCTTTACAAAAGATGTATAAAAACTTTATAGAGCAACCTACTTCTAAAATGTGAAAAGGGACTTAAATCACTACTTAAGCAAAAAAAGCGTACTCTCTGCAGAGTTGTCTTCCTGTTTAGGCAGAGTTCCGTTTTTTTAGCTGACTTGCATTCTTTTATTGATTTAGTCACTTATATAATCCCATTTTCAGTGAGTAGCAGAAGACTGTAAGCTATTAGATGTGTAGTCTAATAGGGGGAAGACACTTGAGTCTTCACACGAGAAAGGATTGTAGTTCCTTTCTGAGGATAAGCCTTGAGCTGTGATCATTCAGTAGCTCAGATAATGCAACTAAGTCAGTAGCTGTCTTTGCTTAAATATATATATAAATTTAAAAAATAACTCTGTATATATAAATTTAAAAAATAACTTTCTTAAATGTTTCTTAAATGTTTCTTTGAAACCGATGCTGAGCTGTATGTTTGTTGTTAAAACAAGAGCTTTGTAGTGAAAAGATGCAGTAGTATTAAGGAGATAATGCCGCAGCAAAATGAGGAATGCAGTGCTACAATGCTAAATAGCAACAGATTAAAACCTTTATAAGCTTTTGGGTATTGCAGTTTGCTGAATATTCTGTAAAACTATAAATTTTATGAATTCTCAGAAATTCATGCTGAAGTGGAGTTGAAGAATTATGGAAAATTTCTTGAGGAGTATGCATCTCAGCTGAAGAGGATTGAAGATGCTTTGGATGACTCTGTTGGAGATGTCTGGGACTTCAGTCTTGATCCCATTGCGTTAAAGGTCTTCATACACTTTTTAATATGCATTAAAACTGTAATGTGCCTTCTAAACTAATACTGTTTTAATCATCAAACAATTATTTGGCTCATATGACAAGAAAATATGTTTTCATATTATTGCTTTCCAGTCCTTTGGGTATTAGTGGAAGCTAAATGAATGTCCTAATGCTCTCTAATATATGTGTAAATGCAGAGTGAGCTGTGTGTTTATGCTTATAGCTGTGCTTTTGAATGGCCTTAAATATAAATATAAATATATATGTATTTAGAAAATCAGAATGCACAGTATTTTCCTTCTTCCAGAAGTGTTTTTTTCCCTGCCTATAAGTTTTCTGTGGAGCATGACTTTTTTTCTTCACCAAACTTGTGCATATCATTTAAAAGCACTTTGGCTTTTGTTACCACATAGAACTTGTCTGTGCAGAAGATGTAGTCTCAAACAATCCTCTGTCTGTTCACATGATGTGGGCTCCTACAGCACTGGATGTATATGAACTAGTCAGTCTCATGGCTGACTTCAGTAGAAAATGTCAGTGCCTGCATGCAAATTTTTTTTTGTTTGTTTGTTTTTTACATGCACCATAATGACCATGTTGTTGCTTTCCAAGTTCTGTGAGTAAATTGTTATAAATGCCATATAGTGTAGCCGGTTATTTCCCTTTCTGCATAAATGTGAAGAGTGAAGGCTTCCTGCAGCACAGGTTTGCAGTAATGTGCTATTAGTAGTCCTTTTATTACTGACTTTACTTGAGATTAAACTGTAAAAAAATAAATATATATATATACATACTAACTACCCAGTTGGATAAATGTGGTTTTGACAAGTGTTTTATGAAGTTTGTTTTTGTTTTTTTAATAATTTTAGCTTCTGCCTTACGAACAGTCCTCTCTACTGGAGCTCATAAAGACAGAAAACAAGGTAAGTGCTTACAAGAGGAGGAATAAGTTATTCTAGCTAAAACCAAGCCCTTTTAAACATGAAAAATACTCTATAAAGATTTTCACCTGCTGTAGTTATTTATTTGTAATCTATTTTTCTTTTGAATCTAGGTTCTAAACAAAGTAATAACCGTGTATGCTGCCCTTTGCTGTGAAATAAAGAAGTTAAAATATGAGGTAAATTCAGCTGTTACTATGTGCATGAAAATGTTTGCAGATTGGCAAGATGACATATAGATTATTATTTTGCAATAAAGAAACAAGTTATAATGTCTAAATTTTTGTAGCATGATTACATATATACTATTTAATAAAACAAATTTCTGTTTTTGTTGTTAGGCAGAAACTAAATTTTATAACGGCCTCTTGTTTTATGGAGAAGGAGGTAAGTAGCTCCCTTTCCAGTAAAAGTTTGTAGTTTTACTTAATTACTTCAGGTTATGTTAAATGCTAGAGTAAGTGTAATTTTATATTACGGATACGTGCTTTCACTATGTCTTTGAGTGATGAATGTTAAGAAATGGACTTGATGAGTATAGAGATAGCATTAAAACTTTATCTATAAAGCCCTGTTGTCTGCATTAAGTATTGTCACATTAATAGGAAGTTTCATTGCACCCTTACATGAGAAGTAGGGAGCATGGACTGTTGACATTTTTCTGACAAATGGCTTTTAAGTACAGATACTGAGAGAATGCATGAGATGTATAAAAGCAGTACATCTGAAATACATCATGACTCTTTTTTTTTTTTTTTTTTTTTCACGATAAACGTTTAGGCTTCTTTTTTTTTTTTTTTTTAATGAGATTATATTTATGCTGTACAGAAACCTGTAGCAGCTATTTTTCAAAGTATGGCATTGAATACCCGTGTTTCATATGTGAATATTTTATCCTAAAACAGCATATTCATATTAGGACTGTTTTTTGTATTGGTTGTAGTAAAACTGTAAATTTGCAATAAGACAATGCAACTGTTAATAAATACTTAGACCAAGTCTTATATGTTGACTTTATTCATAAGATCAGTTTTTTTTAGGAAAAACTACAGCATGTTAATGTCATCTTCTGCACTTCAAATGAAAGCAGTATTACTCATTACTGCTGCTTAGACCATGATATAATACAGGGACAAAAGTGGCTGAAACTCAGTTGAGTTGGCAAACCCTGAAAACCTGCTTTTTGTCACGGAATTTAACTGGTAAATCACCCAAGGGGTCAGCCTTAAGCTTCTACATTAAAGGATGCTAGTCTCAAAGGAAGCAAAGATCTCAGTCCTAAGGACTCAAATGTATTAATGATTTAGGGACATGCTACCTAGCTTTGTTTTCTGATTCAGAAGTGTGAGATGGAGGAAAGCATGCTCCTTTCCGAGTAGTTTTCCAGAAAGGCTTTTTTTTTAATTAAAAAAAAATATAAATAAAATCAAGAGCCTTGACTACAACAGAAGTATGGGGGAATGTTTAGCATTCTTTTAAGTTCTCTATAAGATGTCTGTTGTGGTTCAGTTGAGAAATGTCAAAAAAAAAAAGTGTGGGTCTTGTGTATTTTTTTTTTTATTATTTTGTAGATTCTCACTTATTCTCAGACATGGTTTTTAATATCTGAAAAGGAAGTGCAAATATAATTGCACTTAATTAGTTGCACAAAATAATAGTAGGGGTCTCTCAAAAGCTTTTCATGTCTCTAGCATGAAAAAAGGCAGACTGTTGTAGATTAGTATGTTAACACAGCAGTTTCCGTGGTCCATAAGTAATGCTTCTGAATGGCAGAAATTGAGAGGCCAACCTTCTGTGGTTTGGGATGTAAAAATGATATTCTCTGCTCCCAGATCCCTCCTCACAGCATATGCTTTGATAACAAGTAGCTTGCTTATTTAGAACAGATAGCAAAACCACTGCCTTGAGGGTGGATAAATTAAACAGAGAAACACTGTGCAACCTTTTGCCTTCGGTATATAGAAACATTTTTTTTTCATCTTGTCCTTTAAGTAACTAGGGCTAGTGTGGGAATTTCAGGACATTGGATTGCTTTTTGGGTCATTTGCTAATCTCTGTAGAGTAAAGGTTACGTAACAAAGGTGCAAAGGGGAAGGATGCAGTGTTTAATTGGAACTCTGGGACAAAAATTGTAATGGTTATAGAGGCTCATTTAGACTCTGGTGATTGCTCTTAAAGAGCATTTTTATGAAGCAAAAGACCAGAAATCTAAAACTAAATGCTGTTTAGGAGTTTCCCTCTACAGGTTGAAAGGTCATCTCTGTAACAGGAGACTGCTTTCCTCTAACGTGGTGTCATTGCTTTTGTGGGTAAACTTGCAGTTATAAGCTGTTTTCACTCAAGAGTGGCCCAACAGAAAAATCTTAAGTCTAGAGCGTTAATCTGCCATGACATTACCTGACAATAGTCTTTTTAGTATTAAAACTGTTTCAGCAGTCCAAAAGAATTTGACATTGGTGATATAATTATTGTATCTCGCAGTACCATGTTACTCCACTCTGACATACAAGTAATGCTTTGGAGCTGTGGTGAGAACCAGTTCTATTACACTGCATGATGTATAGGAGAAGGAAAACAAATTTCTTTAGGAACTTTTATTCTATACAGCTTTTCATCTTTGTTTTATGATGCAATATATTTGTTCAGTTAATAGCTATACCAGTAGGCATTCCTTGCAATATATAAATGCCTTGCTTTTTACAGACTTTTTAATGGAAACTTTATATCAAAGTTATATCCTTTAAAGAACTGTATTTTATAGATCTTATTTTCTTTCATGTTCTGGAGTTTTTTCTTTCCTGCTATATGTGTAGCTTAAACTAATTTTTAATGTGAAAACTAAATTAAAAGCTTTTAAAGTTCTGTCAGTAAGCTTTTATTTATGTATTCTGCTTGTATGACATACAAATGGTTTGGAGGGCAAGCTTCAGAATTTGATGAATAAAGTAGTGACAAATCTTTGTTTTTCAAGGCACAGATTCCAGCATGGTAGAAGGAGATTGCCAAATACAGATGGGAAGATTTATTTCTTTCTTGCAGGTAGAGTATCTCTTGATTCTGACAGCAATTATAATCTTAATTTTATTTGCAACGTGGATTTAGCAACCTCCAGTATCCTGCCTGCATGTTGCTGAAAGGTACTGCAGTCATCTGATAGACAATGTTTTGCCTGTAGGTCCGTTGCAACCAGCTCACTTACAAGACAGCTGTGTAAGTTGGGTTGGTAATCTGTCGGTCTTTACTTTAGCTTTTATTTTTTTTGTTTGTTTATATGCATCTAAAATTCAGGTAGTCTAATGAGAGAATAAATTATGGTTTGTGTAATCACTGTACAGAGAATTTAGCATTAAGCAAATTTAAATAAGACAGTAAACTGAGGTTGTTTCATTTGATAGTAATGTTAAAGATATCTAATCTTATGGCTTCAATTTTTTCAAGTTTTAGTTTTCATTGAAAACTGGGCTTCAATTATTTATACATTGTTGTGTAGCTATTAGGGGGAAAATTAGAATGTATCTGGAAAAAATTTGCTTGCATCTCTCTCAAGCTTTCAGGGAAGAATATTCATTATTTTGGATGAAAAAAGAATCAGTTCCTTCTCAGGATTTCCTGTGCTTTTGGATTTCAGTCTACTATGGATTTTTTTTCCTTCATTATAGCTTGACTGTCCTGTTCCAAAGATGTTTCTATTTTTATGCAGTATTGCTTGTAATGAAGCATACATGTTGAAGTGGAGAAGATACAGGAAACTTTCATTATGCTTAAACAAATTCTTATTTAATAAATGTTAAAATTTCTGTTCTTGCTGTATGCTAGCATGGCAGTACTCATTTAGTGGCCATTAATAGTTGAGTGCCAGAGGCTGTTGTTTCTTAACCTCTTTTCCCTTGCCTATGTGCAGTTAGTTTTTGTGATTTTTTTTTCTTTCTATTTTATTCAGGCTTTTTGTCCTATCAACATTGTAAATTTTTTCTTTAATACTCTATTTCTTATTGAGCAGATGTTTGAGAGCTGGTGGTGGTTCTGAGAAGGGGCTACTGTACACTTGTGTTCTATCTTTTGAGAAGGAAGTTGAGAGCAGGGTGACTGGTTGTCTGGATAGCTTCAGCATATGTGCATTATAAAACCCACCATGTAGTACAGACTTATGTACATTTAGGTGGTATATCCTGTTAAGCGTATTTATGGTAGAAATGATACATAAATACAGCCTTGCTTGTGAACCAGCTCTGTAAATCTACTACTATGGTTTGCTAAACGTTGAGCAACGTGGAAAGAAGGCAGACAGAGGACATTGCTCTAGAGGGAGGGTTACTGTGCTAACAGGCTTGTATTAATTTGGTAAAGCTGTGTGGGGAACTTTTTCATTTTTGAGTCTTTTTCAACTGTTGTGTTCCTCTGAAGTTGCTCAGTTGTAGCAAATTGACTGGGGGATGCTGCTGTGGTCAGTTACAAGCAGTTCTTTGAGGGCAGTGTAAAAATATGAATGAAGACTCTAGGAGAGTTGAAATGTGGTTTCTATGTAGCTAACGTGTATCTACTGATTTATGGGCTCTTCTGAGTTAAATCTCTTGGTATGCAGACATTGAGAACTTAATTAACTAGATGCTGTAGACTATTGGTTTGCTATGTAAAAACATTTAAAAAAAATCAAATTAATTCCATGAAACACTAGTAGGTTGTCTTCTTGCAGAAGACAGTTCATTTGAAGAACTCTGGAAAAATGGCAATTATCTATATTAGGTAGCTGATAATACACATGTGCTGTTAAATTGGATCATTGACTGGAAGTGTTAAGAAGGCAGCTGAAAGAAATTTGAAAAAGGCAATGGAAACATGATCTTAGTTGTCTATTAATCTGTTCTTCTGGAACCTGTGGGCTGGTTGCAGCTCAATTTGATAGAGTAATACAAATATAAGAAGTAATGACACTTTCATGTTTTGTACAAACTGGTGACTAATAGAAGGCAGAAGCCCAAATAAGATCTATTTTTGATGGAGAAGAGAGAATTCAGCTGTTAGCCAGTCTTCTGGCAAGAACAGCAGGCTGTCTGGTTAGCCTGCGTGGGTTGTCTGCTATGGAGCCATCTGTGTACTGACTGGCCACTCATCTCATGCAGACTCCTGCCTGGTAGGATTGTAAGATGCAATAATAAATAAACACTGTTGTGGTTAAGGGAAACCCAGATTAATTTACCCTATTGCTTAAGGAACACCTTGTTAAAATCCATTATAGAAATTACGATCAGTTTTTTTTTTTTTCTATGATCAAAGTTGACCTCTTCTTACTCATTTTGTACTATGTAATTGAGCACAAGTTCTGCTTTACTTAAGCATTTATCTCAAAGACTCTTTTTTTTTATTTTTTAAGACAGTATTCTGTGGCTAATCATTTTTATAGAAGGCACAGGCTTCTGTATTAATTTCTCATTTGAATTCGTCTATCGCTGGCTTCCAGAGTGTGACGCTTGAATCTAGTGGGAAAAGGCTCAGCCCTTGCTATCAGGGATATTTGAATATTCCCTCTGAAGGTACCTGGGCACTGGTATTAAGTCACTTTTTACTGTCTAATAAATAGAACTCTTGCAGACTTTTACAGCAAGATGTTTAAAGCATGTTGAGCTCCTGGAGGTGACTCTTTTCTGTACCTTTTCCAAAAACCCTGTATCCTTTTTTAAAATGTGGTATTTCACTATCTACCTTGTCAAAACTACATGCAAGTCTGAAATAATTTGTTTTCTTTATTATGTTTTTATATGTCTAAAGTGCTTTTTGGTACTTTAATATTTCAGGTGGTACTAGGAGCTTTGTACAGTAGCTTCTTGACGTAAACACAGATCTGCTTTCCATCCTGCTGTAGATTTGTCCACTGACTTGAATTAGGAATGTAGCTGGAACTTGTGCTGCAAGTTCAGTTGTTTATGTTCTGTATTTTGGAAGCAGCAACGCTGTTCACAAGGAGGGATTATACATACATATGCATTTATTTTCTTGTATTTCAGGAGCTGTCTTGCTTTGTTACCCGATGCTATGAAGTGGTGGTGAATGTAGTGCATCAGTTGGCTGTTCTTTACACCAGCAACAAGTAATTATTCCCTGAAATGCTTTATCACATTTATGTAGTTAAAAATGTATACAATATAAACACTCTACCAAAGGCATGGTCATTTTTGGAATACGACTATCAAGAGATGGTGCTTTGCTGTATAAGTTTCGGCTTCATGAGCCATTTTGAAAGTGTATTTTATTTTTGGAAAAGTCAGAGCTTTTATTTGATTAGATACGAGTGTTTTTTTTTAGTGTTTTTTTTTTTTCTTTTTTTTTCTCCCCATTTTTGATAGATTTGGGATGTCAGAGGCACTTAGTCTTGATGTTCAAGAGAGCCTCCTATTTTTCTTTCAGCTTTGTTCTGTTTGAGAGAGATTTCTTCTGTTGACTGGTACAGTAGATACCAGTAGATTCCGAAGATTAAAAATCTGATCGCTTTTACAGTCTAATGTTTAAATGTGTGGTCTTTGTCAATATTAAATCATCCACTGAGTTTAAAAACAAATTACTGTCACTTGTCATGTGAACTCATACTTTTGTGTATACAGTGATAATTGGTATATCTGAGGGAGAGGCAAGTATCCTAAAGACTGGAGTCTGTGGTGTCTGAGATCACTTGTTTATTCTTTAATATTTAACATTAATTATAATCTTTAGATAAAAGACACTATGGACAATACTGCTGTTTGTTTTGATTTTGGAAGTCATGTTACAGATTAATCACAGAGCAACTGTGGTTTTAACGCATGATGTTGAGCTTAGTGATGGTTATTGAGCTTCGTTCCTCTTAGAATGCAGAGAGAAGGAGAGATCAGCCCTGAACAGAGTTGTTGGGTTTAGCTCTGAATATAACTGCAGGGCTCTAGATTGTTTTTCCCCAACATAGGGTAGTATTGTTCTTCTCAGTTTTACCTGTTTTCATTCTTGTCTTACACTGTAGCATAAGGTAGACTTTATGTATAGCCCTGAGTGAGCAGGGCTGGTTATGTAGCTTGGTTATGGCTTGGTTAAATGTGTGATTTTTGTTTTTGTACTTTTGGGGCACAAGGCTGTGTCAAGGCTACTTGTTTACATAACTGAATTGGGAATTGCTGATAGACGTGCACTGAATGAAATCAGTGGTTTAAACCAGTCGCAAGCTGTACATTCAAAACTGCAGTATAGATTTTGATTATATAGCACGCATTTCACATAGTGTATGCTTTAATCAGATTTTGAGAGTAATTTTGCTTTCTGACATTGCTGTGTTAATGAAGAAGAACTTATGCCAAGAAACAAAGAATGCACCTTGATACAGAAACAGTAAATATGTTCTATTCTAAGGATTAAAAAGATGTTAAAGGACTTGTTTTATTTACAGGAATGCACCTAAAATTATAGAGACATCAGGAGTTCATTTTCAGGTGGGAATGATTTTGTACCCTTTCGCTTTTGTTAATTTCATGCTAATATATTTGTCTTCATTCTGAGGAAAGTAGCAAGAAAGTGAATTGCAAGTACAGCTTTCAATCTGGAGTCTCCTTTAAAGACTTTACTTTGTTAATCAGCTTTTTCTGGCCTTTATGTGGAAAGGGCTGGTACCTCTGTCTGTCAAATTCTAGCTTTCGTAGCTAAAAAGTTCTGACATGCTTTGTTACTGTATGCAATATATGCTTGGGCTTTTAGCTAATTTTGAATATCCTACCTTCAATATTAAATTAGATCAGTGAACTTTAGGTGGTGCCTACATGCAAACTAACGTTCCTTGTGTCCCACCACAGGACATACCAAATCTTTAAACAACCAAAAGACTGACTTAAATGATGTCTTAGATAATGACTTAGCTCATGTCTTGCTGGCTTTAAAACAACTGACATTGTATATGCAATGCATCACTGCATTACAATAACTACAAGCCTTCTCTTCTACCTTTTTTTTTTTTTTTTTTTTAAACAGGCAATGTATGAGCATCTGGGAGAATTACTGACTGTCTTAATCACTCTAGATGAAATAATTGACAATCATGCCACTTTGAGAGATCACTGGACCATGTACAAGAGGTGTGTCTCTGAAGGTGTGAAAAATACTCTCATGACATAAAAGCATGTGCATGTGTCTTGTTTGAAGAAAGTCAGTTCAGGAAAGTGAATTTTTATTAGCCCTGAGTGCTTACGAGAAAACTCAGTGAGGAGCAGGGGGAAGCTCCCACTTTGTCCTTCTAACAGTATCAGTAAGTTTTTTACAGTGCTGAATGTTTTGTATGCCATTCCTGAAACTGTACATGGTAAGTATATTGAGAAAGTTTAATGTCAAATAAAAGTTTAAATGTTTAAATGTATTCAATAAGAAATCTAATTTTCCATTTCCCTGTTGATTACGGGGATGGACATACAGATTTGAGTAAGAACGCTATCTAAAGGAAGAGCTGGAGTCAACAATTACATAGGTAGTTAAAGTAGTGGAAAAATAACTTTCAATGAAAACCTCAGTAGATGGTAGTTGTTCAAATACAAGTGGCTTACACAGACTTTTTGTTTGTTACAATTTTGGAGTTGTTGCTAGGCATGTTCCACAGAACACTGATATTATCAAAATAGTACAGGATGTGATAAAATTGTTAGTATGTTTTAATTGTTTTGCATCTCTCTGTTCTATGCTTACGTCTTACAGGCTGCTAAAATCTGTCCATCACAACCCTTCCAAATTTGGAATTCAGGAAGATAAACTGAAGCCATTTGAAAAGTTGCTGTTAAAACTGGAATGCCAATTACTTGATGGAATGATATTTCAGGTAATAACATTAATGTTCACCAATATGATAGGGGAAACTGGTGCTAAAGTGAGACTTTTCTAGAATGTCTTTCAATAGGATATCACTCTTGTGTATTTTCTTTTTCAGTGTGTGTGCGTGGGATTTGTTGTTGTTTGATTTGGTCTGGCTTGTTTCAGATAGTGATGTGAATTTGACTGTTTTGCATTTGTACATTTTTTTGAAAAAAAGCTCGATTGTAAGATACTTCCCTGCTATTCTCTTGTGCTAGAACTGTGCCAGGCTTTGAATGGTAGCAGTTAACACTCAGTGTTTTGCACAACAAAAGAAATGCAGAGAATTTGGCATTAAGACTGTGTATTCTCAGGGAGTCTGATTTTCATCCAGAAATTTTAGTAGGGTCAGGCTTACATAGCATAGGTCTGCTTCATTCTAGCTGCAAATTAAAATCTCTTCATGATCTTTGAAATACGTTATGTGACCTCTTGTTACATACTTTGTCTCATTCCTAGCATGTGAGACGAGTACTTGTCATTAGGAATCACTTTAGTAGTGCATACCCCTGAAATGTGCAAGTGTACAGCTGGAGGAGAAGAATTGCTCCTTTTTCAGTATGTTTAATTTAAATGTGTTCATACAAAAAGCCATTTTACATTAAAGGGTTAGTATTTGAGACACTCGTACTGGATGTTGCTGAATTTGGTCACAGCAGAGCCAACTGAACAGGGTGAGCAAGAACTCAGTTCTTGCTGTTACATCGTAAATGGCATAGGGAAGAAAGTTCTGGTCTGGAAAAGCCTTCAAAAGTGAAATTGTAGCTAAATCATCAAATATAATTAGGCTTTTCCTTTCAAAACTGATACTGATATCCAACTATCATTTTTTTCATCTTAACTTTCTATAACGTTGCATTAGTACAAAAGCTTAATTATGTTTAATTTGAGGCATCAATAGCATTTGTCTGCTGTTCATTCAAGATGTTTCCCCTCCTGTCCTGCCAGTACTCCTTTCTAACAAAAACAATAATACATGAAAAAATTCTAACATACAGTCCAATTAAAAACTATTCTAATATAGTTAGAAAAACAGACACCAGTGCTGTGGGGTTTTTATGCTACGAGACCGTGAACGACATCCTACATGTTACCTGGATGATGATCTTGTTTGGTTAATGGTATTGCATATTTGTAGTAACATATTAAATAATATGTTAGCACCTAGTTTCTCATCAGTAGCACTAGCATTGTGTGGTATCTGTGAAAGTGCCTTATGGAAGAAATACTAAATCAGTAAATACATTGAATGGTGGTGGATGTTTATTGTTCTTTGGCTGGTTTTACTGTTAAACATAAGAGGTTTTTAATGTTTTCTGTTTGCTTTAGTACACTAAGTAACTTAAGCAGATTTAAAAATCTATCTGAAGTTGAAGATCGGTTTATGTCGTACAGCACTAGCCTGAAGTTACAATGTAGTCTTGCACTATTCTTCTTTTGCAAAATCAGTATTCTTTTGAGGCCTGAAGTTTATGGCATTATACTCTTTCTATTTTTTTTTCCTTCAGGCCTGCATAGAGCAACAGTTTGATTCCACAAATGGTGGAGTGTCTGTGTCAAAGAATAGCGCGTTTGCTGAAGAATTTGCTCATACTCTTCGCACAACTTTTGCAAATGTTGAAGCCAAACTTGGTAATGCAAGCTGATGTTTATCCTGCCAGGTTCCATGTTTCTAAATGTCTATTGTTTGTCTGAGAGTACTGCAAAAAGCAATTATTAATTAATTGATTTTTTTTATCTCTGCAGGTGAACCTTCAGAAATTGACCAGAGAGATAGATATGTAGGCATCTGTGGCCTCTTTGTACTGCATTTTCAGATTTTTCGGACTGTAGACAAGAAATTTTACAAGTCATTGCTGGATGTTTGTAAAAAGGTAAGTGCTTTACTTCTTTTGTTAATTAAGAGGAAAAAAAATCATTAATGAGCAGATAATTTTCTTGGCTGTGTAGCATGGTTAAGACTTGGGAACAGGAAGAACGTGCAAGTTACCAAAACAGGTCAGAGAGCAGACTTTAATTTTTTGTTCCTTTTTATAATTACCTCTCACTTATTTTAAAGATGGTCTAATGCCTGTGCACTCACTTTGTGTTTTACACTTGGTACACAGAAAGATCAAATAACTTGAAATTACCATTAAAATGTTTCTTCTCAAGATTAATATGGCAGTGAGGACAAAGAGTTGTTTGTTGAGGTTTGAGTATTGCAAGGCTGGTCAAATGCTTTGGGTTTTGATGTTGGGTAGAAGCATACATTTTTTTTTGAATGACCTTTAAGTCTAAAGGTGATCAGGGATTTTTCATTTTGTGTGGTATTAAGAAGTTCTCAAACACTATTAAGAAGCACTGAGAATGGTAATAATTCTGCGTCCAGCGTCCTTTATGGGCTTCTAAGGGAAGAACATTTTTTAATGTGAACAGTAATGTTGTGTAGAAAATAATTATGCAAAAATAAACTGAATTGTTATGGTTTAAAAGAGGCATAAAACAGATGTTTCATAAGTAAAAGGACAGACACAGTGCATAGTGGCATAGTATTTTTTTTCTTGTCATCACTTATGTTTTTTGCTACTTCTTAATATTCTGTCCCTTTTCTCCCCTTTTTCTTCAAGGTACCAGCCATCACGCTAACAGCAAATATTATCTGGTTTGCTGACAACTTTCTGATTCAGAAGATACCAGCTGCTGCCAAACTTCTGGACAAGAAAAGTATTCATACAGTTAAAATGCAAAGGGATAACTTTCTACAGCAGAAGGCACAGTCACTTACCAAGTATGCTTCCTAAATATTGCTTCACTGCGCTGATTGTCAAATAACGAAGAAATTTGTGTATTTATAAACTCAGCGTACTAATGTGTTTTACAGTGTTGCTAAGTGGTGTGGGGAAAAAGGTTGATACCACTGCAGTAATGTGTGCTAAAAGGAAGTATTGGTCAAACTTAAACTTTCAGAAAAATGTGTATTACGTTATGTGACCAAAATCACAAAGTTCCTGGCAGTTCTAAACGTTTGATTTTTTTTTTTTTTTTCTTCTCAGTTGTTCTTTGTTATTTCCATACTTTAAACTGCCAGTAATCTGAGCTGCTTTCTTTTCTGTTAGCACTCACTGGTTTCTATGTGTTTGTGGAGATAAGGCCCATGTAGACTGACTGACTGATTTATAAAGGGATTTTTCTCTCCTCAGTGATACTTCCCTTGCAAGCATTTTTTTTTCTTCAGGCGTTTAACTGCTTGTTTAGTGGTCTATGAAACTGTCTACCTTGGAAAAGGTTTCTCTTTTGTGCTCTGCATGTCATTTGCAGATCATTTCCTGCTCTAAGTTCTTTCAAAAATCTCTATAAAGATGAGTTGGAAATTTAAATTCTGTCCTATGAACAATGTGCTACACTGTGTAGAAACGTAGCGCAGCTACATCTTTTGTTTGTATTGCAAACTGATACAAGGTGGAAAATGGTCTGAGGAACAGAAATAAACACTTCAAGTTTGCAGGTTGAGTTCCAACCCTGTGTGCAAAAGTGGGTTGGAGAGGAGGGGCAAGAGGGAAACAAAGGACAGTGATTTCATGCCTACATGATCTTCCAGCAGATTATTTTCACTTCTGCCTATTTCTGTTTCACTTTGTGGTTTGCATCCTGTGTCCATTGGAATAATCAAGTGCTCTGACCAAATTTTTTCCTGGGCTTTAATTCATGGGTGGAGCATAATTACACTGCTGCTTTGCTTCTGGTTTTGGGCAGTGGTACAAATCTTCTCTTGCAGCTCTTAAGATTCAGAAAAGGTTTAAAAAAAGATCTGGGTATTCACAGTCATTTTGAGGACATTATAATAAATCAATTTTTTTTCATCTGCTCATTTGAATTCTGCTGGTAACTACTACTAGTGGAAGAACTTGTTAAAAAAAAAAAAAACAAACAAACACAAACCACAGCCTTTGATAACTGTTCCCTTAAATATGAGCACTTACTAATGAATAATTTTTGACACTTATCAATGACCTAAGTACATTTCTGTTGTAACTGCTACTGTGTATTGTATTGCAGTGTCAACGTTCTGTACTGTGGAATAAATAGCAGTTTTAAAAGTGATCTCAATTTAAATATTATAACTGGTGTAATCAAAGCAGATTATCTTCTGGAGAAGTATGTTATTCAAGAGCAGTCCAGTCTGGCATTGATGTAATGACAAGCTTTGTATATTTCAAATTCAAACTTTGAGGAAAAACTTGCAACTTGTGGAGGACTGTTTTGTCTGGTGTTTGAAAGCATTTTCTAGCAGTTTTATTTACTGTGCTAATTTAAAGTAGTATGGTATATACTACTCAGGGGGCCATTTGTCTCTTGAAAGAATGGATTATAAAAGATTTTGACTCCACGGGTATGCTTGTACAGATGTAATGGCTAGACTAATCCTTATCGATTGAGAATTAAAGCATAAGTGAATATGATGTTCAGATATTTTTGAGAATGGAGAAAGTTACTACTCTGAGGAATTAACCTGTAATATATTTCCTATAGAAGAATTCAGGCTTTGGAAAGAGAAAATTCTCATACTCTTTTTATTTGAAGTGAAACACATTCTTTGTTTCCTTCTCCAGAGATATGCAGTCATATTATGTCTTCGTGAGCTCGTGGATGACAAAAATGGAATCCATCTTGTCGAAGGAGCAACGCATGGATAAGTTTGCTGAAGATCTTTCTAACCGCTGTAATGTCTTCATTCAGGTGTGCAGTCTTTTAATATTTTGATACAAAAAACAATACCAAAAAGATGTTTTTTTTGCAAGCTGTTGAACTTTAAAATAAATTACAGAAATGCTGTGGTTATCTGTGTGTTAGTGCACTATCTGGGAATTCTTCTAAAACTTGAAATGTCTGGTTGATACTCTTTTGAGTAAATCTGTAAAAGGTGTTTTCCACAAGGCAAATGGGGAAAACAAATTGACTAAATATTCAATGCTTAAGATTTTGAAAATGCTTTGAAAGTGCTTTGCCTATTGATGGTACTTTGCAAGAATCTTACTATGTACTGAGATAGCTGGTTTTCTTTTGGGCCTACTATCAGCATGTAGTCTTGATGTAAGATGCATCTTACTTATTTTTGCTAGTTTTGTTATGCATCTGTCTGCCTGACAGAAATCTGATGTGAATAGGCACATGATAGAAGCATGATCCTGGATCTTCCGTATCTAAAGACACATATGTACTAGGATGTGTCTCTCTTATATTTGAATTACTTGCAATGGACTTGTAAGTTTGTCTCTGTAGCAAATTGAGTTTCCTAGACCACTTGCCTTTTCCTCATCTTTTTTTTTTTGTTGTTACAACTTTTCCTTTGAACTAAGTTGAATATCATTTTTGTCTTCCTGTACATGGTCAACAGTGATTTTTTGCTTGGTAAACTGAAAAAGGTTGTTGTGGGAATGGTGTTTTTCTTCATTTTTTATTGTGGGATGGACAGTTCTATTTAGAAAATGTATAGAACTGTGTAAATACTGCTGGTGGATTTATTCGATGAAAGTTTTAGTTTTTGTGATAGTAAGACCTTTCAGGTGATTAATTAATTCACTGACCTATGTTTAATTTGAATGACTGTAGGAGAGGTTAATGACCAGGTGATTTACTGACTTCTGGGAAGGTTTGTAATGATTAAAAAAAGGTCTTAGTCAGGTTTGAGATCCCAGGCTTGTTGCTTAGATGGAGTGATTCTCTTTCTATTAGAGGCAAAAGTTAATTATCTGGCATGTATGAAGGAAAACAGAGAGGACTTACTTGGTATATTGTAAAAATATTTGTTTCTTTTTCCCCTCTTACTTTATTTTTATACCCTTTTATTTTTAGGGTTTTCTTTATGCATACAGTCTTAGCACCATCATTAAAACTACAATGAATCTCTACATGTCAATGCAAAAGCCTATGACCAAAACCTCAGTGAAAGCTCTGTGCAGGCTTGTGGAACTTCTGAAGGTAGGTCACAAAGTGAAAACTGTTGATTTCATGTAGGTTGTCACAGGGAACTTTGATCAAACATCACAACATACTTTAAAAATGGAAAAAAAAAAAAAAAAAAGGTGGGGATGTTTGTGAAAGTGCTGGAGTGGGGAACCTGAAAGAGGAACTGCTTTTGTGTGGCTTCTTGTTAAGGACTGGTTTTGAATAGAGAACAGAAGGTTTGGGAGACAGAACTGATTTATGTAACTTCTAACCAGTTTCCTTAGTTGGTGTATTCTGCTTCTTCTTTTTCTAAAAAGGAAATACTCTGGTTTGGGATTCCTTTATAAAATTACGTTGAACAGAATTGGATTATTTATAATAATAAAAAAGAAAGCACTAAACAAAACTGCAAAACTTCTTCGCGCCCTTGAATAGTTTGATTTTCTCAATTTCTGTGACAGTTAATGGCTACTGACAGTATACTGCAAGTATAAAGAGTCTGTATTTGCAGTGTGGATGAGTGAGCTGGGATAAATGCAAATTCTAGAGGCAACAGTTTTGGTAACTACATCAACTATTGTGTTTTGGCATTGACTTAAGGCAATAGAACACATGTTTTACCGAAGAAGTATGGTTGTGGCAGATTCCGTGACACACATTGCTCAGCATCTGCAGTATCAGGCTCTTCACTCTATTTCTGTAGCCAAGGTATGTAACTCAAATTCTAATAGTTGTTATAAGCTAAGTGTTTTTTATTGAAATCTTAATTTCAAATTAAAGTATTTTTCTTGGTTTGGCAAAACTGATAGATGTCTAAACTTTCCAGTAAGTCATAGGTTTGCCTTAAACCTTACAACATAGATGATAGCTATCTATTTTTTGATTGAGTAGGGGTTCTCTCTTCTCAGCTGCTGCATCTCTTGTTGTATCCCTGTCGTGTTCTTTTCCATGTTTATTTCTAGTGATTTTCAGCCTGACCTCTTTTAACCTCCTTTCGAATCATATTCTAAAAGCAATCTGTTTTAAATCCAAGCAAGCAGGCTGTTACTTATTGAAATCTTTGTCCACATGGCAAAATACAAGTGGGTAATATATGGTGGCCTACAGGGCTCTAATGTGGGCATAAATTCAATATTTCTCTCAGTGAGGTGAAACAGCTTATGGTTGTGACATACCATAATAAGTACATATTTTGTTTACAGGAAGATATAATTAGTTTCACACGTATTTTGTTTATCAGCTCATGTATTTCTGAATTTAGGGTAAAAGGGAAAATGAGTTTTTATTTTATACCTCTTCTGATGTATTGCTGATTTTGTTCTTTTATTGTGTTCAGTAGCCAAATTACAAAGGAGGTATGGCACTGATACCAGTGCAGCTATAAAACTTTGTTTTTGTTTTGATTTCGTTCACACAGAGATTGCAATTTTAACAGTATATTTCTTTAGTTAGAAAACCTGTTTGATATGTTTGAAATTTGGCTATAATCTCCATTTGTCCGTCAGTTCCACATTTTCTGGTGTAAGCCAAAAAATAAAACTTTACTTCAAAAAAGCTGATATGTATATCAGGAATAACATCAACTAAAGAAGTTCAAAACTTCAAAGCTGCTAAAAAAAACCCTGCATGTCTTCAAAGAAACAGTTTGTGTGTACAGATAACTTCATAACCTTTGCAAATTATATATGTAATTGCATTACAAATTATTTTTAAATGCATAGAAATATGTTGATACTCGTGAGTGGATATCAAAGGGAACAGATTTGTGAACAGATCTTGATATTTTGACTACTTTCCTTCTCAGAAAATATGTAATAGGCAAATGCTGGCAAATAGAAGAGATCATAAGTATTAATCTTTTTTTATCTGCTGTACTTAGAAATGTGTTTAGCAGATGACAAAGTTGAGTAAAGGTCTAAGGCATATACTTTGCATAGCTTTAGCATTGAGGGGTAGGAGTTTCACGTTGAGCACACTTGATTAAAGTTGGAATAGTATTTAACTCTCGTGAAACTGTGCCTCTTCTGAATAATGCTGCTACTCATGAATAAATCTGAGAGATGAACTTAGCCAGAAGACTTGGCTCCCTGCATTTTTAACATGATTTTTTGGCATGTTGTCTCTCTGATAAACTAGAACTTGTAGAAAATCAGAAGTTACCATTATTACCACATTTATACATCTTTTGGCTCTTTTCCATAAATTGTATTTTTTGTTATTTTTACTAACAATAGGAAGCCACTACTTTTAAGTAAATGAATTAAACCTTAAGTGTATGTTAGAACAAAAATTGGCATGCAGTTTATGCAATGTTTCTATAGTAATATGACCAGACCCATGTTCATGCTGAACTGTGCGTATTCCAAGCTTGTAGATAGATAATACCACTGAATTGACAGAAGGAGTTAATCTGGATTCAGTTAGCTTTGTTCACAAAATCTAATTTGTTTTCAGAAATACTCAATTTATGACAAATCTATAAACTTTGAGAATAATAGGTAAGATATTGCTTTTGGGCTTAGCTAACTTTTTTCTGAACTTCTGTGTCTTTCTGTCATCAAGAAAAGAGTCATTTCTGATAAAAAGTACAGTGAGCAGCGCCTGGATGTCCTTTCTGCTTTGGTGTTGGCTGAGAATACCCTCAATGGGCCGAGTACAAAACAGAGGCGACTAATTGTTTCCCTTGCACTGAGTGTGGGAACACAGATGGTAAGTGCCACAATTGTTCCAGACCTTCACTTATTTAGAATCATAGAAACATTTAGGTTGGAAAAAACCTTCAACTCTAGTATCTTATTAAAAAATATATATGTATAAGACTGTCATCTTTTTCTTTTAAACAGAAAACTTTTAAAGATGAAGAACTCCTTCCCCTTCAGTTAGTTCTGAAAAAATTAGACTTGATCAGTGAACTTACAGAGCGGTAAGTGGCGTATATATCAGTGTATATAAATGTAAGTGGTATATATATCAGGTAAGTGGTATATATCAGTGGCACATGATATATATTGGAGGCGATGTATTGTCATGGGGGGAGCTGGGTCTTCTTTGTGCAAATTGCAAACTCTGGTAGCTGCATGCTGGTCATGATTTTTATATGTATTGTAAACCAGGGATGAAAAAAAGAATTCCATAGCTAAACCTGAAACTTGGTAATCTTTGGGTAGGAAGTGCAAGTCGAGTTAGGTAATAATACTTTGGCCGCTTTGAAATTCTGTCACTTCCTGAGACAGGTAGAGAGCTAGGCTTTATGTTAAGCTAAAGTCCTTCTCTTAACCAGAGCTCTGATTAACTGATCATCAGAGTTGTTCATAAATGTTAGTGTAAGTGCATGTACGTGTAGAGTAGCTTTTGAAACCACTAGGCCTTTTTTTCCACTGTGAGTGTAGTTTTAGGGGCACTCAAGTAACGTAACGTTAGGCGTCTGAAAGCCAGATGAATATCTGTTACATGCATATTTTATGGAGAACAACAAACATCACCAGTGGATGACTTGTGGGAAAAATTACCGAGATAAGTATTGCATGCAAGTTCTGTAAAGAAGGGCTTGTTTCTCATTTTTTGTCTACAGAAGAAGCTTAGAATATGTGTTTGACTTCTAGGCTATTCGTAGCATGCAATAAGAAAATAATTAGTTAGGATTTTGCTGTAGAGTAACTATTTTTTTATAGCCTGACTAAACCTGGTTTCTAAACCAGGGATGCTTTGTTTTTAAATAGGCTAATGGAAAACTGAAGTGCTGAATACCTTTATTCAAGAACTTTGCTTTGGAGTTCGTTGCATCTGGAACATTAAAATAAACATGTAAAACTTAGGCTTGAAGAGCAGTTGTCTTTAAACACACTAAAATACATATCACTGTGTTAGAAGAATGGCTTCTTCCAGTTCTTTGTCTAATTAGTAATCTTGTATTCTAGAGTTCGAGCACAATGTGACTGTTGTTTCTTGTACTGGCATCGAGCAGTCTTTCCAATCTATTTAGATGATGTGTATGAAAACGCAGTTGATTCTGCTAGACTACATGTAAGTAACAATGTTAGTAGTGGGAGGGATTCACGGGAGGAAAGGGAAAAGCTTAGTCTGAAAATCTTAGGAGAAAAAAATAGAGCCCCCAAAAAATCCCAGATGAGTAACTTCTGATGCAGAAATTTCTTCCTCAGTCTGGAGGATATAAAAACAATTTTTGTCCTATGTCTAAAGTATTTCTGTTAGACTGCTGTAAAAATCTCTCCTACTGTCTGCCTCCTTGTTCATCTGTTCTTTGTTCATTTTAATCTGAAATTAACACTTTTTTTTGCGAGACTTGAACATTTTAAGTCCTTGTTTGCAGTTGTGGTTAAGTATTTCTAAAGCATTTAACACCATGTTCAGTGATGTTGGGTGGGATAGTTGTCCTGTAGCTTCTTTCACCCAACATCTCTCCTTCCCTATTTGCAAGGGAACTAAATTTCTGTAGCAGTGAATCATGCTTTATCATACTAATCCTTATAAAATCAATTATCTGATCCAGTATGGTGCATGCTGTGGTCAATTACACTATGATTATAGTACAGATCATTTAAGATGAAATGGCTAATGATTATGGCCTTCCAGTGAACGGATCGGCAGCAGCTAAGTACTTCAGAGAAGCATGTTAAGTCCAGGGAGCTTTAGTAGTACGTGAAGTCTGGTTTTGATGAAAGTGGAAGACTAATGATTTTAAATTGTCTGTTAGCTTTGAACACAAACTATCTGAGATGTTGATATGTCTGTCAATCTGTTGGTTAAGCATAAAAGCTTTTTAATTTTTATTTCAGTATATGTTTAGTGCACTGAGGGACTGTGTACCTGCTATGATGCATGCAAGGCACTTGGAATCTTATGAGGTGCTTCTGGAATGCTATGATAAAGAAATCATGGAAGTGCTCAATGAGGTAATTTATTTCAAATGGAAATGAAGGACAATGCAATGGAGAATGTTTTAGGCCAGTGTCTACTGTAGCAGACATGACGTGATGTATAAAAATAGCTTAGCAACCTTGAGGTGGTGTGAACTATTGAAATAAATAAGAAAATTATCACTTACTGTCTTGAATATTTAGGACATTATTAATGGTATCTGTGTTGGTTAGGAACATAATACTTCAGACAGACTTGCATTTTGTCAAATCAGCTTTTGGTATGTATGCATGGCTTTTAGTATCAGAGGCTCTGTAAATGTAGGTGTCCTCTATAGTGACTCACTATCTAGAATTATAAATAATGTTTGGCAGAGAGAAAAATGTGAATTCAGATTTCCCAAGTCTTCGGTTTTAACCTTTGAACAACTCTTTTTGTTTGACTAGTTCAGAAACAAATATTGCATATTCTGTGGCAAGTTGCTGAATGAGGTCTTACTGTCTAGGCAGATAGCCCTAAATCATTCTTCTTGAGATGAGAAGAAAGCTCTGAGAACATATTTGAAAAGAGATGTTAATTCTGTTAACAGAGCTCTGCAGTTAGGCACTGAATATGATTTTATTTTTAATCTCTCTGAATAGCACTTGCTGGACAAATTATGTAAAGAGATAGAAAAGGACCTGCGCTTGTCGGTTCATACGCACCTAAAACTGGATGACAGAAATCCCTTCAGAGTTGGTATGAAGGATCTAGCTCACTTCTTCTTTCTCAACCCGATACGTTTTTTCAATCGATTCATTGACATAAAAGGTGAGTAGTTATACGCTTTCTTTATCCCATTACTTTCATCTCTTTTATACTTTGGAAAGAAGTAAAATGATATAGTAAAGCACACTTCCCTAACTAAACTGGAATGATTATTTTAGTTCATCCTTTTATGTGCTTACAGCTTATGTAACTCACTATTTGGACAAGACCTTCTACAACTTAACAACTGTGGCTTTACATGATTGGGCTACCTATAGTGAGATGAGAAACCTAGCAACTCAGCGCTATGGTTTAAGTATGACTGAAGCACATCTTCCCAGTCAGACTCTGGAACAGGTACAGTATCCACTGGATGAGTATCACTTGTTCCATTACACTATTGTATTTGCTAACTGTTCAAAGGATTGAGACAATGGAATTAAAGCCCCTGAGAACAGAAAAATTTTGGGGAATAAATGGCCTTTAATTTCTGGATAGCTTCTGAAACAGGATCTGTCTTTGGAGATTCACTGTTTATAGCATGAGTGTAAAAGAAATACAAATCATGTTTCTGAAGACTTTCCTTTGAGAACTTTAGTATCTTGGATGTTTTAGACTGTTAGCTTCATTATTTGGGTTAGCACACTGGTGAAAGCTCTTAGAGATACAGCCTCTTTTTCTAATGTTCTTGATGGCTGTTCCTTCCAAAGTTGAAAGACAGCATTGAACTAAGAACTCCAGCTACTTCTTGCTACAAAAGCGCTGTGGATTATGGTTTCTGTTTCTGGGTTTGGCTTTCTAGCACCAATAATGTTTGGCCATTACATTGTTGTAAAGACTTACATCATTTGACAACATTGGTTTCCTAGCATTTGTTCTGGTATAAGCTTCAAAACAAAAATGCACGTGTGTGCACATGTGCACCCTACCCCCCACAAAGTCCTGGTACAATCCTTGGAAATAGAGTGTATAGATTAAACAGGATGCTCTCTGTGCACAGTGATACTAAAGGGACTTGTTCAAGGGATTATCAACCAAAACAAATTTCAAACTGATATTGTAAATAAAAAAATCCAGTCTTCTAGACATATTGGGCAAAATGACATCAAAAAGTAGCTAGCTGCTTAAGTCTCAATAGAAATCTGTTTGTCTGTAGAAGCCTCAACAGTTGTCTTCTCAAATCTGAGGTTGGTTCAATTTCTCTTTTTTAAAATTTGGGTTTGTGGAATAGACCTGTGGATTCCTTGCTTTCAAGGGAAGTTGGAAGCAAAACCAGGCAGAAGTGCAAATTTAAAATGTGAGCTGAACTCACATTTAAATAAAAATTGTGGAGAGATACTTCATTTTGAAAAGGGAAAACATTTGTTTCCTAAAATGTTTTGAAGTAACAGAAATACACAAATGGTATTTTCATGTCTTAGTGGTTAGGCATGTCAGTGGTTCCTGAGAATTATTATGATAAAAATTCTCAATATAAAATGTTGTTTCAGGGTCTGGATGTTTTGGAAATCATGAGAAATATTCATGTGTTTGTGTCTCGCTACCTTTATAATCTGAATAATCAGGTAAGATATATTCTATACTTCCGTGGATTGGTTCTGGTCTGAAGGGAACTGCAGATTATACTTGTAAGATAGTAACTCAAGCTGAATATACACAGTGACAAGCTGTTGAGTAGCTGCTGCTGCTCTAGAATATTTTTGGGGATACTGTAGATATATCTTGGAAAATGTTCTGTGAGTATGTTTTGAGTACTGTGTACCAGAAGGATCAGTCAAACTCAAAAATTACAGTGAAGCTAGAAGAAGGCAGCAGGGATGTTTGGTTGCTATATAAGGATGTGTTAAGTAAATGATTTTTCAGCTTGAAAAAAGGATATCTTAGGATGGGTTATTGGAGTTGGGAAACAGTGAATGATATGGAGAATATGTACAGGGAATAACTGGTTTCTCTTGATGCAAGAATGAGGGCAACTTTGAAGCTCATTGCCGTGATATACAGTAGGGCCAAAAGTACAAACAGTGCTAGAAGAAATTAGACTAATCATTGGAGGATAGCCTCAATAAATATGAGGGTTCAGGTGAAGCATCTGCCTTGGAATTGTTGAACCATAGCATTCCAGAAACTGATGGAGCATACCAGATGAAGTTCATTGTATGCATGCTTTCCTTTCTTTTTTTCTTTCCCTTATCACCACCTATTAGCTTATTCTCAGAAACGGGGTGTGGGCTACCTAGACAGGTAATTTATCACAGGGTTAATTTAGGGTAAATAATGTTTTTCCCCTCCACCTATTCCAGATCTTCATTGAAAGAACTAGTAATAACAAACACTTGAACACTATTAATATTCGACACATTGCTAATTCAATTAGAACTCATGGAACAGGAATCATGAACACAACAGTGAGTATATTTTGCATATTTGTTGGATTATTTTTTTCCTCAATTCCTCTTCTCAATAGCGCACAAAAGTGTACTGCTTAAGTGCACGAGTGATGATCCAAGCTCCTGTATTTCCCAGTGGCTTATTTGATTGTGCAGTTCTAGTAATGTGAAAATAATGGTTTTTGAGTATGAAAAAAGCAAATCAGTTCTTGGACAATACAAATTCCTATTGTAAAATCTCTTGGGAGTTCTGTCACTTCTGGTTGCTACATAGAAGTTGATGAAGGGATCTGTAAACACATCTAATAAGATACAGATGTTCTGGTAGGACTGTGACCTTCAATAAACATGAAAATAAACTAATAAACTAACAGAGTATTCTGATTCCTAAGTTGCTGCTTATTGATACTTAATAGGCAGATACTCTTACTGTACTTAAAGCAAATCTAGCAGATATGAAATGTTAATTTTAAGTTGATCTTATAATCATTAAGCTTAAACATCAGCTTTTGAGTGTTTGAAGTAAAGCTGCAGATCTATGACAATTTGCTGAATATCTGTAGTGAAGATGGTCACTTTAACTGGTAGAAGGCATTCACCTCTTTGCACGTTAAATGAGGGCACTTCCCACAGCTTGCTCACTACAGCAGGAGTTTATCATTGTGGTCCTCAGATTTGGATACAGTGCCAACGTTCAGTTTAGTTTCTTTTCAGGTTGGTAATTTCAAGTCTTCTGCTCAACTTCTTTCTACCTCTTTGCTGCTTTGTTTTTCTCTCTTCTGGCTCCATTTAAAAATAAAAGGGGCGGAGGACTTGCTGAATATTTAACTCACTCACAAGTAATTTTAAGTGGAAGTAATAGAATCATAAAATAGTTTGTGTTAGAAGGTACCATCAAAAATAATTTAATCCAGTGCCCTTGTCATGGATGTGGACATCTTTCACTAGATCAGGCTGCTCAAAGCCCCATCCAGCCTGGCCTAGAACAGTTCCAGAGATGGGATATCCACAATTTCTCTGGACTACCTGTTTCAGTGTCTCACCACCCTCACAGTTTTAAAAATAAATAAATAATTTCTGATATCTAAACTAAATCTACCCTCTTTCAATTTAAAACCACTCTGATTAAAAAAAAAAAAAGTCTTTCTCCATCTTTCTTAAAAGCTCTCTTTATACGTTGAAAGGTCACAATAATGCCTTCGCAGAGCCTTTTCCTTTCAGGCTGAGGGAGCTGTGCACTTCTTCTTATGTTTTAGTTTGACCTTACTCAGCTATGCTGGTCTCTGGCGTATCTTGCCTGATGGGAATTACACACGGGAATCAAGAGCTCTTGTGCTCTAAGAAAATGTCTTTAAGCAACTGCCAGCTCTATTCTGCTCCTTTGTCCCTGAGGGCAGTTTCCCAGTGGATCCCATCCGCTAATTCCTTGAACTGAAAGTTTGTATTCCTAAAATTCAGGGTCTTGACTTTACTCTTTGCGTGGCCTGTATCCCTCTGGATCCTAAATTCCACCAGGGCATGATCACTGCATGCCCAGGCTGTGCCAGATCTTGACCTTTCTAATTAGCTCATTTGTGTTGATAAGCAGTGGGTCAAGAGATGCTTTTCTTCTGGTTGGGCTATCTTATCACCTGGATTAAGAAACTATCCTGGACGTGTTCCAAGAGTCTCAGGGACTGCTTATAGCTTGCTGTGCTGCTTTTTCAGCAGTTGTCAAGATGATTTTAGTCCTCTAAAAGGATCAGAGCCTGCGAGTATGGTGCTTGCTGTAGTCAAAGAAAGAAAGCTTCATCAGCATCATCCCCTTGACTGGGTGGCCTGTAATGAATGCCGCCCGTGAGGTTTCCTTGGACTTGGCCTCTAATTTTCACCTACAAGTTCTATACCTTTTCATCACTGTTTCTCAGACAGCTCTCTGCAATCTTTTTTTTTTTTGTTCGTTTGATTTTTGTTACATAGAAGACAATCCCCCTGCCTCTCCTCCCTTGCCTGTCCCTTCTGAACAGTTTATAGCCATGGACTGCAGTGCTTCAATTGTATGATTTGTCCTGCAAAGTTTCAGTGATAACAATTAGATCACAGCTTTTTAACTGCTCTGACTTCCAACTCCCCTCATTTGTTACCCACGCAGTGTACATTGATACAGATGCACTTCAGTCAGGCTGTTTACCACATTGCCTTTTTAGAGGAACAAGCCTTAATTCCTCTTCCATTTCACATGTGTTTCCCTGTTTGTTCCTAATACATCAGCAGCCTCTGGATCTTCTCTGTTACACAAAACTCCACCTCCTTCTCCTCCTAAGCCTAGTTTAAAGTTCTCTTAGAAGTTGGGCCAGCTTGTTGGCAAGAGAGCTCTTGCTCCTTGTGGACAGGTGAATCCCATCAGCTCCCAGCAGACATGGTTTCTCAAAGGTAGATCCACAGTCATTGAAGCCAAATCCTTTAGCATGGCACCAGCTACACAAGTGATGAGGAGCATAAGGTTTTCATGCTTCCTTGCACTTTGAGAAATAACTTTCTTTGCACTGTTCTTCTGGGAATGATTTTGTTAGTGGAATAGTTAATCATGGGGGTTTTGGTTACTCAGAAAGTTGTCTTATTACTTGCTTTATTTCCAAGTGATGTGGATTTTGCTGCTTTATTTACGTATGATCATCATTAAAGCTTTTTATGCAAAGAGGAGAAATAAATGAGATACATAGGATGGAAGTGTACTTGCATCTTATGGGAGAGGATTTTAGAAAATTTTGAGAAAGTGAAAAGGTATGTTGGGACAGTATGCAGATTCCATTACTTGAAGAATGAGGAAGTTGAGCATGTCTGATGCCCTTTTCAACTTAAAATACTTGTATTGTTTCAAAAAGACGGTTACAGGATATTCCAGACAGAAAATAATGGCCGTTTGGGGCAGGTCATAGAATTGAAATAGCTAATCTGTTCCTTGATCCCTGTGCCCTTCCTGGAAGACAGTAGGTCTTCCTGGAGAAGGTTTTTTCTTTATTCTTTAAAGCAGTGAAATAGATAAGTTCAGAATAACAAAATGAGATAAACTGAGAAATAGATTCCTTTTTTCAAAGTTACATTGCTATAAATACAAGTTGTTTTGGAAGCTACAGAGCAGGGGTCGCTAGAGGTGTGTGTTACTCTGCCAACTTTCTTGATTTGACTTTTTTTTTTTTTCTAGGTCAACTTCACTTACCAGTTTTTGAGGAAAAAATTTTATATTTTTAGCCAGTTCATGTATGATGAACATATCAAATCCAGACTTATCAAGGACATAAGATTCTTCAGGGAAGTCAAGGATCAAAATGATCACAAGGTATAGTAATTTTCGAAGGATTGAGAGTAACCTAGCTGAAAGAAGCACTTCTTTCACATGTCTAAAGATGGACTAAACTCTGCATAACACGTCACAACTTTTCCATTATTTAAACATATAATTCCAGGCAAAATGAAAGCTTTTGTCCTAGCACAATAGAATGCTTTGAATTTCTGTACCCAGGGTGGTTTGGCTTCATTCTGTTTCCTCCGTGAATATTTTCTTTGATGTTATGGAGTTGATTAAAATTATTCTGTAAGCAACCTGAAAACATTAATTTGCTGCACTTGTGGTTGATTAGAGGCTCTAAGCTTTATGTTCTAATCATGCTAAACAGTTGCTATCAGTTTTGAATAATAAGATTATTCAGGTAGAATCCAAAATGATATGGACATATGACATTTATTCAAGTAAGTCAAATTTTGAGGACTAGGGTCTGATTTCCTATGCTGGAAAACTGATTTCTCAAAAATGTGACATGCGATGTATTTCAGTAAAATATGCTGTCAGCTTCTTCACATGTCAAATGTTTGTTTTTTTTTTTTTCTTGTAGGAATACATTCTTGTTCACAGTAACATTTCTATTTCATTTTTCATCTCGCAGAAGTGACTTGTCAAATGATTTTTACAAACTAATAGAAACAGGCAGGTGTATAATTAAAAAAAAAAAAAGCTGAAGCTGTCACTGTGAGGTAGGGATGCACTGCAAATAGAATAGTATTGACATGATATAAAAATAGAATTTGTTAAGATTTGGCAGGGTTTTTTACAAATTACTATAATCTTTTTTTTTGTAGTATCCATTTGAAAGAGCAGATAAATTCAACAGAGGCATCAGAAAACTTGGAATAACCCCAGATGGCCAGAGCTACCTTGACCAGTTCAGACAACTCATAAGTCAAATCGGTATGAAACACTAAGACAATCTTATAAATGTTAGTAAATGGAAGAAGTCTTCATAGTCTTGTAACTGAACTCTTAGCACAGGCTAAAACTAGTCAGATGGGAAGTGCTTCACTTGTACCCAGGGAAAATAAATACCTGTTATCTAATGGCACAGAAATGGGCCTTGCATGTCATAATATAAAATGTATCTACATCTTGCATAGAACCTAGTTTCCTTTTAGGTTCTCCTTTTCTTTAGGGAAGTGACTTTTATCCAGATTGAGTATATTTCCTGGTAAAAGACTCTTGACATTTTTCAGAAAAAGGCCATTGATACTGCAGATGTGTAGGACTGATCTGAACTTGTATGTACTCAACGTGCCTGGAGGAAAGATTTTGTACTATTTGGCCCTTAGGCTATCATGCAAGTGAGCTCAACATTGCTAGATGATGATTTTGTGTTTTACTCATCTAGACAGATGAATAATCATCTTTTGACATCAGTTTTCAATGTAATGTCTTATCTTTTTTTGTTTTAACTCTGCAAAGAAACTGTTTTAAAAGCTGAAATACCATTTGGAAACTTTAATTCACATTTCAGAGCTTGTAGGAATGCTGAAGTATGTGTATACATGTATATATATTTAATAGTTATAAATTCCTTCTGTTTTTTTTCTTGTTTTTAAAGGCAATGCTATGGGTTATGTCCGAATGATAAGATCTGGTGGACTTCACTGCTGTAGTAGTGCAATTAGGTACTTCCACAAATACTTGATTTTTCTGTTTAATCTTGCTCATTCCTTTGCTCTCTATTTGTGGTGATGTTCCCTTGAAAAGGTTCTCACCCACCTGCCGTAAATTTATTATTTGATTAAATATTTAAGAAATCCATTTTTATTCCTTCGTTGCAGTAGAATTACCAAAAATACTGCCTGGATTCAGGCCTGCTCAATGGTTGCCTTAAAACACCACAAATCAAAAAAATTATATGCAAATACAATGGAAAAGAATTAATAGAATGTGTATATAAGCCAGTAGTTCATCATTAAGAAATTCCTGATGTTAGTCACTTCAAGAAAGTGCGTTAAAAGAAGAATAGGACTAATCTTGAAGAACTTAAAATTGAAATTAACACTTCCTTGATACAATCATCTATCTATATGTAAAGAAGTATATAAGGTCATTAATCTAGTGATTTTATGTATCAACAAATAGTTGTTTTTCTTGCAAATGTTAATAAATTTATAGTTGTCAAGGACAAGTGTTAGAGAAAGGAGATGGTAGGCTGGTAAAAGTAGTATAAATAATTTTGTGTGTATTTAGAAGTGGATTTAACAGGACTCAGATGAGAATAGAATGGCAGATAAGATAAAACTTAAACAAGTAGTTTGAGCCCAGAAGGCTAAATTAAATATACTATAAATTATGTTAGCTACTTCAGTGAATGTAACCAGGTGAAGATAATCCTAACAAACAGTAAGTTTTCAGGTTTGTTCCTGATCTGGAAGACATTGTTAATTTTGAAGAGCTGGTGAAAGAAGAAGGACTCTCAGAAGAAACACAGAAAGCAGCAAGGTACCCTAATATCCTGCTTTGAGGTCTGGGGCAGGGTTGGGATGAGAGAGTTAGAATTCTAAAGCTGTAAATGCAACTGTTGGCTGCTTGTGTGTGTGCACGTGTTAAGTTAAACTAATTTTATGCAAAAATGTGTTAAAAGCAGAGAAAATACAAGCAGTTTTAAAAATGAATATAAAGTGTCATTTGTACTAAGAGACGTGTTACAGAATCTGGTTTCTTGATGATGTATTTGTGATTTAAAGGCTAACAAGTGTTTCTCACCACATGTCTGACATCTTTGTTTTTTTAATATTCAGGGCTTTGGGGGGGGTGGGAAGCAAAAACAAGTATTCTATAGAACACTTTTGAGGAAAATAAATCAGACTATATCATTGAAAGTAGTTGTAGAGGCCAAGTGTCATCTTGGACTGTCTGGTCAGAATACTGGGTTGTAGGTGTAGCCAAAGGGTGAAGAGGGCATTTTTACTTGGAGAGACGAGTAAGTAAACAAACTTGTAGCAGAAAACAGGTAACACATTGCTCATCCTTTGCAGGCAGTTGGACTCTGTCCTCAGTGACCTCACTCGTAACTTTGCAGAAGGAACGGAATACTTTAAAATGCTTGTGGATGTCTTTGCTCCTGAATTCCGCAGCCCAAAGAATATGCACTTGCGGAACTTCTATATAATTGTTCCCCCACTGGTTAGTATTTTCATTGTTTGTACCAATACTTAACAAAAAGAAGTCTAAGTCTCTGTTTCCATATTTTGTTTATGACTACTGATTAACATGTCTTGCTTTTTTCCCTGATTATGAGTAGAACTGTGTTGAGAACTGTTTTGCTGGTAGTTGTCCAAAGCCTTGTTTTTCTTTTCAGTTCCATCTGAAGGCCTAAATGGTCTAAACAGATTAATTGCATGGTAGGTATAACATGCCATTTGGTGTGGTTTAACCCTGGCAGACAGCTCAGCACCATACAGCCTTCACTTCCCCTACAGTGGGGAGAGAATTGCAAAGGTAAAATTGCGAGAACTCTTGGGTAGAGCATAAGACAGTTCAATAGGTAAAGCAAAAGCTGTGCACACAAGCAAAACCAAACAAGGAATCCACTTGCTACTTCCCATCAGCAGGCAGGTGTGTCCTTACAGGAAAGCAGGGCTCATCATGTGTAACAGTTTCTTGGGAAGACAAACACCGTCACTCCAAATGTGTCCCTCTCCTCCTCCTTTCCCCTCAGCTTCTGTTGCTGAGCATGATGCCATGTGTTATGGACCATAACATTCCATGTGTTTGGGCATTTGGGGTCAGCTGTTTTGGCTCTGGCACTTCCCAGCTTCTCATGCACACCCAGGGCAGCATCAGAAGTTGAAAAGTCATTCACTCTGTGCAGGCACTGCTCTGCGACAGTGAAAACAGCAGTGTGTTATCAACACGATTTCCATTCTAAATTGAAACCACCACCCTATATCAGCTACTATGAAGAAAATTAACTGTCCCAGCCAAAACCAGAACACCATTTTAGAAACTAATTTTAGAATGTAAGATAAATATTTGCCATGAATTTGTTAAAACTGAGAATATGAGTATGTCATGGTGATAGATGTGAAGGACAGTAAAAGGCTAAGGCAAACACTTTGTTCTTTTTGATTCCAATTTGTGGATATTTTTCTGATTAACACAGTTTCAAGAAAATGCCATCATTTGATGAAAATGGAACGCATTTCAGTGTAGTTAAATTGAAAGTGTTTTGTAGTATTTTAAGAAATTGTTAATGTACTCAGGTTTACATGTCTCAGAGTAGCTACTGCATACAGACACATACCCATTGCTTAATACTACTGCCTGGATCTGTTGTTCAGCATCATTGCAAGTGTAAGACTGTCTTCTTATAAATTTCTAAATAAAGTGATATCCTACTGTTTTAAAGCAACAGTGTGTTATCTTTAAGCTTTCCAGGAATGCTGGTTATTCTAATTATCCTTTATTTATGTACATGTTTATCTTTAATCAACAACAGACTGCTAAGTAATAGTCTTGACAAGAACAGCAGATGTACCTTATGTTTTCACTTATGCAAATGTTTTCCAAAACTTAACTTTCTTCCCCAAAATTCTAGAAAAAGGACAAATTTTTCTAAAAAAAAAAAAAAATTCCTCGTGATTGGAGACACAATTAGCATAGATAGTGGCATAGAACTATATTTCTATCTAACAGCATGTCAGTATGTGAATCTTTTTCTTTTTTTTTTTTATGTCTGCTGATGACTCCAAGACATTTTTTTCACTCTTTCAGACCCTCAATTTTGTAGAGCATTCAATCAGTTGTAAGGAGAAGTTGAATAAGAAGAATAAAAGTGGAGCAGCTTTCACTGATGATGGCTTTGCCATGGGTAAGTTTCAGCTTGCTGACTAGCATTTAGGTAAGCCAACATAATGGATATTTGGAAGAACAGTTTGTCTTTTATGTGTGTTCCCATAATATAAATTTGGATTGTCTTGGCTCTAGTACAGTGGACTTGGGGGCAATTTTGTTCAGAATCTCTTAAGCATGGAGTAATTGGTTATGGCAGCAGCCAGTTTTGTCATATGTCAGTACTCCCTGGTTTCTTTCAAAGCCTGCAGGTCTCAGCAGATCAGAATTCATGCAAGTCTTTGGATAAGCTGTAAGGCTTGTAAAAATTGAAGCTTGTTCTTTATTATGATTCTTTTTCCTGTTAGATTGAATTGTAAATAAATTGCAATTTAAATTCTAATTGCATGGAAATTATCAGTTTAAACTGATCCATTAATAACATTCACAAAATGTTTTATAAATTGCATGTTGACTTGGCACATGGTTTGTTAATTACTATAGGTGTGGCTTACATTCTGAAGCTTTTGGATCAGTACCAGGAGTTTGATTCCCTGCACTGGTTCCAGTCTGTTAGAGAGAAGTATGTGAAGGAAATAAGAGCAGTAGCTAAGCAACAGAATGTGCAGTCCAGTAATCAAGATGAAAAACTACTGCAAACTATGAACCTTACTCACAAGCGACTGGAAGTTTGCTTACAGGTATAGCATGGGTCTAGTTCTGTTATGTGTTGAGTTCAGCACAGTTCAGGGAGCTTGTTTCTAAAGAAGCTCATCAAGAACAAACAACATAAAGCATTGCCTAGAGCAACAGTGTTAAAAAACAAAACAATAAAGACTTGAGGTGTACTATCTGAAGGGATGTCATAAGCATTTGTGATATTTGTGTGAGTCAGGAATTTGAGTTGTTTGATTAGAAGGCTTTGTCCACTGGACAAAAATTGAATGCAACTGAAACCTAAATGTTTAAATCAGAGCGAATAACTTTTTTGTAAAATCTTAGTTATAGGAAATTTAACATAACGCTGTGAACCCTCAGTTGCTTGGGTGTTAATTCTCTGAATTACTGAGTTGAATGATGCATACCAGCTGTCAAACAGAAGAAAGATACACTTGAATTTTCAAGTGTAGTAGTTCAGGTTCTATCTGAGATATAAAAACCTGTCTCTCTCATTTTGCTTTTCATTTGAAGGGGTTATGGGACAAATCTGCAGATGTTTGTTTATAAATAGTTGGTGATTACATTCTGTAAAAGCACAGCTGTTGCTAGAATAGAGAAGCCCTGCATGACTGACACAAGCATGTATATCACTGAACCTTGTTTAGAAACTGATCTACCTTGCAGTCATCTAAATTATTGGTTGCATAGTTTTCCATGTGCAAGTTGTTTCAAATTCTCACTGTGGCTACAAACTTCACATCCAGCCCCAGTGGATTAGTCACAGATTTATTGCATCGATGCTGCTTTGCTTAAATTACTCTTTAAGGATTCTGGCTGACTTATGCTTTTTGTAAAATGCATGTGGAAAGGGTATGAATGGAGGAAGATTGTCAACAGAACATAAGTGATGTTGATACTGAAATCTAGTTGCCTTTGGTGCTTCTGAAGAATATTAATCTGTCTACAAAGTTTTTCTTGTGATGCACTGACACTTTTCTTCTGTATCTTTTTACTTAGGAATTTGAACTCCTTTATTTTTCATTAAGTAGTGCAAGAATTTTTTTCAGAGCAGATAAAACTGCAGCAGAAGAAAACCAGGAAAAGAAAGAAAAAGAAGGTGAGTGAATACTACGTGTAGACCACTTAGGTTCCCAAGAGTTTGTCTTAGTAGGGAAAATGTTCTTTTCTTTTTTTTCCATAATTGTTTTCTTGCTATTGAGTTGAATCAGTATTCCTGAGATAATTTTGAGGTTCAGGATGATTAAGTAGTCAAAAACAGCTCAAGAGGCCTTCTTTGGAAAAGTTAAATTTCAAGCTGGGCTTCTGGAAACAAACAAGCAAAACCTGGGACAGGGAGAATGCATACTTGCAGTAATATTAAATTCAGTAACTTTAGCATCATATTTACCCTCTCCATTGCTAATGTTGTTAGCAGTTTTTTTGCACAACCTTTGATGTGAAATTGGTGTTTTTCAACTGCTGTTTAGTAGCTGCTTTTCAACTTGCATAGGCAGATACTGTAGATACTATATGTGACTTTCACACGTGTAATATTTATTATATGTTTTGGTCTACCATCGAATTACATTCAAAGGGCAGGATGTCAATTTGTGATATATACTCTCTTGACTTAGGTAACATGGGAATTTTGCATTTTACATTCATGCTTATATAGTCTCCCTCATTATTTATGGGAAATTCTCTTGGGTTTGGAAAAATTCTTAAAGAAATGTGAAAGCTCCCAAAGATTACAATGTAGAAGTAGATATTCAGATGTAGATGTTCAGTCACAAGTTGCTTAGAAACTCAGTTCTCTCAGGGCTGAATGTAGTAGTGTTTTAAACAATGGAAACTAATTTACCAATTCCATTTAGTTCTGACAAAAGATACAAATAATCTTTGAGGTTACTGTTACTGATACAAAGATCACTTTTCTTCTGTACTAGGAAAACAGTTCATAAAGAAAAATCTTTTAGTATGAATTTATATTTGATGTTCAGTGGTGTTTCTCAAATAAATGTGCTATTCAAAAGCCAGCTATGAGCATTGTGGTGAGTAGGACTAGATATACTGTCCTGGCTTCTTTAGAAGAGCATTCTGTAGGATAGCAGTTACTTATAGTTCAAGTAAAATATTCACTGTCATGGTACATGTTCAGTTTTCTGAAAAATGTATTTTGTGGTGAGGAAAGCTATAAAGGCATACCAGGCTGGAAGATTTGAACATGGCTGTATCATTGCTTCCTACCACAATATTTAGACTTGCACTCTGCAAAATGTGTAAGCATGTATACGTAATCTTTACACAAGTAATCCTACTGATGAGAAGAAACCTTTCACCCCAAATAGAAATTTCTTCATAAGGCCAGGATCCTTTGTTCCACAAGGTCAGTTGATCCACAAGGTCAGTTAGCGTATGCTGACCGTGGAATAGTGTATCAAGTGCTTTATGAGATCAACGTGATACATGTGCTAAGGCTGTTTTTACTGCCTTGAGTAAAATGTTAAACATAATCCATGTCTCCAATTGTTATTTTTATAGAAGAAGCTGTTAAAACAAGCAATGGAGATCTTTCCAACTCTACGCCTGCAGATCCTGTTGTGAAATGATATGGCTGGTATGGGTGATAATTACTTACTCAGATAATTCATTTTCTTGTCAAAATTAGTAACACTCTATAGGGGTAAAAGCTCTGCATTTGACTTACTTGGTCTGTAAAACCCAATAGAAAATGTGTAATGGTATTACTAACATCCAATGAGGCTAGGTCTGTTTTTGTTCAGCTTTCCTTTAAAAACTCATATTTTTCAGGAGCTACTTATCTACAGCACTTTCTCTAGATTGAAAATAACTACATAAAATATAGCTTGGAGGTAGTTATTTTGAATTACAATTGTATATACCAAAAAAAAACTTTACTAATTTTTAGATGCTTTCTGGCATCTCTAACATACTATTAAAAAAAAAAAAAAAAGACTCATAGGCCATTGATCGAAGACTTGAACTTGTACATCTATCTGTTCAACAAGAAATAGAAAATTGAAGATACGGTGCAATATCTGTTGTCCAGATGCAGTCCTGTTGTATTTGCTTAATGCAGCCACAAATTACACTGTAGATGTAACAGTGTACGTTGTGAAGGTATGTTAAAGCTGTTGCACAATGTGGAAGTCCTTATTGTTTTATTCCACAAAACCTTATTATTAGTATGGGATTTGCACTCTGGGAGCTTAAGATCTTGCCAAGCACTTATTTTCCCCTAATCTTCCCCCCCTGTATCAGAGAAAGGGAAAACCAGAAGAGTTAAGATAACAAACTACTTTTCATTTCATGCTGAAGGTCTGATTTGCATCCACAGAAGTAAGGAAATCAAGAGCCAAGACAGAACCACAATCAGCTCTTCCTTTTATGACCAGACACTGTGTGATGAGTGTCTGTACCTATTAAGTGATCTTATACTTCATGAATATGTTGTGCCTAACTGCAAGTTTCAGCCTCAAATCTGTGTTTCTTAGCCTTTGTAGGTCTGTTGTATTGTCTGTGTTGTTAATACAGTCTTACATGCCTGGTTATTAACAATAATTGCACTGCAGGCTTCAGAAGCTGCTGAACACTGTGAGAACTCTGTATAAATTTTAACATCTGTTAATGCCTGCGAGTAGAGGTTTCTAGGTTGTACAAGAGTTAACTCAGATACCTGACTTAAGTAAATAGCTAGACTTAGCTTAAAAGTAAACACCAGTTCCATTAAAAGATTCTCTTGTGTTTTAATCTCCCAGAACATAACAGACTTCTAGGTTTTACTAGCTAGAAGAAACTACTCTAGTCAGCCTGAGAATTACCTTTTGGGTTTTGGCATTCTTAACTGTATTTTAAGACTGTACTTGAAAGCTTCTTTCATCTCTTCTTATTCCCTCCATCCTCCCCCCTCAAAAAAGTAATGCTTTAATATAAATGGTTCAGATTGCTCCCCTCACCCTTGTGTCACTAGCTAAGACAATTCCTGGCAGACTTTTTGATTCATTCTTTCCTGCCAGTCAGTTCAGCATTTGGAAAACTAGGACAAATTTTTTGTTGCAACTGGAGAGAGACCAGACTGATGGAAGTCCTTTCATTCTTTCATTGGCTCTGAAAACATGACCCAGAAGCTTTGTGGACTGTTCAAATCAGCTGGGCTCATTAAAGGTTTTGTTTGTTTGTTTTAACTGCAGAGACTGCCCTAAAAAATGCTGCATTACTTGATTTATTTTTGATAGTTTTTGTCATAATTTATGTATGCTTTCTTTTCTGACCAAATTGTGCCCGCACTGAACGCTCTCAGTAGTGTTGCTGAGAACAGCAGCAGCGGTCTGGCTGTTCCTGCTGATTTCCATCCTGTTGCAATTGCAGTGTACCTACTGCCATACTCCTATCTCATCCGGGAGCATGGAAGTTCCTCACTTGGAGTGGTCAGGCACTATCTTGATTCTGCAACAGCAGCAGACTCACGCATAGTGTTTGTTTCCCCCCCAGGATGGACCTGCTAGGTAGATACATCCAGTCAGGGCATTACCTGTGCTCTAATGAAGTCTGCATTTGTATCTTTCCTTCTCCCACGTTTTTTGGAAAGACCATCTCAGCTAGGTGATACTCCACAGTTATTAATGTGCGTATGATGGTGAACAAATTCATGTGGTTCTGGTAATGGAAATTCTACAGAGAAGACATGAGCTTATTTTTATAGAGTCCTGTTTGAGGTTGGGACCTGAATGTATACTATATGTGGCAAAAATATATACAAACAAATATGTACAGTGATAATAGAGCTATTCTTGCTAACACAGGATTGTAGTTTGTTATATTTACACTTTTTGTCATGTAGCAGCACATGGATACTGAAAGCTTTTCTCATCTGAAATACAAAGTTGGGTCCTGGTTTTGGATGGCACTCCTCTGTCCCAAGTATCTGGCAGGGGTGCAGAACTCTTGTTGTGGTGCTACTCTTTTCATTGCTTTTGCCCTCCTGCTCTGGTTTTAGGAACAAATTGGGCTCCAACAGGTTGGCTGGAGATGATGATGGATCTAAAATATATATTTAAAAAAATAATCCTCCAAACTAAACTGAGCGTGTTGCTCGCTCAAAATTCCCAGAGGTGATAAAGGGAAGTGAGGACGATGAGTTTTGCTGCAGGGACATAAAATGGATCTCTAGTTTTCTTTCTCCTTCAAGTCAGGGGCAGAACAGGCTGAAGGCCAGTCTACCTCCCTGAGAAGGCGGCTGCCACTGCTGCCCTCCTGTGCTTCGTCTTGTGATGAGGCTGTTCTAGGTGGAGGTGGTGGCAGCTGCTCCTCCAGAGGTCTTAAAACCTGCTTCTGATACGGTGCTGTGTCCTTTTATGCCAGAAGCCAGGGGGCTGCCTTGCCTTTCCTCCTTGTGGTAGGAGAAGGGTAGGGGAAGCAGAGCGCAGCTGATGCCCTCACTGCCTTTCAGTGCCTCCCTGGGAGGTGAAGTGCTGGTGTGTGTTCAGCTTTGCTTGAAGGGTAGGTTCCAGAGGTCCTAATTAGAAGTAAATTTGAGTTTCCACCTGATGTCCATCAACAACAGCTGTCTTCAGCTTCTCAGGTACAAAGGACCAAATGTAACAGTGTTTCCTAACTCATTGTACAAAAGGGTATTTTGTTACCTCAGTCTGGTTTGTGAGTAGAGTACCTTATGTACATACAACTGTTAATAAATGTAATTTTCAGAACCTCATTCTCAGTGTCTTCAGTAACAGCACTTCAGGAGGTTTTATTTTTTTTTTTAATACGACAGCTTCAACTTTTATTTAAGAAGAAGTGTTTGTGTCAGTTACTAACAGTTGTCTTCCATGGTTCTTACAAACATTTAACAACCAACTAAATGAATTTATTCCACATCAAACACTTGCAAACTGTAACTTTTCAGATGCTGTAGCACATACTGTTTACAGAAAACCTAGTTTCCTATTAAGTGCTTCAGAAGAGTTAAAGTCAGTTGAAGAACATCAGCTATTTGTTCCAGTTACCTTATCTTGATTAATATAAACAATGCCACATATGGATGGCCTCCTGCCTCCCCCCCGTACTCCTATTTATTTTTGTTCTTGCAAAATGCAGCTTCTCATGTTTTCAGGTTAAACTGGAGGGGACAAAAAATCTAAACTTATTAGCCAAGATATACAGCATTTAATTTCAGGAATGTACTGTGAAACTAGTCAATGTCCTATAGACTGATAATCTAGCATTTTATTGCTTAGCTTCTTAAAATCGAAGATTGCTGGTAGATTCTCCACTGTTGTACATCACCACAATGTTAAAAATACAAAGACCTCTATAAAAAGTACTTACTTGTCTTACAAGTTGTCTCTGGCAACTTAACAAACCTAACCGTAGAAAAACTGCACGCAGCTAACATGCCCCGCTTGTTGACTACTTCTGATGTTTGCATGTCAGTGGTTTTTAGAAGAATAAATCGAGGAGGTACAGTATGTCCATTACTTAATTACAGAATGTGAGTGCGGTCCCCATAAAGGTAAGAGTAGGCACTTAAATTTGTTTTGTAAGCTTATTCCAGATGCAATATAAAAATAGATTATATTAATAGGAAAAATTTAGTGTTTAACAAATTGTTTTGTAAATAGACTAGCACAAAAGATAAATCTTGTTACACTTAAACTAGACTAAAATAACTTCATCTGAAAATAAAGTAAATAGTGCATTTTTAACCTTCATTCAGATGCACAGAATCATGCAAACTATAAAAACTGACTATGGTAGGAAGTTTGAGGCCTGATGTTTTCTTTAAAGGAGCTGACAATTTACAACTTGTACTAATTTCAGCAGAAATGAAGGCTTCTCACTGTTAACCTGCAGAAGTAACATTAACCCTTTGTGGCTGACAGTTCGGCTGTCCGAACTGCCAGCAGCAAAGGACTAATGCTGAAACATCTCCTAAGATTGTCAGCTTCCCTGCCCCCCCTCTACACTACACATTCACAAATGCAAAAATTCCCAAAGGCCAAGGTTCTGCTGTTGTTTTGCTGTAAAGCCAGAGGAGACTCCACTGCAAAGACACCACATTCTCTCTAGCACGATGACGGAAGCTGGCCTTGAGCGTGCACAGATGATTTAAAAACTGAGCTTCTTGCGAAGACTCCCTGCTTTTCCTGCTCCCAGATAGGAGGTAGGAAAGGTCCAAGAGTTTTTATGCTTCTGATTCTTCCCCTTCTTCGTGTGTGGTTCCATCCTCTTCTGCCTGATCATTCAGAAGCATGAACTTTCCATCATTTGTTAATGGCACAGACTTCATCAGCTGAGCTAATGCTTCTGGGTCCTGAGGAAAAATAAAAAAAAAGAGGTAAACAGTATGGAAAAATTGGTCTTTTATTTTGAACTTTATATTGCTAAGAAAGACAAGGAGAAAACCTTTACTGTCTTGGTAAGTTGTCATATTTATGCTTATCGACTATGACTAAAACCTCATTCCTACAATCTCATTCCTACAATTTGTTCTGAAATCATAGCATCAAAAATATATATAAAGATGTAATGCCAATGCATGTAAGTACTCCTACACAACACTGAAGTGGAAAGTCTTCATGAGATTCTTTTTTTCTCCTAGGGGAGCAATGAATGTGAATTTCTAGAAATGAAACAGTAATGGCTGCAATTTGTACTTCATCCAAACACGTTTTTTTTTTCACACTTTGTCAAACTAAGTTTGCAGTTATGAGCTACCCTAGAGCCTGTTTTACATGCCTGCACAACTTTGTCATTATGAGTAGGGATGCTTTTTTCTTATGTACAGGAGAGCTACATGGACAGTGTCACCAAAAGCAGAAAAGACAGACATTTATGGGGAGTCAAACAAACTTACCTTCTGTGCCTCAGTGATTTCTTTTCCCAAGCTGATGGCGTAACAAATCTAGAAAGAGAAATGTATGTAAAGATCAGTTTTTTTTTGTTTTGTTACGGGTTTTGCTGCTTAATCAGGACTAAAACACAGAAGCATCGATGCAAACTTAGTTTTAAATACAGGTGTAAAAGGAGAGGTAGAAAACCAATTCACTGTAATAACTACATAAAAATAAAGCAGTCTTATTTCAAAGCTCTCTTAGAGATTAACTAAAGTTTATCTTTGTACTCATTTTTTTTTCAGTGTGTGAATTTTTATTCACTAAACTATTTCCAAACCTGGGAATTTCCCCCAGTATGCCTCAGAATGTTGTTTAAGAGAAAAATTCTTCAACATCTTCCTTATTTAGAAGTCTCTTATTACGAGACACACAGCAAGTGCCACAGTGCTGTTAACACAGCATGGCTGCCTTTTTGGTGAGAGCTTTCCAGCTGTATTTGTCTCAATATCACTGATAAATTCATTTTTTTTCAGTGTCACCTAGACGCAGACATGCTTTTCCATATCTCTTAATTTTGTATTAGCAATCTCCCCCTTTCCTTCCTGTAGCCAATGCAGCAGCACATACAACAGATTGGGGCCTTTTTAGACATAGGCCAATTCATGTTTACCTACTAAGAAATCTGGTTACTCTCCCTTCTGTAGTACTGTTTCCCAGATGTTTAAGCCAAGAAGCTTAGGACTTGTTTTCTAAATAAAGTATGTTGATAAACATTACACAAACCTTTTCTCCTTCTGTGTTGCTCTCAAAAACATACGCGCTCATGGAATCTTCTCCCGGAGTCTCACTGAGATGGACCACAAAGCCAATCAGTCTCCTGTTATCCTGATGAGCAGCAAACTGTGTCACAGTGGCAAGTTCAAACTGGAAAATAATAATAAAATTATTTTTTTAATCAGTATGTAGTTAGCTTGGTCCAGAGCTAAGATTCATGTGACTAAGTATGCAATGCTGTGGTAAAAAAAACAGATTCAAAACAAAGTTACTTACACTTATTCGTGTAACTTGAGTTTGAGGATCTATTAACCTGCAATTGTGTGTAGGGAGAAAAAGAAAGTAAATGCTTTTTAGAATGACTCCTAGCAGTAATTTCAAGGTGCTTTATAATAGTAAGGCAACCACTGAATCAGTTTTACAGATAAGGAAACACATGCACATAATCAAATGCTTTAGCCATGACTTCAAGTCAGTCAATGGCAAAATTCAACTCTAGACCCTGATTTTCTGCTGCTTTACCTCTTGGTCTCATCTTTCTGAATCACTAATTTGGTAAATATTCTGCCTGCATGAGCTAACACTGTATGTGTCTGCACTAAAATGCAACCCAGCTGAAGTGGACGTCTTGCATAGCCATATTCTACAGCAACAATACTGACACCAGGACAGCACAATGCCTCTCTCGCTGTTACTGCATAGGAGGTAAGAGAATCTCTCTATGCATTTTTCTTTTTGCATCTTTTCCTGCATGGTTGTAGGGTCTTAGAGCCCCACTGCACCCTACTAAATTTTGGTAGGATGTTCTTACAACAAGTCAGGAGGGTATTGCACTAAGTAAAGTGAATCTCAGGATCTTGCTCCCTGAAGGGTGCCTTCCTTGGAAAAAGAAAAATTACTAATCACAAATTGCACGAAGAAAACAATACTGACAAGAGAGAAGCCACAAAGATTTTACAGTACCTCAAGCTCTTGCTGGTGACCATGAGATGGGATTCAGTCATTCGGAAGATGTTATGAATGGCACGAGCAGCTAACACTTGTCTCATAGCTTCATAAATCACCTCACTTGTGTCATCTGACTGGACAGCCATAGATCCTAAAAACCGAACTACGAACATCTGCTGCAAGAGTGAATCTGGAAGATAAAAGGCATGACAATTTTCACTGTGCCACTCTGATTTGCCAGTAGCTGGAAAATACCCATGGAATTATTTTTTTCCTTTTAGGAAATTCAACAGTAAACTCCTGGGTGGTGACTGTGTGGGTGTTGGCTTCCTTCTATGAGCCAGGCGTTGCTCTGACCCAGTTTTAAACTGCCTGAACTGGCAGCAAGCAGGAAAAAACAATCACAGCTGCTCAGAAGCTGTAAAAACTGTAACTGGTCCTTTATGAATTGTTTGATTAGCCAGTGAAATTCACTTTGCTTGTCTTACGATCAGGTGGAGGGACCACAACACACAAACTGATAAATTGATGGTTTTGCATGAGCCTTAGCTGCTGACAAACTGATTATTTAAACTTGTATCCTCCTTGCTTTGATTTTCTGACCTTCTGACCCTACTGCAGGTGGTTCCAATGAGGTGTTCATTAAAGCCTTCCCTGCTTATTGACTATCACAGTAATTCTCTTATTTAGAATTACGTAGCCTATTTACAATTTTGTAGTCATTATGTGAAAAAGCTGTCATTTGATCTATCTCCCTTTATGGTTAGTGGTGAGCAAGGTAAAGCAGGATAAGCTCTGCTGACTGCTCAAGAGCTACAAGAGCTGTGTCTATGTTGATGTTTGTCTTCATAGGCAGTGTTATTTAAAAGACAGGCTTCTGAACGTAACTAGCTTCAACTGTGCTACAGGTTGTTTCTGCTGCTCTCTGATGTCAGGTCTTTCCCTAAGAGACACTGGATAGGCTGACAGCTCAATTATGCCTAATATCATGACTAATTTTATCTGGAAAAATGCAGCACTGACCTTCTTCCTCATTTTTGCTACTGTCTTCGGATTCCCCAAATGGGTTTGCACGCCTGTGAAATAAGAATAAAAACTGGTCACCACATACAAGTGCTGTAATACCTAATATTCTCCTCTGAAATCACTCAAAGTGAACAACTCCTGTCTCTGACCATACCTGCCACCTCTGTTCTGGTCCAGGAATTCTGTGGCAGGCAGTACAATGTCAAACTGAATCGGTGTTCCAAGAGCAATGAGTTGTGTGGAGTCTTGAGCACCAGCTGATTCATTGGGCGTTGTTTTATCATTTTCTGTATTCCTTACATTCTGGCTAAAGTGAAAATGGAAAAAAAAAATTCAATCATTGGCACCATATCTTTGCTTTGGAATGGAGGCAAGATTTCCAAAGATCCAAAAGAATCCAAAGTAGATTGAACCAGCATTCATTAACATAAATAAGAGTATTTTATTTACCCATTCCTGAGGTCTCTAATAAAATCCTCATTCTATTTTTTATACCTAAAATTACTGGGGGAAAAAGTAAATAGTGGTATATGAAACCTGAACACAGCCCAACTCTGTGTGGACTGACAGGAAATAGGTTGCTATTGGCCTCCCTGCCCTCTGGTGGCCGTGTTTACGGTCACATTACCGGTGCAAACAGCAGAGACCTGGATTTGTTTCTGAACTCTTCCTTAAATGGTGATCCTGACATATTTTTGAGATCTTATTTGGCCACAAGCTTGTTTCAAGGTGGTAGTTAACAAACAAGTGTCCTGAACCTTTTTCAAAGAGGATGAAATCGTAAGTTTCCTACAGCTACAGAAGTCGTAACTATACATGTCGCTACATACACACTGGTTTTACTAGCAACATCTTCTATTCTACAAAGTTGGTTGTATACCGTACATAATATGTATATACTATGACGTAAAAGTGACTTGTGAGATTAGTTGTCAATGAAATTGTTTGTTCCTTTGCACAGTAAAATGTCTGGTGATTGTTTTCTATGTATAAAATTCCAATCAAATTGGAACAGCTGTAACTCCTAATAAAATGGGAAAGAAAGTCACTTGACTGGCATTCCCCATACCCACTGAGGAACTTTGGAATCTAAAAGCAGTCACAATAAAGGGAATAATAAATCATAATAAAGGCATTGGTCTGAGAGACAGAAGATCTAGAAAAGGTTTGAATTTCTAGAAGAAAATACCTGAGCACGAATATACAATTTTTGACAAATCTTACAGAGAACGTTCTTTGTTTAGAAGTCAGCATGAAACAAACCTGCCCTATTTTTATTTATCACATTGCTGCTGAAAGCAGAAATTTAGTCAGGAATTTAGTCCAACACAAAGCTTGAAAGCCAACTCTGATCATGGAGCCTGAAGGATTCCTACTGGGCAAGATGCTGGGATTATTAACAAAACAGATACAGAGAAACCACACATAAAATACATATTTTGAATACAAGCATATCCTAGGGCACGATTAACAATTTTTGAAGGGGGTGTGTGTGGCAGGGAGATTTATTGATTGACCTGAACGAGCACAAGAGAACAATAGCAACTATTTTATCAGCCCTCACAAGGCATACTCCTGTGTCAGACTGACAGGAATTGGTTGCAGTGATGTGTAAGAATAAACTTATTTAAATGTATAGCAGGGGCTCTGCTGTATTATCCACATTACAAGTCATTCCCTCGCTGAAAAATGGTTACAAGTAAATCACTGTTTGTTTCAGAAGAAACAGCAAAAACAGAATGGCACCTACAAGGACCTTCAAAGCTGCAATGTGGAGCAATAAGCATTACCCTCGACACTTTGCATCTCTTCTGACTTTCAGTAGAAAACATCAGAAATAGGGAAATTTTCTGGAAATACAAAAGGTTTGCAAAGCCAGAGCCCAGAGAGGCCTGGGTGACGGCTGCCCTGTCAAAGGAACACAGCTGAGCACACAGCAGGCTCTAGTCCATGAAAGTGAGCATTTTACCTGGAATGGTGAGCTTCATGTTTTTTCCCAAAGGTGGTAATGGGAGTCACTGCTTGTAGGGCTGTCTGGTTTAACTTGATTGCAGCTGCCTAGGAAAACAAAACAGCAACTCTTTTTTACATTTGTACATTGGGTGTATCGTCTTGTAAAGAACAACAGCAACGCAAGTTAGAAGGAATGGACTGAAATACGGAAACAAGCTCCCACCTCTGGATTGTCGGTGAGATAGATCTGTCTGGAGATGTTGTTGATGGCACATATCCACTAGAAGGCAAAAACGAAACTCAATTCTTCAAGCTCACTTGTATACAAAAATGACAAACATTAAGATAATATTTTTACCTCTTCATATTCCTTCTTGCTTTCTGCTTGAAGAGTTATACCCCTAAAATGCAAACACAGTGTATCAGTGCTAGCAGTGGACAGAAGGAATGTCTGGCTTCCAGTCTTATAATAAAGCCACCAAACTTTGGCTCTATTAACCATCAAAGGAACAAAAATCATAAATAAGCTGCAGCTAAAGCAGCTTTAAATACTGCCTTTGCTTTTCAGGCAGTTGTGGGGGAGGATGGGAATGAACACGGTTTTAATTTGGAAACAGCTTTCTGGAAACCCAGAAAGGCTTACTATTACAGCAAGCATGTTTTACAGGAAACAGCATCTGAAAGGGTAGGCATGACTGGCTGTCCTCAAAGAAAACCTGTCTCATACGCTTTGCCCGTAGGAGTAGTAATCTGGAAGCAGTATCTTCTGTCTTCGCAGTCTACAGCCATAACAGAGCAGTTGTCCAGGTCCTGAATCAGTCCTCCAGCTACCGCTCCCCTCGGCTGACACATCAAGTTGCCACCTTGAGTGAAGAAATAGAGTCTTTCCCAGGTTGTAGTCACCAGACCTGTTTTACTACAGAGAAGATGCAATGATAAAGACTCGTTGGTATTTAGAAATGACTCCAAATGACCTTACGAAACTTCAAACAAACCCTGGTGCTAAAGCTGAACTTTTGTTCAACCCTGGACATTCTTTAATGATGAGTCTCTTTAGAAGTAAAAACCACCTATTCCTAGCAGAGACTAATCCTTAATAAAAGCTGGAGAAATAAATCAATTCTAAACATCCCAAGTCACTGCAGAGAATCTTTTTCTCTCCTAGTTAAGGAATAAACAAATTGTTAGTACTGAGTAACTGACATGAAATACAAGTAAGATTGATTTTAAAAAAAGTATTTTCAGATGATGAGCAGCACGAGCAGTTTCAAAACAGAGCCATCATAAGAAAAAGTGTCTTCTGCAAGTATTACCTCATAACCCATCTCTTCCCTAGCTAAGAAGTCCTTTCTATTGTATTGTAATCCAGCTCTTAGAATGCTGCTATAAATAAATAAATATCCCATACAAAGAAAAAAAGAACAGAAAAGAAGATTACTAGTCAAACAGAAATGACCTGAAGCTTAATTAATTACAAAGGCTGGGTTACTATACGCCACCAAATTCTGCTGCTGTATATACATAGCTCCTGTGGAAGGTGATGGAAGATTTTATTTGGAAAATCTGCAGAAGCAACTCTACGTATGGTATACATTCCAAGTTATGCACTTGCATTGTCCACAAAACTTCTAGTTATGCAAACAAGGTGGTTTATGAAAACCCGTATTAAATACAGAATATAGCTCTTCTTTGTAAACACCATGTTTTCATTAGCCCTAAGAATTAGGAACAATCTGAGCCCTGCCCCACAAGCTTCTAATTTTCAGCCAGCTGAACACAGGAACTATCCCTGAAGGTGAATTAATCCAGAAGTAAATTTCTGTGTTCAGGGAAACTGCTTCAAATGCCTCTAATTGGTTTAAACTTCTAAAACATACTGTCAAAGTTGACAAAAATACTTTGAGCTGAGGGGTAAAGCTACTGCAGTGAACAAGGAGTCTAAAACTTCGTTACCTAAGGAGTCTTGAAGATCTAAAAAGAAAATATGTAGCAACAAGTTGGCGATTAAAGAAATGAGCAAGTAGAACAGCCTTCTTACTTTCTAAGATTCAGGTAGCCAGCCTTCTGGATGAGGTTTCTGTTGATAGCAGGTGAAGTTACATCAGAGTCTGGGGTGTAAACAGATTCATTAACTGAAATCAAGTCCTGCTGGGATACCCTCATTTTTTCAGCTTCAGCATCTAACTCTCCCTGTATGCTGGAAAACAAAACAAAACAAATCCAAAGCCATCATTAGTCAATTTATATCAGGTTATAGCTAACATCGGTAACGCAACATGAACAAAAACGCCAGCTGAGATCACATATGAATCCGACTGAATGTATAAACATTTGAGTAAAATCTCTTACTGGTTTGGAGAGTAATGAATGCAAAGATAAAATTTATTTTAAGAGCAGATTTTATAGGAAATGTAACATAAGACTACATGCCCGAGGCTTTCTCTAGGGACTGGATAAATCCATTCAGTTAGGAAAGAATTGAAGAAGCAGCATACTATAGGGAATTGCTCCCAGAAAACGCCATCTGAAGCTGACAGACTAGATACATACACTCTGAAGATATTAACACTGGTTTAAGGAAAATATGGCTGTCTTTGGAGGCTGGTAGCAAAAGCACAGCCAGGATTTCCCCTTGCTCTTTAGTTTGAAATCCCAGCTGGAA